>NW_025767568.1:1792500-2528525 GCF_003918875.1 Haliotis rubra
GAAAACAAGCTCTCTAATGTCGCTCGGATACTTGAAGAACTACATGACTGACAATGCTTTCAGGCTACCACCAGGATTTCTGCCTGTTATGCGAGAGCGCCATTCCATGACGCATTAAAGAAAGAAATAATGAGGGTCATTGAAGCTCGACAGCCAATCAGTTAGCTATTATGTTGCTTACAGCAAGGTGATGACGTATTTACATTGTACCTAAACTTTAATGACACTTGACATTTGAAAATACATCTTTTGAAACTGATACCACGATAGAAACTCATTTGACTGTTGTAACTAAGTAGAGTATGTGTTAGAATGCATTATTTACCTGTCGTAACAGAAAGGGGAGATAATTGTGCAGTTACTTGTATTGCTGGGACTGAACCATGACTATCAACACACATGGATAAAGAAACCGTTACAACTGTGGTGTTAATATAGCGGAATATGTGTTTCTGCTCTGATCATGATGCACGAAATCGATAAATCGATTTGTGGCGTGTCAACTATACATGGCTCATGAAAACTATAGTATACGTCCCAGGCATCATTATCAGCAACTACGTCGGCATGCGATGGTTCGAATACACGATTTGCTCGGATGTTGTTCGTTGGTTTGTATGTACCAAGCCTGTGAGTTTCAGCCGTGGTGAATATCTCTTATCTCTATCTCTTGGCCTGTTAAGTAGTCTGTAGCTGATCGACCTCTGTGTACTAGAACTGACTGGCCTTATTGTACCACTAGCTGACTGGCCTTATTGTACCACTAGCTCCCTGGCCTTATTGTACCACCAGCTGACTGGCCTTATTGTACCACTAGCTCCCTGGCCTTAGTGTACCGCTAGCTGACTGGCCTTATTGTACCACCAGCTGACTGGCCTTATTGTACCACTAGCTGATTGGCCTAAGTGTGCCGCTAGCTGACTGGCCTTATTGTACCACTAGCTGACTGGCCTTATAGTACCACCAGCTGACTGGCCTTATTGTACCACAAGCTGACTGGCCTAAGTGTGCCGCTAGCTGACTGGCCTTATTGTACCACTAGCTGACTGGCCTTATTGTACCACTAGCTGACTGGCCTTATTCTCGAAATAAGCCCTAAGAATTCTAAACTTTGATCGTAGCCAATGTGTTAAGAATGGGCTTAAGAACTTCATACGGCTACGAACTTTTCGAGAATCGCTAGCCTGGGCCCCGTTCCTCAAAGCGATCGTAGCACTACGACAGTCGTAACTCCCAAACTTTAACATAGACTTACGACAGTCGTAACTCCCAAACTTTAACATAGACTTACGACAGTCGTAACTCCCAAACTTTAACATAGACTTACGACACTCGTAACTCCCAAACTTTAACATAGACTTACGACTGTCGTAACCCCCAAACTTTAACATAGACTTACGACTGTCGAAGCGCTACGATCGCTTTGAGGAACGGGGCCCTGGATCGCAGCCTCCAACTGACGTCATCGCCAAAGAAAAATAGTTTCATGTATTGATTCAGTCATGAATAAAACATTGTAATGAATACAGTTAACCAGGTATTGATAGTATATATATTCTGATATGCGTCAAGGAAAGTTATTTTTCGATTGTTGATATAGATACTTTTGAAGTTTGATACTTTGATGATTATTTTGCGTTGATGCTTTATGGGTCATGTTGAACCTTTTTGTCGTTTAGCATGCATTAAAGAGAACATGTACAATGGCAGCTTTGTCAAGAAATGAAACACTTGTAAACCTGTCACAGCTATGTTTCGCAGTAAAAACATGGCGCTTGTGCTCATCCGTCTCCCGGCAACCATTAGTATATCATAGGCTGCATTTGTGGAATATTGCCCAAAGTTATCACTGATTAGCACTGGAACACTGGCTGAATCAAGTCAACTGGCTGTATCAAGTCAACTGGCTGAATCAAGTCAACTGGCTGAATTATGCTAGAAACAATCTGAAGGTTCTTTGGGTCAACCGAGGTCAAAGCATTTCTGCCATATATACACATACACACAAACATGCATGCACACACGACACACACACACACACACACACACACACACACACACACACACACACACACACACACAGACACACACACACACAAAATACAAAAATCATACATATAACTCTACATACATACAACTGCACACACGGCCACACACACAACTATACATAAATACAGCTATGATGATAATAATGATATACCAAATTTGTATAGCGCCCAATGATGTAGGAACTGAAACACTCTACAGCCCTTTACAGAGAGACCTGGTAAATTGTGTGTCACCAACCCGGGCAGTGTGACACAATATGCGTACCTGAAGTGAGCTGTAGGTCTGTTTAAATGATACCAATATCTATATTATTGACTTAAAAGCAGGTGCACAAGTGTTGCAGAGTAATGTATCCGCTGAATCGAACATCATGCTTATCACAATTAATATTATCGAATGCAATAATATTCAATAAATCGAAAATTGATATCCTCTTATCATAATCATTACTTTTACCTTCAAAACAGAAGATATGTAAATCCTTCATGAACTGCCTCATATTCTATTGAGATGTTTGTTTGTTTGAAACATTTCTAAAACTACCAGTAAGACATAATTTATATCACTAATGACCTCTTATAATGATGACATAATTAAGAATGTAGCCTATTATATATATCATGCAATCATGTAATTAAGGAAATCTTTATTATGTTAACGCTTATAAATGCGCATCATGTGATTATTGTCTTTTCAATATTACTGTACAACCTTTGTTATAGGTCGGTGGCCTAAAAGCAAATAAACTATTGATACTGATAGTATTGAGATTCTCAGGTACTGAGAAAATGTGAGCGAACTTACATAGTTTATGTTACGCTAGGCTAATATACTATCCCAAAAAAGAAACGCATAGACGAGAAATCTGTTGCGAAAATGTTGTATTTTCAAACATGTATAACTCATCAACAAATAGACTTTAGTGCATGAATTTTTACACGAGTTTATAAGAAGGTAATGTCTATACAACCAAGTGGATACGTTTAGATAACGGAGAAGTTGAGCGCGATGGTGAAGACGTAGCACGGTCCCGACGTCGGGTCTCCTGGCTCCCAGTCCAATCTCTTTCAACCTGTTCCCTACAGTTTGACCGGATATCCTCCGAAGTCCAGTCACCCTGGCTGCTGTGCTCTCACCCGTGGCAGTACGATCATGCAAATGTAGTACCCGGATGTACCGATCTGGGGCTGCAGTGGTGACTCGAATTCTGCCTGTACACGGACGGTCATTTGTTATACCTGTTTGGTTGTAACGAGCTGCAAGCCGTAATAAACTGCTCAGACTAACATTCAGACGCCTGGCAACAGATGATTGGTAATCCCAAGCGTGAATTCTTTCAATGGCGATGTTCCGTGTCGAAGAGTCAAGTCGTTGCGTAGTGATTTGACCTTGAAACTCCTTCAAAACGGATGTAATCTGGATATTTGTTGCCAGACAGTGCATGCTCTTTGCTGCACAGTTTCAACTGGAAGGTGACGTTTGATGCGTTGTGGCGATGCCTTTTTAATCCTTGTAAGAAATCTCATCAAAATCAACATTTTCAGGTAAAATCGATTTTTTACGCGTGCAATTGTGTAAAATCATGTTATCAACACTTTCGTTACATATTTTGACGATTGTTTGAACACAATAGGTAATTAATAGATTTTAAAAAATACAAATCGCCTATGCGTTTCTTTTTTTGGATAGTATAGTATGGCTGTGTCATATTAGCCAGGCCGATGTACCTGGTTCTCAATAGCCCAATCAATGATTTCCTTACCGGAGTCTCTGAACCGAACATAATACGTACAAGAATTCTCTTTTAAATGTGATGGGAGCAATATTTTTATCTGATGTAACTGAAAACATATATACCTACTTAACTATTTCACCCTTGCATTATAGGTATTGGTTTGGTCGTTATGTTTCTGGTTCTCCATGACAGGCAAGTCAGGTCGGTTCATCGTGTACTGCTTCATGAATACAAATACACAGTATTCAGCGAAGTGTTTGTAATCTAACACTGCCAATGTGCAGCGTAAAGTATATGCATGTATTGAACAGCTGGTTGTCATTACATGTAACTCGATGATAGGCAATTGTGTTATTTACATATCCTACTGTAAGACACACCTTCTGAAGAGACCAACAGTATGTCGACATACATTGTGTTAATGGTGTATCATGAAACATAAGCATTGGGACTTACGATATGACAAGACATATGATTATTGTATAAGATCTACGAAAGTAAGATGATGCATGTAAAAACTAAAATTGAAACATATTAACAAACTACTTGCAATCAGAGAAGTACGTGAACACCAACAATGGTATGGTTGCTATGACTCATCTGATTGTATCACAGTTTTGAAAGAATGGTTGTTCTAATTGTATGAAACACTACAGGCGACCACGATACTACCAGCCTCTTTCTCACTTATAACTTCTGCCAGTCTAAGATAGTCCCAAAGATGTTCAATGGGGTTTATATCGGACCATGGTAATAGCCTAGCGTTATCATCCATGAATATCTGACCGTTGGTGCCTGTGTCTATCTGTAAGGAAGGGACGTCTGATAGGACGACGAACCATGTCAGTCATGAAGGGAAATATAGATGATTTGTTGCAGCATGACAATCAGACACTATCCCCATCAGAAAATGTTTGGTTTCGCACTGGTACAAAATGTGACCTGTTGGCATACATAGAAGCAAGCGTTACAGCAACAGAGCCAGCTGTTACCAGTTTGTCTATTGACGGAGCCGTCACTGTCAAAAGGTAAAATTTATCAAAACATCTGATAAATGTGCCAGTGCGGTTTTCATACCAAACATCCATGCACAGATATAAATTTCACATGTGTGGGTCTGGTATGGGATAGATACAGTCTAAAAGCAAAAAGTTTTCGTAGACAATCCATTGGCAATGCTACTATTCCTAAGAAGTAGCCGAGAAGAAGAGTGCTACAAAGGGAACTTTCCTACTTGTTCTCAAAGGCTCGTTTTCAGTCTGTCCTGGATAGCTATTCTCGAAACGTTCGTAACCCTACGAACGTCGTAAGCCCATTCTTAACACATTGGCTACGATCAAAGTTAAGAATTCTTAAGGCTACGAACGTTTCGAGAATAAGGGCACCTGAGCAGAACAAGGACGTTATCGTTACAGTTGGTGAACAGGTAGCTTGTGTTCCCCAACAACATGATCGGTCTCCACTTGTCCTTGAAACCACCAAGAAGCCGATATTCACATCATATTTCATGTTGCCCATGGTGCAAAACATGGCCATGAAAAGATCATGTTACGAACAGTAGCTACATATGTTGTAGTGTTTGCTGGTACGTTCAATAGTCTCCCAAATGATCGTTAATTCATCACTGCGAAACAAATGCACTTTGCGGCCCGAATGACATGTACATTTCAAACGTTGGTGATATGAGCCTCTGCTGATACGTTTATTTCCTCACATGGTTAAATTTGGGAAATATTGTTCCTTCGTGTCGTGTTACATCACAGATACGCACTTATATGATTATGCACGAGCAGCCAGAGTGAGACCGAGAAAACAAGCTTGTGTGTTATATGTTAGTGTGTTATATGTACAGAAATGTAAGTGATGGTACCAGCTGTTTCCCGTTTGTATCTGGTAATGGCTGAGCGAGTTTGGTTTCAATTCGGATCGAATTTTTATTCAGTCATACGGAAAGCCCAAAATAACGACGGTTGAAGACGTTTAGTTTTTCATGGAGCTTATAAACAGTCGTATAATCACAATGATTGATATCCCGATCGGTGCAGCCTGGGATTCGAACCAACGAACAGCGGATTCTGACGCGGTTGAGGACGCGTCTCCACACAGGCCGCTGAGCCATTTGTGAACAGCTGACGGTTTCTCTACCGTAAAACTCTACCGTACTTTCGTACTTGCAAGAACTAAACTTGAGAAACAAAACAAAATGTTCCTCCAAGTCTAAATAAAAATAGATCTTATTACCGAAAATGACATTTCTTCGTTTTTCTGCCTTCTTGATTCACAAGAGTAGTCATCGCAAATACAGGATCCGCTGCGTCTGGTTCGAATCCCATGAAGGATCAATGAGAAGTGGGTTTGTCAGTTCTGTTCGACACACCACACCCATGTTTAATGACCTGCATCACATAAAACCTTTGTAGCGTGACATGACCGTTCAAGCCAGTCAAACATAACGAACACTCCTACCTAGCAACACAGAAGTCAAACAGTTTGAAGCATCTCATATTGCCACAGGGTTACAGTCACAACGTTCCTAGCAAGGGCTCGTTAGTACAGTTGGCAACGGACTGACGGATCCGTCCATCATAGCTATCATAGTACAGAGTTGAGGTGATCGTAAGCACCATACCCAACACAGAATGACGTCGTTACCGCGCTAGGAATGACACCCTGAACGTCCTACCTTTTTCTGCGTCATCCTCGACGTGAACTTCTACTTCAAGGTCATATGTATTGCACTTGTATCAAAGGCTATCTTCGAAATTCTTACTGGTTCGATAGACTGAGATTACTAAATTATGCTGACGGCAAGTAAATATTCAAATATATTAGTCCTCAATGAGGTGTGCTAATTGCTCAAATCTATTATAAGGTTCCCGTACATATGTATTGCACTTATACCACAGGCAGTCTTCGAAATTCTTACTGGTCCGATAGACCGAGACTGCTAAATTGTGCTGAGGGCAAGTAAATATTAAAAAACGGTAGTAAATAAATGCCATAAGTATTCAAATATGCTTCATTCCAGTCTTCTCTCACAGTGTCTGATCAGTCACTGATTTTGTGTACTGCTGAGTACCACAAGGTCTCAAAAACGTACACATTGTAGAATGTAACAAATTATATTTCCCCTAATAGCCTACACAAATAACATTGCAAACTGTACAAGCATTGAACGACATCAATCCAAAGCATTTACTCATTGCTGATACTACGCATGGCATATTAAATGTCCAAGATTTGCGATAGTTTATCACACGACAATGTACATTAATAATTTGTAAATCGAATATCCATGGCTGTATGATGGAAATCCAATCCTTGTGGTGTTATTATGTATGATAATAATGATATTTATGATATCTATGATAATAACACCATTTTCTGAGGAGATTTGTTGTTCGCATTTGGCGATATATATGCATACATAATTAGTTTTCAGCTATCATGTATGCGTGCGTGTGCGTGTACGCGTGCGTGTACATTAGACACGATAAATACTATGACCTCAGCACCTAAATTATTGCGTGAGTACAACTGCTTCAATGAAGGAAAAAATGGAATGCTCACTTTACAGCACAAAACAAAGTGCGAAAATATATATGTGTCATTATTTTTTAAGAATAGTTAAGTTGATATTTTCTGTAGTTGTATTGCTTTTGTATTGGTGAGTGAGTGAGTTTAGTTTTACGCCGCTTTTAGTAATATTCCAACAATATTTCTGGGGACAGGGAAACGGGTTTCACACATTGTACCCATGTGGGGAATCGAACTAGGGCTTTAACCATAAGGCTACCCCACCGCCCGGCTTTGTATTGGTGGGATGACGGGCAAGGTGAGTCCAAGGTGGGTCATCTGAACCGACCCTGAAACAATTTCTCGACAAAATGGCGTCGACATACGTTTAGATGTCTCGGCAAAGTTTTCAAATTTCCTTCTGCGATAACAATGTGAAACGCCTTTGCTAATAATTCCTGAAACTGTTTCTAAACAGAACTTGTACCACCTTCATATTAATGATCAAAGCTGTGGTTCCATATCTTAGGTTTGAATACTTTCTGTCAATCATAAGGACAAATACAACGATAATCGACACTGCCGTTTCTTCCCCAGCGTCGTGCTAAAATCGATAAAAATATGCAATCCTTCAACAAAAACATTCTACGATATGTTGCAGACTAAACGTCAATACTCAATAACTGTACAGTAGGTAAAAGTTAATCCTCCTCATCGGTCTGATTTGGTTTTGTGGTGTTTTAATTTTCTTACATTGGCTGTCTGACACTTAAACAGTCACGTGTATCTGACATGGGTGCATGACGAACATGCATAATCCATTCGCTAAAAGTTCAAAGATTGCAGAAAAAAGGTCGGGAAGCACGGTAATCACTTTATTAATTTCATCATATTTTGGAATTCGCAATACTTAATAAAATATTAACACCATGATGTTAAATATCAGATGATGATGATGATGATGATGATTTTGTGATTTTGATTTTGCACACCCAGTGATTGTCATCTTAATTTACAGTTCCAAAGGGCCATTTCCGGGAAGACCTATTGTCCCTTGTCACCAATGAAGTGTGGAAAGTGTGGGCCACATATTGTCCCTTAGCACTAACGGGGTGAATAGAGAGAGACCACATTTTGTGCCTTGGCACTAACGGAGTGTGAATAGTGAGGGACCATATATTGTCCCTTGGCACTAACGGGTGTGAATAGTGAGGGACCACATATTGTGCCTTGGCACTAACGGGGTGTGAATAGCGAAGGACTACATATTGTCCCATTGCACTAACGGGGAGAATAGTGAAGGACTACATATTGTCCCTTAGAACTAACGGGGTGTGAATAGTGAGGGGCTACATATTGTTCCTTGGCACTAACTGAGTGTGAATAGTGACGTACCACATATTGTCCCTTAGCACTAACGGGGTGTGAAAAGTGAGGTACCACATATTGTCTTTTAGCACTAACGGAGTGTGAATAGTGAGGGACCACATATTGTCCCTTAGCACTAAGGGGCTGTGAATAGTGAGGGACCACATAGTTTCTTTAGGCACTAACGGGGTGTGAATAGTGTGGGCCACATATTGTCCCTTGGCACTAACGGGGTGAACAATGAGGGACCACATACTGTCCCTTGGCACTAACGGGGTGTGAATAGTGTGGGCCACATATTGTCCCTTGGCATTAACGGGGTGTGAATAGTGAGGGACCACATATTGTTCCTTGGCACTAACGGGGTGTGAATAGTGTGGGCCACTTATTGCCCCTTGGCACTAACGGGGTGTGAATAGTGAGGGGTTTCATATTGTACCTTGACACTAACGGGGTGTGAAAAGTGTGCGCCACTTATTGTCCCTTGGCACTAATTGGGTGTGAATAGTGAGCGGCTACATATTGTCCCTTGGCACTAACGGGGTGTGAAAAGTGAGGGCCACATATTGTCCCTTGGCACTAACGGGGTGTGAATAGTGCGGGACCACATATTGTCCCTTGGCACTAACGGGGTGTGAAGAGTGAGGGCCACATATTGTCCCTTGGCACTAACGGGGTGTGAATAGTGCGGGACCACATATTGTCCCTTGGCACTAACGAGGTGAGTAGTGAAGGACTACATATTGTCCATTGGCACTAACGGTGTGTGAATAGTGTGGACCACATATTGTCCCTTAGCACTAACGGGGTGAATAGTGCGGGCCACATATTGTCCCTTGGCACTAACGGGGTGTGAATAGTGAGGGACTACATAGTTTCTTTAGGCACTAACGGGGTGTGAATAGTGTGGGCCACATATTGTCCCTTGGCACTAACGGGGTGAACAATGAGGGACCACATACTGTCCCTTGGCACTAACGGGGTGTGAATAGTGTGGGCCACATATTGTCCCTTGGCATTAACGGGGTGTGAATAGTGAGGGACCACATATTGTTCCTTGGCACTAAAGGGGTGTGAATAGTGTGGGCCACTTATTGCCCCTTGGCACTAACGGGGTGTGAATAGTGAGGGGCTTCATATTGTCCCTTGACACTAACGGGGTGTGAAAAGTGTGCGCCACTTATTGTCCCTTAGCACTAACGGGGTGTGAATAGTGAGGGGCTACATATTGTCCCTTGGCACTAACGGGGTGTGAATAGTGTGGGCCACTTATTGTCCCTTGGCACTAACGGGGTGTGAATAGTGAGCGGCTACATATTGTCCCTTGGCACTAACGGGGTGTGAAAAGTGAGGGCCACATATTGTCCCTTGGCACTAACGGGGTGTGAATAGTGTGGGCCACTTATTGTCCCTTGGCACTAACGGGGTGTGAATAGTGAGGGGCTACATATTGTCCATTGGCACTAACGGGGTGTGAATAGTGTGGAGCACTTATTGTCCCTTGGCAATAACGGGGTGAATAGTGTTGAACACATATTGCCCCTTTTCACTAACGGGGTGTGAATAGTGTGGGCCACTTATTGTCCCTAAGCCCTAACGGGGTGTGAATAGTGAGGGGTTACATATTGTCCCTTGGCACTAACGGGGTGTGAATAGTGTGGGCCACTTATTGTCCCTTGGCACTAACGGGGCGTGAATAGTGAGCGGGTACATATTGTCCCTTGGCACTAACGGAGTGTGAATAGTGAGGGGCTACATATTGTCCCTTGGCACTAACGGGGTGTGAATAGTGAGGGGCCACATATTGCCCCTTGGCACTAACGGGGTGAAAAGTGTGGGCCACATATTGCCCCTTGGCACTAACGGGGTGTGAATAGTGTGGGCCACATATTGTCCCATGGCACTAACGGGATGTGAAGAGAGAGGGACCACATATTGTCCCTTGGCACTAACGAGGTGAGTAGAGAAGGACTACATATTGTCCCTGGGCACTAACGGAGTGTGAATAGTGTGGACCACATATTGTCCCTTGGCACTAACGGGGTGAATAGTGTGGGCCACTTATTGTCCCTTGGCACTAACGGGGTGTGAATAGTGAGGAGCTACATATTGTCCCTTGGCACTAACGGGGTGAAATGTGAGGACCACATATTGTCCCTTAACACTAACGGGGTGTGAATAGTGAGGGGCTACATATTGTCCCTTGGCACTAACGAGGTGAGTAGAGAAGGACTACATATTGTCCCTGGGCACTAACGGAGTGTGAATAGTGTGGACCACATATTGTCCCTTGGCACTAACGGGGTGAATAGTGTGGGCCACTTATTGTCCCTTGGCACTAACGGGGTGTGAATAGTGAGGAGCTACATATTGTCCCTTGGCACTAACGGGGTGAAATGTGAGGACCACATATTGTCCCTTAACACTAACGGGGTGTGAATAGTGAGGGGCTACATATTGTCCCTTGGCACTAACGGGGTGTGAATAGTGTGGGCCACTTATTGTCCCTTGGCACTAACGGGGTGAATAGTGTTGACCACATATTGCCCCTTGGCACTCACGGGGTGTGAATAGTGTGGGTCACTTATTGTCCCTTGGCACTAACGGGGTGAATAGTGTTGACAACATATTGCCCCTTGGCACTAACAGAGTGTGAATAGTGTGGGCCTCTTATTGTCCCTTGGCACTAACGGGGTGTGAATAGTGAGGAGCTACATATTGTCCCTTGGCACTAACGGGGTGAATAGTGCGGGCCACATATTGTCCCTTGGCACTAACGGGGTGTGAATATTGAGGGGCTACATATTGTCCCTTGGCACTAACGGGGTGTGAATAGTGTGGGCCACTTATTGTCCCTTGGCACTAACGGGGTGAATAGTGTTGACCACATATTGCCCCTTGGCACTCACGGGGTGTGAATAGTGTGCGCCACTTATTGTCCCTTGGCACTAACGGGGTGAATAGTGCGGGCCACATATTGTCCCTTAGCACTAACGGGGTGTGAATAGTGAGGGGCTACATATTGTCCCTTGACACTAACGGGGTGTGAATAGTGTGGGCCACGTATTGTCCCTTGGCACTAACGGGATGAATAGTGTTGACCACATATTGCCCCTTGGCACTAACGGGGTGTGAATAGTGAGGGGCCACTTATTGTCCCTTGGCACTAACGGGGTGTGAATAGTGAGGGGCTACATATTGTCCCTTGGCTCTAACGGGGTGTGAATAGTGTGGGCCACATATTGTCCCTGGGCACTAACGGAGTGTGAATAGTGTGAACCACATATTGTCCCTTGGCACTAACGGGGTGAATAGTGTTGTCCACATATTGTCCCTTGGCACTAAAGGAGTGTGAATAGTGAGGGGCTACATATTGTCCCTTGGCACTAAAGGAGTGTGAATAGTGTGGACCCCCTATTGCCCCCCAGCACTGACGGGGTGTGAATAGTGTGGACCACGTATTGTCCCTTGGAACTAACGGGGTGAATAGTGTGGGCCACATATTGCCCCTTGGCACTAACGGGGTGTGAATAGTGTGGGCCACATATTGTTCCTTGGCACTAACGGGGTGTGAAGAGTGAGAGACCGCATATTGTCCCTTGGCACTAACGAGGTGAGTAGTGAAGGACTACATATTGTCCCTGGGCACTAACGGGGTGTGAATAGTGTGGACCACATATTGTCCCTTAACACTAACGGGGTGAATAGTGCGGGCCACATATAGTCCCTTGGCACTAACGGGGTGTGAATAGTGAGGAGCTACATATTGTCCCTTGGCACTAACGGGGTGTGAATAGTGAGGAGCTACATATTGTCCCTTGGCACTAACGAGGTGAATAGTGTGTGTGTGTGTGGGGCACATATTGTCTTTTAGCACTAACGGTGTGCAAATAGTGGGGGGCCACATATTGTCTTTTAGCACTAACAGGGTGAAAAAAGTGAGGGCCACATATTGTCCCTTGGCACTAACTGGGTGTGAAGAGTGAGGGACCACATATTGTCCCTTGGCACTAACGGGGTGAATAGTGAGGGACCACATATTGTGTTTTAGCACTAACGGAGTGTGAATAGTGAGGGACCGCATATTGTCCCTTGGCACCAAAAGGGTCAAGACAAGCTGATATGAACTCCTGTCTGATCCTCCTCGACCGAGTATCAGTTCAGTTCTAACAATAGTGATAATCATAACGATGGTTACTTATTAAGCACCTGTATCCACGCATTACCCCGGTTAACCCAAGCTTCTTGTGAGGCGCTATAACGTTAACAGTCATATGACTTTTCCCACAAATTATACAAATTATTTTTTTATTAGTTTAATAGTGCACACACCTCAGTTAAAGATTTGCTTAACTTTCAGATGAAGACATACACATTCGTATTTAATCATTCACTGTTCAGTCAGCCATGACTGGTTGACCAAATGTGAGATGAATGACACTTCTTGTAGAAAAGACTCATTCATAAATTTCAATAATACCTACCCAAACTGTGAAGGAAGGGGACGGAACTCCATCTTTGTGCGAATTTTAAACCATGGTAACACGACAACACCTGCCGTTTTGGTTTATACTAACGAGCGGCGATGCACGTACATTAGTGAACCTACTGTACGCTCTAAATAGTCAGCCATGCGTTCTGACAAGAAAACAACTTAATCTTAAATACAAAGTAGCATGTTGTAGTTACGAATAAAGAATCTATGACAAAATTATACTATTCGACTGTCGTTTGAAGCACACACGAACACAAACAAACGCACACACACACAGACACACACACAAACGCACACACACACACACACAGAGTATTCGAACATGATGAATACATGGACAACCTTTGAAAACCGCGACAAAATGATAAAATGACAGGTGGCAAAAATGTCTCACCTTGTGACGATCTTCTCGTCCTTGCCCGGCTTCTTCAACCTGAAGAACATGGCACACATGACTGTATGTTCAGTAAACTGGCTTTATATATATCCCTTGAATATCTTGGTGAATTGCCACCAAAAGTCACTGAGAAAAAGGATGTATGACCCAAACAACTGCTTTCACACTGTCTCCTCGAAAAGGACCACTCTGCTTGATTGTCGTTCAGGTGTCGTCTGCCCGTTTACCTGTCGTCTGCTCCGTCCTCCGAGATCTTCGCAAGTCCAGGCTCAGCGGATGGTGACACTGTGCTAGTCAATTCTAACGCACACTGTATGTATTGATTCATTCGAGACGTGTTGGGACAGTTTGAGGCCTCAGTAATAGAAGCGCGAACCACCCGTAAATATGACCAGCAGAGTTTAAGATATGGAACCAAGGGGAAGCAAGCGCTGTGTAACGTGGGTATGTGGTCTAACGATTTCAGTGTCTAGTACCCGATTCCAAGACATCGACCCGCAGTGACAGCGGTAAACAGTGTTGGCAGTCAGGTGTCTAGCAATAGTCACTGAATATTGACGCAAAAAGAGGAACTATTCGTAAATATGCCGACGGTAGTGTATTTGCCTACATTTGATCCAGATTGTTGATTGTAAGGGTAAAGCACGGGTAGGCACTGTCTACTTGGAATAGAACCTTAACTAGTCGATGGTGGAGAGTTGTATTGTCCGTCGTTGCTGGGCGCCGTTGATAAAAAGGTTCATCAATGTCATTGAAGGATATGTTCTCTGTTGTTTAAGTGTAGAAAATGGATGTACTGGAAACTAAATATACGATATTTGCTTCCGATCGAAGTTGGACAAGTACAAGATTCGCCCACTCAGGGGCTGAAGATTATCTTCTCTTGCTTTTTATAAGTGTTGATATAGATTACTTTCTGTAAATTTATAGACAGACTTCACGTTACGACAGTGTGACTATCTAAAATTGGCATTTATAAGTATGCAGTCATTATCTTTATGAGTTCAAGGGCCAGAGTTGCCCCAGTGACTGTTCCGGTTCAATTCCCCATCTCTTCACGCTTTCCATAAATCGACATGGAGGTGAGGTGAAATGTGATTTAACTTCCTTACAAAAAATATTCGAGGTTGAGACAGTGTGTGACTCCTGGTGCAAGTCCAGGCATCTGCCGGGTTTTATACATCTACCCCACCGAGATACCATGCAGATCAACATGGGCACCCACTCGTTCACAGTATACTGACATCAGTGTTTGTCTGATCGCAATAATGTCAAGCCCAGGCAGGGTAACAATTAGTAACATCTCATTAAGTATCTAGGTGTAAAGCGGCCTGGGTGTCGTCAACCTACCATCCCTCTTCAGAAAGACGCTGCGTCCCCGGATAGAAGGATCGGATGGTCTGGCGTCCGCCACTTGCATGACTGGTTCCGGTTCATTCCTTGCAGACCGCCTCCGTGGTGTAGTGGTTAGAGCGTCCTCCCGGAGAGCGGAAGGTCGCAGGTTCGATCCGACCGCGTCATACCAAAAGACGTTAAAATATGGTACTTGTTGGTCCCTGCCTGGCGCACGGCATTCATGGGTACAACAAGGACTGGTCGGCTCGGAGTCAGTATAATGTGTCTGAGTGGGGTATTCATGCTTCACTGCGGCATGGTATCTCAGTGAGCTAGCACTATAAATCAGCTTCAGTCTGGGCTAGTACAAGCAGCCGCACATGCACATACACACGCATGCACGTCGTCATATGAGCGAAATATTCTCGAACACGACGTTAAACCTATTTTCACCTCACCTTACCTCATTCCTTGCAATATACAATTATAGTTGGAATAGTTCTGCGTGCTGTAAAACAAATTACAAATCAAAATATGTGTTTACCTAGAGGATCTCAAATCCAAACGGTCATTGACTATATTTAGACATGTGAAATATAACAGATTATATTCTATCTCATTACTTTTTGTGTGCTTGTATATAGAACAATGTAAACGGTTACCGTCCTTCCAGGTTTACCAGTGAGTCCGTCTTTGAAACTCATTTATACGATTACCCTTCTTATCTTACATATACATTAGCCCAATTGCGAAGATTGATGCTTAAATGCTGATCACTGGATTGTCTGGGCAAGTCTGGGCAAGTCTCGATCATTTACAGTCCGCGACCATATAGCTGGAATAGCTGAATGCGGCCATTTTAGGTTACTGGTACATTCTTACCCTTCTTTTTGATCCTTTGATTAAAAGCTACTGTTCCCTATACACAAAACTAAATGTGTTTCTGAGTATCGTCAAGATTGGGTATTCTTTTGCACTGACGTTCTATATTTGTAGGGGAATTTTTAGGGGTGGGTATTGCAGAGAATTTCATATTGCGATATGTTGCGATTCGAAAGCATATATTGCGATACGTATTGCAATATATTGCAAGAATATTTTCTTCACCAAAACTTACTTATAATCGAGTTAATGCTTGATTTATAAAGGAAAAACACAACGAAATCACTATGCTTGATTAAGCTTGAATAAAAACATTTAATCATGTTAAAATGAAGGAAACAATGAAAACATCAACACAGTGGTTACTTATTTGAATTAGTTTCTCCACTATCAAACAAGCCCCGAGATTATAGACAGCAACTTGACCTGGTCAGGACATATCAGGGATCACTGGTCATTAATGAGTAAATATATAACATTCAGATCCAAAACTTTGCCAAACACTTGAACAAAAAATAAGAACACAACTTCAAACCGAACTTCACTTGATTTCCTGTGTGAAAAACGGAAATATCCAAAGATTTCCGAGAGTTACGAAGTTTTCCGAATGCATGTCGAAAAACTGGTTTTCGATCCGGGTATCGCAATACGTATTGATTTCATGTCTGAACCGGTAAATACCGGTAAACCGGTTATATTGTGCAGCCCTAGTTTTTTTACAGACCTAGTTCCTTGGGGCCTATCACAGTATATTTGTTTCCAGTTTCTCTGAGTCTAAATCAGGTTATACATTCCACTTTTTGAGTATCAGCGCAGTTAACACAGACCTGCACAGTAATATAGACCCTTGTACCATCTGAATGTGTAGCAGATAAATAGTGTATGTCTACGACAAACAACTTTATTATCTGAGTCTGTGAAATGGCTAACACGTATAAATATTCGGTTTATGTAATGATTCAATTTTGTTGTTGACATTACACAATGTCATAAACATTAACGTCAACTGAGTTCAGTCTTTGACTGGTCAGCTAAAAGGCAGTGATCTGTAATCTTTGAAATATGGACACACATGGGGCACGTCCAGTGATCACACACTTGCCGATAAATGGCTTAACTCTACAAGCCATCCATGAACTGACAACAGAAACTTTCCATGAAGATATGATTATCAAACCATGTATAATAATATTGAATGTTTATAATATCAGATTATATAAGCCAAACCGTAGCCAAACAATATGTAAACCTCTTCGAAATGAGGTATGAACGGAAGATGGTTTCCAAAAAGTGAATTTCAAAATGACATAGACATGACAGGTTTGTTTTGGATTTTCTAGTGCCTTATGTGCAACGTCCTTGTGCGTCCATGCGAAGTGGCACCCACGGTACGGATGACATGGTAGATTCTGCACCATTCCTCAAAAAGAGCTTGTTCCGGCATGTTATTCTTCACGTTTGAGACAGAGCATGTTATTCTTCACGTTTGAGACAGAGCATGTTATGCTTCACTGTTGAGACAAAGCATGTTATGCTTCACTTCTGAGACAGAGCATGTTATGCTTCACTGTTGAGACAAAGCATGTTATGCTTCATGCTTGAGACAGAGCATGTTATGCTTCATTGTTGAGACAGAGCATGTTATGCTTCACTGTTGAGACAGAGCATGTTATGCTTCACTGTTGAGACAGAGCATGTTATGCTTCACTGTTGAGACAGAGCATGTTATGCTTCATTGTTGAGACAGAGCATGTTATGCTTCACTGTTGAGACAGAGCATGTTATGCTTCACTGTTGAGACAGAGCATGTTATGCTTCATTGTTGAGACAGAGCATGTTATGCTTCACTGTTGATACAGAGCATGTTATGCTTCACTGTTGAGACAGAGCATGTTATGCTTCACTGTTGAGACAGAGCATGTTATGCTTCACTGTTGAGACAGAGCATGTTATGCTTCACTGTTGAGACAGAGCATGTTATGCTTCATGCTTGAAACAGAGCATGTTATGCTTCACTTCTGAGACAGAGCGTGCTATGCTACATTTCTGAGACAGCATGATATGCTTTATATTTTAAAGAACATTCAGGAATGACTGAGATTGTACAACAGTACTTCCTACGGGTTTTGAAGGGTCTCCTCTGATTCAGTTGTTTATCCCGCTGAAGAGAGAGACGATGATTTTGACGGATTCATTCCTAAAGCCGGTAACTGTCGTTCGGAATGTCCCGTGTTAACCCTTACGAGATTGCGTGATTAGAAAACACGTTCCGATTGTCACTTTCCTGTTCTGGCAAGAGACTATCTGATTGGTTAAATGAAAGGTCGTTCTAAAACGTCACATGATGTCCTCCGTTCTTCGTCGAGAGGAAGCGAGAACCAAGGCCCGGTTTAAATGATAACTGACCAACAAACATTTGAAAGTCATCATTGGTAAGCAGAAAACAGGTGCCGAAATACTGCAGACTTAAGGTCCAATATACAACTTCTAAACCCTGTTCAAATGCATCATAATCGAATAACCACATCTCGTTTGTTTCATCTTTAGCAACCCACAAACATAGATTTATATCTTCTTTTGTTCGGAGTGATTGACGTCATTTCCGACACGAAACATTGGTGGTGAACGAGGCCAAGGTTATCTCTCATATTTTAGCATAATAGAATAGACTGATAATACACTCAACATGGCGAATGAGAACCATTTATTCCTTTACAAAGAACACGTTTCAGACAGCTGTCAAGTCTTGTATTTGGAATCCAGGAATCTCATGGGTATAACGCCATTAGCGAGGCTGAATTGATCCGGACATAAAGTATCAGATCAAATCGATACTATTGCTTGATATTATGTTTATTCAGTTCATGACAACACAAGAAGGATCAAAGTCGGGCTGAAACTGCAGTTCTTTCAAAACATCACTTGAGCAAATATCATTGGCAGGGGCCATGATTCGAGATTTGATAATTTAGAACCAATATAACGCCCCTCGTTATTCTGTTGCCTTATTTTACATCACGCAGGGGTCGTCTTTTCCTACGACATTTGACGTTTGAGTAATGTCCACAAATTTTATACTTAATTCAAAGTGGAACCAGACAAAAGCTTATTGTTATATGCAACCCCGTAAATCCAAACAGTAGTTTAATTATAAAAGAATGGACATTCTTACATGCATTAATGTACTTCCCACCTGCCGCTGGCCATCCTCAGGGTGCTCGGTTAAACGGAATCCAAATAAATGCTGTCATTTAAATCATGTTTTAATTTCATATCATATTTAACAGAATTACACATTTTTTTCTCAAAATTTGCAAACCGTCAATCACAATCAGTCCATTCAGATATATAATTTGAGTTATATTCATTTCAGGTAAATATTATAACGCCTAATTTCTGACTTCAGACTGACTGAAATGACTGAGTTTGTTTTACGACGCTTTTAGTAATATTCCAGCAACATCACAGCGGGGGACACAAGAAATGGGCTTTACACATTGTGCCCATGTGGGGATTCGAATCCGGGTCTTCGGCGTGACGAGCCAACGCTTTAACCACTAGGCTACCCCACCGCCCCACTGACTTCAGAAGATTAATGAGAAACTGTATGACGATTCAGATGCAATCATTCGTTACCGGGATACACAAGGCTGTTTTGTTTGATTCAATAAAACAAGCAAGTGCCACAGTGTTTAGATTATTGATGGTATTCGGGACTTACTGTAAACATTCGCTTTAAGTACATTAACCCGATAGCTCACATACACCATGCTAATAATTTAGTAGGTGTTGTTATGAACTACACATAGTACTGTCAATACTGTGAAGTCCAGGTAGTACTCAGTGCAATGTCTTGCTATCTGGGTGAAGTATTCCTTTCAAGCCCGATGCTCCAAAACAAAAGGTAATGGTTCCTGGTCTTGATTTCACAGGTTGAGTGTCACGTATCACAGCAACCAGAGCAAGGAGGACCGTCTATGTTTGGTCAATACCTAACGATAGATTCAGATAACCACTTGCCCTGTGTCGAGGATAGGAACGTTGTTGAAGGTAATTGAGGGGATCGTTAAACAACTGGCTGTATGTGCCGCGGTGCCAATGACAGGATATTATCTTCAACGGTTGATGACAAGGGCATCATTTGGATGATAAGTGTCACTTAATGTGTCACAGGCATGATCAGGTATGCTCAAGTGGCTTGTTTAGTGGGTGGAGCTCACTGTTTGGAGGCATGGGTCCATAACACAGAACAATACTCATATAGGTATCAATACTCACCAGTAAGAGGAGGGTGCTTCAGCTCGAGTGGTGTAATAGGGGTGGGTCTGTGTTGGGGAGTGGGAGATGAGGCATGGCGGTTATAGGATGTTTTTAGGGAGGGCGGGTCAGGGGAAGGGTGCGGGGTTGAGATGGAAGAAGTGAAGTGGTTGATGAGCGGAAAGGGTGAGGTTGGGATGACAGCTGGGATTAGGTCTGTCGGTAAGGGGGTGGGTGGATGGGGTGGTGTGCGAGTGCGGTGGTGTGCGAGTGCTGTTGGCTTAAGGATGAACCTAAAACCAGAAATTATTGAGAATTTATATCGGTGAGTGGGTGGTTGGGTTAGTGGATGACCACGATGAGGAATCGTGGTCATCCGCTAACCCAACCACCCACTCACCGATTCACCCACCTCCACCCATCCACCAGCTCGCTCACTCACCGATCGCTGACTCACTGCACCCAGCCACTCATACATCCACTGAACCATTCACATACCCATCCACTCATCCACTCACCCACTCACACATCGCCACTCGCCTACTCACCGACCCACTCAACTCTACCCATCCACTCACTCACCCACCCAGTCAGTCAGTTATCTGCCACACATTCAACATAACATACTTTGTAATGCGCCATGACTCATCACCAGCGCCCGACATCCATGACCGATGCGAGATTATATACAACAATAATGCTAAACATTTCTTTAGCTGGTTTCTATGGCTAAATCATTTGATCGATTAAGAAAAACAGCACTCTTTTGTCAGTAGCCCTGTGTGTAGATTTGTTTTCATCGACCACGGCACATTTCCTCAACGCAAAACAACATATGCATTAAAGGTTTAACAGGAGTACAAACTCACCCATGGTCGTAATCCACTTATAAGATAAGGTGGTCGATGCTCCTCCAAACAGACCAAGGGACGGCTTTAGACGAGTTTCGCTTGTTCACCTGTTGCCATTTGTTATGCGCGAGTGAGCTTACTTTTACGCCGCAGTCAGCAATATTCCAGCTATATTGCGGCGGTCTGTAAAGGTGTCCTCCCATTACGCAGACAGCCAGTTCGCAGACACCTTAAAACAACAACATTTACGGTTCCATGAGCAGATTAGCAACCACCTGTTACCTACACAATATTATGGAATAGTCCAAATACAAACACAAGAAAAAAAAGCTTATATTTATTTGATAACAAGAATATAATATTTTTCAAATAACAATGCATAATAGTAGCACAGTAGCTTCAAGTAGATATATCTTTTACATAGCAATATTTTATCTGTATTTATAGATCTTATTTATGCTTAGTTATAGCAAGTCCATTAAAGTTCGTGTCTTGTTAGCCATGTTTTATGAGGTTGGCCACCGCATCTAGGAACTGAAGAGGAGTTTTCTCGCCACGACTCAGTGTGTCTGTTGTCTCTGGTTCCTGTTGTCGATCTCTCTGTAGACTCGCTTGCGACTTTGAGGAGCAGCACCAAAGTCGAGTTGTCTCAGCTTGGCTCTGACAGCCATCTCGATCCTCCGAATTACTTCCACAAAGCGAAATATGTTGGGGTGGCGGTGTGGAAGGGATCTGTTCATCCGACTGTGAAAACCTTCCAAGTTGTTGTTGGTCCTTGGTCCTACAGTGTTGTGATGGTTCCAAAGTGACAGTGGGAATCGGGCGTCATAGTCCACCCATGTGACGACCATGTAATCCTTGAAGTCCTCAATGCGGTCAGTGGCTGGGGAGGAGTCCATATCAATCCAGGTGTCTTGAACCTGATCTTGAGGTAATAAGGCAAGGGCAGCTGCTTTCCTGATGAACTCCTTTACTGCTGGATCCTCCTTGTATGCAACTGTGAGACCTAGATCTTGTGTCTTCCACCACAGGGCTTGGAGGAAGTGAAAGAAGCATCCCTTGGTCTCTGCATTTGGAAATTCCGTCCCGATGGCTCGGATGGTGCAAGCTGAAACTCTGTCTGTATTTATGCTGGGGCCTGGGGACGATTCAGTTCCTCCAACACCTTTTCCTTGAGGAGGCGGAACAGTCTAACGTAGGTGGTGGTTTGACGATCAGGCAGAAGGGCAAAGACTAAGGGGTATGACACAGAGTTGCAACGGGCATAAATTATGTAAACCTGATCCCAAAGCTCAGGGCAGGCGGTGAAAGTTCCATCCATGTAGTTGGTATCGGCGGTCTGCAGCACCTGGAGCTGTTCAGTGGTAGAGAACACCAGAGTCTTATCTTGTTCTCCATCAGAAAGAAGAAGGAAAAGACGTCCATAACTTGTCTCTGTCCAACTGGCTTCCAAATCCACTTCTCGGAGGGTGGTAGGTAACGCTGACATGGTCTTGCGGCGGTGTCTGTACAGAGAACTGCTGACGCTGGTGAAAGATGGAAGAACGTGTAGGTTGTCTTCCTCCTTTACTGCAAGCTGCTCTGTGTACAAGGTCTGCATCTGTGTTGTCTCCTCTCTAGCTCGCTTGCGCAGTTCACTGACAAACCTCTGCTTGGTGCCGTCATCTGGTGCATGGTCTGTGTTCGAAGGAAGTCTCCGACAGTTGAACACCTCCCCGTGCAGGTCTTGACTATGCATCTCCAGTGGGTGCAGGTCTGTCTGACCGTATTTCTGGTGTAAACATAACCATCCAGAAGAATTTGAGGGGCCCCTCTCTGTGACATCAGATACTCCACTCTCCGCTCCATATTGATATCGAACAGATATGTTTTTCACCATGTGATATATTTGTCAAATTTCAAATTCGTCTATTGATAAATTTAATTAATTAATCCTTGTTTTAAAAAACAGGTTTAAAAGTCTCTTAAGATCTTTCCTCTTACAAAGATCAATTGATACTAAAAACAAAGTGAGAAGAGTAGACAGATTATCATTAAACGGCGACCAAGTTCTGTATAAACACAGTGACAAGCCTCTATTCGATAGTAATTGATTGTAAAAACAATTTCGAGACGAGAACAGATTATCATTTAATCACAACAAAGTTTTATTTACACACAACCAAACCAAGTTTCTCAATAACGAACCTGTTACAAGCTCAGCCTCCTCCACTCACTAGACTGTGGACTGTTCCATTATACCCGTAGGTGTTACCCTAATTAACCTTCTTGCTCAGTGTCTGCCAACTGGGTGACTGTCAAATGGGAGATAACCTCTGTAAATAATCGAGTCTGGACCAGACAATCAACAGCATGAGCATCGATCTGCGCAATTGGGAACTAATGACATGTGTCAACCAGGCCAGAGAGCCTGACCACTCGATCCGGTTAGTCGCCTCTTATGACAAGCATGGGTTACTGAAGATCAATTCTAACCCGGACCTTCACAGGTCACATTTGTCATGACAGTATCCGTAAGAGAGGATATATGTGTATCAACAGATCGTGCACAAACTAGCCACCGTATTATTGAATCCCGTAGTGAGTGAGTTGGCTTTTACGCTGCTTTTAGTAACATTTCAGCATTATCACGACGGGGGACACGAGTAAACGGCTGAACACATTGTACCCATGTCGGGAGTCGAACCCGGGTCTTCGGCGTGACGAGTGAAAGATTTCGTTTTCGTTATTTTCTCTCGCCTCGTCAGTACTTTACTCCTACTCGTGGACTTCATCAAAGATATAGTAACTCAAAACACCTGAACACTTCCGGGATCATGTGCAGAACTTGGTTTTAGCACTATAGCAATCGTAGCTACAATACACACTTGTAGCAAAAACTTGAGATCGCTTCCTGCAAGTGAACCCGTAGTCCCGCGTGAATAAAGAGAACTTAGCGCTAGGACTAAGTCTGTGATGTAATATGGGTGTTACGATGGCTGTAACGCTAAGGTCGCCTTGCGCGAGTGAACTCTCGTTTTCCTTCCACATAAAGCTGACATGGAACTTCCAACGATAATATAACCCCAACTACATCAGCCGAGACCCGCAAAGATACGGGTTAGAATGGGTCTTCAGCAACCCATGTTTGTCGCAAGATACGACTTACCGGATCGGGTGGTCACGGTCGCTGATTTGGTTGACACATGTCATCGTAGATCAGCGCAGATCGATGCTCATGATGTTGATCACTGGATGGTCTGGTCCAGACTCGATTATTTACAGACCTCCGCCATATAGCTGGAATATTGCTGAGTGCGGCATTAAACAATCAACCAACCAACCAACATATTCCGACGTCATATCTGGCCATGACACATTACGATTATAAAGATGCTGCTTCGATTGACTCTATTGACTAGGTGTCCATATGGCGGAATATAATCTTGTTCGTATTTGTTCAAGGCTTGCTGTGAAGTGTACATATGCAGTATACAAATACATAGAGTAGAGACTAACACAAACAATTGTCCAATGATATTAATAGTGTATAAATATCTTGAAAAAAATGGAAGCTTAATGCTGAAACGCATATACAGCACGGATCGATCTGTACTTAAAAACCACGGAAATCGATTACAATTTGCGTTCTGCTTGATGATTTCACTAAGCATACACTTCAATAGATTATTCAGACGCAGGGTTCTAACTAGGGATCACGTAGTGTGCTTTGATCTTCTATATTAGTTTCCTGTGCGAAAGTGATCTCGGGAAAGTTGGAAAGTTGTTCTTTGAGATGCTACTGACGAGTAAGTGAATTTGGGGATTAAATCTGCTTTTAACCACATTATGCTTGAAGCTCAGTGTGTAGGGTCGGTGTGGAAACAGAGCCCGAAGTGATGCTGACTGCATTGGCAAAACTCACGACTATGGTGAGGGATGGAGTGAGTGAGTTAAGAGTTACAGTCACATCGGCAATATTTCAGCCATACCGTGACTAAAAGTTTTACATTCACCACATATACATGTAGATTTTAAAAACCCGTCAACGAAGGACAGTAAAACCAACTACATGTAGAATATCACAGTATCAAGAAATAAAACTAGCATCTCTCTCTAAAATTGGATTCAAATTAGGACAATGCAGTATAAAAATGGGCTATAGCTCGCCATACTAGGACCATGGGGACTTACAGTACTTTGGCTAGCTGGATTTACACCATTCCTTCAGCCGCTGGTGATTGTAGGAAAAAATTAGCCACAATTTAGAAGAACAAAAATACTACGTTTAAAATCTCTTAAGCTTTGAAATGAAAAAAAATGTTTCGTATGAAAATTAGGCATTTTAGTTCCTCCCTTCTTAGTTCATTTTGCACCTATTATTTAAGACCGTCTACCCTGTGAAGGTCCGGGTTAGAATGAGCCTTCAGTAACCCATGCTTGTCGTAAGAGGCGACTAACGGGATCGGGTGGTCAGGTTCACTTACTTGGTTGACACATGTCATCGGTTCCCAATTGCGCAGATCGATGCTCATTTTGTTGATCACTGGCTTGTCTGTTCCAGACTCGATTATTTACAGACCGCCGCCATGCAGCTGGAATATTGCTGAGTGCCGCGTAAAACTAAACTCACTCACTCCCTTAAGACCGTCTAACATCTTCAACCGCGGCAAACAAACAGGAGCACGTGCTAAATGTATGATTGTATGAAATTCTCATGAAGGGCCAACGATATGTTTCGATGGGCTCTGACTAGGCGCCATGGATCTGGGCAAGGGATGATACACCTGCTCGTCTTTGCAGAAAAGATGAAGATAAAGGAAAGCGGCGTCTAGATGGATGAATGAAAGAGACGTTTCAATGGGCCTTGACAAAGCACCTTGAACCTGGACCGGATATGATACATCTACACGTTTCGGATGGATGAATGGCAGAGGCGTCTAGGTGGATGAAAGTGACGTCTAGATGGATGAAAGAGGTGTCTGGATGGATGAAAGAGACTTCTAGAGGAATGATAGACGAAATAGGCGTCTAGATGGATGAAAGAGTCGTCTAGATGGATGAAAGAGGCGCCTAAAGGAATGAAAGAGGCGTCAAGATGAATGAAAGAGGCGCCTTGAGGAATGAAAGAGGCGTCTTGATGAATGAAAGAGGCGTCTAGAGGAATGAAAGAGGCGCCTATATGAATGAAAGAGGCGTCTAGGTGGATGAAAGAGGCGCCTAGAGGAATGAAAGAGGCGCCTAGATGGATGAGTTAAAGAGGCGTCTAGATGGATGAAAGAGGCACCTAGAGGAATGACATATGAAATAGGCGCCTAGATGTATGAGTTAAAAAGGCGTCTAGATGGATGAAAGAGGCACCTAGAGGAATGAAAGAGGCGTCTAGATGAATGAAAGAGGCGCCTAGATGAATGAAAGAGTCGTCTAGATGGATGAAAGAGGCACCTAGAGGAATGACATATGAAATAGGCGCCTAGATGTATGAGTTAAAAAGGCGTCTAGATGGATGAAAGAGGCACCTAGAGGAATGACATATGAAATAGGCGCCTAGATGTATGAGTTAAAAAGGCGTCTAGATGGATCAAAGAGGCGCCTAGAGGAATGACACATGAATAGGCGCCTAGATGGATGAAAGAGGCGTCTAGATGGATGAAAGGGCGTCTAGATGGATGAGTAAACTAAACATCTGGATGGATGAAAAAGGCACCTAGATGGATGAGTTAAAGATTCGCTTAGATGGATCAAAGAGACGTCTAGAAGAATGATAAATGACATAGGCGCCTCGATGGATGAGTTGAAGAGACGTATAGATGGATGAAAGAGGCGTCTATATGGATGACAGGGGTCTAGATGAATGATAGATGAAATAGGCGCCTAGACGGATGAGTAAACGAGACATCTAGATGGATGAAAGAGACTTCTATATGGATGACAGGCGTCTAGATGAATGATAGATGAAATAGGCGCATAGACGGATGAGTAATTGACACGTCTAGATGGATGACACGTCTAGATGGATGAAAGACGTGCCTAGATTGATGGGTGATTGACACGTCTAGATGGATGAAAGAGTGATGAGTGAATCAGGCATCTAAAGTAATGATAGACTACAGGACTTATTCCTTGTCACCCAATCCAGATTTGTAATATACCCAACATATTATCTGCATGAACATATGTTGTTGTATATGCTGTAATGTTATAAACCTGGATTACAGACACGATTGCTTGATTGGTTGCACGTTTTCCGTGTGATACTTGGAAAGATGGACTTGGGAATGCCGATGGGCGGATATACAGAAAGAATACAATTATATATACAGTACAACCAGAAATTATTGAGAATTTAAAGATTGTAAAAAAAATTTTCACTCATTACGCACATCTTGAATGTGAATATTAGCAGAACATAACTCCAGATTCAAAGACAGGTGAACAGTTAGTATTTTGTCAAGTCACCATGGGCAGCAATGCAGGCTTCAATGCGGCGGGGCATACTACTGATCAAAGAAGTTAGAAAGTCGTGGTCCATGCTGTCCCAATATCGGATCACCTCTTTTTTGATTTCAGCAATATTTGTCAGATTTTTCTTATTGACACTTTCCTTCATAAGTCCCCAAACATTTTCTATTGGATTTTGGTCAGGGCTATAGCTTGGCCAATCTAATAATGTCATATTTTGGATCCGAAACCAGGCCTGTGAATGCTTTAAACGATGTTTTGGGTCGTTGTCCTGCTGGAAAATCCAAACATTTCCATAGAACACGTGAGCAGATGGAAGTAAATGTCCCTTGAGAATATCTGTGTACCGCTCACTGTTCATATTCCCTTCAAATACACAGAGGGGCGTTGCCCCTAACACAGATATGCCACCCCACACGTTAAATTTCGGACTGTACTTTGGGCGCTGATACAAAGGTTTTTCAGTTTGTTTGGTCCAGAATTTCAGTGTATTAGGAAACAGCCACACAGAACTTTCATCTGAGAAAATCACATTGTCCCAGTTAAAATTTTTCTATGCTGTAAACACCAATTCAACCTTCGCTCCTTTTGTTCAGGTTTCATGATCGGTGATGGAATTCCTCGACTTTTCTGCCAACCCATTGCATGCAGCTCAGTTCTAATTGTCTCCTTACAGACAACCACAGTTCCTCTATCAATCATATCCAGCCTAAAGTTTTCTAAACTCCTCCGTTTGTTTTGAGAAACAAGAATACCAAGCCGCCTCCTGTCACCGACAGTAAATTTTCTGGGCCTACCTGCGCCTCACTGGTGCTCAATGTCATATCCATTTGCAATATGTTTCAAAACACGAGAAACAGTGGACAAGGGGATGCCTGTTCTATTTGAAATCACTTTAGCTGATCTGATGTCCTTGTTATAATACTCTAAAATCAACTTCCTCTTCTCTAAATCATCCCTACTGAGGATCACTGAAAATGTCGTCTGCTAGCAAGTAAAGAAAGGGGGATAACTCTTCACAAATTAATAAAAAAGGATTAAGGGAGTTGTCTCTCTTGAATGAAACCAAGCACTTGATAGCTGGTCAAGGTTGTTTATACTAGAAATCCAATTAAACATATTCCTAAAATTCTCAATAATTTCTGGTCATACTATTGATTAGATGAACTGATGTTACCGGGTGGATGGGTACAGTAAGTGTTGCAAGCTGTAGAACTAATGTGATGCGCCAGTGGACCGGCGCACTGACCTTTCATTCATTCAGCAGTTCGTTGAGTGCTGCGTCCGTCCTCTCTGGCAGTTGCTCACTGGACAGTTGTACAAAGACAGAAGTTTGGTACTAGTAACCAGAATACACGTATATAGACTTACATTAATAGATTGCAAGAAAACATGGACTGGGTGAGTGTCCGCGGTGAAAGAATGTACTCACTGATGCTAAATGCGTTTGTTTGTTTTATGTTTGGTTTTTGTTTGAGTGTTTGTTTTGTTTGTGGGTTTGTATTGTTGCTGTTTAACCACTAGTTAGTGGGGTAGCCAAGTGGTTAAATTGTTGACTGGTGTTAACGGTTGAGTTGGTATGTAGAAGATATTGCCTTGATTTTAACAACTGAGTGTGTGTGTAGAATATATTGACTTGACGTGAACGGGTGAAGTGGGTGTCTAGAATATATTAACTGAATGTTAACGGATAAGTGGGTGTCTAGATTATATTGACTTGATGTTAACGGATAAGTGGGTGTCTAGATTATATTGACTTGATGTTAACGGATAAGTGGGTGTCTAGAATATATTGACTTGATGTTAACGGATAAGTGGGTGTCTAGATTATATTGACTTGATGTTAACGGATAAGTGGGTGTCTAGAATATATTGACTTGATGTTAACGGATAAGTGGGTGTCTAGAATATATTGACTTGATGTTAACGGATAAGTGGGTGTCTAGAATATATTGACTTGATGTTAACGGATAAGTGGGTGTCTAGATTATATTGACTTGATGTTAACGGGTAAATGGGTATCTAGGTTATATTGACTTGATGTTAACGGATAAGTCATTTCTTCCACAAGAGGTTACTCCTGTCATATCTTCCTACGTAACCTCTGTTCTAATACGGCCCTTTCATGGTGTGAGCGTTCAAGACTCGTGATTGGAGACAATCAGATTTAGTTGTGCAATCAGCGACGTTGTTTCAAAAGTGATCATTCGCAAGGCCTCGGTAATTTCCGTATACTTCGAGAAAACTAAACCTCTTCCCCTGCGCGATGCGCAAACGTTTCTTCTAGACAGAACTCAGTCATGTTATGGCGGATCAGTGGCGTCTCCATCGCCCTCGTTGACAACGGACAAGCTAGCCATTAAACGTCTTGTGTGTAACATCAACACAAGTCCCCGGCAGATGGGGGATATTTGTGGCCCCACATTTGCTTGTGTTAGTCAAGTTGAATCTAAGTCGATGTAACACGTGTTCTAATTGGATAGAAAGAAAGGGAGATAATTCGTGTTGCGATCTTTTGCCGCTAGGGGATTTTACGAGAACCGGGAAATATGGCCGTATTAGAACAGAGGTTACGTAGGAAGATATGACAGGAGTAACCTCTGTGGGAAGAGAATGCGGATAAGTGGGTGTCTAGAATATATTGACTTGATGTTAACGGATAAGTGGGTGTCTAGAATATATTAACTGAATGTTAACGGGTAAATGGGTATCTAGGTTATATTGACTTGATGTTAACGGATAAGTGGGTGTCTAGAATATATTAACTGAATGTTAACGGGTAAATGGGTATCTAGGTTATATTGACTTGATGTTAACGGATAAGTGGGTGTCTAGAATATATTAACTGAATGTTAACGGGTAAATGGGTATCTAGGTTATATTGACTTAATGTTAACGGATAAGTGGGTGTCTAGAATATATTAACTGAATGTTAACGGGTAAATGAGTATCTAGGTTATATTGACTTAATGTTAACGGATAAGTGGGTGTCTAGAATATATTAACTGAATGTTAACGGGTAAATGGGTATCTAGGTTATATTGACTTGATGTTAACGGATAAGTGGGTGTCTAGAATATATTAACTGAATGTTAACGGGTAAATGGGTATCTAGGTTATATTGACTTGATGTTAACGGATAAGTGGGTGTCTAGAATATATTAACTGAATGTTAACGGGTAAATGGGTATCTAGGTTATATTGACTTGATGTTAACGGATAAGTGGGTGTCTAGAATATATTGACTTGATGTTAACGGATAAGTGGGTGTCTAGATTATATTGACTTGATGTTAACGGATAAGTGGGTGTCTAGAATATATTGACTTGATGTTAACGGATAAGTGGGTGTCTAGAATATATTGACTTGATGTTAACGGATAAGTGGGTGTCTAGAATATATTGACTTGATGTTAACGGATAAGTGGGTGTCTAGATTATATTGACTTGATGTTAACGGGTAAATGGGTATCTAGGTTATATTGACTTGATGTTAACGGATAAGTCATTCTCTTCCCACAGAGGTTACTCCTGTCATATCTTCCTACGTAACCTCTGTTCTAATACGGCCCTTTCATGGTGTGAGCGTTCAAGACTCGTGATTGGAGACAATCAGATTTAGTTGTGCAATCAGCGACGTTGTTTCAAAAGTGATCATTCGCAAGGCCTCGGTAATTTCCGTATACTTCGAGAAAACTAAACCTCTTCCCCTGCGCGATGCGCAAACGTTTCTTCTAGACAGAACTCAGTCATGTTATGGCGGATCAGTGGCGTCTCCATCGCCCTCGTTGACAACGGACAAGCTAGCCATTAAACGTCTTGTGTGTAACATCAACACAAGTCCCCGGCAGATGGGGGATATTTGTGGCCCCACATTTGCTTGTGTTAGTCAAGTTGAATCTAAGTCGATGTAACACGTGTTCTAATTGGATAGAAAGAAAGGGAGATAATTCGTGTTGCGATCTTTTGCCGCTAGGGGATTTTACGAGAACCGGGAAATATGGCCGTATTAGAACAGAGGTTACGTAGGAAGATATGACAGGAGTAACCTCTGTGGGAAGAGAATGCGGATAAGTGGGTGTCTAGAATATATTGACTTGATGTTAACGGATAAGTGGGTGTCTAGAATATATTAACTGAATGTTAACGGGTAAATGGGTATCTAGGTTATATTGACTTGATGTTAACGGATAAGTGGGTGTCTAGAATATATTTACTGAATGTTAACGGGTAAATGGGTATCTAGGTTATATTGACTTGATGTTAACGGATAAGTGGGTGTCTAGAATATATTAACTGAATGTTAACGGGTAAATGGGTATCTAGGTTATATTGACTTAATGTTAACGGATAAGTGGGTGTCTAGAATATATTAACTGAATGTTAACGGGTAAAATGGGTATCTAGGTTATATTGACTTGATGTTAACGGATAAGTGGGTGTCTAGAATATATTAACTGAATGTTAACGGGTAAATGGGTATCTAGGTTATATTGACTTGATGTTAACGGATAAGTGGGTGTCTAGAATATATTAACTGAATGTTAACGGGTAAATGGGTATCTAGGTTATATTGACTTGATGTTAACGGATAAGTGGGTGTCTAGAATATATTAACTGAATGTTAACGGGTAAATGGGTATCTAGGTTATATTGACTTGATGTTAACGGATAAGTGGGTGTCTAGAATATATTAACTGAATGTTAACGGGTAAATGGGTATCTAGGTTATATTGACTTGATGTTAACGGATAAGTGGGTGTCTAGAATATATTAACTGAATGTTAACGGAAAAATGGGTATCTAGGTTATATTGACTTGATGTTAACGGATAAGTGGGTGTCTAGAATATATTAACTGAATGTTAACGGATAAGTGGGTGTCTAGAATATATTAACTTGATGTTAACGGATAAGTGGGTGTCTAGATTATATTGACTTGATGTTAACGGATAAGTGGGTGTCTAGATTATATTGACTTGATGTTAACGGATAAGTAGGTGTCTAGAATATATTAACTGAATGTTAACGGATAAATGGGTATCTAGGTTATATTGACTGATGTTAACGGATAAGTGGGTGTCTAGAATATATTAACTGAATGTTAACGGATAAGTGGGTGTCTAGAATATATTGACTTGATGTTAACGGGTAAATGGGTATCTAGGTTATATTGACTTGATGTTAACGGATAAGTGGGTGTCTAGAATATATTAACTGAATGTTAACGGGTAAATGGGTATCTAGGTTATATTGACTTGATGTTAACGGATAAGTGGGTGTCTAGAATATATTAACTGAATGTTAACGGGTAAATGGGTATCTAGGTTATATTGACTTGATGTTAACGGATAAGTGGGTGTCTAGAATATATTAACTGAATGTTAACGGGTAAATGGGTATCTAGGTTATATTGACTTGATGTTAACGGATAAGTGGGTGTCTAGAATATATTAACTGAATGTTAACGGGTAAATGGGTATCTAGGTTATATTGACTTGATGTTAACGGATAAGTGGGTGTCTAGAATATATTAACTGAATGTTAACGGGTAAATGGGTATCTAGGTTATATTGACTTGATGTTAACGGATAAGTGGGTGTCTAGAATATTTTAACTGAATGTTAACGGGTAAATGGGTATCTAGGTTATATTGACTTGATGTTAACGGATAAGTGGGTGTCTAGAATATATTAACTGAATGTTAACGGGTAAATGGGTATCTAGGTTATATTGACTTGATGTTAACGGATAAGTGGGTGTCTAGAATATATTAACTGAATGTTAACGGGTAAATGGGTATCTAGGTTATATTGACTTGATGTTAACGGATAAGTGGGTGTCTAGAATATATTAACTGAATGTTAACGGGTAAATGGGTATCTAGGTTATATTGACTGATGTTAACGGATAAGTGGGTGTCTAGAATATATCAACTGAATGTTAACGGGTAAATGGGTATCTAGGTTATATTGACTGATGTTAACGGATAAGTGGGTGTCTAGATTATATTGACTTGATGTTAACGGATAAGTGGGTGTCTAGATTATATTGACTTGATGTTAACGGATAAGTGGGTGTCTAGGTTATATTGACGTCATGTTAACGGCTGAGTGGGTGTCTCGAATATATTGACTTGATGTTAACGGATAAGTGGGTGTCGTGATTATACTGACTGGCGTTAAGAGGAAAGTGGGTATCTGGATTATATTGACTTGATGTTAACGTATAAGTGGGCATCTAAAATATATTGACTGAAGTTAAAGGATGAGTGGGTGTCTAGAATATTTTGACTTGATGTTAACGGATAGGTGTGTATCTAGAATGCATTGACTGATGCACAGTGATGTGAACAGCCGATCGAACGTGGCAAGGGAACCATAATATACCATGGCCGGATCGGGTACAGTTCTATGATACAATAAAAATAGAATCCATTCTCAAACCCAACGGAGAGCAGCAAACATGGTTGAGGAAACTAGTTTAAAACAGGGATACCTTTGGATAAATATGGTACAGCCAGCTGCTGCCATGCCAACTGCTAACCAACGTGAGTTGTTTGGTTTGCCGGGTTTAGGTTAGGTTCCATTAAAACTCACCCCCAATGTGTTGCAAAACAAATTGTTTTTGCCCCAAATTGCTATTCTTATATATATAATAGCCACATAAAGAAACTGTGCACACAGAAAATTCTTTCAGAATTGGAATACAACACAGAAAAGACGAAAAGATGTAGACACCTTATAAGCTGAAGAATCGGACCGCAACAAATGTCAGAAGAACCTGAAAAATAGCCGTAACGATGACGTCAGACGTTCAAAATCGAGTAGGGGGGGGGGGGGTCACACGACGAAGTCACAAAGTCAATAACGGGTATGACCACCATGTGCGTGAAGCACAGAGGTGCATCGACGACGCATAGGGGCTACCAAATGAGCATTGAAGGCCTGGAGAATGGTCTGGGACGTGGTCACTGCCGTCTGGAACCTGTGTCTGAGATGAGTCACCCGAATCCATCTGTCCTGTCTTGGCGTCGTTACTCGGGGACGCCCAGAACGTGTGTGGTCGGCGACGTCATTAGTGTTTCGATAACGCCTGACCAATGCAGATATCGTGCTACGATGGCATTGGAAATGTGCTGCCACCTCCTGTTGGCTCATTCCTGCTCGAACCATTCCAGTGGCTTCATGACGTTGAGCAGATGTTAATCTTGGCATGATGTGCATATGACGTTTCATGTGAATTTGTGAACGTTTGAATGACCAAAGATCAAGCTTTCGACAGTGACAGCAATTTCTGAGTTTCACATGTTGTGTGCAGCTGCACGGGCTGCACGTGGAGTAACACATTGCAAGTCCATAGGCCACCATCAATGACGTGACATCGCTTGACACGTGCATGAGCGTTTGATTGTCTCAAATACTTGCTATGTTCACACCTGTATTTATGTATGAAGACGATTTGTGCCTATATTTATATTTTCTGTGTGCACAGTTTCTTTATGTGTCCAGTATATATTGGAATCTCTGTACTACTACACAGCTGTCGTAATTCGAAATTATCCTACTGGATGTTCGGGTTCATCGATCACTTGATCGGGTTTGTGTATAGACCACGTCCCATGGCAGGAGCACTACAGTGTGACGTAAGGCATGACATACTTCTAATTTAGGCACACTTTGTGAATGGTGGGTGCTACTGGTAGGGCAGCACATGGTTACCCTTTTCGTGAACACCTGGTGTCAGTGATTCCTATATAAATTTCACACCTATCTTGACTTGACATCAAATGGAATTTGTTTGAGGATAATCAAGACTGGGTGCTCTTTTGACTGAGGTTCCATATTTCAATATGGGTCAATTTCTACACGTGGAATAATTAATAAATGGACCAGCTGATGGACAATGACAAGTCGCCTTCCCCATAGGCAGCTCCAGATTGGGGGAGGGGTGCAGGGGTACCCCTCCCCCCTTTGCCCTGAAAGTTTCTTAAATGACCATAGCAACTCTCGTTGAAGTGTGCACCCCCTCCTTCTCAAACGTGTGCACCCCCTCTCTCAAAAAGCTGTATCCGCCCCAGTCCCCATCACCCCCTCCATACATACACACCCCTCCCTACCCTCCTCCATTCCCTCTGGCTGGTGTACGTCTTATTTGTTTGGTTTCCAGTGTGGAATAAGCTGAAAAAACATACTATCCCAGATCGATACTCCGTGACCCCAGAAACACCGCACTGTTGATTGTCAGGGATCCATTGTCTCTATGTGGACTGCTAGGCACAAAGACTGGGAGACGAGGCAGAAAACTGTCGTCGTTTGTCCAAGAGATCATTGTGCTCTGAATGTCCATCGATTCCATACGATCTGCCTTGTTTGCTGAAGACTTTCTCATTGTCCTGCTATTGCGGTGATGACCGACGGCGACGGCGTGTTTACACATTTCACTGTACTGGGCCTAACAACGGAAGAAATACATGCAGAGATGTAGATGCGTTTGAGGATGGAGAATGCAGAATGGAGATGAGTTGATGCTTCTCAACTATTCAACAAATAGGCTCAAGCACGGGTAGATGTCGCCGAGGGATAGATACTTCTCCACTATTCAACAAATAGGCTCAAGCACGGGTAGATGTCGCCGGGAAATATATACTTCTCCAATATTCAACAAACAGATTAGAATACGGGTAGATGTCGCCGAGGGATAGATACTTCTCCACTATTCAGCATTTAGCCTAGAGCACGGGTAGATGTTGCCGAGGGATAGATACTTCTCCAATATTCAGCAAATAGGCTAGAGCACGGGTAGATGTCGTCGAGGGATAGATACTTCTCCACTATTCAACAAATAGGCTAGAGCACGGGTAGATGTCGCCGAGGGATAGATACTTCTCCAATATTCAACAAACAGATTAGAATACGGGTAGATGTCGCCGAGGGATAGATACTTCTCCACTATTCAGCATTTAGGCTAGAGCACGGGTAGATGTTGCCGAGGGATAGATACTTCTCCAATATTCAGCAAATAGGCTAGAGCACGGGTAGATGTCGTCGAGGGATAGATACTTCTCCACTATTCAACAAATAGGCTAGAGCACGGGTAGATGTCGCCGAGGGATAGATACTTCTCCACTATTCAGCAAATAGGCTAGAGGACGGGTAGATGTCACCGAGGGATAGATACTTCTCCACTATTCCACAAATAGGTTAGAGCACGGGTAGATGTCGCCGAGGGATAAATGCTTCTCCGATATTCTACAAATAGGCACGGGTAGATGTCACCGAGGGATAGAACTTCTCCACTATTCAACAAATAGGCTAGAGCACGGTTACATGTCGCCGAGGGGGAAATTACTTCTCCACTATTCAGCAAATAGGGTAGAGCACGGGTAGATGTCGCCGAGGGATAGATACTTCTCCACTATTCAACAAATAGGCTAGAGCACGGGTGGATGTCGGCGAGGGATAGATACTTGTCCACTATTCAACAAATAGGTTAGAGCACGGGTAGATGTCGCCGAGGGATAGATGCTTTTCCAATATTCAAATAATAGGCTAGAGCACGGTTACATGTCGCCGAGGGATAGATACTTCTCCACTATTCAACAAATAGGTTAGAGCACGGGTAGATGTCGCCGAGGGATAGATGCTTTTCCAATATTCAAATAATAGGCTAGAGCACGGTTACATGTCGCCGAGGGATAGATACTTCTCCACTATTCCACAAATAGGTTAGAGCACGGGTAGATGTCGCCGAGGGATAGATGCTTCTCCGATATTCTACAAATAGGCACGGGTAGATGTCACCGAGGGATAGAGACTTCTCCACTATTCAACAAATAGGCTAGAGCACGGGTAGATGTCGGCGAGGGATAGATACTTCTCCACTATTCAAAAATAGGATAGAGCACGGGTAGATGTCGCCGAGGGATAGATGTCAAGTCACCGAAGCTGACAACCAGATCAATTACGTCGCCTCTTCCGAGGTAGGGGGAATAATGCCTGTGTCCGTCCCTCCTTGTCCTGGGTCCCATGGAGATCCGGGTTAGAATTGATCTTCAGACACCCATGCTCGCGTAAGAGGCGACTAACGGGATCGGGTGGTCATCCCGCTGACTTTGTTCACACATATCATCGTATCCTAACTGTGTAGATCGATCGTCATGCTGTTGATCACTGGACCAGACTCGATAGATTTACAGACCGCCGCCATATAACTGGAATATTGCTATATTTCTCCGAAAACCCGGGTTCGATTCCCCCTCATGGGTACAATGTGTGAAGCCCATTTCTGGTGTCACCCGCTGGATATGCTGGAATATTGCTAAAAGTGGCGTAAAACTAAACTCACTCACTTTTATATGCTTTAGAAAGAACTGTCCCGCGAGATTATTTTTATCACTTCTTTCTTTTTGAAAGGTACAGGGTAGTACATGATTATAGACAATCAAGTGTCTTGACTGTGTCCGAAAGAATCTCTAGATGAAGTGTGGGGACCGCTGAGGGAATTATGTTCAAAACGCATATACAGCCTGTTTGCCATGCGATTCATCCATAGCCCTGCCCATTGATCCGAGGGTTTCTGGAACAGGTCGCAGTTGTGCGATTAGTGACCATCGAGCCACACATACACGTCGTAATGAAGCTTCCGACTTTATAGATGGCCACTCCCTGTTTACTGATAGCATGACGTTTCGATGTAGATCCTTACATCGTTACCAAGCTAACACCTGTGAAGATGCAGGTTGGAATTGGTCTTCAGTCGCCCATGCTTGTCGTAAGACCCGTCTAATGGAATCGGGTGGTGAGGCTCGCTGAGTTGTTGACACATGTCATCGTAACCCTGTTGTGTACATATACATGTATGTTCATGCTGTTGATCACTGGACTATCTGGTCAAGACTCCATTATTTACAGACCACCGCCACATATCTGGAATATTGGAGTGTAGCGGTAGATAACAAACAAGCAAAACAACAAGGAAATAAACTTCAAACTAAAAGGTTTCTACTTTTAATCTACGTCGAAACGTCGCTCTCTGCACTGAACAAGAAGTTGTCATCCACTAAGTCGTTCATTCGTTATTGCCTAACCAACTTCTAGAATCCCGATGAAACAATTACATATACTGTGATAATAGTCTTATATAAGGCAAATAGTTGCCAGGGCGATAGGAATGACTTGGCTTAACGTTTGACGTAGTGAAATGAGGAATTCCGTTACGTAGTGTGTGGCATGACGTGGAGGTTATTTCCCAGATAGAACATATGTGGTTGGTTTGTTGTTTTACGCCGCACTCAGCAATATCCCAGCTATATGGCGGTGGTCTGTAAATAATCGGGTCTGCACCAGATAATCCAGTGATCAGCATCATGAGCATCGATCTACGCAACTGGGATACAATGACACGTGACAACCATGTCAGCGACCCTGACCAACTGATCCTGTTAATCGCCTGTTACGACAAGCATGGGTTACTGAAGACCAATTCTTACCCGAATCTCCACAGGTCAGAACTTATGTGATGTGATGAAATCGAGTGTGTATTGTGCAACGTGATGATGGCAATATACATCACAGACTACCAGCTCAGTGTTGATGCCTGCCATCGAGCCCATTACACCGATCTAATGGCATATTCATGTATCCGTCAGGGTGATGTTACTAATTCATATGTAACTCAATAATCACATAGACCAAGTGACCTGTACATAATAGTCAAAACATTGATTTACCAATTTAAATCATTTCAGGAAAAGTAACCAATTACTACTGTATCCTCGTCACTTAAGTGTTGTGAATAATGCACGCTGATGTCAAAACTAAGTCAATATTTTACAATGGATGTCGAACAGTGTCTGTTTCACTGAAATATCGACCGTGTGACCATGCCCGCGCATTAAACGAATGTGCGTTCACGTAACATGAGCATGTAGACATGTAGCAACCCGTTGTAACATATCGAGTGTTGGGTGATATACTGTGTCGCCTTGCTTAGAGCACGTCTTGTGTTGTGGTATGTGGTATGAGTGACGCCATGAAGAAAAATGTGAAGCCATGGGATAAGATAAGATAAGATGTTATGAGGGAAGAGGCGATGTCATGAGACAAGATCGAATGGCACGAGAATATGTGATGTCATGGGATAAGATTTGACGCCATGAGATGTCTTGGGATGTGATTTGATGCCATGAGATACGATTTGACGCCATGAGATGAAACAAGATGCCATGAAATAAGATTTGACGCCATGAGATGAGATCAGATAAGATTTTGCGCCATGAGATAAGATGCCATGAGATAAGATTTGACATCATGAGATGAGATGTGTTGCCATGGGAGAAGATGCGATGAGATGAGAGAAGATAAGGATATCATGAGAGAAGATAAGATGCCCTGAGAAAAGATGCGATGCGATGTGAGACGATGCCAGATGATGCGAGATAATGACACACGATGTGCGTGAGACGTGCGAATCTCCCCCCACCCTACCCCTCTCTCTCATAACACAGTAACATGAATCTGGGGATGGGGGTTGCATTGGGGTTATGGTCCATCAAAATATGATACAATTCTAATGCCAGTCCCTCCCCGTAACAAATTATTAGTCTATATCTGACGAACATTTTACCATGAACACCAAACAACCCTCGTTGTAGTCATAAGTACCTTCATGTATGTCATGTTACAGTAGGGGCGGTGGGGTAGTCTAGTGGTTAAAGCGTTGGCTCGTCACGCCGAAGACCCGGGTTCGAATCTCCACATGGGTACAATTTGTGAAGCCCATTTCTGGTGTCCCTCGCCGTGATGTTGCTGGAATATTGCTTAAAGCGGCGTAAAACTAAATTCAGTCAGTCAGTCAGTCAGTGTTACAGTAAATCAGCTGGCTATTCCTGAAAAGAACCGGTAGTTCCTCGTCTCGCAGTCACCCGGACGGATACTACTATTACCATAGGATCTTTCTTGCAAGCACCTGTCATATTGAGGAGAGTTCGCCTTTACGTTGTATGTATAATGTTTGAACGTCCGACATGCGGAATTGTATTGACCTGATTTAACGGTCATATTGATTAGCAAGCTACAGGGCATGGTTACACGTTAAATATTCATAATGTTTTTCTTTCGTGACGTTTAACTGACGGTAGATCATATACCAAGGCGCGACCACCTCTAACCGTATCGACACACGAGGCTAAATCGAAGCTTTTGAAAGTTAATCAATGGCTACAACAGAAGTTTCCTCGTCCACATAGTGGTGAGGTTGTGATGAATTTTTATGTGACCTAACGGCAGGGAAGCCGGGCTGGAACATCGACTACGAATGCATTACCTGAACCCAAACTGACTCCAAACACAATACTTGAAACGGTGTGTTATAGTAAAAGTTGTGAACAAATGGAGACATAAAAACTCCAATAAAATAATCATAGTAGTAAGGTCTTCTTGTCCTGAAGTGGAGGCTTGTTGGTCCTGTTATATTTAGTCTTGATTTGGATGGACCAACCCAATCAAGTGTTTGAGTCCATGTCCGTCAGGTCGACCTGTGTGTCTGCAGGTCCAGTCGTTATCAGGCTGATGTCATGTGGGCCAGTCACGTCAAGCTGTTTGCCAACATGTGAGCATGTAAGTCGGGTTTACGGGGTGGCTATATCAAGAAGAGTCCAGTCCTATCAGTCTGTTTGTCAGAGGTCTAGTGAGCCTATCTGTATGTGTTACAAATCTCACCGTGTGTCCACTGAGTGAGTGAGTATTGTTTTACGCCGCTTTTAGCAATATTCCAGCAATATTACGGCGGGGGACACCAGAAATGGGCTTCACGCATTGTACCCATGTAGGGAATCGAACCCAGGTCTTCAGCGTGATGAGCGGACACTCAACCATTAGGCTACCCCACCTCCCCGTGTGTTTATTGACACAATAGAGCACGTAGGTAGGTCACGGCACAAACAACGTTTCATATCTTTTTGAATGGTCTCATGGTTGTCACTTGGCGGTCCTACAATTTGGAACCAGAACTGGTTCTTGAATACACGCTTGTCACCGGAAATCTGCTACCGGAAGTAGTGCCTTGCGAGACTTACAGGCCTATACCATAATGGTCTCTTCTACACAATTATGACATTTATCATTTATACTTAAAATATGGCATCTTTGACAATTGAATTGTTTTTATAACTGCCTTCTAAATCAATTACCTTTGTTCATGCCATGGAACCAGACCTGACCCAGGGAAAAGGCTATATTTAAGACGTTATTGTCAATATGGAATCTTTGAAGTGACGTCCTCGTGATATTTATTGCTCATACAAAAGCAAGCACAAGGTGTAAAAAATCACCAAAGCCCGACAAATACATTTCCAGCATTCCACAGTAAAACGCCGAGAGTAAAACTGGCATCATCATTCTCCCCTTTTATCTTTGGCAAAATGGATATCTTTCAGGCTTTACAAGCGTACTAGTTGCTAAATAGGGCGACAGTACTGTTGTGGTAAGAGCGCCGTGTGTTCGACACATTCATCAACTTCAAACGAGTTTCGACCAGGAATCCAAGTTGCAAAAGATGAATATTTTAGTGTCAGGCAACCAGTTTCAAATAAAGAGTTTCTGCCCAGTGAGCTCATAACTATTAACCATTCTACAGTCCAGAGAATACGAAGGTAGTGAATACCCTTTCAGAAGGTCGCCAAGTATAACATATGCTTTATTTGGGGGGCGATGGGGTTGCCTGGTGATATTACTGGAATATTGCTGAGATCCACTTCAGACTTCAGATCCACTTCAGTACCCCATGCTTGTCGTAACTGGATCGGGTGGTCAAGCTCGCTGACTTGGTTGACAAATGTCTTCGTATCCCAATTGTGTAGATAGATGCTCATGATGTTGACCACTGGGTTGTCTGGTCCAGACTCAGTTATTTACAGACCGCCGCCATATAGCTGGAATATTGCTGAGTGCGGCGTTAAACAACAAACAAACCTTTGTCAATATCCCTCATCACACAAGGATAATCGTATCTCTCCTCTACCTTCTGAAGGCGCAATCACTCCCTTGGGAGCTCTCACGAACAAAACATTTAAGTGACTCCTAAAGAATTCAGAAGACAAGGCTTTGAACACCAAGTCCTAATTAATATGAAATTACGTGTAACTGTATACACGTAATGGACTGGCATTGATTTCATTCATGATCTCACATGAATTGTGAAAAGGTCATTGGCATACTGAGAATTTCATTGCCAAACTTGGCGGGTCTGTTGATCCCGAAACATTTTGAAAATGAAACTCTCAGTCATCAAACGATCCTCTTCTCTTATCAAATCAATGCTCATGTTGTTGAACACTGGTTTTCCTGGTCCATTTACAGACCGCCGCCATATAGCTGGAATGTTGCTGAGTGCGGCGTTAAACAACAAATAAACAAAACATCTTATCAAATATTCTAGTTCTATCGTTTGGAAGAGAATGTATCTGATGCATTCTGCATTTATTCACTTATATTCTTGTGATAGTTTGTATATTTCTAGTATATTGGCGGTCCACCAGGTCCATCCTAGTTTGTCTCATAGCCCTTGAACCATATTTACCTTCCACCCAACACCTACCGTATTCCTAAATAGATGTCCATCTTGACCCACAAAACAAGAGGTCCACAGGATTTCCTTACAGGAAATAGTCGGTCCCTGTGGAATAATGAACTGGTCAAATGTGCTGATCGGTAATTATTAGTGATTATTTTTATCCTATTTTTCTTGTCAAGAAATTGTTAGCAAGAAATTCGTACAGCGAATGTTATTTTGAACCCCAGGAACACAATCTATAGTTCTTCCTGTACGTTTGCGTAACGGAAGCACATTACCTGGACTGACCTTATTCCCCGCCGATTTGTAATCTCCCATCTGACTATTTCCAGTGGCAAGACCTTTTGGTGTCTATCGAAACACGATCTCATCGCTATGAAGACGTTTTCAACATAATGGGTACTTTGCTTCGGACCGGCCGTCCACGCGTGACGTCACGTCAGCAAGACAACCACATTCGGCTGACCAATCTAAGGAATCGATTCCAGACTGACAGTTTGACTGGTCGGACCATTCCTGGCTAACGTCTAATGGTTCAAGGACTGTACAGAACTGACTGAGGGAGCACAACATCCGGTGCGACGGCCAGAAATACGTCCAATTTTGCTCCAACGTCACCGACAGTCACGTCTTGCCTGGTGCAGACAGCATCTACGGTACAGCAGACAACACTGGAATGGCGTTTTGTTCACTAATGGCAGGGAAAGGGTGTACAGGTGTGTTGTCCAACGTCGACAGTTTGGTGGCATCGGCGTTATGGTATGGGGAGATATCACATCTCATGGTCAGACACAACCTATCATTGTCAATGGCAGTCTGACAGGTCCACGATACAGGGGTGACATCACTGGGCCTTATGTGCAGCCGTATATTCAGACGTAACTTCACGCTTCAGCAAGATAATGCCCGTCCACATGTCGCTGATGTTGTGACCGATTTGCTGAGACAGCAGAACATTTCGGAACTCCCCTGGCCAGCTGTTTCTCCCGACTTGTCCCCTATCGATCACGCTTGGGATGAAATGGAGAGACGTTTACGAATTCGGACAAGCGTTGTTTCAGACATGGACAAAACATTCCTCGAGCTTTCGTCAATCACTTAGTGTCGTATAAGCGTCGTGGCTCTCAATAAGTCATACAGCAAGGTGTGGATATAAGACGCTTGGGTTAAAAATGTACGGGTACTAATATCTTGACACACGAAGACATGCGTGATGTTTATTTGTTGCCTGACTTCGGACTATGAAAATAGTCAAACCATGTCATCATGAGCATCGAGCTACGCAGCTGGCATTGGATGCCACGCATCAAGTCAGCGAGCCTGACTACCAGATCCCGTTAGTCGTCTCTTACGACAAGCCTGGACTGCTGAAGACTAATTCTAATCCCGATCTTCTGTATGGGGGGAAAGCGTGAAGTGGACCAGGTCGTAAACGTTTTGACACTGTGGTGAAACCAGTGAGCCGACATGGCAAGACTCTTCAGTGAAGTGAATCTTGGCACTGCTAAGGGAAGTTATTGCAAGCACGGCGAATTGCAAGCACAAATTTATCATGGTTTGACCCTCATCAAAAGAGCTCAACTGAAAGAGCCCAGTTTCAAAATATAACCTTAACGTGCTTAGCGCACAAAATAATTCAATTAAGCTATTTTGCTGCTGGGTGCGGTGGGGTAGCCTAGTGGTTGAGGCGTTCGCTCGTCACGCCGAAGACCCGGGTTAGATACCCCACATAGGAACAATGTGTGAAGTCCATTTCTGGTGTCCCCCGCCGTGCTGAAAGGTGACGGAACTTTGTTTCGAAATTACAATATATTGAACTAGGGTCAGAAATATTGATGCCTGAAAGCAAATCGATCGTAGTTACATTTATTTAAGGAGTTAAGACAGATGAGAATTTTCAGTCAACTCTTCATTTAACCAGAAACTATCACTGCTGCATTGAGAAGAACAAAACCTATACATGTCGAACGTTGTCATCCTTACGGGGTACCTTAAAAAAACTGCGAAATTGAAAAATATTCAAAATGCGGAACCACATCGCAAATCTTCTTTGCCGTGTGGCTAATTTTTACCAGTTCAGTGGGTTTTTTCCACATGACCGATTATGGAATGAAAAAATAACGTTGTTTGAAAAAACAACAATGGAACCGATATACGGGTGTTCAATAATCCTCAATCAATACATAGACGTAAATCCTGATTTTGTATTAGTGGACATAGTGTTGTTGGAACCACGTTTGGTTGCCATAAAAACAAAGCATCGCGTCTCCCGCTTTCCATGGCGTCAGGGGTTGTCATCTGTTGAAAAAAAATAGTAAAATTTCCATCTTGTATGTATGAGCGCTCCGTGCAAGGATTAGTTGAATCGACCGGATTTTTATGCTTGACTGGCCCAGCCATACAGATCGATATTGTAGCTTTGAAAGGAGCGCTCGAGTTGTCATTACTCTCTCCACACTTTTTCCAAGCCACGGCGTTGACAGCAAGTTTTCTGATTAAGGTTTAATGCTCTGTTCACGTTGAGTTTCAACTATTTTGTAGATATCATTTCTCACAATAATTATACTCTATTGAACATGGTTTTGCGTCTTCGGAGGTGGTGGCATTGATTTTCCGTTTATACAACTGAAACCAGGTCTATCATCGTTAAAAACGATCGTATAATGAACAGATATTTTTATGTGAGCTTGACATGATGTACGGATTTCTTTAGGACGGAGAAGTCGATCGCATGGCCGCGAAATTGATGACACTTGCTGTAGCCCTTACTTTCCTTAACGAGGCCCTTGTTTTTGTTATAGTAAGTAAAGTGTGAGACGCCACTGAATGTTATAATGACTTAAAATCTTTTCTCCATTTACACTTTACACTCGCTCCATTCATTACTTTGAAGCTCTCATAATTTAAGCCATCTTCTTGGTTGTTTGCCTTGCTTTCTCTGAAGGGGCACTATAGTCTGTTTGCAGTGAAACGTACCGATGAATTTCACTTTAAACAAAAAAGTAAATCACATAAAGTGAAATTAAGATTGCGAATCCTCATGATTTTACCTTGCCAATTGAACTTTTAAATCTCAAAATGTAATTCAACTTAGGATAAAAGTTGTATAACAAACGATCATAGTTTCAAATCGCTATTATTGGTTTGTATTACAAGGGGGTACGCGCAGTAGTTGGAATAGTGAAACAAATGCACGTGCGGTACGTGATGAGCGTTAACTTAGACTACCGTAGAAACCAACCCTTCTTGTTCTCGGGGTTTCATTTAATGTGCATACTCCCTTGTAATACACACCAATAATAGCAATTTGAAACTATGATCGTTTGTTAAACAACTTTTGTCCTAAGTTGAATAAAATTCTGAGATTTTAATGTTCAATTAGCAAGGTAAAATCATGAGATTTGCAATTTTAATTTCACTTTATGTGATTTACTTTTTTGTTTTAAGTGAAATTCATCGGTACGTTTTCACTGCAAACAGACTATAGGTAGCCAAGTGGGGCACTAGGTAGCCTAGTGGTTAAAGCGTTTGCTCGGAACAGGGTTCAATTCTCCATATGTTTACAATGTTTGAACCGCATTCCTGATGCTCACATCGCTGACATCGCTGGGATACAGATAAAAGCGGCGTAAAACCCATATTCTCTCGCGCTTTCAGTTATCACTTTCCATACCCGAGAAGGCCAGGGTTAGAATTGTGTCATTTCAGGCTTTCCTCCAACCACAAGACCATATTAGAATTGATCTTTAGCAACCCATGCTTGTCGTAAGACGCAAGTTTTGTGGTTGATTAACGCCTTACTCAGCAATATTCCAGCTATATGGCAGCGGTCTGTAAATAATGAAGTCTGGACCAGACAATCCAATGATAAGCAGCAAAAGCATAGATCCACGCTATTGGGATGCGATGACATGTGTCAACCAAATCTGACCACCCCTTCTGGTAAGTCGCGTCTAACGACAAGCATGGGTTGCTGAAGGCCAATTCTAACTCGGATCTTCACGCGTTCGATGCAACAGAATCAGCACAGCGTGTACATGGTTTGAGAAGGCTATCGTCAGTACTCTTTTACGAGGGGTTGGATTTCTATTTTGGACGTTGAATGGGTACAACAACGTTCGAATCTGGACTCTGCAACAATCACAAAGCGTTTTGTTTCTTGGCGAGTCAATTATTTTGCGTCATCGCCGTTATGGGAGGCTGTGGAGTGAGTGAGTGAGTGAGTTTAGCATTATTCCAGCAATATCACGGCGGGGCACACCAGAAATAGGCTTCACACATTTTACCCATGTGGGGAATCGAACCCGTGTCTTCAGCGTGACGAGCGAACGCTTTAACCACTAGGCTACCACACCGCCCCTGGGAGAAGGCTGTGTGTGTGTGTGTGTGTGTGTGTGTGTGTGTGTGTGTGTGTGTGTGTGTGTGTGTGTGTGTGTGTGTGTGTGTGTGTGTGTGTGTTTTTGTTAGAGAGAGGGAGAGAGATTTCATCGAATGTTTGGCAGCATATTAGTCGTTTATTTTCATTTGGCCTTTTCCCTACCTTCCAAACTTACAGATATCATTTCAAATTGTTTAATTTAACAAAACCTCAACACAGTTAGATGAAGAGATTTATTTAATTGAATATTCTGATAGTACCTCAAAAAAGACAAACCTATGCTGTAAGTGAAAAAAAAATTCAAATTAGTTTTTAAAACAGACCAAGAACTGTTGTTAATTACTCGAGAAAATATGCTTACCTATTCGATAAATGATGCTAGATGAGACCGTCTCCTCAAAGTATATACACATGGAAAAATGTATCACAACACTCCACTTTTTCACAGTATCAATATGTTGCCGTTAACCATACCAAAGGCACTTATCCAAACCTAAATTAAATAAAGTATCTGGAAGAATTCAAGGAACGATGAAATGTCAAATCTAAACGAACAGAAAAACGGAAATTAGTATATTCAATTAGTATATTCAGATAAGCAAATATTGCAAACAACTGGCTAATTTCATAGTGCTGATAACTATGGCCGTGTGACGTTAACAAGTGCCGACATCCAATCCTCACAAAATCCCATTTAGAAGCACTAACCGTGCACAGTGTCTACATCTGTTGTAACATGGGACAACTGCAATAACATCCCTGACCTTCCTTCTCATTGACCAAATCAAACATTGAATTTAAATTTGGGGTGTTACGTTCCTGATAGACAGCTTGTCCAGATCCAGACTTTGTACTGGAGGATCTGTCTGGTATTATGTGAACCATAATGACCCAAACATGCCCTACCCATGAAGATCCGGGTTAGAATTGATCCTCAGTATCCCATGCTTGTCGTAAGATGCTACTAACGGGATCGGTACAGACTGCCGCCATCTAGTTGGAATATTGCTGAGTGCGGCGTAAAACTAAACTCACTCACTCATTCGTTTTATCAATGGGGACACTGCATTGTTGCTATTTGTGTGCGCTCTTCACAAGCGGAAATCGAATGTCGCGCCTTTGGAGAGTTATCTTCCCAAAATGGCCGCGCCCATGGAAGAGCATGACAACATGCTCTGTGAGTTCTGGACACCTGCATGGCCGGGTAAGGTACAGTTGCTTCCGCCTTGTGACTAAAAAATCACCAACGGCACGTGCACGGTGTGACCTATAATGGTCGTCCATGTAAACTGGCCTTGGGTTCAGAGGATGGTCATCGGAATGTGGTACAACAACCCTGAATGGGATGTCAGTGGTGTATCGTCGTCCATTCAGGTTTCGTCTGATCGTCACAAGCTCAAGTTTACAGTTATATTAGAAGCACAAATATGATAAGTATTCTCCCTCAGGTTTCCGAATGGCCAGATTTTAATCCCATCGAGCATTTGTTAGATAACCCGATAGACAGAAAAGTCATTGGCCAACCCAGACACAATATAGAACGTGTTTGTTGTGATTCCACAAGCTCGGATAAAAAGATTGCATTAAAAGATCAGAAGTTGAGGATGCAAACTTTGGTTTCAACGGGTAGAAATACTGACGTCACCATAATTCAACTTACATTGATTGATTTATGATTGCAGTATTTTCAACTTTGGCTGAAATCTAGTAAATGGTTGTCCCACTTTAAACACAGAAGATTAAATACTTTCGGAGAGACTATAAAGACTCTTCGATAAACAGTCTGAATAATTTCTTCAATTTCCCCAGATCCGATTGTTCAATGAGGTTGTTATGTTGAACAGGGAAATGGTAGTCCGTGACTTTGAAAAACACAATTGTGTTAATTCTCTTTCCTCTGATGCTGCTATTTTGACTCTGCTTTTACAATAATAGTTCAGACCACCAATGAAAGATGAATTAGATGTATTTCTGGAGCTAAGCTATCAGAAACATAATCAGCACCAAAATGTAACACTGTTACCTCATCCATCACGTGTCAACTAGTTCCTGTTTTTGCCGCCCGTCAGTCGGGTGGAGTGGGCATGGAGTCATTTACAATTAACGCGGAACAGACTGGAAAGTGCGCTCTTTAATGTAACACGCATATGTGTCGGGGTACAAATGACCATTTCCTTCACCTTCCGATTATCAAAACATTTCGGGCTTCTACACAATGCAACGTTTCCAGTAAAGTGATATGGGAGACGTGACATTTTAAAAGCTGTTCCACTCCGCAATTACGAATCGAGAACCAATTTTCTGACTGGTAAACGTTTCCTTCGTCAAGAAATGCGTTCCCCATTGTTGAAAAAGCTGGATCTGTTTGTACTATATTTGTTTTTTGCCATACCTGATGTCTGTTGATGCCACTATTAGACTGAACAATAACAATGAAGTACTGAAACAACTATCGGCAACGAAAAAACAATGGTTAAATGTATTAGAATGAACAATGAAGTGCTATTCATGTTTAACTATCAGTGTGCTATATTATATGCTATTTCTGTGTAGTTTAACAAAATAATATCATATCATTTATAATGTTGTATTATTATTGTGGGCAAAGTTCCTGTGGGGAAAGTTCTTGTGGGCAAAGTTCCTTGTGGGTAAAGTTCCTGTGGGCAAAGTTCCTGTGGGCAAAGTTCCTGTGGGCATAGTTCCTGTGGGCATAGTTCCTGTGGGCAAAGTTCCTGTGGGCAAAGTTCCTGTGGGCAAAGTTCCTGTGGGCAAAGTTCCTGTGGGGAAAGTTCCTGTGGGCAAAGATCCTTGTGGGCAAAGTTCCTGTCGGCATAGATCCGTACACCCAGTTGAATATATAGCTAGCTTGCATTTAAGATATAGCGAATATTATGCAAGTGTGTATGTCATACTGATTTTACGAAGCGAATTTCTCATTGTTTGTATTTCCCGAGCGAGAGTAGGGATAATGCATGAATTCTTACACAAGTTTCATTAATCCAGTGTGACGCACATTCAAATGTAAATATTTTATTCCTTACCCATTATTTCTTAATCTGTTTTAGCTTATCTCTAGAAAGATACGATATCTCGAACGAAACTGAAGTGTGCGTTGACTCAAAATTGAGAAAACTCGGCAAATGCATTACCCGAAATGAACTGAAATCTATATTATTTGGCAATTTGAAATTTGAGTTTGGTAGGGCCTGATCACGACCCCTGTCACAGAAAAAAAGCGTCATATTATAAGGGTAACGCTATTTTTCTGTCAATAACTGCCTGATGAAGGAGGGCAGTTGAAAAGACCGAGGGCTTCTGCAAATGATAATGCCCTAAAAAAATAGCGTTACCGTTATTGTAGCTAAAATGGATAGAATTTTTAATAAAATAAAAACAAACAACGGTATCGGTTTTGAAGCATTTACTGCTAACAATAAACGACGGAGGTCACTGAAACACTGGAAACGTCATAGCACAAAACAGATGACGTCACTATTGAGCGTGAAGTCATTCGACCTTGACCTTTGCCCATACTACCAGCCGCCATTTTTTCCATTGCTCAACAACGTTAGAGTTCCAGTCGATGTTTTCATTGCTGCATGTTGTAATTTGTGGTACAATTGTTAAGGTTGGCACCGGCAAGAAAGTGTATAATGGCAGAGGTACATGTGACGAATGTAAGTCAATAATGAACCGAAGTTCAAACGAAACGTAGGTGATTGAACATCAAGATTTTAGCTACTTATGACGTCACCTAGCAACGGGCTTGATAATGGCCCGTCGTCAAGCAATTTGGGAGCATTATCAAGTTACAGTGGCCTGTTCATTTCTGATAACGTGCGGGCGTTTTAATGATAATTCTATCCGTTTTAGCTATAATGTAGAATGACACCAAACAACGTCGTTACTATTGTGACGTGATTCCGTGACGTCATCAATGCCGTCTGGATGATGTGAACAATACGGTTGTGATATGTAGAGATTACAACACTTCAAAAATGAAGTGTAATAATCTTTTTATCAATTAATACCTGCCTAAATTAAGATTTTTTTTCAGTTACCTGGTCTTTTTTTTGTATCTCTTTGTCCAAATACACGCTAGCGTCCTTTCCCCGGCCATGATCAAAGGATCATCTAACATGACGTCATTCTCGATGTGACGTCGTTCGATTCATTAACGTTCCTTGACGTCGTGTACAAAATAGACCGATCCAATCTGTCAATCAAAACTGGCGCATGCGTCAATTTTGGCCAATCAGCAGGCCGGGCGCATTTGTCACACTCCGTCGCAGTGATGACTTAGCATAACATCACTGCCACAGGCTAATTTGCATATCACGTGATCGGACTTTTCTCTTGCTTGTAAACAAACGCGCATATTCATAATAAGAAGAGACTGGTCTTACGCAAGCTTTTCGGCGCGCTCTTTACAATGTTTTACATTGTTACATATATATTCTCCCACAACTGCGACAGTAACATTTATGACAATACATATTTAGATATCAAACTGGTTGCATCGTTTGCTCTCTGTCGGCTTCGATGACAGCGGTGGAGCCGTACAATCTATGTAAACAAAGGATCGTTACGCAAATCGAAATAGTGTTACATGTTCATGTTTTAGGATATTTTCTCAGTGAAATTAAACCATTCTATTAAAGATGTTTAATTAGATGTTTAGGCTCGTAAAAAATAAAAGAGTAAAGAAATATGTACATTATATTGAATGGACGGTGCAAGATGTGACGAATCGTCACATCTTTCTGGCCTGTGGCAGAGGTACTATGCTGGCTTGACGCATCGAACTCTGGGTAGGAGATTGTGGATTTGTCAGACCTATTTCCGGGGTCAAACGATGCCTCCGAAGCGATGTGCTTCGAATTATGCCATCTACACAGGCCATATCTATTACATATTGCTGTGATTTGATGTGTACTTTTAATAAAACCATTACGGTCAAGACAAAAAAATTGAGGCGGATCAAGGAGCGCGATAGCTCTCGCGATCAGATAATTGTCTGCACCATCGTTTACGAAACCTACGTCATGCCCGCAGATAACAATTTGCACGAATTTCCACACTTTTGCATATGTGCAAAATCATTGCCAATTGATGACAACAAATAGCGGTTTAAGACTTTGCAAATGTTATAAACAGGGACAATTCTTGTAACTACAAAATTATTTTTACTTAACGGTTTTAGTCACTACTGGGCATTGAGGTGGTACGCCATAAAGCTGAAATGAGACAGGCGAGAAAGCCGTGACACAATGTAAACAAATCTGACAGCGATCTGATTTCGGTTATAGGGTCCACCGAAATAGCAAAACTTGTTACATTAAAGAACGATGGGGCGGTTACTGTTCCCTTCGCTTTTAGATATTCTTAAATTTGTCACACATTTCAGGATGATTTAAGTATCAAAAGCACAATCTGAAAGTCTACTGCACAGTATCCTGTTAATAGTGCAAAATATTCGAAGAGCAATATTTTTTTATTCAAACGAAAATATTGTCAGTGTCAGCAGTTGCCTATCATGCATTATCCAAATATCATACTTAATTCATATGAGTGCCTATAAAACTATGCTTCAAATATTTCATAATTTTTATAAAGAGATGGATGGGACTTTGAATTGAATTATTACGTTCTTCCATGTGGATCGAATACGAAAACTATGTGAGAAGAATAGTGACTTTCTGGAGTATTGGGCGGAGTGAAATAAAGTGTATATCTTAATTATGAGGACATTTGAAGTTTTGTTACAACATAAAATTATTCACATATATTGGTACATTTTAGGAGCAATATTGCAACTGTCATTTTGATTAATTCACTGGAAATGATAGCAAGGTATGTTTTAAGAATCTAGCTCTTTTTAGTAAATGTGGAAGGGTAATAAAATAAATACTAATCTAATCAATTATATTTAATTACATGTATTTAATTGATTGACATATCAGACTCATATGATTTTAAGGCAGAACTAGGCAAACAAACACTACATACATGGCAGAACAATCACTTGGTATTAACTTAGTTTTTTGGCTCATGCTTTTAGTTTTTAAAAAAAAAAAATACATTTACTAATAAGATGATTCTGAAAGTGATTGCTAGTATCATAACTTATCAAAGTTATTTCAACATGCAGAGAATTTGAAAAAGCAACCCTACGCTTTGGTCACATCCTGGTCAGGCATTATCCAGTCATGGAATAGAATAACTTACAAAAATCTCAGTTGACTTTTCATGTAATGGAATAAATATTGAAACATATGTTTAACCCAGATTTGATGTAATTTTTCTTATAAATAATCAGTTTTTGAGGAGGTTACTAATATTTGAAGACTAAGCCAAAGCTAGTGTTTATTAAGATGTTGGTTTTGGACAAATTGTTCAAGGTTTGTTGATGGTTATTTGGAAAGGAGCTTCATATTAAATTGCACACTGGTTTGTAGGAGGTGAACACTTTTCATGTGTATTTCCTAAACTTTTGCTATGACTTTTACCAAATTTTGAATCAACCTTACTTTAATTTTTATGAAACTAGTAAGTATCTCAGAAAAGGAAATAGATCAAAATTTAGAAATGTCCTCAAGGGATATAGTCTCAGATCTAATAAAACAAAGATTATCGTTGTTTAAGAAGCAATAATGTCAATATGTATTGGTATTGACAAAATGCTTTGAACTTAGGATATATTCTTTGCACCTTATTTGCACTAGTAGTTAGCAGTTAAATATCTCTGAAGAAAAAACAATATTTTTGTATTTTGTGTAACATTCTATTGCAATGCTAGTTAATTGTTCGGATAACAGCTAGTGGATCATCTGTTCAAAGATTTTGCATCACAGGTGTCCTATTTCTGGAAGATGGTTCTGCTAGTGTACAGGTGCAGACTGTATCTTGGATCTTCTTTGTGTTCTGGTGCTGTGACATACCTGTACATAAACGCTTTCAGTTCACGAAGTCCAGTATTGTGGAAGTTTGTATGTAAGTTAGGATTCCACAACAAACTACATACATTGTATAAAAAAATAAAATGGAAAGGATGGTTTTAAAAAATGGATTTCCTTATTCAGTGTCATTTTAGGATGGTGTACAGATTTTGAAGAGGGAAATTCTATTGAGAATTGCTCCAGATCAGCTGCTGAATATTTGCCAATATATCCCAATCCTCTCTCTTCAAAACCAGCTGTGATTTTATCGAGCTGAAAGTCTGTAACTTTCACAGCCCTATCTTCAGGGGAAGTTTCTCTCAACACTTCTTCACTGTTGCTTGTCCACTCTGTAAGATGGAAACCGCCTTTCTGACAGAGAGCGGTTACTTGCTTTACTGTGAAAACCGCTTCAGTCACAGTTGCTTTAGATGTCAAGCAATCATCAACGTAGAAGTTATTTCTTATGATCTGTGATACCCCAGGGTTGAAGTCCTCGTTGTCATAGGCAGTTTTCAGCAGAGCAGCATTAGCACAACTGGGAGATGAAGTGGTGCCAAACATGTGAACCTTCATTCTGTACTTTACAGGTGGTTTACTGAAATCCCCATTTGGCCACCATAGGAAGTGTTGGTAATCCCAATGATGTTCAGGTACAAGAACTTGGTAGAACATGGACTCTATATCGCCCATTACTGCATAGGTTTCCTGTCTAAATCTCATCAGAACACCAATCAAACTAAGGTTAGGACCAGATAGCAACTGTTTGTTGAGGGAAGTTCCATCGTAGGTTGCGGCAGAATTGAATACCACACGCAACTTCTTCTTTTTGGGATGGTACACCCCATGATGTGGAATGTACCACTTCTGTCCATTGCTTGGTTCTGGCTCGTCACTAGGAATAGCTTCAGCATAGCCCTTCTCACACACCTTTTCCATGAAGGCAGTGTATTCTTGATGAAATTGTACATCCTTTTCCATCCGTTTCTTGAGTCCAGTCAACCTCTGGTAGGCAAGCAAATAGTTATCTGGAAACTGTACGCTTTGTCTTTGAAAGGGAGTTCAATTTCATAGTGTGCATCTTCCAACTTGATTGATTCTGCAACTCTTTCCATGAACACTTTGTCTTCTTGTGAAAACAGTTTTTTATCTTCTATCACCCTTTCTGGAAAGTCAATATTATACGACTGTCGTACCATGCGATCCAGTTTCTGTAGTTTTTCAAACTCTTGGATTGCAACCATTTCTGTTCTGTTCATAGTACATCTTGGAAACTGTGCAGGCGCATTGGTCGCTCCATGTCTTGGTAGGTTCCACAACGCCCATCCTAGACGGGTTCTTGTTGCGTGTTGCGAATGTTCACTTCAGCATCTATTTGAGGGATCTGAACGTCATGGAGATGTGACCATTGAGAAATATCTTCCATGGTGGGAATGTGTGCCTTTGACACAGGTAGCTTGTCAATTGTGTACAGAGTTGGCAAGTCGACGTGACTATCCATCGAGAGACTACAAGCTGTTACACCGGACACTGCGTGAGTGTCAACTGTTCTAGGGTGGCCCATGCTGTCAATGCTTATCTTCATTGGTTTTCCGCTGGCGCCTAGTTGTTTCATCAAGTCTGTGGTACAAAAGGAAGCACTGCTCCCGGGGTTGAGAAAAGCATATGTCTCCACTACATGTATTCCTCCTGTCATCCTCAGCTTCACTGGAACAATCACCATAGTGCAGGCACTGTCTGAGATCTCACCGACCCCCTTGTCAGGTTGTATGCAAGAACTGAAGGTACTTGTTTGCATCTCTTTAGGTGGCGCTATGTCAAGGTGGAAAAGAGTATTGTCTACATTGACACTTAGTACAAGTTATGTTTGCATGACAATCCTTACTTAGGTGACCGCTTTTGAGACATTTAAAGCAAAGTCCTTTGTCTTGAACAAATTGGGTCTTGTCTTCAAAACTTAAGACTCTCAACTCTCGACATCCAACGACAACATGATCAGCAGCACCACAGTATCTGCAGCTTGGCACTGGTGCGGGAGGTCGAGCTAGAGCTGGAGGTTTATCAGGTGTGTTTGATGACTTCTCATTCTGTGTCTTGGGTGTCTGAACTCCAGTGACCATGGTGAGTTTCGGCTTGCCAGTTTCTAGTTGTCCTGTTACTTCCCTTGTTTCGTCTGTCATATTTCCGTTTGAGAGCTATAATGGAGAATGCATACCACCAACGAAATTCGCAAATCGAAGGAAATATTTGTAGAAATAAACAAGATTAAATTCAAAATCCTACAATGTATATCAAAGTATACAATATTATCTATTGTTGCTACATATATAAAATGCTGAAATATATCAGAGTATGCAAAGTCATTTTCATTGTTGTTGTCATGTTGGAAGAGTTCATTATCCGAGAAAGGGATGAAGGTGATTGTGTTATGTGCATTCATCCATAAATTTGTTTTGATAGAGGTGCAGGCGAAATGAGGTGTAGGCAATATGAGGACAGGCCCTTCGCTCGCATATACAATGGTAGGAAGACTGGTCACTTTTCTCTCTGATGTGCAACGGTATTTGCTCTAAAATGTGGAAACACGGAGGTCATGTTTTACTACCTTATTTGCATGTACTTTTTAATTGTATTTTTAACTCGGGAGACTTTCCTTCTGCTTGGTCACAAAGTATTATCTTCCCACTTCACAAGAAGGGGAACAGAAATTATGTTAATAACTATAGAGGTATTTCCTTGATGGACACATGCGGAAATATATTCACTTATATTTTAAATGAAAGACTGAAAGCATTTGTTGATGTGTATAATTTAAATCCAGAATGTGAAGCTGGATTCCGCTCAGGCTATTCAACTGTTGATAATGTTTTTACCTTACAGGGTTTAATTCAAAAATACTTGTCCAAGTCTAAAGGGTCGATTTGATTGTTTATTTGTTGATTTTCATAAAGCATTTGATTGTGTAAATAGAGATCTATCATGGTATGTTCTTTCTCAAAACAATATCCGTGGTAAAATGCTTTCAATAGTGAGTGAAATTTTCAATAAATCAATTTCAGCTGTAAAACTATCAAATTCTAGCATTTCAGAATATTTCAATACCTTGAGTGGTGTACGACAAGGATGTATACTCAGTCCATTATTATTTAGTATGTTTGTAAAACAAGTTGAAGAGGATCTTACATCGTCTGACGAAAGAGGTATTTTTGTTGGAGCAGAATTTCTAGAGCTCTTTTTATTATTCTATGCTGATGATTTATGTATATTTTCTGACACAGTTATAGGTTTACAAAGAAAGATTAATATTTTATCCAAATTTTGCACAAAATGGGGCTTAAAGGTTAAGTTTACAAAAACAGAGATAATTGTTTTTCGCAACGGAGGTATAGTGAAGAAGACCGAAAAGTGGATGTTTAACCATGTGAAGTTGAAAACTACATGCTAATACAGCTATCTGAGTATTTTATTTTCCAGCAGACTATCCTTGTCAAAAGCAGTCCAGACTCTCGTTCAGAAAGCTAATAAAGCCCTTTTCCCAATTAAATAGCTTCATCTTAAAATGAAAAATCTTTCTCCTACTTCCTTATTTCAAATGTTTGATACACAAATTAAGCCTATCTTATTATATTGCTCAGAAATATGGGGTTTTCAAGAGTGGCTAATTCTAGAAAGATTTCATGTAAAATACTGTAAATATGTTCTTGGTGTTGGTATTACCACAACAAATGAAGCTGTTTTATCTGAATGCGGTCGTCATCATATATGTTGTGATTCTATAATAAGATGTTTTAAGTACTGGTGTAAATTATGAATTATGGAAGAAACTAGATATCCAAAACAAACCTATATTGTGTTAAAAAGAATGGACGATATTAACCGCAAGTCATGGGTAACTGAAGTGAGGAAATTAATTTATATTTATGGTTTCAGCTATGCGTGGGAGTTTCAAAATATTGTTAACACTGATTTATTTTTTAAACACTTCTCTCAACGAGTTAAAGATTGTTGCATCCAGTGTATATTTTCTATGTTAAATGAACATTCTAATTTAGAGTTCTATTCATGTGTCAAAAGTACGTTTAATATGGTATCATACTTGTCAACATTATATAACAAAGATTTAAGAAGATTTTTATCACTTTTAAGATTCGGTGAATTAAATATTATGAAGAATACAGGCAGAAGAAATAATATCCCAAGAGAATTAAGATTTTGTCCATTTTGTAAGAAATCCTCACACAGTACTTTTATCGATGTGCGATATAAAGCGGAGAAATGTACTGTTTCTTAACGCATACCAAAATGTTTATTTTTTATACGGCCTAAGTATTTGCACTTTAGTTTACACCATCGGAAAGGAAATTTAATAATCTACATTTCAGATTAATTATATAGCTTCTGGGCGATCAGAATACCGCGCACACCCAATAGTGGAATTTCCGCAAGTCATGTGATCTAGCTGCCGATCACGTGGTACAGGTCAAGCTTTGGGACAAAATGGCGGCTGTCAACCGTGCCCTTGAGTGAGCCTCGCCAAGTTCAAAGTGCAATATCATCAATATGGGGGTAAAACGATGCGCTTATGGCACTTGTAATAGTGACTCACGTTTCTACCATAAACCACATATGGCAGATGTGTTTTTTATTACATTTCCAAAGCCCACATCAAAGCCCGAGATGTGTGACCGCTGGATCAGAGCGTGTTCCCGCGGTGATGATTTTGGCCGTCACAAGATCACCCAAGATACATATGTATGTTCCAAACACTTTGTTGATGGACATGGTCCTACAGGCGAACATCCTGACCCTATACCAGCTACCGCTAGAGGTGTGGAACTTAGAATATTCAACACGAAGAAGTCAAGACCACCACCTAAAGGCCGTGTGAGCTTGTCGCCAGAGAAGAAAAAAAGTCGTTCACAACTCCAGGTATAGTTTGGGAATGAAATGAAATAAAATGAAAAAAAAATACATATGCAAATAGATAAATGAACAAATAAAAGTAAATTTTGAATAATTTAAAAAAAACTCTCTTTATAATAATTTATGATGTTCATAAAATATTAATTAATGTGTTTTTTTGCAGGTACTCAATGTGAACATTGATAAGGAAAATGAAATAACTGAGGGTTCTGAAGAGCAAGATAAAAATGTTGATAATGAAGGTATATCCATTGATTATATTAAAGACAAAGCTTTTAAATAGAATGTTTAGTTAATGAAATCCGGATGGGTTTTTAGCAATCCTTATTGCCTGAAAAAGTTTGCAATTATAAAATTATAAGATGTTGTTTAGTGTATATTTTTGGACCATTTATCATCCGCACAGTTTTGTTTTTTACAAAAATATTTTATTTTGCAGATGCAAGAAAACAGGTTTCCTGTTCTGATGCAGCTACTCAGACTGACATCTTGCATGATGATCTGGCTGGCTACAGTGATGATCAGCTCAAACAACCTAAACTTCTACAGAGAAAACTATTCATGGATGATGTTCTCAGAAGTGACAAATCATGCAAATTCTACACAGGTAAAAAATATCTGTTTCAAATCTATAATAAAGACATTCATTTTATGTTTTATTTATTGATAATATGTTTTGCATGATATAGACTTTAATGTGTGTTTTAAAATAGTTATTTGACCAATATTAAAAATTATTTCAGGTATTACATCCATACAGCTTCTGTTGTTCCTGCACAGATTCCTACAGTCCAAAGCTGAGAGGTTAACACTGTGGAAAGGGGAAGAAACAACAGTATGTATAGTTTATTGCTTTAATATTGAAAATTTTAACTATAAATTGTATATTTATATACTTATCCTATCTCACGACTTGCACCTCTCTCTCTTCAATCGACCATGAGTGGAAACGAATTAAAACTTTGCTCAAGACCTACCTTGCCCCTCTCCCCGTGCTGTGCATGCCTTCCTGTCTCAGTCGTGCTCACTAGTCCATGACAGCACGAGGCATGCGCAGTCCTCACCCACGTGATCACCTCACATACTCATTCTCGATCTTGGAGCCATAAAAGGACAAAACCGGAACGGTGGTAATCTATGTAGTGGGGAGGTAGGGAGGGACTTTATCGCGTGAGATAGGATAAGTATATAAATATACAATTTATAGTTAAAATTTTCAAATTTTTAAACTTATCCTATCTCACGACTTGCACTTATCCCACGGTAGGAAGGTGGGTCATAGATTACCCGGAATTCAAGCGATAACAGCTAGTGTTACGCCCAAACAACCGTAGAAAGCAACTGCAAGGTAGGCCAATAACTACCAAGTTACTACGTGCGAGGGTTAGGTCGAACCCATTGACTTATTAAGCACAATTGCTCCCAGGGACCGGGTTTCCCGAGCAATGTGGTGTTCAGTCACTACCTTCACAAAGTGAAAGGGCGTAGCTTAACGAGTGTAATCAGTCGCATCGCCACGATTTCCAAAAGGTACCCCGTAATAAAAGTCAAACGACTAGTATCGGGCCAGCCCTGCTTGAAACAACCCCCACAGACACCGTCCCGAGGAGGGTGAAAGAAATTGAATCGGTAAAACTCACAATTTTTAACGTTCAGTACCACAACATCATCTTATGACTTCCATTACTTACCACAATAAGATCACATAGATGTGTATAGGCACTTAGGAGCATGAACGCTCTGAAGTGTAACGCCGAGGAAGGACTCACTTCACTGACTTAATTACTCCGTGGAGCAGAGGACAGTAAGTGAGGTGGCGACTCTCTGTAGTCTCAAACAAATGAGAGAAGAAAATCTAAATCCCGGAAGAAATAAAGACGTAAATCAGAAAAAGTTTTTCAGATTTATTCAGATTGTACACAAGCAGAAACGATCGCGACTTGGGATCAACTGCACAGTGGGATCCATATAGCATCGGAGCACAAGAAAGTTCATTATCTGCGATGTTGTGCCGCTGATAACTGCTGGGCAAGGACGAGTGGTCCAAACTGATGAAGGCCTTGAATATCCGTCACCGACACATCTCTGAGGTAATGAGACGAAAATACCGTGTCAGATCGCCAAAAACACCCCTCCATTATGGCAGTTAACGAGCAGTTGCTATGCAACGCCATAGTAGAAGCCAAAGCCCTGGTTTCATGAGGGTTGACTGCCGTAGGTGGTGGCAAACCGGCAAAAGTGTAGGCTCGTAGTATTGTAGCTCGTAGCCAATATGAGAGTGTTGTGCGAGAAACTTCGCCTTGGAAGCCGTAGACAAGGGTATAAATAGCCTCTTACGCGCAGACGGCGGCGTGGCTCTTACGCGATGCTTTAAGGTAAATGCGAAGTGCTCTGACTGGACAAAGAGACAGATCTTCAACATCTGCTGGACCCAATATGGTAGACAAAGGCGGGATTGTAAAAAGACGATCAGGTTGACCCGGCAACTGGTTTTGCAATAAAATCCCAGCGCCAATCCCAACAATACCTTGCCATGTCTACTCTGTTCAAAACGGACGCGGTTGATATCTAGAGCATGCAGTTCTGATATACGTGCCGCTGTGGCAAAGGCAATAAGAAAAAGGTCTTGAATGAAACTTGTTCAAACTCCTTGTCCTGTAAGGGTTCATAATGCTCGGACACTAAGTGGTGCAGGACCACGGATAAGTCCCAAGCTGGTGGACGAAATTTCCTGGATTGGTCGGCTAGCTTAAAAGAGCGAAGTAAGTACTGCAGTTCGGTACCGTCGAAACCTTCGTGCCAGAAGTCGTGGCTAGGACCCGAATTAAGAGCCGCCAAGTAGGTGGCTAAAGTGGAACCCTTGAGTTTCCTTGTAGCCCGCAAATGTTGTAAATATTCCGCCAACAACCTGGGAAGCAGTAGTAGGGAAGCGATCCCTCTGACCCGACAATAACATTCAAATTTCTTCCACTTATCGTCATACAAAGAGCGGGTAGGCGTACGATGAGCTGCAGTGATAGCTGAGGCCACTCTGTGAGAATAACCTTTGGCTATTAGTGATTTCTGCAAATGTGCCATCGTGAAGATTGAGCGTCTGTGGTGACTCGTGATACGCCCGAGTCGCGGATGAACTAGTAGGTCGTCGTCCACGGGAAGAGGAATGCTGCTTCGACTGACTAGACTTTTAGGCCGGCGAACCAACTTCTCGCTGGCCAAAATGGCGCTACCAAAAGTAGTTGTACTTTGTTGGTTAACAGAATTTTCTGAATGACCTTGTGAAGTAGAGCGGAGGTGGAAGCGCATAAGCGTTGAGGCCTTCCCAAAGGAATGGCCAGGGCGTCGTGATCCCAAGCTAGTGGATCTGGAATTGGAGATACGAATCTCGGCAGTTGGGAGTTGAACCGAGTGGCAAACAGATCGACACTTTCGGTCGAGATCGGGTAAATTATCGTCCGAAAAATCTTGGGCAGGAGTTGCCACTCTGTGGGCGTGACGGCGACTGGAACGAGACAGAGGCGTCGGCAATCCGTTCTTTGTTCGGGGAATGTGCCTGGCTCTTGCGACGATGTTGAGAGAATCTATCAGAAGATAGAAAGAAAGCGTCCACTGTAGGAGTGCTGCTGAGCCCGTCGACCCTAGGTGATTGATGTACCACACTACCGTCGAGTTGTCGGACTGTATCAGCAGGTGAGACATCTTGAGTAGAGCCGCCCAGTACTGAATCGCCAGTAATACTGCCTTGAACTCCAGAATGTTTATGTGGGTGACTTGTCTTCGGACGACCACTGCCCTGCCACTTGATGCTGAAGGAAGTGGGCGCCCCAACCTTCTAGAGAGATCCACAAACAACTGATGGGTTGGACTGAATGGCACCAAAGAGACGCCGGCGCAAACATTCTGTACGTTGAGCCACCAGCGTAGGGTGGACGTAGTTCCCTGGGTAACCGAATCAACACCTGAGGGTTGTTGGTTTGAAGATGAGGGCGCAGAAATAACTGAAGTGGGCGAAGCTGCAGTTGACCTCTGTAAGTCAGAGCCTGAGCTGACGTTAAGGCGCCAGCAACTCCTGCCACTGGTAGAGTTCTGGGGTGATCAAGGCTAAGCGGAACCAGGCGCTGAATTTTGGTCCACCTGTCCTGGGGAACAAACAACTTGGCTTGTTCTGTGTCGAAGATTGCTCCTATGAACTGAAGTCTGCGAGTCGGTGTTAACTCCGACTTCTACCGTAATTGAGGAGCCACCCTAACTGTTTGAGCAGCCTGATGGTGAACTCCCGATGGATTTGAAGAACGTTTGGATCCTGTTGTGCCTGAATACAATCGTCGATATAGCTTTCGAAAGTCACTCCCGAGAATGTAGGAAACTGCTGATGGGTTTGGTCACCCGAGTAAAAGCCACGGGGCGTAGAGATTCCAAATGGAAGGACGTTCCATTGGTAGTGATGGCCCCGAAGGTGAACCTGAGATATTTCCGATGATCTGGGTGAATCGGAATGTGCAGGTATCGTCTTGAAGATCTAGGGATATGAAATCCCTTTCTTCAGAATTGAGGAGAAGACTGACCGATACCATGCGAAAATGAGGTGGTTGTTGCAGGAATCGAGCGTTGAATGTCTTCATATTGAAGATGAGGCGCTAACTTGCTGGAGTTTTCTTTGGCACCAGAAAAATCGGGGAGTAAAATCCTGGAGTTATGCACACCTGATCTAGGTGTTCTATTGCATGTTTCTCCAGTAGAGTTTGGATTGTAGTCGAAAGGACTGCCGCCCGATCCAGAGGATATATTTGCTGCAAGGGTTGAGTGGTGAGGGGTGGATCCCCGACCACAGGCAGTCGATAGCCGTGAATGAGAGTCATTGTGACAAAAGGATCTCCCAGAACCTCCCAGTTGGGAGCAAACAGACCTAACCTCCCTCCTACAGGGGAATCGAACACTGGAACCACCGGATCCGGCAGAACCAATCCGAGCTCTGACTTCCGTGAGTCACTGTTTGGACTGTCTATGTCCAGTTCCCGTGTCGGGTCGATAGGGGCGACGTGATGCGGAACCACGAAATGGCCTCCTGCCTCTGCCACGTGCTTGAGAAGGCGCCGTGCCTTTCATACAGTCCCGGAGGTCTGGGTTGGAAGGGGTAAATTGTGCGGTTGGCGATGCGAATAGAATCTTGGAGCTGAATTTTTGCAATTCCAAGAGATCAACAGATACTTGAAATTGGTTAAGGCGGTCCACCTTGGATGCGATTTCAGCAATAGCCCCACTGAACACCGTATCCCCGACCATGGTTGACGAAATAATTCAGCCTTGAATCTATCTTCCCATGAGGAGAAATTCAACGGACCCCGTCGCCGTATTGCAAGTAAATAGCCAAAAAAATGAGACAATTGCTCGAAGACCACCTGGAATTGGTCTAAAATCAGAGTCATACTACCCCTGATGTATGCGTCCTGGTCCGTATATGCATGGTTGACCGCCTCCGCAACAGCGTCAACAGCTGAAATAATGCAGCTAATGGCAGGGATAGCATGGCGAACCGTAGTATCTAAGTGAGCCAATTCCTGTCTTCCACCAAATCTGTGGCGAAATGGAGCGCTTGCCACAGACCATGGAAATGTCATCATCGACTGAAGGTGCCGCTGACCAAAGTTTCACACCATGAGTATGTGCCGTGGATGGTCTGAACCTTGGAGCAGACAAACCATCCTTCGTCCTTCTAAGCTTGTTGAAAGCCGCGTCAAGAGAAGAAGGCAATTGTTGAAGACATGGGCGCAAAGGAAGTGTGATACTGGCAACATCTCTATTAGTCATGCCATAAGGCGTGGCCAAATCATCTGGAGATTTACTAAGAGGTAGCTGAAGTTTTCAACTATCCAGGCTAACCGTGAGCGGTTCAACAACATCAAAACTGCCATCAGGAGTGGAGATGTCTGACTGCCAGGTGAAGGGAAAGTAGTCTGAGATCGAGTCCGATCCCTCAAATCCCCCAAGCGATTATTGCTAAGAAACGCCAGGCGATTGTTGAACATGTGAGGGCCGAGTGACACTGATTCCAAGCAGGCGTAGCGACACGAAGCATGGTATCTAAATCCGGCTGAGCCGGAATCAATAGCAGGATTCCAAGACTCAGCAATAATCTGTGACCGGGGCAAAATAGAAGTGGAAAGGCGTGAAGGTGAGCGCTGATCCACTGAAGCGTAACGCTGCCTAGCAGGTGAAACCACCCGTACAAAGCGGCGTTGCTGATGTGTACTATCATGGGAAGGCACTGACCGTGAAGGCGTTACTAGCACAAGGCTGGCTAGAGGGATATTCTGATTCCCCTGAGGTGAATGAGACCGATTTCTATTATCCCTCTGGCCTTAAAGACACCAAGCGGTTAGGTGAACCGGATGGAAATGGCGAACCACTTCGACTAGGTGAGACTGAGCGACTACGGGAATCAAAAGCGCTGTGGTGAGTCGAGCGAAACACCTGTTGAGGTGAATTGAGTCGGGAATGTGAAGCGGTTCGTCCTGGTGAACCTATTTGAGTACGTGAAACAGTACGGCCAGAGGAACACATTCGACTACGTGAATCAGTTCGATCAACTGAACTCATTCGAGGATGTTCTGGTGAGCCGGTTCGGCCGTGTGAGCCGGTTCGGCAGGGTGAGTCGGTTCGGCATGGTGAGCCGGCTCGGCTGTGTGAGCCGGCTCGGCGATGTGAGTCGCTCCGGCAGGGTGAGCCGGTTCGGTAAGGTGAGCCGGTTCGGCTAAGTGAGTCGGCTCGGCTGTGTGAGCCAGCTCGGCGATGTGAGTCGGTTCGGCAAGGTGAGCCGGTTCGGCTATGTGAGTCGGCTCTCGAAAGTGAACGAGACCTAGAGCGACTCTTGCCAGCCGTGGAAGAACGATTGAACCTTCGCACCAGATGGTGATTCAACTTCGTGTGGGTGAATTGTTCGGTTAGATGAAACCGTGGAATTAGGAGAGCGGAGTGCGTTCCAACAGCGCCGATCCCGCTTTGACGATGAATGCTTAGAAGTTCTCGAAGTCTGTGATCGTTCGAAGAAACAGACCTACGAGATAATGTAGATCGCAGGTCTGGCGTAGAAGAAATATCGGTCGTTACCACCCTGAGTGCGGCTCCTGAGAAGCGTAAACTGGGTGAGGGAACCTCCCTAAAAGCCGTCTCCGTTCTCAGATAAATAGGAATCTGTGAAGCGTCCATAAAATCTTAGTCAGGCGCGAGGCGGCCGATTGAGAGCGGTGAGCAGTGAGGGTGGGGCGATCTAAGCATTGTTTCTTAGCGGGAGATGGACCAGACCCGCAGAAATAGTCCTAGCCCTATCTGCCAAACGCTGGTCACAAGCACGCGTTTGTAAGATTTAAAGCGCCTCATTAGACAGACCTGAACACTTAGGACAGCGTGTGTCCCAGTCACAAGCACCCACACAATCAACACACGATGTGTGAGGGTCCCATGCTGAAAATACTTTATTACAACGGACGCAAAACTTCCGTTTACTGGCCTTAACAGGCTTAACCATTTTGAGCAATTCTCTGACGAAAAATTTTCCACGTCCACTCAGTGGAGCGACAAGAAAGAGAATGAGTATGTGAGGTGATCACGTGGGTGAGGACTGCGCATGCCTCGTGCTGTCATGGACTAGTGAGCACGACTGAGACAGGAAGGCATGCACAGCACGGGGAGAGGGGCAAGGTAGGTCTTGAGCAAAGTTTTAATTCGTTTCCACTCATGGTCGATTGAAGAGAGAGAGGTGCAAGTCGTGAGATAGGATAAGTTTAAAAATTTGCTTTTATTAATAACCACCTATATACTATCTCTTGACTAATATATACTGTATGTAACTTGGTCGCTGATCAATATGTCATTTGTTAACCCTTTCACAGGCAGTGCTGTAAAGTGCATCTGTTTACTAAATGGTCACTTGCAAATTATCATTGACTTCCTAGTACCAGTCATTGTGAAATATATTGATTAATGAACAGATCCACTTGACCATGTTAACTGATACATAATTACTTTTCAGGAGAATGCCAAAAACAAAGATGACCATCACCCCAGGGGACTGTCCACCTTCACAGCTTTCCTCCTAACACTTGTGCGCCTGAGACGTGGCCTTGATGTCGACCATTTGAGTGATCTGTTTGGCATATCATCATCGACAGTTAGCCGTTACTTCGGACATACATTGAGTTTATATCAAGGAGCTCAGTTTTGTTGTTAAGTGGCCAATCAGACTGCAGGTTCAAGCTCACCTCCCAAAGGCATTTAGATATTTTAAAAAGACTATTGCCATTATAGATTGTACAGAATTTTTTATACAGAAACCCTCATTGCCATCTAGTCAGAGAGTGACCTGGTCACAGTACAAACATCACAATACCTTTAAATGTCTGGTTGCTATTTCCCCAACAGGTGCATTTACTTACATCTCTCCACTGTGGTCTGGTTCAGTGTCAGATAGGCGCATTGTTAAAGAATCAGGTTTCCTTGATAACTTAAACTATGGCTGACAGGGGTTTTTTGATTAGGGATCTCTTAGCATTAAGAGGATGTACATTAAACATACCACCTTTTGAGCATGGTAAGCAGTTAAGCAAAGCAGCTGTTAAGAAAACCAGGAGAATAGCCCATGCTCGAATACATGTTGAAAGGGCAATTGGTCAGCCTCAAGAACTTTAAATTTTACAAGGTATTTTTCCACTGAAATCCAAGAAGCTTATTAATCAAAGTGTACAAGTTTGTGCTCAGTTATGCAATTTTGACAAACCACTTGTAAAGTAACTGTTGTTTTAAATTATTGCCATATTCATGACCAATGACTTTCATGATTCTGTTGTCATGAACATATTGAAATGTTTTGAGCTTTTTTCCCATATATTTGGGATTACACTCTCTTAGTAAAGTACAGGTTCTAGTACTTTTGTTTGGGTTGAGTCCCATCTGGGATTTGAACTCACAGCGTCAAAGACTCAGGCACCTAATCGCCAGCCTAACCCTCTCAGCCACCACAACTTCCATGTATTGTTGAACATGGCCTAGTGACCTTAGTGTGAACTGATCTCAAGGAAGTTTGAGTAAAGTTTTAAAAAATAAAAAGATAACAAAGCCTTAATAAGTTTTGTAATTGTATTTCATTTGAAATAACTGCTTCTCCTTAACATGTCTCTAACCAACATGTCTAACAATTTATTATCAATAACACTAACATAGAATGTCATGATGCATTGATGAGTAAGATGCAAGCATGATATGGGACAATATGATCAAGATAACACTGTACTTGTGTACTATGAGGCCACTTGTACTGTACTGTACTACTGAGGTAAAATCTGTAAACATGTAACACTCATATACATGCTTAGTTTGACCATTTTGCATATTCGGGAAAAGCATGATGTTACAGTGAGTGACAAAGGAAACACTGTACTTGTGTACAATGAAACTATTTGTACTGTACTGTGTACTTCCGAGGTAAAATCTGTAAACATGTAACACTTCATATACATGCTTAGTTTTTGACCGTTTTTTACATATATGTGAACAGCATGTTATTTGACAACAAACGATAGTCCTCAAAAGACTTGAAAGCCTTCAATGTCCTCCTATCATAATCAGATCTATGAAATAACAGGTAGTTGAAGATATCATACAAGCCAAAGTCTGGGATGAGGCTGAAGTCAGATGTGTAAGTAAGAGCAAATGGATCATCAAAATCACAGTGTAAGTCCGTGAGACACTGCTTCATAAACGTTTCTGGTCGACAGTCATGTTGAAAATCGGGATCAGGCTCCAATTCAAGTTTGACAACTGCATTGGCTAAAGCTATGAGAACGTCTTTTCTGTGACCTGTAGTTGTTATTCCGTACTTTTTCAAATAATCTTTAAGTTCTGGGACTTTCAATTTCTCCATGGTAATTAATCATAACTTATATAAACTGCGTATTATGACATGGACCTGTCATCGGAGACGTGCCGACTACCAGATCTACATTCTAATTGCTCAGCCGAATTCTGCAGCCTCAGAGAAATATTAGATACACTAAAGGGACAAATTATATACAAGAACTATTTAGAACAAGTATTTCATTCACTAAATTCGATAAACTGCGAATAAATGTTACAACAAACATGATCAGTATCTACAACGATGCTTGACAGACGCCATTTTGTACGAAAGCTTGACCTGGTCACGTGATCGCGTCATTAGTCACGTTACCACCGGAAAATGGTCTATTCTCGCGCAATGTTCACTTTTTTAGACCTAATGAAAATGTGCGTCAGAAAAAAATCGAACCCCCCCTTTTAAAAATGACTTGAGACCACATTGAAGATTTTTTTTGCGTTGGCAGAGCCAATGGGGGTTCAGCGGGTTCGAAACCCCTGACACACACACACACACACACACACACACACACACACAGAGTTCAAAATTCCTGGATCCGCCCATGCATTGTGTCGTATTCTTGATCGGAACTGCCATGCTGTTGTATTAGATACATTTGATTGCGTTATGTAAGTAATGAAAATACACAGTAACGGATATTTCACCATGCATATGAATACCAATCGCAATCAGTTGAACGGGAACAACTACATGCGGTTTCGCTTTTGGATTGCGGAATATGACTCGCCTTTTGAGAGTTATCTTCCCAAAATGGCCGCGCCCATGGAAGAGCATGATAATAATGCGGGGCTGTTTTTGAAAAGGTGCATGCAATTTACTCGTAGAGAATTGATTTCGGTTCACTGAACATGCTCTACGATATTGATTGTATCGACCATTTGTACATGTAGTCGACTTGATTAAATAGACTAAATTCCGTTCAGGATAAGTTCCCTTTCTCTCAGTCTCATGAACAGCTGATCTCTGACCATGACTACGAGTTTGGTAAACGTACTGCCCCGACGTCGTGTAAGTGCAGCTGGGAAGTCACTGACAAGGTTGTGTTTGCCGTGCTTCCGGAGGTTCATCAGCTACAAGCATACAACGCCCTGCTTCGTGACGACACCTATCTTTTATGTAAATGCAGGTAATTAACCTGAATGTTATCTTATTACAAATAAAATTACAGTAAAATTTAGTCCAGCATATTACTAGACGACTTTGCACTATACCAAGGTGTAGTCCTTGGCTGGAATACGAGTTTATTCATATGAACTAGAGTATCCCTTATTTTGCAGTTGGGGAAACCTACCGATCGGCCTGTAAGAGGCCAAACGGGATATAAATAGGCCGTTCTGCCTATTTTGCTATAGGCCGATTGGCCTATAATATATTTATCAAATAAATTTGAAGTGGTTCATTTCCGCATGAGGATATTAACATCATTCAAGTTTTGATGTCCTGAGGTTTTCATTCAAACCCGTTTTGACCATTTTCATCACATAATAAAGGAGTTTGGAAATTGCTAATTAAATATAAGTCTATAATATTTTTGACAATTTTCACTGAAAATTAACGACATAGATATTCAGTTTTAGATTTCAAAATGAAAATCTGTGCAAAATAGTGTTCTTAAATGAAACATCATTTCCTGAACATGATATAAATTTACATTTTGTCCAAAAACTTATTTTTTTCAAGCTGAGTAGGTCCAGTAACTATTCATCTCTATGATCATATTAAACCATTTCGTGCGGAAATTGATAGTTTGTGAAATAATAATAATAATGGTAATAGCAAAATAGGCAGAACGGCCTATAGAATCCTGTTCGGCCATTATAGGCCAATCGGTAGGTTTCCCCAACCTGCTTATTCAATCAAGCAATCAATCTTTATTCATACTGAAGGCCACAGGCCCACAATATACAAGAACATAGTACACAATATCATAGAAAAGAATAATATAGTCTTATCACAATATGTCATATCACATCATATAACATCGCATTACACATACTTTGTCGTATCACATCATATCATAACACACCATATTACATCATATCATACCATGTATCATACCATACCATACCATACCATATCATGCCATATCAAATCACATATCATACCATATCATATCAAATAACAATATGAGTAAATACATTCTATGAATTATTATGTTTATTTCTTAGAGACAAATACAGTCATCAAATATATTATCAACATCACAGTCATTAATCCACGTTTCGGTAAGTCCAATAATATCAAAAGTTTTAATATACATGAGGAACTCATTATCGGTAAATTTAGATGATAAGCCAGACACATTCCAAAATAGAAATGATTGATGTTAAAACTCATCAGTTGACGCGGTTGACTGAGCAGAGGGTGAGTGACGCGCCATACAATCACTATGTGGATCAGTGTCAGTAGTTAGACCCTGGCCACACCCCTGCTTATTAAGTCATTACAAATACGGTAACACAGTAATATTACGATCATCAGTTGACCAATAGTTGAAGGCAACTGAAAGGGCATATGTAGAATTACAGTAAAATGTTGTTTCTGCTTTTGTCTTACGCCTGAGTGTTCCCTTACTGTGTTATTCTTGAAGTATGAGGGCATGTAACGAAAAAGATTACAAATGCATCATGGTATACACGTCTTAAATTAGCAGTATATGAAACCATTTTTTTATCAGTACTTATAGTGCTGAGACGACTGCAGTGACCTTGATGCTAGTTTTTGTGTCACATGCCCCTGTGCATAGAAAATGTATATATTTTTTACAGAATCAGAAAACTCTATTTAAACTGAAAAGAAGCCCAAGTATGCTTGGCGATCCAAACCTGAATAAAATCTACCTGGACTTGTTTCATTTCTAAGGGGTTTTGCTTGACAAAAAGGGCTGGATAAAAGGGAAAATAGGGCCTAAAAATATGTTGTGGTTACGACTACCCAACTGACCCATGAATTCTGGTGCCAATCTTATTTTTGTCACAGGTATGAATGAAATAAGTTTCAAATGCCATCGATTTTTCCTGGCACCGTCGGACATTGGCTATTCTGATAGAGAAAGTCAACATAATGGCCACAAGCACGCAGTCTGAAACTTGATGCAATAAACAATTACACATTGATAAATGTGCTATTAGTTCGTACTTCTGAAAAAAATGCAAGAAAAAAATCCTACCTACCTACCCTAAATTTTAAAGAGGTGTGGAACCACAACATTTTTTTTTATTGGCCTACCGTGGTTCATGCCTGAGAGACAAAGTAGGATACATGGTTTAAAAATGTAGAAAATGTGTTATATGACGTCATTTTACATCAGCAATGATACATCCACACTGAACACAATGTGAAAATTGATTGCACTTTAAAAACATTATTATCATTCTTTATGAGCACAATTTCAAATAGCATTCTTTCTTTAATTTGTTTGTTTTTTAACACCAGTGTTGCAATTTTCTAGCTATATTACTGCAACCTGTACATAATCAAACATGGATCAGGCAGTTAGGGGACTGATATTTTAGTCAAGGTCCTCACTGTTAATACAATGTATATGATAATGTGCCGTCAACCAATTCACTGCACCTGACCACTCAACCATTTGGTCACCTCCAACAACTGACCCATGAAGATCCAGGTTAGAATTGGTCTTCAGCAACCCATGCTTGTCAAATAACAGGATCGGGTGGTCAGACTCGCTGATCTGGTTGACACATGTCATCTTATCCCAATTGCCTAGATTGATGCTCATGCTGTTGATCACTGGATTGTCTGATTATTTACAGACTGCCACCATGTAGCAGGAATATTGCTGAGTGTCCTGTTAAACAATGAACAAACAAACGCACAGAATCTTCAACAACCAGACACCCATGAAGGTGCGGGTTAGAATATCGATCTTCAGCAACCCATGCTTGTCGTACGAGGCGACTAATGGGATCGGGTGGTCAGGCTTGCTGACTTGGTTGGCACATGTCATCGGTTCCCAACTGCGTTAATCGATGCTCTTGCTGTTGATCACTGAATTGTCTGGTCCAGATGCGATAGATTTACAGTCCGCCGCCATATACTAGTAGCTGTAATATTGCTGAGTGTGGCGTAAAACTAAACTCATTCACTCACTCACTCCAACAACCAGAATCAGTTGCTGGGGATTGACTTATTCTAATCTGGAATTATCATTGGCATTCCCACTTCTCTTTTTTTATAAAATAAGTTTTCTTCTAGCACACCTAATATATGTATGGGTGTCTGGTTGGGTACTAAAAAAATAGGTTTCTGCTTGGCTCGAGTAAAATTTTTCAATGCGATGCTGCCATGTGTTTCAGGGCCTCATATCGGTCACCTGTACACAGTTCTTCTGGCAGATGCTCATGCTAGATGGAACAGACTGACAGGCCGAAAAGTCGTCTTCTCTACAGGGACAGATGAACATGGCCTCAAGGTAAAGCAACCCTTTTTGACTCGCCTTGACATTGCCAGAATCCAAATTTTCTGCAATGTTCTCAAATATCATGTCACATAGCAGAGCACAGCACAGTGGATTGACTTGACATTGCCAGAATAGACATTTTGTGCAACATTCACGGCACAGCACATTATTATGCACTCCAAAATATTTTGACTGTAAGCATGAACTTGATACAAGCATGTAATTTATGTTGGTGTCCCTTGCTCTTCATATTTTCACCTTAATATTGCGTCAAATATGCATGATTTGAGTGTCAGGGTGAACCTTGTTTCTGTAAAATATGTTTCTTTAAGAGACAAGATGTTAGCCTACAAAATAACTTCAACGACGTTCTCTTCTGATTGGAGTATAAGGGATTTATTTATTCTCCGACTCGAAGATTCATTCATCTCCTTGACAGGATACATTGTATTTTGTAAAGATCATGTTTACCCTATTGGGTATCAACAAATGGAGGTGAAGTAATTGTATGTTAATATCTATTACCTGGGTATTACTGTAGATAAACTGAATTTGGAAGACCCAAACAAGCAGGCTGTAGAAGTGGGTTGGCTTATATACGGGTAACACTTTCGTCAGCTGTTTTCTGGTGACCAGTAAGAAAATGACATCATATCGTTTCGCGGGAACAAACAAGACAAAATGACTTTGTCAGGGAAGACGTCATATTTGCAGTTAAACATCACTAGACAAATTTTTGGCCTTTTTTGTTTTTGCTAGGCATTGTCTTATATACAGGGATGAAGATTACTGTGTGTATTTGTCTCATATATAGAGCCAGAAATAGCAATCAGCTGTGCACACGTTTCCTGCGATCTTAGCCATAAACATAGCCAATAATATAATGGCATGAATCTTGACGCATTGATCGGTAAAATATAATATTTGGGTATATGCCTTTCACTGCCACAGAGAAGAAGTATATTAGTTTGCATAATAGTTCGAATAATGATTCACAGTTAACAGAAACATTATTGTAAAAGTACTTTTAAGAATATAGAAATATTTATTTTCTTCTACCAATTGATTGTCAATATACATGTTCACAATGAAAACATTGTGAATTGTTAAAGTTTGATTATATGGGACTGTTTGCACTTGCATGTGTTTTTTTCAGTTATTTACTTTTGAAAAGATGAAAAACACATGTATGGTTCATTGATTAAAAAACCCACAATGTTGCAAAGGGCATTTTGAAAAGGTTGTTCAAATGACTGGTATGAAAAATTAAGATGGAGAAAAACGTCTTGGAAATACAAGTGGATAGTATTTACCGTCTGAGCTACTTCTTGTCATTTATTACACTAATTAATAAATGTATTAATAAATTAGAAATTACACTTATCGTGCATATTAATGAAAAGGACAGCTTCAGTGGATAAGTGGACAGAGCATCTGCCTGGAGAGTGGACAGTCAGAGGTTGGGCCATGTCACATCAAAAGATGGTAAACTCACTAACCCTAATTGCGTAGAACGATGCATGATGTTGATCACTGGATTGTGTGGGCCAGACTCGATTATTTACAGGCCACCGCCATATAGCTGGAATATTGCTGAACAACAAACAAACCAACCTTGCACTCGACAGGTTGGGGAGGGAACAAGGAGTGGTTGGCGCCATATTACCACACTGTATCTGAGTTGGGATTCCATGTTACCCTGAGTCATGGTGCAGAGGTACAGATAAGCTGAATATCTGGGTACATTATGCAGGTTGGGGAGGGAACAAGGAGTGGTTGGCACCATATTACCACACTGTGTCTGAGTTGGGGTTCCATGTTGCCCTGAGTCACGGTGCAGAGGTACATATAAGCTGCGTATCTTGGGACATTATGCAAATATTTATGTGAAAACTCAGTTCCTATTAAGTCTATTGCATACAAGTATGCTTGAAGTTTTGTCAGTACTCAGTAAATTTGATCTTACATGCATACAAACAAAAATAGATAAAATAACTGAGAGATTCTATTTCAGCACTTGAACTCGTCAACTTGCAGTCTTTCTTATCGTTTCTCATAATACAGATCAAATATAAATAACAAACACGTAAACCAACATATAAACTTTATTATAGTTTTACAATTAATGGAAAATGGAAAAATAACCAATTGAGTTTGAGTGAGGTGGGTACAATTTATTTGGTTACTCAAAGGAAAATAAGGATACACATCTGGAATGAACACAAGCGAGTGCATAACTCAATAACCAAATAGTTATCTGTACCTCTGTGGTGTTTCAATTAGGGTTCACGGTTAGGTCCCATACTGCCTACAGTTCCAAACTGCCTACACCCCAAACTGCCAACAAAAACATTGTAAGCAGCGTGGGAAAAGATTTTTTGCCCTGTAGAATAATGGAACAGCCCGAGTATCAATGAAGAAGGGGTGCTTCGTTTGGAGTAAGGGATAATTAGGGGGATTATATTAGTATATATCTGTGCATCTACTTCTGTGTATAGTATGTTTTGAGTCTTCTCAATGCGTTCAATTCATCACTTATCAAGCAGGAGGACATCAAGTTTTCTTTGCTGGGTACGATATCGCCTCAACGTCAGACGACAGACCACAACACATTGGAAGTGTGTACATTCTGTATGCAAAGGCCGCTGTTCTACAACTGGAGACTTCATGAAATCAACAACTGTACGGATCTGGACGCAGTATGGAAATATTGGCCCGCGGACTAACAACCACCTTGAGGGGTGGCACCTGAAGCTGAAAAACCTTATTGCCAAAGCCCACCAAAACATCTACCTCTTCAACTGCAACATCAAGAAAATCGAAACTGTAGACAAACGTGCTCAGCTCGACTATGGTGCCCTCCCCAAGTCACGCAAGCCTGTTTACAGAGAGCTCGATGCGAGACTTCTGAGACTGAAGGAGCACCTCCAGAGCGGCAGAAAAATGCCTCTTCAGTACCTTGATGCTGCTGGACATCTCATCAAGTTTGCAAAATGATTGTCAGTTGTGTGTAATTGTGAAACAAGTAAAAGACTGTAAAACCACTGAAAGACTGTAAAACCTATCAGTTTTTCATGATAAATCCATGTCTCCATGTTATGTCTGAGAATTCTCAGAATGAATAAAGATTTCCTACCAACCAACACTTGTCATTTTTTTAAACTTCTGTAGGCAGAGTGGGAAGACACCATAGAATTAACCAGCTAACTAGTCAAGTTCATTTTAGCAGGGGTAGAACAGGTCATATCGGTGTATTCACTTCCTGATCACTGGACTGTATCATGTTGTTTTAACCTGTAGGCAGTTTGGAACTGTAGGCAGTATGGGAATACACCGGGTGCACTATGAGACTGTCATTAGTCTGTCATTAGGCCTGAGAAAAATTAATGTTGTGGTTCTGATTACCCGACCGACCCTTTAATTATGGTGCCTACCCTATTTTTTTAAGCAGAATGAATAAATAAGCTTTCAGATACCGTTGTTTTTTCCCGTCACCGACAAACATTGGTCATTCTGATAGAGAAAGTCAATATGATGGCTGCAAGCTTGATTGAATAAACAATTACATATTGATAAATATATTATTAGGTTGTACTTTACTTCTAAAAAATATGTTAAAACAAAAAATCCTTCCTAACTACCCTAAATTTTAAAGAGGTGTAATCGGAACCACAACATTTTTTTTTATTTGGCCTTAGACATTCAGGTGTAGACATGACACTATATAAGCGCAATAATCTTAACAAGACGTAAAACCCAATTCCAGAGAATAAGCATAGCTTTAAATATTCATGTTTATTGAGTTCATCCTATTGTTTTGTGAATTTGTTACGGTTTCTCCAGCTGTAAACGTCAGATATGAGAGGAATGATGGATGAGGTTAGTAACTGGGCCCACTGTTGCAGAAACTTTGCTTAATTGCTTAAACTGTAAAATTGATGAAGTTACTTCTCTATTTTCCTGATGTAATATTCTATGGCTCCATCCAACCTCGCAGGTTCACCCAGTTTTGTGTTTATGAGCCCAGGGTACTCTCAGTTACTGTTCTGGAGAGTCATGGGGTCACAGAGTGGGAGCTTATAGTTGTAGCATGACTATTAAGATCTGGGTTAGAATTGACCTTCAGCAACCCATGCTTGTCACGACTAAATTGATTGGTCAGCCCTTTTCCATGCATTGATGCTCATGAGGTCAATGATGGAATTGTCTGTTCGAGAGTCAGTTATTTACTAACTTATTTACTAACTGTTGCCATATTTGCTGAGTGGGCGTTTAATGACAGGCTAGCAACACACTAGTAACATGTAGCACACCTGACTAAAGTCATACTGCACATGCTCAGAAGCCTTTGGTTGATTAGTGAGTGAGTGAGTTTAGTTTTACGCCGTACTCAGCAATATTTCAGCTACATTGCTGCGGTCTGTAAATAATCGAGTCTGGACCAGACAATCCAGTGATCAACAGCATGAGCATCGATCTGCGCCATTGGGATACAATGACATGTGTCAACCAAGTCAGTGAGCCAGACCACCCGATCCCGTTAGTCGCCATTTACGACTGGCATGGGTTACTGAAGATCAATATTCTAACCCGGACCTTCACGGGTCCTGTGGTGTATTATGGTTATAGGTGGGATTTCAGTGTTAGAAGGACATCAACTACTGTCACCCTGAACTTTGAACCGGACCGGAGAATGTTATTTATAACATGCAGTCTTCAGTTTGGATTTTGTGTTTTTGATTGCAACAGCCAAATCTTCTTTGGTCACTCTCAAAACAGAAAGGTTCCTGGGGTAGCCCAATAGTTTAAAGCGTCTGCTCGTCACGCCGAGGACCCATGGGGGCGATGGGGTAGCTTAGTTGTTAAAGCACTCCCTTATCATGCCGAAGGCCCAGGTTCGATTCCCCACATGATTACAATGTGTGAAGCCCATTTCTGGTGTCCCCCCGTCATGATATTCCTGGAATATTGCTAAAAGCAGCGTAAACTAAACTCACTCACTCACAGAGTCACACATCATCATCATCATCATCATCTACTATATTTTCAGATTCAACAGGCAGCAGCCAGAAGTCAGCGATCACCACCAGAGTACTGTGATGAGGTCTCCCAGCAGTTTAAGGTGGAGTTATGTTGTATGGATGTTCATTCATTAATAATTTCCTGGGTGCTGTTGTACAAAGCGATCTTAGCGCTAAGGTGACCGTAACTCCCATGCCTTAACATAGACTTAAGGTAGTCTTAGTGCTAAGGTGACCGTAACACGGAGTCTTAGTGCTAAGGTGACCGTAACTCGCATGCCTTAACATAGACTTAAGGTAACCTTATCGCTAAGGTGACCGTAACTCCCATGCCTTAACATAGACTTAAGGTAGCTTTAGCGCTAAGGTGACCGTCACTCCTATGCTTTAACATAGACTTAAGGTAGCCTTAGCGCTAAGGTGACCGTAACTCCCATGCCTTAACACAGACTTAAGGGAGTACAACAGCACCCAGGCCCTGAATGAGTTTCAGTTGATTCCCAGCATCTCATGCGTTCTGTATGAAGTGTTCTCATGAACTGGGTGTTCACACACTGTGACCAAGTGTCATAGGCTGACCACCCGATCCCGTTAGTCACCTCTTAAGACTAGCATGGTTTGCTGCTGGGTGTTACCAAAATACAAACGTTGAATAGTTGTAGTCATGGATCACGTGTGTGGTCCGGTGGATGGAGCACCTGCCTGGACAGTGGAATGTTGACAGGTTGTCATCGTCCTAGTCATACCAAAAGGGGGTTAAAAGATTGCACTTGTTGTTTCTTTGCCTGGCACTCCACATTAAAGATATTTAACGAGGACTTGTCAGCTCCAAGTAACTGTACTGTTTCCGAGGATGGTGAGTAAACTATCCAGGTTAGACTGCAACATGGTATCTCAACGAGCTAGTACTGTGTGACCAGAATTGGTGCCAACAAGTGCAAACAGACACATTGACACACACAGAGACACACATAAGGGCCTTTAGACTAACAACTAGTCTCTGAAATGAACATATTTCACTGAAAAAAGTTCATAGAAAAAAAAAATATATAATGAAAAGGAGCCCTGAGACTTTCTTCATTTTCAGACTGAGGAAATCTAGACTTGCCACATTTTCTAGACTTGCGTGGGCTTTCTTGGATATATTTGCTTCAGGGTCTGTACGACAGACTAAAGGTCCTTCAGTAGTCTTACTTGTGACTTAAAGGGCAAGTTTACACGAAAATGAACCTTTTTGTCTTCCACATTTCCATCATCAGAAATGTTTGTCAAGTAGATTTATAGCCAAACCATTACAGATGTCAGAAGTAACTAATTTATTTTTTGCGTTATATCAATTCAAAGTTTCTACATTATCCGAGAGTTCTATTTCCAGAATGAACACACCATGGCTTATTTCTCTTGGAAATGACGTCATTGGTGCCCAAATGATAAACGAATGACGTCGTTAGAACTTATTAGACCCATTTCACGTGGTGCAGGTATAGGTGTGGTTCTTGTGTCTCGATGCGCAGGCTACTGTTTTAATCCAACTGTTGCCTGGCCGTCAGCTGGCCATTTGGTTAGTTCCACACTGTTACATTGTACAAAAAGTGTTACCATGTAGCCAAATTTTATAACATTCAACCTGAGTCGGTTGTCTTTCCAACAGTAACTTCTTTCACGGTGAATATGCCGGCATTCTACGTTTGGTACATTCCTATACAATATACAATATATGTCCCTCCTCTTCAACTTTCACTTTGATGTCTAAACCATATGCAAATGCATCACGAAGATACAATTCGCAGTTTTGACTTCTGTTTGAAATTCGTTTTTCTATGATATCATCTGCTCATTGCAGGGCAAATTTAGTGTAAATTATGTGGACTGTAAATCTAGCCAGCCTTGACACTAAATCACCATTCATTGCGCTTTTCGTAATTCATATTATGTCTTAATGATGTTAATGTCAAATTTCACTGGGAGAATCAAATTTTATTATTACAGTCAAATCCCGATGAGTCGAATGCCTGTGTCTCGAATATTATGCATAACTCGAAGTACCTGTCAGTCCCGACCATTCCCTGTTATAGTTGTCATTATTTGAATACCGGTTACACAAATTTGACTCATAAATACACACGATGACTCGAGAAGAAAATTTGGTCTCATGAGATTCAAACAACAGCAACCTTGTATACAGAAGCCGAAGTCAGTCAATGAGAAGTTGATTGGTGTAGCAAACTGATCGAATTAACAAACCAGCGCGGCTCACACCTTTCCGCCTTTGACGGTTGAGTTCAAAAGGCAGATTAGTGATTTTACGAAAATCACTGTCTGTGCTAATCAGACGGGAACTGATAAGGTGCCCCTATTAGTGATAGGGAAATCATTAGATAAACAAATGCTTAGGTGGAGGAATTAGGACTGGATCATCTTTTTCTACCCTCATAGACATACCTATGACTCGAATACATTGATAAGTCGAATTTATTACTTGGTCCCCAGAGATTCAACTCATCGGGATTTGACTGTATTATTTTTAAAACAAATCCCAAAAGCCCGTATCATTGTGATCACCAGTATTTTTGTCGAATGTCCAACATCATTGCTGAACCGAGCATCGCTGAGAATGTTTAGGAAATATACATGAACGTCGAAGTGAACTTTCAGCCATAGTATATATAAAATTGTGTCACACATATGTCTGTTATGTTTTGCCCATTACATCACAACTATAATTCAAAACCATCTTCCTTACATGAATCATTGAATTCCTCATACAGTTCCAAATAAAAAGACAAATGGTCTTTGTCACCAAAACCAAGTGTCTCGGTGAAATCTAGCAAAATATATCAGTGTTGTGAAAGGACCACTCGTTTGAAATGTAAACAAAGACCATCTCAGATTTTACACTGTGTATCGTTTTCTCATACTGTGAGAGATCCGTTCGCCTACCCGTTGAATACACTTGCTCATAAGTTTTAGTACATGCATGGGAAGAGCATCGTAGCAAGAGATAGTTAAATAAAATTAAGTGTATTCCAATTATTTCCACGATTCAACACAATATATCATACTTTCCGTAAGCGTGACGCCATGACTCACGCAAACTCACACACAACGATGACGGCACTTCTCATTTCTGACTATTGCCTTTGATCACGATGAAAACATAAAGAAAATAACAACCAGCAGATCGTCAGAAACTGTAGGACTACTTACATGTCACATTTATGTATATACTTTGCTTGAAACAACGAAAGTTTCCTTAAACATCCTGCGTACTTGTGTCGCTGAACACGCCATTTTGAGAAAGTCGCTTCCCGATAGTGATGTCATACGGACGTCAACATTGTTATACATCTTTCATGAACATTTCTATCTTGCTGCTTACATTTTCAGTTCTAATGCTTCTTTCGTATTTTTACATCCATGTTTTCATGGATTATTGTCAGTATTTACATCTTTTGGCTTTGGGACTAGACAGGAGACTAGTCTAGAATCAGCTGGCACCAATTACGTCATAATCAAAGGGCGGGAACCCTGGCTTGTTTAGCTCGGCAAACATTGGCCTCATAATGGTATAACATTTCAGCACTTATAGCGCGGGTTATACATTCATTGTAAGAAAAATGAGTGTATATTTTCAAACGTTGATATTAAGTAATTACAAAATTCCATTTTGGTTCCCATAAGAAAAAACGTGATTTTTTCGTGTGCACTTCCCCTTTAAGCAATAATTCTGATGTACACCATTGCTAAACTTTAAAAGTACCAGATACATTCTTTATTATGTTTAGACACCAAGTTGTAAAGCTCGATTTAAGAAAGTGTAATCCCAAATATAACATATGTTACATTTGACCACTGTCCAAATGGTATTGTGTAATCATCGTTTTAAGCCTTTAGAACTTGCATGGGGTAAAATGAAACCACAAAATGACGCCTCATATTTAAACCATCTTGTACCCAATGCATGGTGATATTTTCAAGTATCAACTCTGTGAATTTTTCCAAAAATAATTATCATTTTGTTATAATGATGTTCTATATCATCAATACCAAAACTCTAGCCTTATATAGAGTTTCATTTAGAGGTGCAGGTGCAACCTGTTTTGTGTGGTGCAAGGTTATTACCAAAGGTTGCACCGGGTGCAAGCTGGTTTCATTTCCTTAAACTGAGCCTTTAGTTGATGATGAGTATTGAGTACAGTGAGCCATCTCTTCCCTCCTGTCTATAATTACTCATGTTCAGATAATTGTTCAGACAGGAGGATAAATTGAGAGAGTGACATTCCCAGTCCCAGATAGGGTTTTGGTTTGAACATTGGGTTTGATACTGGTATGTGATAGGGATGCCAAGATACATTATCTTTTTCTAAGACAATACAGTTATCAATACATTCAAAACTGTGTTGATATTTAGTTTGAAAGTATCAGTTTAAATATGTTTATGTGTCGTTTACATTTTGCAGTTGTATCATGTTTTTTGATGTTATAAGATTATTTTTCATGCACAAAGTTGGGAAATCAGAACTTTTTAATCTCTGAGAAGCAAAAAGGTTGATCCTTTTATGGACAATTATAAAACATGAAATATTAATTTTCAAAATGTAACTAAATTTATGCAATAATGCCACGAAAATAGCCTTAAATAGGTATTGTGATACGTATCGAATCATGACATGGGTATTGTGATACGTATCGATTATGTATCGTGACATCCCTAGTATGTGACAGCTCATCTGAACATTGCAGGTGCTGTTTGAATCGGCCAACATTCAGCATGACGACTTCATCAGAACCACCCAGGACAGACACCACAGGGCAGTGCAGAGATTCTGGGTAGGGTTGATGTTAACGATGAGTAACTCTCCAAAATGGCTGTACTAGCCAGTTATTACGCTCGTAATAAAACATGTTGGCCCATGAAATTTTAATTTCTGTTTTAGTTCATGTTTAAATCTGCAGAAATCCTGAATTTTTAAATTTAATTTATTTATTTTTTTGGTCACACCAAAGCAAACGGGAGCATGAGCTACTCTGTGATACCTCTGGCTAATGTCATCAGCACTGGACATTGAACACTCAATAACACTGAGAAAACACACACCACTATTGATGTAATAAGTGCCCCAGGTACATAGACAACTGACACGGTTTGCTTATTACAAATCCTAACCATTTATGAAATATAAATGTTTCAATAAAAGTTACAAGACAAAGGTATACGCCTTCTACACAACAAGAGAATGAGTTTAGTTGTACTCGCTTTTAGCAACATTCCAGCAATATCACAGCAGGGGACTCCAGAAAAAAGGCTTCACACATTGTATCAATATGTGGGAATTGAACCCGGTTCTTCGGCGTGATGAGCGAACAATTTAACCACTAGGCTACCCCGCCGCCCCTTCTCCATAACTGTTTTGTGTGAAACAAGACATTATATCTAACATTTCATAAATTTCCTTTGAAGGTATTTAAAGTAGCCCTTGTAAAGATAAGGCCTTATATTCTTCTTCTGTTGTTTAACAGGACATAATAATATAAACAAAGTGAAAATATGAAATGTCTTAACCACCCCAAATTTTTTTTGGGACTGTTTAACTAAAATGTGAATTAAAACATGAAAGATATCATCCCTAATGTATGTAGGGAAGGGTTCACAATATGAATGATCATCGTATGTCTAACTTAAGAAAAATAACCAGTCAATAATCTTTCAGTATGTCGTCATGTTTAATCTATGTTTTGTAAAGACACATTTGGAAGGTTGTTGAGACTGCCTACATTAAATATTCATTTAAAAAACTGACCTCCTCTTCATGTAAAAATAAATAAAGGCCTTTATCTATGCATATACATGTATGAACAATTGGTTATTGTTCTCTATTTGGAAGAGAGCTATGGCTCTGGGAAACATGGTAATGTTTGTCTCAAAGTGGTGGCTTCCAAATGTGAAGGACTTTCATGGAGTTATTTATATTTTCTCTCTGTTTCAATAGACAGAATTTGGTGTCTACATCTTTTAAGTTTCCCATTGCCATTTACAATCAGGGTTCGAAATACTCCATATATTAGTGTGCCATGGCACGGTAAATATTGAAATGACACGGTTAAAAGATGTTCTCTGTGCCCTTTTGACACGCCTAATTTTCTGGAGACATAGCTCACATTTAGTAATTTAATCCCCCAAACAAATATTTTTTACCAAACTGAATAAGACCATACATATATGAATGCTCATAAACCCATTTCTTTATTTAACACTAAATTTCAAATGATTATCATCATTGTCATTTATTCTAAAAAACATGTGGGCATACTTGATTTTTGAAAGGCACACCTAAAATATTTGTCTGGTGCCCTAAGGCACACTTAGAAAAAAAAGTATTTCTATCCCTGACAATAATGCTGAAATAGCTTTCCATAAATATACTAGTTCTTAATTTGTTCACAATCCGATCTCCCATACACTCCGTTCATGAATCTATAATGGTAACTGAGTCTATTTACCTTATAGGACACCAAAGTGCTGCTGATTGTGCTTTATGAAATATCGTGTAAAGTAATGAGATTTCATTGTAATATTTGTGCACTGTGATTCACAATGATCACCTGAAGCTGCAAATATCGCCATACAATGTTAATCAATACTGAGAGTTTACAAAAAATATTTTCTGACAGTCTGAATATGTTTACTCCCCTTTCAAAGTCCTGACGTGAAAAAACCCACACAATCCTCATGTTTGAACAACCATATTGCCCCTAATTAAGATGGAGATTCAACAGCCCACTGCTTCGTACAGCTCCTGATAATGATGTGCTGTCGTTTCAGGGCACATTGTTTAATGTGCTGTGTCCTGTGATTAAGGATTAGGCAAATAATGTTTGAATAAAAACTACTGCCAGCTGACCTGATGTTTGCCAAATTGACTGCAGTCACTGTAGGTGTTAATTATTTTCTGTTTACGTGAGGGTCGTGTCTTTAGGTGGTTTGACATGTCAGGGGATCTTCAGAGCTTCCATTTGATGGGTTACAGGTTTTTGTTTGCCAATGAGCTAAATAAGTCAGCTTAAATAATGCTATGGGACTGGTCAATTATTGTAGGATGGGGTAGGGTTTGTGTGTGATGGAGGATGTAAGGTGTGCGGATGGGGCTGTGTGTGATGGAGGGTGTGGGGTGTAGGGGTGGGGAATGAAAGGTGTGTGATGGAGGGTGTAGGGGTAGGGAATGAAAGGTGTTGATGGAGGGCGTCGGGTGTAGGGTTGGGGAATGAAAGGAGGGTGGTTGCAATGGGCCTGTGTGTGGTGGAGGGTTGTTATATGTTCACATTCTTATAAAACAGGACACACAAGTGATCAGGCCATTAAGCACATGGCGAGCAACTTTATATACTACCCGTCGAATCGGAGAACTGAAACGAACCACCGTATTCCAATCTGGTACAAAATATGGATTCACAATTAAACGAAATATGTGACATCCCCTCTGTTGTAACGAAAAGAAATTAACAGTCCTTTGTTAGCACTAACTGTATAGTCAGCACTGAATCAAACATTTAAACTTTCTTGAAAAGAAAAGCATGTTAAGAGATTAACAATTAAAAGTCTTTCCACATCAGTATTAATCATAGCGTGATGGTTTGAAGATCAGACGACCCTTCGATGTGACACCAGTTGGTTGCCGCGATGTGTTAAGAGTTGCGATTGGAGTCGATGTTGTGGTTGTCTGATGCGATGATATCTCTGTCTTTGCAGAAGCAGCTGGACTAGTAGAGGTGCTAGTAGGAGGGCTAGGAGCCTCCTGTCGTGAATTCTGTTTGTCAGGTATCATGTCTCTCTTGTTCCGCCTATACTCTGCACCTTCTGCTGTCTTCACATAGTACGATCTTGGAGTTTCAGCTCGTCCTGTGACTGTTGCCGGAATCCAATGTCTTCCTTGTCTCATCCTGATGGTATCGTCGGCTCTGAAAGTCAGCTCTGCTGTGTGCAGATCGATCATAATAGAATTTCTGATTGTCCTTGGAATCTGACAAAGCTGTGTAGACTTTGTTACCTTCTTGTGTCTCGGTATCAGCAAGATGGTTTTACATGGCAGGTTATCTCAAGCAGTCTTCTACCCATGAGTAGTTGCGATGGAGAGCACCCTGTGTCTCCTATGGGAGTGTTCGATAGGCAAGCAGCGACAGGTAGGGATCAGACCAGCTCTGATTTGCTTTTGATAGAAGTCGTTTCACTGTTTGCACTGATTTCTCTGCCAGACCATTAGCCTGGGGATACAGTGGTGACGAAGTCACATGTTCAATGTTCCATGAATCAGCAAAACTTCTAAAGTCTGTTGGCGAGTATTGTGGTCCATTATCTGAAATGATCCTGGAAGGTATGCCATGCCCGAGCAAAGATGGATTTCAGATGAGTTATCACTGTTGATGACTTCGTGTTTACCAGCAGGGCAATCTCATTGAAGCGACTGTAAAGTCCACCACTATTAGGTAGTCTCTACCATCTAACTGGAACAGATCTGTAGCCCACGATCTGCCAGGGCAGTTTGGGAACTTCAGTAGGAATCATTGGCTCTTTACACTGTGACATTCTATTTTGTTGACAAGTACTGCAGTTGTCAATCACACGTTCGATGTCTATATTCATCCGTGGCCAGAACAATATTGTCGAGCTCGATCCTTGCATTTCACAATGCCCTGATGCCCAGTGTGTATCTTGTCCAACATCTCCCTTCTAATATTGTTTGGAATGACAATCTTGTCACCTTTGTAGATAATGTTGTCTACAACACTCAGCTCATCCCTGAAGTTCCAGAATTCTTTGACTAAAGTTGTACAGTCTTGAATCACCTCTGGCCATCCCATAGTGATACACTTCTTCACTGCTACAAGTTGCTCATCTCCACTCGTTGCCTTTGCTATCTCACCTAGTTTTTTTATCTGTCACTGGAAGATTGCTCACAACCATGTGAACGTAGGACTGGATGTCTGCATCCAGTGAGAAATCAACATTGTTGGGTGTGTCCTTGAAGTGACGAGACAGCATGTCTCCTACCGGGACTTTTGCCGGTGTGAATTGCACGTCTCGCGCCGTATATCTGTAGTCGCATTCTCATCCTCTGAAGCCTCAGCTGGCACAGAAGCGTGCAAAGGAGTTTCTTGAAGACCACTTCGAGAGGCTTGTGGTCTGTCCTCACCTTAAAGTTCCTTCCAAATAGATAGTGGTGGAACTTCTCACACCCAAATAGTATTGCAAGCATCTCCTTTTCAATCTGTGCGTAGTTTCTCTGTGCATTAGTCATTGCTTTAGATGCGAAAGCTATGGGACCTTTATCTTGGAAAAGGACTGCACCGATCCCGTTCTGTGAGGCATCTGTCTCTAGTGTCACCGGTTTCTGTGGGTGAAGTACTGTAGTACAGGACCAGGTGATCTTGTGATGAGGTCTTTGACTTCTTGAAAGGCTTGTTCATGATTCTCAGTCCAGGTGAATAGGTTGTCTTGTTTTGTTAGCTCTCGTAGGATGTGGGTCTTCTCCGATAGGCACGGAGCATACTGTGCTAGGTATGTGAACATACCCAGATAGCCTTCTAATTCTTTCTTGCTGGTTGGGACCTCCATGTCTTGGACGCTTTCACTTTCTCTGGATCGGGTTTCATGCCGTTTGCCGTCAGCACTTCACCGAAGAACTTTACTTCTTGTTGACATAGTTGTGTCTTCTCAGGATTCAGCTTGATTCCTCTTTCTCTCGCTCTCTGTAGAGTCTGTCGTAGATGAACATCATGTTCAGCAACGGTGCGACCTCTTGATTAGAATGTCATCAACTATGGGGTAGGTTTTCTCCAGCCCTTCAAAAGCTCTGTCCATCCTTTTCTGGAACATTTCACTTGCTGTCTTTATTCCAAAGGGAAGCCTAAGAAATCTATACCGTCCGAACGGTGTATTGAAAGTAGTCAGCAGTGATGACTTGTTATCCAATGGCACTTGCCAAAAAGATGATTTGGCATCAAGTACAGTGAAATATTTCTGTCCAACAAGTTTGTCAGTCACATCTTGAAGTGTTGGCATTTTGTAATGTTCTCTCTTCACAACCTTGTTCAGGTCAGTTGGGTCCAAACAGAGCCTGATCTCTCCATTTGGTTTTGGTGCTACTACCATCGAGTTGACCCAGCTTGTAGGTTTATCCACTTTGCACACTATTCCCATGTTTTCCATCCTCTGTAACTCTTGCTGAATCTTCGGTTTCAATGCTACTGGACTTCTTCTAACTGCATGAACTACAGGCACCGCATCTCTTTCCAACTGTATTCTGTATTCATCCTTGATACAGCCAACTCCCTTGAATAAATCCTCATATTCACTCAAGATGCCCTTTGATGTTGTGACTTGTGACTGGTTGATTGCAAGAACAACTTGAATGAGACCCATCTGTCTGCACGCTTTGAGACCTAATGCTGGAGGGGAATGACAGTTATTATGGTCTACTACCACAAATTCAAAATGTTGAACCATGTCTCTGTATTGACATTTCAATGTCACTGTCCCTAAAGTGCGAAGGGCAACTCCTCCATATGCAAAAAGTCGCCTCTGAGCTGGACGTAGTGGACCTGCTTGTTTTCTGATTTTGTTGAACTCGTCATCGGGTAAAACGTTTACCTGAGCACCAGTATCTAACTTAAAATCAATCCATGCACTGTCATTTACATTAATGGGAACATACACCTCATTTTTGTCATCCAGTTCCTGTTCCAAAGATCCAATAAAGAAATCCTGCTCCTGTTCAAGATTGTGTATCTTGCTTTGTTGTTGATGGTGAAGATGAAACGTGTTGTGACCACGGCCTCGACCTCGCTGATTGGGTCTCCCTCTTCCTCTGTGAAAAGTAGCTCTACACATAAAAGCATAGTGATTAAGTCTTTTGCATTTATGACACACTTTCCCCATAGCAGGACATGAATCTTGGTGAGAATGATATTTCCCACAGTTCTGACACAACATAACACTCATGTTTCTGTCACCATGGTAACCATAACTACCACGTCCACCTGATCTGTTTGATTTGCTCAAAGAATGTACATCACTCTGGATTTCTTTCATTTGCTCTCTACTCAATTCATAACTCCTTGCTAGTTCTCTTGCTTTAGCAAGTGTCAAGTCTGGTTCTTGTAACAAACGTTCTTGTACATGTTTATCTTTCGTTCCACACACAATTCTATCCCTTACCATCTCATCTTCTATCTTATCAAATGCACAGTGTTTTGATAAACTTTTCAATTCAGTCACATATTGATCAATGCTTTCACTTGGTTGTTGGTTCCTCGAGTAGAAACGAAATCTCATCACAGTGGTATTTTGTTGTGGTACGCAATGTTGGGAAAACTTTTCAAACAGTATCTTGATTTTGTCAGTTTCTTCCTCCGTTAATTTCCATGTATTGAAAATGTCTCTACCTGCCTGACCGATGTGTAACAGAAAATATGAGCACTTCTGTTTCTCGTCCTTCCCCGCTAAGGGGCCTGACAATAATAGTTCCATAGTTTGCTGCCATCGCCGCCATGTTTCACCAACGTTAGCTGACTCAAAGTCCATCGGCGGAATTTCAATTTTACCAGCCATTCTGTTACCTATTTTCAGTTTCCACAGCGCGTGAAATACATCTAGGCTTCTCCGATTCACGATCCCACTTCTGACACCATGTTATATGTTCACATTCTTATAAAACAGGACACACAAGTGATCAGGCCATTAAGCACATGGCGAGCAACTTTATATACTACCCGTCGAATCGGAGAACTGAAACGAACCACCGTATTCCAATCTGGTACAAAATATGGATTCACAATTAAACGAAATATGTGACAGAGGGTGTGGGGTGTAGGGTTGGGGAATGAAAGGAGGGTGGTTGCAATGGGCCTGTGTGTGATGGAGGGTGTAGGGTGTAGGGGTGGGGAATGAAAGGAGGGTGGTTGCAATGGGCCTGTGTGATGGAGGGTGTAGGGTTGGGGAATGAAATGAGGGTGGTTGCAATGGGCCTGTGTGTGATGGAGGGTGTGGGGTGTAGGGTTGGGGAATGAAAGGAGGGTGGTTGCAATGGGCCAGTGTATGATGGAGGGTGTGGGATGTAGGGGTGGGGAATGAAAGGAGGGTGGTTGCAATGGGCCTGTGTGTGATGGAGGGTGTGGGGTGTAGGGTTGGGGAATGAAAGGAAGGTGGTTGCAATGGGCCTGTGTGTGGTGGTGGTAGGGTGTAGGTTGGGGAATGAAAGGAGGGTGGTTGCAATGGGCCTGTGTGTGGTGGAGGGTGTGGGGTGTAGGGTTGGGGAATGAAAGGAGGGTGGTTGCAATGGGCCTGTGTGTGATGGAGGGTGTGGGGTGTAGGGTTGGGGAATGAAAGGAGGGTGGTGGCAATGGGCCTGTGTGTGGTGGAGGGTGTGGGGTGTAGGGTTGGGGAATGAAAGGAGGGTGGTTGCAATGGGCCTGTGTGTGATGGAGGGTGTGGGGTGTAGGGTTGGGGAATGAAAGGAGGGTGGTTGCAATGGGCCAGTGTATGATGGAGGGTGTGGGATGTAGGGGTGGGGAATGAAAGGAGGGTGGTTGCAATGGGCCTGTGTGTGACGGAGGGTGTGGGGTGTAGGGTTGGGGAATGAAAGGAGGGTGGTTGCAATGGGCCTGTGTGTGGTGGAGGGTGTAGGGTTGGGGAATGAAAGGAGGGTGGTTGCAATGGGCCTGTGTGTGGTGGAGGGTGTGGGGTGTAGGGTTGGGGAATGAAAGGAGGGTGGTTGCAATGGGCCTGTGTGTGATGGAGGGTGTGGGGTGTAGGGTTGGGGAATGAAAGGATGGGGGTTGCAATGGGCCTGTGTGTGATGGAGGGTGTGGGGTGTAGGGTTAAGGAATGAAAGGATGGGGTTGGGTCAGTGTATGATGGAGGGTGTGGAATGTAGGGGTGTGGAATGAAAGGATGGGGTTGGGGCAGTGTATGATGGAGGGTGTGGAATGTAGGGGTGTGGAATGAAAGGATGGGGTTGGGCCAGTGTGTGGTTGAGGGTGTGGGGTGTAGGGGTGGGGAATGAAAGGGACGGGGTTGGGGCCTGTGTGTGATGGAGGAGTGTGGGGTGTAGGGGTGGGGAATGAAAAGGATGGGGTTTGGCCAGTGTGTGATGGAGGGTGTGGGGTGTATGGGTGGGGAATGAAAGGTTGGGTCTGTGTGCACATGGGAAGAATGGGGGGGGGAATGAATGAAAGGATGGGGTTGGGCCTGTATGCGATGGGAAGTATGGGGTGTAGGGGTGGGGAATGAAAGGATAGGGGGTTGCAATGGGCCAGTGTATGATGGAGGGTGTGGGATGTAGGGGTGGGGAATGAAAGGATGGGGGTTGCAATGGGCCTGTGTGTGATGGAGGGTGTGGGGTGTAGGGGTGGGGAATGAAAGGATGGGGGTTGCAATGGGCCTGTGTGTGATGGAGGGTGTGGGGTGTAGGGTTAAGGAATAAAGGATGGGATTGGGTCAGTGTATGATGGAGGGTGTGGAATGTAGAGGTGTGGAATGAAAGGATGGGGTTGGGCCAGTGTGTGATGGAGGGTGTTGGGTGTAGGGGTGGGGAATGAAAGGATAGGGTTTGGCCTGTGTGTGATGGAGGGTGTGGGGTGTATGGGTGGGGAATGAAAGGATGGGGTTGGGCCAGTGTGCGATAGAGGGTGTGGGATGTAGGGTTGGGGAATGAAAGGATGGGGGTGGGCCTGTGTGTGATGGAGGGTGTAGGGTGTGGGGTGGGGAATGAAAGGACAGAGCTATTGTTGTCCTGGGGAAGGATGGTCAGAACTGATAGGGCTGTTGTGATTGGTGTTGGGACTCTATATTTTCCTATACTTCCTCTTTTGTGTAACATTTCTTCACTCCCCATTGTAAACCACAATACATGTAACATTCTGGGGTGACATACCCTCCCCATTGTAAACCACAATACATGTAACATTCTGGGGTGACATACCCTCCCCATTGTAAACCACAATACATGTAACATTCTGGGGTGACATACCCTCCCCATTGTAAACCACAATACATGTAACATTCTGGGGTGACATGACCTCCCCATGGTAAACCACAATACATGTAACATTCTGGGGTGACATACCCTCCCCATTGTAAACCACAATACATGTAACATTCTGGGGTGACATGCCCTCCCCATTGTAAACCACAATACATGTAACATTCTGGGGTGACATACCCTACTTGTACTATATTACCATTCCTCATTAATGTTCACATTTATGTATAAATGAGTTGTCATTTTTTATGATGGCCCTCCTATCCATAGCCGTGACAAGTGATGGCAAACACTTTCTATTGACACATTTTCACAACCATCAACCCACACATCCAATAATTACTTACTTAAATGAAAATAATTGATTACAAGTCAAGGAAATTAAAATACGTCTGATAGTACTTACAGGGCGCTGTCTGCCACTTCTGTACTCATGTTTCATTTACCAAGAAATGTGATACATAATTTACAAGAAATTTGAGCAGGCAGTCCTTAAAAATGATTAATTGATTTGGTATTGTCTGAAACAGAAAACGAAAGTCAAATATTGTTTTATTCATCCTGCTTATGTGTGTTATTCTTGAGTGTGTAAATATTAATGTAAACATTACTGGTGAAAAATATCATTAGCCTTTCAATATTTCCTTGTATCAACTTCTCTCCTGTTTTGTTTTATCATAGTGGGTGGTTTTAGGAGGCGCCATCTGCATTATTTTTTTGTTTATTTTTTAGATACATATTTTTTAAAAGTTGACCTTATTTCTGGAACTAATTGTTAGTGATTAAGCACACATAAAATCCCTTATTGTTACAATACACCCAAAGGTGGTATCTGCCATACACAGCATTACAGTCCGTTTGATTTCATTTGAGACTGATAAATTGCAAATTCTAATAATTGCAACAAAACCAAATTTTGCAGTCACATAAAATTGGCAGACCAACTCTGATGATTTGTCTCATAAGTTTGGTGGTAGAAAAGTCAGGTAATCAACAAGCGTGTATGTGCAACACGCACACCTGGCTGTTCTACCAGTAAGTGGTCCTCCCTCGTAAAAAAATAGAGAAAAGTGACAATAAAATAATGATCGTTTGTGAAACAACTTTTTTATTCTAGTGTCCCAAATTATGAGACAAATCAACAGAGTTGGTCTGTCATTTCATGTGACTGTGCAAAATTTGGTTTTGTTGCATATATTAGATTTTGTGTTAGTGAGCAATTCATCGGTCTCAAATGAAATCAAACGGACTATACCAACCACTTGAAAATTGTCTGTCCTTGAACCAGTTTGATATTTGATTGCACCGTATTCAGGGAGAGGAACTGAACTGTACACTTCCTGATACCTGAGTGGTCCTAATTTTAATACATATTGATTCATGGTACATTTGTGTCCTCATTTGTATTAAATTGTTTACATTCAAATAAGCCATAGTAACAGATGTTTAAAAAAATTCAGTTTCTGTTTCTTTTATTACCTTATTGATCAAAATAATATTTAAAGATTGTTTGGTGATTGCTTGGGATTGTTGTACTGACGTTTTGGTAGTGTATAAAATAGTTTTGAAATGTGGCCTGTCCAAGTACTGGTTGTCCCAAAACATGACCAGTCCTGAACAAACACATCCAGTCCCAAAAACAATAAAGAACCAACAATATGTTGTTTTGATCACTGTATTTATTATCCTCTCTCCAAATTTCAAATTTCATATACATGTATATAAGTTAATACAGAGGTGACGTGAAATGAGTTAGTCTAATGTGATGGATGTGTGTCGTATAATGTGATCTAACAAGTATTTCAATGTTTACTTTATACTACTCACAGTCTCATAAGGATCAAGTCATTTATCATAATTATGACTCGTGAAGATCCGGGTTAGAATTGATATTCAGTAACCTATGCTTGTCGTAAAAGGCGACTAACGGGAACGGGTGGTCAGGCTCGCTTACTTGGTTGACACATGTCATCGTATCCTAATTGTGTAGATTGATGCTCATGCTGTTGATCATTTGATTGTCTGGTTCTGACTCAATGTTTTACAGACCGCCATCATATAGCTGTAATATTGCTGAGTGTGGCGTAAAACTACACTCACTCACTCACTCATTTATCATATCAAATATTTCCCCCGACCAAAGGATGGCCTTACTTATATAATCGACCAACCTTCACGAAAAAAGACAGTCAAGGATGGTGGGACAGGCTATTTTTTATACACTGCTTATTTGTGATTTCCATGTTTTTCTCAGTTTTACTCAATTTTACTCAGTTTTACACAAACTTGTTTCAGTTTGCAATTTTGCAGATCAGTCAATCATTTTTGGTATTTATTAGATGCAAGAATTGGTGAGATGTTATGAAACTGAACTTTAAACCACATTTCTATGTTCCTAGAGTTTTAGTGTGGTCATTATACTTGTGAACCCCAAAGCGGAAGAGGTATCAAGTACTTCTTGTGATGTACCATGGACATGTATGTGTATTGTAAAATAAGCTAGTTCTACCGCAGTGAACGGATTTAACCAGACCTATGTAAACTCATGTCCAGGGAACATTTTGGTGGTGTCCAAGTTTTGAGCACATAAATCCCAGGCTGCCAGTGTGAGACATTTCACTGGATTTCCAAGAATGTTACAGATGTGACATCATTGCAGATGCTGAGAAGATTTCAGTCTGACGTAGATGGGGATTTCATTTGTGCATTCAAGACTATCCTGAATATTCAAAAGTATAAAATGTGGCTCTATTAGTTCTAAGGTGTTCAATTTGTTCACAGGAGCACCTTGAATCAAATGGTCACATCTACCGCGGCAGTTACGAAGGCTGGTATTCTGTGTCTGATGAAGCGTTTCTCACATCAGAGGAAGTGAAAGATGTAGCAACACATGATGGAAGCTCTGCCAAGGTAAATAACTCTTACAGTGTTGATATTATGTATTTTGACATGTAATTCAACAGGGTATTTTTATGATACGTCACCGTGTCGTCTGTGTGTATACTAGGGGTGGGTATTGTAGAGAATTTTCATACTGAGACGCGAAAGCATATATTGCGATATGTATTGCAATATATTGGAAGGTTTTTTTTCAACAAAAAAATACTTATAATCGAGTTAATGCTTGATTTATTAAGCAAAAACACTACAAAGTCACTTTGCTTGATTAAGCTTTATCAAAAACTTTTAATCATGACAAAATAAAAATGTAAATAGTATTTGGCACAAATGAAACGGGGAAAAGAACATTTAACTTCAACACAGTGGTTACTAGTTTGAACTCGTGTCTCCACTCTTAAAAAAAGCCCTGATATTTTAGACAGCAACTTGACCTGGTCAGGACATATCAGAGATCATTGGTCATTAATGAGTAAATATTTAAAACGTTCAGATGCAAAACATTGTGAAACACTTGAACAAAAATTAAGAACACAACTTCAAACCGAACTTAACAATCCAGTCAAACATAGTTTTCACCACAATCATTCCCACCAGCATTACCACAATTGCAACAATCAAGATATATGAGTGTTACGAGGTTTTCCAAATGTATATCAAAATACCGGTTTCCGATCAGCGTATCGCAATATGTATAATTTTCATGTCTGAACCGGTAAATACTGGTAAACCGGTTATCTTGCGCAGCCCTAGTATATGCACATGAGCGATGTTCAACATTATACATATTACAGCAAGTGTGCATGAATGTCTGGTGTTTGTAGTCTGCCCTATCCTGTTTACATGCTAATAGCATAAGGTAAGGGCCCTCCACGGTGGAACCCACTTACTCACTGGTGCAACATTAGTGAGTTAAATTTAAATTCACATCGGCAGTGTTTCAGCCATATCGTGACTATCACAAGCTATATGTTAATAGCAAATCTTAAACTAAAAGCCTGTCAACAAGGGTCAGTAAAACAGGTAGAGGATCACAGATATAGGTTTAAAACTGGTGTGTAACGAACCCGTGAAGATCCAGGTTAGAATTGGTCTTCAGCAACCCCCTGCTTGTTGTAAGAGATTACTTACGGGATCGGATGGTCAGGCTCACTAAGTTGGTTGACACATGTAATTGTATCCCAACTGGGTAGATCGATGCTCATGATGTTGTTCACTGGATTGTCTGTTGACTTGATTATTTACAGACCGGCACCATATATCTGGAATATTGCTGAGTGCAGAATTAAAGAGCAAATAAACAAACAAAGCAGTCGTCTCAGCGTTACACGTGTTAAGTGCCGCGTTAAACAACAACCAAGTACACTGTAATCCCAAATATACTGGGGTAAAACAATATGGGATCACATGAAAGCACAGGTGTTCCTTTAGTTTTTTCCAGGTTTCTTCACAAGTGTGCCATACAAAGCTTGTGAAAAAACCTGTGTAAAAATTAGGAACACTTGTGCTTTCATGTGATCCCTTATTTTTTTTCCCTCAAAATTATAAGTCCGCTTCTCATGAAGGTAATATGGTCTGATGTACGCCTCTTTGTAGCAGTGTCATCCCTCGCCTACCAGCTCGGATGACACTTGCTACTAAGTGGCGTACACCAGACAGTATTATCCAAGGGAGAAGCATACAACATATTTATCTTACCGCCATGTAAAACGTACAAAATATCATTTTATTTTATGTTAAAGATCGCTACCGGCTATATGACATGCAAACAAACTGGCGTCTGCCTCTTGACTGGTTTTTTACCATCAGTGAAACATATTCTGACAAGCATAAAACTGCCATAAAAATTGTTAATTATGTTTAAGCTGAGTGTGCAAACCACTCAATGTATAAAATAGCTTAAATAAAGAAGTGAACATAAATCTGTACAAAGTGAACACAAAAACAGCTGATTGAACGGTTTTTCGAACTCGGCATAGCATGCGTCATATTTTGACGTCATAGGATTGTTAGCACTTCAGCTTCTCGGCAGAGAGCTTTGCGGTTACCGTGGCAGCAGGTAATATTTTTTCCAGTTGTCACCCTCCTGGGAGAAACTTGTTAAACCGTCATTGACCAATGAAACTAAAGTATTTTACATGAAGGTAAGATAAATTACATACACTGTATTTTACTAAGAAAGGGGAATCCTCAATATAACATATGTTACATTTGACCACTTTCTTAATGGCATTGTGTAATCATGGGCTATAGATCATAAAGTTCACATCTCTAACGGCGATGTTGATGCTGATGCTGCAGGTGAGTGTGGAGAGTGAGCAGCCAGTCACGTGGATGAAGGAGAACAACTACATGTTCCGCCTCTCGGCCTTCACCCACAGACTGGAGCGGTGGCTCGATACTGGAGGTAACGTGGGGTACTAAAGGATTTGGGACTATGGTTTTATGCTGCTTTTATCAATATTCCTGCAAGATCATCGCAGAGGACATCAGAATTGGGCTTCACATATTGTACCCATGTTGGAAATTGAACTCAGGTTTTTGGTGTGACAAGCGAATGATTTAACCCCCAGACTACCCCCATCACACTACAAAAGTAATGGAGGAGGAGGTTACTGGGGTAACGTGGGGGTAGTGGAGGTTCTGGAGGTCATGGCAATTTATTAGAGGTGACATGGGTATTTAGGTAATGTTCGGAGAGTTTCATTGTTTGTTTGTTTAACACAACACTTTGCAAATTTCTAGCTATTTGACCGTGGTCTGTAACTCATTTAGTCTAGACCAGACAAGCTAGTAATGAGCCATTAACCTGTATGATTCCAGCTGTGAAGCCATCAAAGTTTGAGACAGTGATCAGACAGTACCTGCAGGACTTACCAGACCTGTCTGTATCCAGGCAACGGGAGAGGCTGCCGTGGGGGGTGCCAGTTCCTGGGGATGAGTCGCAAACAGTAAGCTTGAACTTTGTTCCCTGTCATTCATTACACTACACATACATGTAAGCTTGAACTTGTTCCCTATCTTTCATTACACTACACATACATGTAAGCTTGAACTTTGTTCCCTATCATTCATTACATTACACTACACATACATGTAAGCTTGAACTTTGTTCCCTATCATTCATTACACAACACATACATGTAAGCTTGAACTTTGTTCCCTATCATTCATTACACTACACATACATGTAAGCTTGAACTTTGTTCCCTATCTTTCATTACATTACACTACACATACATGTAAACTTGAACTTTGTTCCCTATCATTCATTACACTACACATACATGTGAGCTTGAACTTTGTTCCCTATCATTCATTACATTACACTACACATACATGTAAGCTTGAACTTTGTTCCTTATCATTCATTACATTACATTACACATACATGTAAGCTTGAATTTTGTTCCCTATCTTTAATTACATTACACTACACATACATGTAAGCTTGAACTTTGTTCCCTATCATTCATTACATTACATTACACATACATGTAAGCTTGAACTTTGTTCCCTATCTTTCATTACATTACACTACACATACATGTAAGCTTGAACTTTGTTCCCTATCATTCATTACACTACACATACATGTAAGCTTGAACTTTGTTCCCTATCTTTCATTACACTACACATACATGTAAGCTTGAACTTTGTTCCCTATCTTTCATTACACTACACATACATGTAAGCTTGAACTTTGTTCCCTATCTTTCATTACATTACACTACACATACATGTAAACTTGAACTTTGTTCCCTATCATTCATTACACTACACATACATGTAAGCTTGAACTTTGTTCCCTATCATTCATTACATTACACTACACATACATGTAAGCTTGAACTTTGTTCCTTATCATTCATTACATTACATTACACATACATGTAAGCTTGAACTTTGTTCCCAATCGTTCATTACATTACATTACACATACATGTAAGCTTGAACTTTGTTCCCTATCATTCATTACATTACACTGCACATACATGTAAGCTTGAATTTTGTTCCCTATCTTTCATTACATTACACTACACATACATGGAAGCTTGAACTTTGTTCCCTATCATTCATTACGCTACACATACATGTAAGCTTGAACTTTTTTCCGTATCTTTCATTACATTACACTACACATACATGTAAGCTTGAACTTTGTTCCCTATCTTTAATTACATTACACTACACATACATGTAAGCTTGAACTTTGTTCCCTATCATTCATTACATTACACTACACATACATGTAAGCTTGAACTTTGTTCCCTATCATTCATTACATTACATTACACATACATGTAAGCTTGAACTTTGTTCCCTATCATTCATTACGCTACACATACATGTAAGCTTGAACTTTGTTCCCTATCTTTAATTACATTACACTACACATACATGTAAGCTTGAACTTTGTTCCCTATCATTCATTACATTACACTACACATACATGTAAGCTTGAACTTTGTTCCCTATCTTTAATTACATTACACTACACATACATGTAAGCTTGAACTTTGTTCCCTATCATTCATTACACTACACATACATGTGTAAGCTTGAACTTTGTTCCCTATCTTTCATCACTACACATACATGTAAGCTTGAACTTTGTTCCCTATCTTTCATTACACTACACATACATGTAAGCTTGAACTTTGTTCCCTATCTTTCATTACATTACACTACACATACATGTAAACTTGAACTTTGTTCCCTATCATTCATTACACTACACATACATGTAAGCTTGAACTTTGTTCCTTATCATTCATTACATTACATTACACATACATGTAAGCTTGAACTTTGTTCCCAATCGTTCATTACATTACATTACACATACATGTAAGCTTGAACTTTGTTCCCTATCATTCATTACATTACACTACACATACATGTAAGCTTGAATTTTGTTCCCTATCATTCATTACACTACACATACATGTGAGCTTGAACTTTGTTCCCTATCATTCATTACATTACACTACACATACATGTAAGCTTGAACTTTGTTCCTTATCATTCATTACATTACATTACACATACATGTAAGCTTGAACTTTGTTCCCTATCTTTAATTACATTACACTACACATACATGTAAGCTTGAACTTTGTTCCCTATCATTCATTACATTACATTACACATACATGTAAGCTTGAACTTTGTTCCCTATCTTTCATTACATTACACTACACATACATGTAAGCTTGAACTTTGTTCCCTATCATTCATTACACTACACATACGTGTAAGCTTGAACTTTGTTCCCTATCTTTCATTACACTACACATACATGTAAGCTTGAACTTTGTTCCCTATCTTTCATTACACTACACATACATGTAAGCTTGAACTTTGTTCCCTATCTTTCATTACATTACACTACACATACATGTAAACTTGAACTTTGTTCCCTATCATTCATTACACTACACATACATGTAAGCTTGAACTTTGTTCCCTATCATTCATTACATTACACTACACATACATGTAAGCTTGAACTTTGTTCCTTATCATTCATTACATTACATTACACATACATGTAAGCTTGAACTTTGTTCCCAATCGTTCATTACATTACATTACACATACATGTAAGCTTGAACTTTGTTCCCTATCATTCATTACATTACACTGCACATACATGTAAGCTTGAATTTTGTTCCTATCTTTCATTACATTACACTACACATACATGGAAGCTTGAACTTTGTTCCCTATCATTCATTACGCTACACATACATGTAAGCTTGAACTTTTTTCCTTATCTTTCATTACATTACACTACACATACATGTAAGCTTGAACTTTGTTCCCTATCTTTAATTACATTACACTACACATACATGTAAGCTTGAACTTTGTTCCCTATCATTCATTACATTACACTACACATACATGTAAGCTTGAACTTTGTTCCCTATCATTCATTACATTACATTACACATACATGTAAGCTTGAACTTTGTTCCCTATCATTCATTACGCTACACATACATGTAAGCTTGAACTTTGTTCCCTATCTTTAATTACATTACACTACACATACATGTAAGCTTGAACTTTGTTCCCTATCATTCATTACATTACACTACACATACATGTAAGCTTGAACTTTGTTCCCTATCTTTAATTACATTACACTACACATACATGTAAGCTTGAACTTTGTTCCCTATCTTTCATTACACTACACATACGTGTAAGCTTGAACTTTGTTCCCTATCTTTCATTACACTACACATACATGTAAGCTTGAACTTTGTTCCCTATCTTTCATTACACTACACATACATGTAAGCTTGAACTTTGTTCCCTATCTTTCATTACATTACACTACACATACATGTAAACTTGAACTTTGTTCCCTATCATTCATTACACTACACATACATGTAAGCTTGAACTTTGTTCCTTATCATTCATTACATTACATTACACATACATGTAAGCTTGAACTTTGTTCCCAATCGTTCATTACATTACATTACACATACATGTAAGCTTGAACTTTGTTCCCTATCATTCATTACATTACACTACACATACATGTAAGCTTGAATTTTGTTCCCTATCTTTCATTACATTACACTACACATACATGGAAGCTTGAACTTTGTTCCCTATCATTCATTACGCTACACATACATGTAAGCTTGAACTTTTTTTCCATTATCTTTCATTACATTACACTACACATACATGTAAGCTTGAACTTTGTTCCCTATCTTTAATTACATTACACTACACATACATGTAAGCTTGAACTTTGTTCCCTATCATTCATTACATTACACTACACATACATGTAAGCTTGAACTTTGTTCCCTATCATTCATTACATTACATTACACATACATGTAAGCTTGAACTTTGTTCCCTATCATTCATTACGCTACACATACATGTAAGCTTGAACTTTGTTCCCTATCTTTAATTACATTACACTACACATACATGTAAGCTTGAACTTTGTTCCCTATCATTCATTACATTACACTACACATACATGTAAGCTTGAACTTTGTTCCCTATCATTCATTACATTACATTACACATACATGTAAGCTTGAACTTTGTTCCCTATCATTCATTACATTGTAATGTAATGTCTTAACTGTTTCTGAACACTGGTTGATGAATAGAACTCAGAGATTTTTCGAGACCCTTGGCTCGTCTTATGACACAGCGGTCAATATTAAAGAAGATCAGAAGGGTCACAGAGGCGAGGGCGGAGTTGCTATCTTAGTGAAGAAAGACTCGTTCAGTGATATACGCACCTATGTCCCTGAATATGACTCAGTCGTTGCTGTACGATTATCTAGGCCCAACCTAGTAGACATATCTGTTGTATGTACACATCTCCCTTCTACTAATAGCACTGTGTCTACCTATCAAGAGCGGCTAAAGGAAACATTTGACATTGTCGATGAACTCTCTGAAACTAGTCACACTATCTTGTGTGTGGCGACTTTAACACAGACATTATCAATAATCAAACCTCACATAGATCACGCTTACTTCAACGGTATCTCTCTGTGCGGAATATGGTACCTTCCTATAGCAGCGGCAAAGTAGTGGGACAAATGATAACATGGAGAAACAAAAGTTACACTCAATCCTCCATAATTGACTATATATTTGTACCCAAACACCTAGAACACGCGGGTCATCAACTCACATATTTATGACTCAACCCCTTTCCATGTATCTGATCATTTCCTGTCGTTGTATCCCTTCATCTCGACAGCCTCACTAGAACTACATGTAAAGCTGGTATGCCATCTACTCCACACAAATGGTCAAAAGCTAGTCAGCAACAACTTGGTATGTTCGAAGCCGAGGGTACACAGATTGCTAGGTGACATAACGCCAGTCACTGGGGCTTTAGGAGCAAATATGATAGAGAGTTACTTTGACAACATTGTTGGTGCACTAAAGAAGATCTGCTGATGAGCACATACCACGTGGACACTATAGGCGTACCTGAAACCTTACTGGAAGCGGTCGAATCTCGATCTCTATCACTACAGGATGTGCCAAAGCAAAGAGAAATTGGTCAGCTGAAGGCAGATCCCGAGGTACCGGGAGCGACTTCGTACACCCTATACAAACAGGCTAAATGTGACTTTTCGGCGTTGTAAAGACAAGCTGAGAGACAGTGGAATGAAGAAAAGTGTATGTGGAAATAAACTCAGCATGTGAAGTAGATATTGCTGAATTCTACAGGATTGTAAAGAAACAAAGGAAAACTAAGACTGTTAGCACACACCTGAAATATAAGGGCGTTCCTGCAATACACCAGCTGAAGTGTGCAACTTGTGGGCAGACTACTATGCAGATCTATTATCACCTCTTGAGCGGCCGGAGTTTGATAGCGACTTTCGCAATCAGACAGACTCTAGAGTAGACCAGGTCTCAAGAATACCACCACACGATGATGACCCTATACTCAAAAGCGGACATTGAAATCAGTGAACTAAAGCGATTGAAACAATGCCTAAAATGAGAAAATCACCTGGACGGACCAAATCACAAATGAACACATTTATTTAAGCTGGCGATGTGCTCCTCAAACATTTAGCGAAGTTGTTTAACATGATGACACATACCTGCTATACCCCTGCATTGCTAAGATCTGGAACAATTATACCAATATATAAAGGAAACAATAAGGACTGATCGGACCCTGCCAATTACAGAGGTATAACCCTCACCTCCGTCATCGGGAAACTGTTTGAGAAGATCCTGTTAGAAAGAATTCAGAGGTATGTTAAATATATGGAACCTGACTTCCCCCATAGACTACAGTGTGGATTCCGACCAGAGCATGGTGCAAACGTAGGTACCTATATATTCAAAGAAGTGATATCATTTTATACGGAAAGATCCTCCAATGTATACACTGTGTTTCTCGACAATGAGAAAGCGTTCGATCGCATCTGGCACAACCGTCTACTACTAAAACTATTTAACCTAGGTGTGCAAGGAAAAGCCTGGCATATAATACGACAGTCGTACCCGCGAATCAACCCGGATGTGTCAGATATGATGACAAGACAAGTCGGACGTTCAAAATCAGACAAGGCGTGGGACAAAGGCGTGTGCTATCGGCGTGGATGTTCCCTTGTGTATATAAAGCGAGCTAATATGTCGCCTTGATCAGCTGAGACAAGGCCTTATCCTTGGAGGTGATCACTATCCAGTAGTCCTACTTTCGCGGATGACACGACACCTTTCGTAAAGCCCGACAAATAGTGGCCTGCGTATGTCTTTAGAAACTGTCCATCAATATGCTTGCCAATGGAGGCTGACATATAATGCAAGCAAAAGCTGTGTATTAATATTTAAAGGTGGAAACAAAATTGACCAGTCATCACCTTTCAGCCTGGGCAACCACATACTGTCCATTAAAGTCGAACACAATATCGCGGGTTCCTTTATAAATTCTCATTTGGAATCGAAGAAGTCACGAGGCGTGTGCTAAAGGCGAGACAAACCTTGAACTCACTTAGAGATATTGGACTTAAAGCTGGTGGTCTAAACCCAGTCTGTTGTGTTAACATTTGGCGAAGAGTAATAATTCCTTGTGCCTTCTACGCGAGTGAGCTGTGGTCAAATATGTCACGCACAGAAATAAATACCATTGAAAATACCCAAGCGCTACTTTGCGCGAACTGTGCAAAATTTTCATCAAAGATCTCTGACCGCTGCAACTATTCAAACTCTAGGACTGTGGACTATGACAGCTACTATCGACAAAATGAAGCTGATGTTCCTTGGAAGGCTGTGCCGAAGCAACCACAGATATGCCTTTAAAAGATATTCTATTTCAAGTGTGCTCAGTATATAGCAGCCGGCTACAAATGTGAGTCTGTAACACCACGATCTTCTCAATGTAGCCAAGAAATATGAATTATGGAATGCAATTGATCTCTTTATGAAAACTAACCAGTTTCCATCCAAGGAGGCGTGGAACAAAACTATACGGGCCAAGATAACAGAGCATGAAACTGCTCATTGGCATACATGCCTGCAAGGTAAGCCCTGAATTGGACAGATTCTATAGAATCCACAGTAAACTGGTTCCGCGTAGACTTTGGAATATGTGTATACTATACAATATCCCAACCAGACCTGTGTATGCACTTGTGAAACTAGGAATGCTACCAATAACACCTGGTCAGTGTCTAATGTGTAATGAAGAGTGCAATGATATAATAAAACACCAACTGGTATATTGTACAGCTTTAGCTGATGCAAGAAACATTCTTTATGAGCATCTGTTTGACACATTAAGCCTGGAACAGTACATGTGTATCGAAGACTGTGCAGATGACGAAGTCAGAATTGTGACATTCCTAGGTGGAATAACCTCTATTATAGAGAATATGAGCCTTGACACCTGGGCTGAATTCATAGGTTCTGTATCACGTGACATTAGCTCCTGGAGCCTGCGATCACTGCTTTATCTATAGACAGCGATCTATAGACAATGACTTAATTCTCACCAGAATCATGTAAATATGTGGCTTTGTGAAACTTCATGTTTTCTCTTTATCATATTTCTGTAAGTATGTTGTGTTTAAAGAACATCCAACGTTTGTCACTCTCCGAAGCTACTGGAGGAAATAAAGATCATTCATTCATTCATTCATTCATTCATTCATGTAAGCTTGAACTTTGTTCCCTATCTTTCATTACACTACACATACGTGTAAGCTTGAACTTTGTTCCCTATCTTTCATTACACTACACATACATGTAAGCTTGAACTTTGTTCCCTATCTTTCATTACACTACACATACATGTAAGCTTGAACTTTGTTCCCTATCTTTCATTACACTTCACTTACATGTAAGCTTGAACTTTGTTCCCTATCATTCATTACATTACATTACACATACATGTAAGCTTGAACTTTGTTCCCTATCATTCATTACATTACACTACACATACATGTAAGCTTGAACTTTGTTCCCTATCTTTCATTACACTACACATACATGTAAGCTTGAACTTTGTTCCCTATCATTCATTACATTACATTACACATACATGTAAGCTTGAACTTTTATCCCTATCTTTCATTACATTACACTACACATACATGTAAGCTTGAACTTTGTTCCCTATCATTCATTACATTACATTACACATACATGTAAGCTTGAACTTTGTTCCCTATCATTCATTACATTACACTACACATACATGTAAGCTTGAACTTTGTTCCCTATCATTCATTACATTACATTACACATACATGTAAGCTTGAACTTTGTTCCCTATCATTCATTACACTACACATACATGTAAGCTTGAACTTTGTTCCCTATCTTTCATTACACTACACATACATGTAAGCTTGAACTTTGTTCCCTATCTTTCATTACACTACACATACATGTAAGCTTGAACTTTGTTCCCTATCTTTCATTACACTACACATACATGTAAGCTTGAACTTTGTTCCCTATCATTCATTACACTACACATACATGTAAGCTTGAACTTTGTTCCCTATCATTCATTACATTACACTACACATACATGTAAGCTTGAACTTTGTCCATTCCACCTGTCTCTATCACACTGTGGCAGATTGTGTCATAGTTTTTCCTATGTTGTGATACATTACTTATGCCATCGGTTACTAGCTGGCTCGTCCAAGACTTGATATTTGGCATACTACAAATATAACGAAAGAGAAAACAATGCACGCATCATCTCTGTCTGTAGATCTATGTCTGGCTGGACGCTCTCATCAACTATCTGACGGTTGCTGGTTACCCCGACAACCTTACAACATGGCCACCTACATCACAGATCATTGGCAAGGACATTTTAAAGTAAGTGAGTCTTACATCTTTGTCATAAGAGGCGACAAGTGAGATTACTCATTCTTAAAAATTATCTGGATTCCTGATCTTGTCATTTGTTTACAACTTTCTCTGGTAGGTTTCATGCAGTCTACTGGCCCGCGTTCCTGATGGCTGCAGACCTGCCGCCTCTGACACGCCTGCTGTGTCACTCTCATTGGCTGGTAGAAGGGAGAAAGGTAGGTACATGGTTGACTATAGCTATTCTTGAATACCACAGATTTCCTATTGTCCACACTCCTACAGGTCCCCCTGTCCACATTCCTACAGGTCCCACTGTCCACACTCCTACAGGTCCCCCTGTCCACATTCCTACATGTCCCACTGTCTACATTCCTACAGGTGCCACTGTCCACATTTCTACAGGTCCCCCTGTCTACATTCCTACAGGTCCCCCTGTCCACATTCCTACATGTCCCACTGTCCACATTCCTACAGGTGCCAATGTCCACATTCCTACCGGTCCCCCTGTCTATATTCCTACAGGTCCCCCTGTCCACATTCCTACAGGTCCCACTGTTCACATTCCTACAGGTCCCACTTTCCACACTCCTACAGGTCCCCCTGTCCACATTCCTACATGTCCCACTGTCTATGTTTCTGCAGGTCCCTCTGTCTACATTCCTACAGGTCCAATGGTCTACGTTTCTACAGATCCCACTGTCTATGTTTCTACAGGTTCCCCTGTCCACATTCCTACAGGTCCCACTGTCCACACACCTACAGGTCCCACTGTCTATGTTTCTACAGGTCCCCCTGTCCACATTCCTGCAGGTCCCACTGTCCACACACCTACTGGTCCCACTGTCCACACTCCTTCAGGTCCCACTGTCCACATTCCTACAGGTCCAGTGGTCTACGTTCCTACAGGTCCCACTGTCCACACTCCTACAGGTCCCACTGTCCACATTCCTACAGGTCCCCCTGTCTACATTCCTTCTCCGATAGATCTTACTGTCAACTCTCCTAGAACTGACCACACTCCTGGAGGTCCAACTGTCCATATGCCTAGAGATCCCAGCCATTCAGCCTGCTAGACATACTAATGTACACTCACAGAGTTGTTATTGTCCATACCACAGGAGATCCCAATGTCCATATTAATTGTGTTTCATACATCCATACTCCTTGAAATTCCACTGTCCACATACGCGAGATCACGTGCACATTCCAAGAAATCCCACCGTCTCTGCTCCTAGAAATGCTTATGTAAACATTCCAAGACATTCCTCTTTCTGCTTTCTTGGAGATCGGACTGCCCATGGTACTAGATCTACCACTGTACATGCTCCCAGAGTTCCCACTGCCCACGTTCCTCAAGAGGTGTTTTGGCTTTCCATTCTCAGTTTGTATACACCAGGTATATACCAAGTCTAGCCGAGTACCTAGACAGTATGTTTTGGTATATACTTGTGACCATAAACAAATTGTTTCATGAATTGTGGGACTGCAGGTGGGTGAAGGAAGGGGCTGACCTTGTACTGCTGGTCAGTGGGGGTTCAGTGCTGGTCGGTGGTGGTCAGTGCTGGTCGGTGTTGGTCAGTGCTGGTCGGTGTTGGTCAGTGCTGGTCAGTGCGGGTGCTGGTAGGTGCTGGTCTGTGTTGGTCTGTGTTGGTCAGTGTGGGTCAGTGTTGGTCGGTGCTGGTAGGTGCTGGTCAGTGCTGGTCGGTGCTGGTCGGTGCTGACCATGTGCTATGCTTTTCATTGTTAGCACTATGTACATACCTGGTGTGGAGTTTGGTGATATATATGGACACATTTTTATGGTTGTTATGTGTGTTTTTGCCCCACAGATGTCCAAGAGCCTGGGAAATGTGGTGGACCCCAGTGACTGCATGGAGCGATACAGCGTGGATGGACTAAGATACTTCCTGTTGAAAGAAGGGACCCCACATTCAGATGGAAGTATGTCCTAATGTGTACACTGATACACTATACACGTTTTACACTGCTCACAGGTTTGAGATGTTTTTTACTAAGTGGTTGTAGAGATACAGTGATCTTATAATCAGTATGATAGTGTATGCAAGTAGCGATCACCGTAGTGTAAAGATCACTTGGTCGTAAGAAGCAACCAACAGGATTGGGTTGCAAGGCTGGCTGACTTGATTAACACATATCTTTGTATCCCAATAGCATAGGTCAATCTTCGTGATGTAGATCACTTGATTGTATGGTCCAGAATGATTATTTACAGACCACTGCCATATAGCTGGAACATTGCTGAGTGTGTCATTAAAGCAAACTAAACACTTTGTGGGACAGGCCATTCATGATACATCTCAAAGTTTGCTGACAGTTGCATAAAACAGCATCAGCTCACTCAGTCACAGCATTCACATTACAGCCGAGCACCATTGTGTCGAACTCTGATGACTTGATATCTTGATAGTCTCGATATAACATCTCGGTCTCGGCCAAATTCTTCATAATTTATCATCATTCAAGCTCTTTTTACTCGATACGGATATTTCGGATATCTTGATAAAGGTCCATGGTCCCAACAAGCAAAATTCCCCTTTTCACTCGATATTTGCAAAGAAACTCGATATTCACCTACCTGTCATAGGCAAGTATCCCTCTGAACTGAGGTTGTTTCCATACTTTTACACATGCATGAATCAAAGGGATGCGTAGTGTAAACCAATTAGTGCTAATTGAGTTGAAGGTTTCGCTTGTTTGTTATTTAATTAGGATTAATTAAGAAGGAATTAATTAGGAAGTACTCACTGTTATGACTAAACACTACTGATAACGAATTATAGATTCTAATCAAAACATACTGAGAAGCATTTTGTTTTCTTTCATAGTGATATGTGATGATATGCCCTGGTCGGATGTCTTGACGTTCGGATAACTCGATATTTTTTCTTGGTCCCATGAATATTGAGACAACTGTGCTCAACTGTAGTTCCTCCATAAATAACTTCCCAGATTACACTGACCGGAAAGTGATGGAGACAATCAACAGCGGCCTTGTCAACACCCTAGGCAACCTACTCCATCGGTGTACATCGTCCAGCATCAACGGCGCCCAGGTCTTCCCTCCACTGAATCCCCAGGCTTTGGACACCTGCTTCTCTGCCGAGGAACTTCACACGTACCACACACTGAAGACACTGCCAGGTAGTATGGACATGTCTGGATTTCTTCTGGGTATGGTCATCCTGAAAATACAGACTCGAAAAAATGTACTTGAAGTGGTCTCTTTGAATGTATTACCAATGAAGTGAAACAAAAAACAGAAAAAAATGTATGCCAGGTGTTTGTTTGTTTAGATGTCACCCACATAGGTTCAAGATGTGAACCTATTTCTGGTGTCCCCTTTGTGTGTGTGTACTTCCCCAACAGTGGAATTTGTATTATATATACCGACACAAAATCACGGGAACTAAGAATTTGAATGAACGTTGAGGTGGATGTGTGAAATACCGTTTGTACAAACAATCACAATGGAACAAGTGATGCAGGTGCACACAGAAGCTAAACTGTGATCAACCTTTTGGAGAACTCACAATCCCTAATGCAAGTGAGTTGAACACACACTGAAAAATACCTCTGAGGCAGTATCTCAATGAACAGACAAAATGGAGAATTGTGGGTATGATAAAGGGGTGGAACACCACTGTGCCAAGCTGCCCGAATGTTGGGTAAATCAAAAAGTGTAATTTCTCGCCTGTCGGGCAAGTACCGTCAAGCGGGTGGGGTTGCAATTAGACCCAGGCGTGGTAGACTACAATCAACGACACCATGACAGGATTGTCTCATTACATTAATGGCCCAACGCAATAGGTACAAATCAGCGCCTGCTATCAATAGGGAATTTAGTACAATAACTGGACGATGAATTTCAGTATCAACCGTTAAGAACCGACTCTATCAACCCTGTCTGAAAGCAAGGCGGCCTGTGAAGGGTGTCACCCTCACAGCTCACCATAGGCACCAAAGACTGGTGTGGGCTAGGCAGCATCAGGGACGGGCTTTGCGCCATTGGGGTAACACCATGTTCTCGGATGTTTGCGCAGTAGATGTGAGTGGTATGCCAGAGCGGCAATCATTGATCATTATCAGTATGGGGTGTTAGTGTCATGGTGTGGGGCGGTATTACACATCACAGGATCTGGTCATCATTAATGGACAATTGACTAGTCAACAATATATTGACGAAATTTTGCATCCTGTCGTGGCTCCATTGGCTAGAATTATCGGCAGGAATTTTGAATTCCAAGATGATAATGCCAGACCACATCGTGCCCAAGTCGTCACCACTTGTCTCCTACAAGAGGGCATACAGACATTGGACTGGCCCTCTAAGCCCCCGGACATGTCCCCAACTGAGCATCTGTGGGACGTTCTCGGCCGGAAGGTGTACGCCAGGGATCCCGCACCCGTCAACCTGGCCCAGCTTGGGGTAGCTCTTGAGGCGGGAAATTTTGGTGAAAGTTTACAGCCAATACATAACCTTGATGGACTGTTGAGTATCATTAGTTACACTGCTATACCGAGTCTAACAAAATGTAGTAGAAGGTCGCGTCAGCTAACCTTTGAGCAACCTATGACCGTCCACTCAAACGCGAGACGGACGAACGGATTTAACCAATCAGATAACAACTACTTGTTAGGGTTTGGCGGGACTTGCAAAACAGTTTTTGAATTTTCTCTTCCATTGTCACTGACACTGATCTATCAACAAAAGAAAATCCGCATAAGACACAGATATTTGACCTGCAGTATATACGCTTATGGGTTTCTAATGACATGGTTACTATTTGCTTATATTTTCACAAGATGACATCCTTGAATATTGACAAAAAACGCTATTTTCAGCGACTGTTTACTCATTGCATGTATTATTCGGAAGTGATTGTGCGGAAAATAGCATTTTGAATTGTTCAAGTTCTTGAGGTAAAGGTTCAAACGGTATGTGCGAATGTTAACTTTCGCGATTTGGTAAGCTGTGTTCTCATTGGTCAGTCCAAAAGGTTAGCTGACGCGACCTTCTGTTAGGTTTTTTTAGACTCAGTATAGCCGTGTAACAAATAATACTGAGTCTAAGTTTACTTAGGCTGGCGGGAAATACCACGAGCAACCATCCGGAGGTTAATCAACAGTATGCCATCAAGGTGTCATGTATGTGTCACCCAACATGGTGGACACACCAGATATTAAACTTCACACCCGAAATTGATTTTGTTGACATTTAGAGCAATTACACATTCAATGTCATTTCATCAGTTTTACTTTGTTTTTGTCTGCAGTATATAATTATGTGTGTGTGTTATATTTATTAAAATTCTTATTAGTTTAAGGGATTTTCAGTGATTTGATTCTTTTATTTGCTGATCAGATAACCTGTCCAATTTTCAACAAACTTAAAAAAAATGTGTTTTACAAAATATATATTTCACCTTTTGACGTCAATTTTTGATGATATATAAATATATTTGTTTCCTGTTTTCAGATTCGTTGGATGAACATTACCAGAATCTGACGATATACAAAGCTCTCGACGAGCTGATCTCTGTTCTCCATCAGACAAATGCAATGTTTGATCATCACAAGCCATGGCAACTGACCAAACAGCCGGACCAATTAGAACATCTCAACACCGTTTTGCATGTTGCTATGGAAACACTGAGGACTTGTGGGATACTTATGCAGCCTGTGATCCCTAATATGGCCGACCAACTTTTGACCAAACTTGGTATTCGTGCTGATAGAAGGACAGTTGATTGTATTTATGAGGACTTTGTCAAAGATGAACCAGTAAATCTTGGAACAGACACATCTGTGTTGCTGAAAAGAGTAAAGTGATGCAGGAAGTAGTCGTTAGTGTAGGGCACCCTATTTCACAAAACAGTCTTGATTATCCAAAGTCCTTGTTTGTGTGTCAATATTAGGATCATCAAAACAGATTGCTTTGTGCACATGGACCAAGGACTTACTTTGTACAGACTTTGAAGTGTGATTTGAATTAAAGTGTATGCATAATAGATTTGCTGTCTTTGTAACCTCACATGTTCCGCAGACAGAGAATATCTCTCAAGTGTATTTGATAACAATGATATCAACACACAATCAGCATTTGTTTAACACTACCACGGCCTGTGAGGAGCTGTCAACTTATATTCATGTTCCTGATATCAAATGACATTGGTGTGAAAGCATACTGCTGGACAGTGGTCAGTCTTTCTGTCACGCTCCTGTGGTCAAGTCTGGGGCACACAGTGACCACAAACTTGTCTCTATGTGATGTCCTAAGCTTGATGGCCTGTGACGATCAGGGATATAGAGCTGGTCTTCAGCCCATGTTAGTTGAGAGAGGCGACTAATGTGATAGGGGCTCAGGTTCTCTGACTTGGTTCATTTATGTCAGAGTATTCCAAGTGTGATCATCAAAATATTAATCTCTGCTGAAGTTCCAACCCCAAGAGGGAAGTGAGAGTCCAAGGGCCGCCCTCCCCATCCAGGTCCTGAATCACCTCTGAACACATAAGTTTGAACTCCCTTCACAATGTATTCAGACCTATTTGTGTGATTTGTAATGATTTTTTATTTATATTTTTCATATGAGCCAAGTTTGGCTTGAGATTTATCAGTTTTGTCATGAGAGGGTGACATGAGAAATATATGCCTGAGTCTCCGGCCAAATACGTGAGAGTATACAGGTATGCCACTGGATTGTCTGGTCCAGATTCGATTATTTACAGACCCTCTCATACAGCTGCAATATAGTTGAGTGGGGTGTTAAACAACCAAACAAATGTAAAGGTCGGGCTATCTCAGTGTTGTCATAATTCACAATTGTTGTGGACAGGTGTCATCTACCATATACATGTTGCTATGATAATTTTCTCAGGCCAGAATCTTGATATGCAATAAACTCATTGCAAAAACATAACTATTCACCATAGCCCGTCTAATGAACATACCACTGGTTTGACTGCCAATCAGAATGCCATAACAAGCACAAAACCTCAACAACAATAGCAGATAGCAAATCAGCCCTCTCAGACCACCAACAAAAGTTCCCCATCTACAATTACATGTATTCAGTTTGACAAAGTTGAAAGAAAGAAAGAAATTCACAACCAACCACCAGTATCCACAGATTATTGTGATCCATTAAAATAAAAATATCAAACATTTTTGTGTTACACCATTCCTGTTTGCGCATGAGGTTTCAGCAATCCCTGGTGATTTCTCAAAACAATGTTTTTACTCAAATTTCAAACTGAGTTGAGATCCAACAATTTGAAACAGCTTAATTTTTAACTCAACTGCATTTTTAAAATATAAAAGCCAAAACAACTTAAGTAATCTATCCACCCAACTCAAATTGTCTATTATGTTTGAGTTTAATATCGGTTTCAGTTCTTTTACATTTTCTTGCGTTTCCTCAAATTTAAGTATAACTCTAACTTAAATCAAAAGTCGGACTTAAAGGTCACATGCAACGTAAAACACAACTTTGCAGATTCTGATACCTTTCGGTATGGACATACCGAAACAAATAGTCAAAAATGCAAATTCAACTTATAAAGTTGAAAAATAACGCGATGAAAAAAACCGCGCAAAATCGGAGTTCAAACGTTTCACTAATTTTCCCCAGAGATTTCTGGGGAAACGGGTTTCAACAGCTGGGCTCGCCCATATAGCGTCTTAAGTAAATAGGTTCGCAGCTTGGAAGCGGGTTGTCGGGTGAATACCGGTGAAGGCCTTGGTGTGAGCTATTTTTCTAATGTTTTGTTGATATCTCACAGGCGCGAACTTTTTATATGTTATGACAGTAAATTAACTGTTTATATAATTTCATTTGTCTATTACACCACACGTTCTTCTTACCAAGACGCTTTCTCAGTTCGATACTTAAAAGCAATGTCATTATTTAGCGTTGACTCAGTTTCTAACTGTGATATAGATATGTCGTTGTCACAGACAAAACTCAATGTATTGTTTTATTGACACCTATGTGTCTGCCTGCCTGTCTGCTAATGACAATATTCAATACACAACTGCAATCACTGACCACATGCAATTTGAACTTAACACCAATCAGGCTATACACCATAAACAAAACACATTGATTTATGGCCCGAGTTCGGTCTCTGTCACATTATGTAATTACACAGACAGGCAGGTGTGATACTTGAACACATGACATGTTATGATGTCTGTTGATTGCAAAATGTTATACACAAAAAATGAGCATGTATTTACAAAACCCATCATCTCTATATACACACACAATATGAGGCCTGAAGGCGGCATCTGCTAATGAACCAGCCGTTACACTTGAGTGCACACCCACCCGCTCTGACTGGGTTCGGTATCCCGGCTGCTTCGTTTCGAGGGAGGTAAACCCAAGTACAAAATATTGCACTTTTGATTTGCGATTATACGCTTATAATTTTGTTTATTTGTTTTTTCATAATCAGCTATGCATATTATATGTCATGAAGAAGTGATAATTGTGTTTTAATTATGTTTGATTTTTTGGTTGCATGTGACCTTTAAGTTTGCTTCAAGAAATTGGAGCCTCATGATTGACTGCTTTCTTTTTCTTACACTTACAAAAAGTTAGTTTTATGAGCCCTTGATGGACAAACTGACATCATGTGCAGTTTCCATTGACAAAAACACTTGGGTGAATGTCAAGATCTGCTGTTCATCTTCAGTTCCGATGTGATGAATTAACACCTGGACAGCCAGGTGTTCGAGAAGCACGTTCACAGACAAAGTTATTTATTCATTAACCTGTGTTGTGCCGTCTCCGTCCGTTCTCGAACACCTGGCTGTTCCTTTCTCTGCATTCCTCCCTCGTAACATATAGTGAACTGTGTCAATATTTTAATGATAGATTGTTAAACATCTTTTTTATTTTTAAGACAAAAATTCTGCAAAAAACTCACAGAGTGGGCATGATGTTTTGATTATGATCAGCGTTTCATTGAGTATTTTATGTTTATTAGTTTTTGAGGTAGATTTCAATTCATCGGTCTGCTTTTGAGTTTATGGTCGGAGGCTGTGTAGACGAGCAGGCTTGGTTCCCATGGAGGCCACAACTCGTCAGTTGCTGGCCACAAGCTTGTGATGATTATGGCAAATAGAGCACCAACAAACTGAACAGTTAAGACTTAATGCAATTTGTGCTGATTTGACAAACTGACCACATAAGACTTGAAGTCTGTCTTCCACATGCACTAGGCTGTTGTGTTTTTGCGTTTGAATCAAACATGGTGCTGGTGTGTGTCAGCACCCTTGTTTTTCGCTGCTTTTAACATTGTTTCATTTCACTCAAACTCAATCAGTTGCTTCACTGCATGTTCCAATATGTCGTTGACAGTGCCCATTAAGCACACAAAAAGTTACATTTACCTCAATGACCTCACCACGTTTAAGTTTATATATGACTATCAAATTTTAGGGTGTTCCCATACTTTTTGTTTGTAGTATATTAGTAAAAGTTATAGTTGAAAAGGAAGAGAAAATATCACCTTCTCATGCACAATTAGGGGCGTCAGTAATACCCATGCCAAAGCAACTGGCAACGGAAATAGGTTTGGACCTTCAATGCACGACATCTCTCCGTGATTCAGATTTTTATTAAGAAGGAGCGGTAGGCAGCCTGGCGGTTAAAGCGTTCGCTGGTCACACCGAACTCCCTGCTTTGATTCCCCACATGGGTACAATGTGTGAAGCCCAGTTCTGGTGTCCCCCGCCGTGACATTGCTTGATTACTGATAAAAGGCTGTGTAAACTAAATTCATTCACTCAGGAATGTCTTGAAACATTTAGAGAGACCTTGTTCTCGTAAGCATCGTTCGGCTATACTGAATAAGTATTTCTGCAAATTGTACAGATTGTGATCAACTTGACAATGTCGTTCCTACTTTAAATCACTACGGTTTTAGGTAGTATATTTTGATTGTGTTATTATAAAGCCACAAGGAGAGATATCTTCAGGGGATTCTAGTCTAGTGAGTGAGAGAGTTAATATTTATCGTAACATCGGCGATATTTCAGCCAAGTCGTGACGAGAACAATTAATTATTACATTAAAGCTAATAAAATTTGATATACATATACACACATACAAACTCACTTACCACGAAAACGACATCCAAATATCAGAACACAGAACAGTGTACTATCATTCTAGCAATCAGACCTTTGTACAGTGTAAATGACAGAAAGTCACTTTTCTTTATTTAGCGGTATGGCTTGGTTTGGACGGGTGTAAACTGCAGATGGATGGCATGAGGCAGGAAAACCATGAAGTGTGGCGTGAAATTAAAAGTGCGCATCACTGTGAGGGAAGATGATGTACGGCTGTTGAAGATGCATTGATTCTGCCACGAGTGAATTTCTAAGTGACATGTTTACATATGCATGTGTGATATATGTATTTATGAAAGTATAATGTATAAAAGATCACTTAAAGCCAAATCGTTTGATAGTTAAGACCGTGTTTTTTACAGAATCTCACAATTATTGACTTTTGATATTGACATACAGTGTTCCCAGTGTGGAGAGGCGCTGTCATACCCTGGCTCAGGTTTATGAAATATTATATTAAGCTTGTTTAACATAAGCTATCCACGATACCTCACAGTGATAATTCATCGTTGCTTGTCCCATCTACACTACCAGGGGACCTTAGATCGACACTATCATCATCCAGATCATCGGTACATATCCCCTCGACTGTCTCAGTTTGTTTGGAGCCAGGCCGGCGTTCAACCAGCCAATTGTTCCCCCACAGTTCATGGAGTGAGTGAGTTATTATTTAACGTCACATCGGCAATATTTCAGCCATATCGTGACGAGAACACTTGACATTGAAATAGAATATATATAGAGATTATAAAACCTGCCGAAAAAGGACAGTAAAGCCACAGTTCATTGAACCGGACGGAGCTGGCTACAATAGCGTCGCCGGGGGACGTTCATCATGAATCAACACTTCAGGTTTCGTCACCTAATAGCCGATCCAGATCACCACATCATTCTAGATCACCTTCACGATCCAGATCACCTTCACAAACCCTATCTAGATCACCGTGCCGATCCTGATCAGAATCACGATCCAGTGCAAAACTACGATCCACACCACCTGATCAATCCAGATCACCTAGCCGATCCAGATCACCGAGCCAATCCAGATCACAACATCGAAGTAGATCATCGGACCGATCAAGATAACCGGACCGATCCACATCACCGGACCGATCCAGATCGCCGAATGGATCCAGATCACAACTTCGAATCAGATCACCGGATCGATCTAGGTCACCTAACCGATCCAGATCACAACATTGACTAATCGGGATCACAGTACAGATCCACATCTCATGGCCAATCCTATTCAGATGGTCGATCCAGAGCTCCAGTCAGAACCAGATCACCAACTAGAACTACAGCATCCCGGACTAGTTCTTCATATCATACCGGATCACCTAGCCATACCAGGGAATCCAGATCACCGGCTTAACACCTACTTCAGTACTTATCACGTCGAGATCTCGATACAGTTCCTCTCACTGACGTTCGGGTGATCATTGCTCTGATACCACTAACAGGCCTACAATCTCTTACGATGTTCCGTCTACACGCTCTGAGAATCCTTCGACTCACTCTAGGATCATCGCTGAGTCATGGGAACCTGATAACAATCCATCTCCTACAGCGACTCCAGATCTAAATATGATGATCAGGGCCATAACCTCAGCCTGGAACCAAATACAGCCTTCCACTCCAGCCCAAGCAGCTTCGGTGGCTCCAGGCTCTTAATCTTGTCCACCTCCTGAGATTGATCCAGTCCAAATAGCCATGCCTGCATCTCCCGCTCACTCTGAGTTATCTACCCCTGGGTGTAGCTTTGCAGCAGTTGAGACATCTCAGGTACTCCTTTGGATTGTTGAGAAGCTCCTACTTCCCTTGAGTACTTCAGCAGATGACCTGGATCACTCTTATACTCTTAGGAACCGGGATTTGTCTACCATCACCCTACCACCTCGACCTTGTATTCTGAAATTATCCAGTACACTAAATGATGGTTTCAAGAGCCTGAAACGAATTAAGGATGGATTCTCTGCTCCCAGATATAATCTCATGTCCACGGCCTAACAAAAATATCCACGGCCCCAACAGTTGATGAGGACATTGGAACCCTGTGTGGCAAACGAGCTGCTTCGGACCAAGATTTTGCTCACATGGATTCAGCCATGAGAAAGAAGTTGCCATCTATTAGTTGAGTGATTGCAGCAGTCGACGCTGTTAACACTGCTCTAGAGCATACTTATTCTGATCAAGATGCTTACATCCGAGGATGCATGACTTTAGCTCTGGACCAGTTCCAAATTTCCTGGATCAGTTGTCTCATTTTTTGGGCTACACTCTTGCTGTTCGCCGACGTGCACCCCTTAACATCTCTTCATGGGAGGAGCGATTTAAAACAGAATTGTTTTGCCAGCCTTGGTTTACTGACTCCCTCTTCAATGGTAGCATCCAAGAAGTATCTACTAAAGTTGATAAAGAAAACCAACTTCGCCCCGAATTGGACCATCCTCAGAGATCCGTACGTCACCAACCTGCTACTTCACGGCTATCAGCTACCCGTTATTGGCAGTCCACCTCTGACGTCGGATTAGGCTCATCGCTCATATATCCTGTCGTACTTGAGAATATTTCGCTCATATGACGACGTGCATGCGCGTGTATGTGTATGTGCGGCTGCTTGTACTAGCCCAGACTGAAGCTGGTTTTATAGTGCTAGCTCACTGAGATACCATTCCGCAGTGAAGCATGAATACCCCCCACTCAGACACGTTATACTGACTCCGAGCCGACCAGTCCTTGATGTACCCATTAATGCCGAGCGCTAGGCAGGGACCAACAAGTAGCATATTTCAACGTCTTTTGGTATGACGCTTCCGGGGATCGAACCCGCGAACTTCCGCTCTCCGGGCGGACCCTCTATCCACAACACCACGGAGGCGGCTCCAGATTTGAAGAGGTCATTATGCGACGATGTCGTATTTGCCACACAAGATATACGCACGAATATATACTAAAAAGTGAGGATCCTCCTTTTTGTACCCCTTGTGATGAAGGACTCCGAGCCGACCAGTCCTTGTTGTACCCTTTAATGCCGAGCGCCAGGCAGGGAGCCACGAACAGGGTTCAACACACCACTTCCACCCTGACTTCACCAAGACGGGTGGTAGAATGCGCCCGGTTCCATCAATCGGCTGGTTACGCCAAGCTCTGTGCATAGTGAATGGTTTTGTGTTTATTACTTGGTCTTGGTCATTTCGATTTCCAGTGTCCTGAGAGGATACGTAAGTCCAAAAACATTCAAAGTCAATTTAATTTCTCCACATAATCGCAGAATATGTGTCATTTTAATGTATGGCTAGTATATCAGCTGAAGAGATGGTGTAAATCCGTCATTAAAGCAAATTCAATGTAAGTCAGCATGGTTCCCAGTATGGTGATCTACCTTCAGTTATTGGCAAGGTATAGCTTGTTTTTCTGTTGTATTGTCATCTATATTTAAAATGTTTTAGAGTTAATAACTAGTCTGAAATTGTTATCTGTGACAAACTAGTTGTTTTACTGGCCTTTCGTTGACGGGGTTGTATAATTTACCTTTAGTTATTATGAAATTATAAATTGTTTTTAGTCACGATATGGCTGAAATATTGCCGATGTGACTTAAAATCTTAACTTACTCACTCACTCAATCGATTTCTAGTGTACAAATTATTGATATATTAAATTTCCCAGAGTATAATGCCATAACGCAGTTGCTCCTGGGCCTCTCCGATGATACCGACCTGCAAGTAATGTATATCCTCAATTTTTCGTCATGGGCCAAGCAAGTCTGACATGAAGTTGGCAGATTAATACAGCTATATTTGTCATTTTCTCCGGAGTATAACACCCCTGTGTCCTGGTGTTCGATATCTGATGCTATTTGTCATCACTCCGTGGTGGGTGGGGATCAGGAGTGCTTAATCATTTTCCTTTCTCCATGCCACTGCAACAAGCTGGTTTACTTCGAAATGAAAGAAGACACGTCAAGAAGAACTAGATCGTTCAAGTGAAACTATTTTCTCAATAGTTGATTCCAAGGGTCGGTTTATGGTCTACAGATACAGTTGCTCATTCTAAATTCATAAAATTAAAGAAAAAGTTTGTAACACGTGTCGACAAAGGACGCAAAAACTGCTAAAATATTTGAAATATCTGCTGTGTGGAACACCAGCAACTGAAGGCAGATCATCATGATCGGGACTCGTGCTTCTTGCAAGGACACTGAAATTTACACAACCCCTTTTATTCTCTGACTGGCATGAATTACCCTCTTGGGGGACAGTAATTTTACGGTGTACTTCAAACACCGTCGAGAACCCACGTACAAAATGTCAGTAAATAATTTTATACAATACTATATAGTCATAAGATATACAACTATTTACATCCAAAATGAATCCATTAATTCAATTCCCTTAGACCAATAAGTATTAAAATGAAAAATAATGCTATCAAAAAGATCCTTTGTAGATGTTAATTTATAATATTGATCTCGTGTGATTGAAAAATCAAAGATATTCCTTCACCTGCAGTGATACAAAATTGAGGATCCCCACCTCTCAATTCGAGAGATTAACTGCTTTTGGCAATATGGCATCATCGTCATAAAGTGGCCTCTTCACATCTGGAAGCAAAACTTAAGCATGTGTAACCAATAATGGGTTTTATTGCCTGTAAATCATTAATACGTACCTGGGTGTCCCACTTCTTTTGCACATCACAAGGGATAACTATTTTAAATCACGAACTATGAAGGATCTTTTTAATGATATTAGATCTCATTTAATTATTGCATTTTAAAAAGAATTAGATTTGTTAAATGATTTATAAATAGCTAAATATTTTATGATTGGGAGTTTGAATTAGTAACTAAGATTGTGAGTGGCTGTATCCTCGAGGGGGGTTAAAGTACTGCAAAATTATTGTCACCCTGAGAGGGTACGTAAGTCCCAAAACTTTCGAAGTAAATAAAAACGTTCCACTTTTTTAATCGTAGAATACCTTTTCTTTTAATGTATGGCTAGATTTGCTAAATTGCTGACGGCTGAAGGGATGGTGTACCTAGGGTACATGCAGGAAGCAAATGTACTGTAAGTCCCCATGGTCCCTAGTATGGTGATCTACCTTCAGTTGTTGGCAATCTATAGCCCGTTTTTATATTGTATTATCATCTATACTTAAACTGTTTTAGATTTAATTACTAGTTTGAAATTCGTCTCGGTGATGATCTAGTTATTTTACTGTCCTTCGTAGACAGATTTTTATAGTTTACTATTGGTTACTATGTATACCAGTTAATTGTTCTAGTCACGATATGGCTGAAATATTGCCGATGTGACGATAAATTTAAACTCACTCACTCACTCACTTCTTTTGCATTAGGTCCAATATGTGCTTTACATGTTAAGATCGACTTATGAACATTCAGAATGCCAAAACAATCTCCCCAAAACCATATGAATGACTTTTCCAGTCTTCTGTGTTTTCTGTATGTTGAGTTATAGTCAAGGATGGGGTGGGGGCGCCCAGTGGGTAAAGAGAAATACCTGGACGTGAGATACACTACCGTACCAGTATTTTGCTATAAATGAGTGAAAAAAGTATGAAAATACACCATTTTGATTGGGTGTTTTTATATTAAAAAGAGTTGTTTTGATACTTTTGACTTTTTATTTAGTAAATTATTTTTACTGATATTTGTAAATATGTATAAATGTATAAGATTATATGTTCTTTAGATAAACTCGAACAATTTCCAATTCATCTACAGAAAGTTTAGTTGTTAATATATAAAAGAAATGAGTGAACTCATTAATAGATAACCTACCTCCGATAATATTTCAAGAATACTGTGACCTTCAATTTCAAAGTCACAACTTCCAAAACTGATATTCCTGTATATACTTAATCATCGGAATTGTATTATGTGGTTTGCATTTTCAATTCCTGATGTATGTTCGATGTCTGTGAGAGTGAGATCTAAGTTAATGCGTTGCTTGAAGGTATTCCCACTAAAAGGTTTTACAAGATCAACTTTTCAATATGTTCAAATGATGTGTGATGTCACTTCTAAAGTATTTGGGTTATATCACGGGGCGGAATATGAACGTTTGAATTTAGACAGGTTTTAGACAGCATAGGAAACCCTGTTTTCATTGTGTACTTTACAATACAACTGTAGCACATTCGATGAAAATGTTGGACAAGTTCTCCAACAGAAGATGCGAAACCAGTGTCAGACAGACTTTATTCGGTAATGTAGGCCATGTTGCCTATGTTACAATGAATTTTAAGAATAACATTTTGGTCACGATTGTCTTGACATAAACAGTTTTGGTATAGAAATAGAAGTGATTTAAATAACAGTTTCATTTTTGCAATTTAGTATATTTGGCAAAGTTAACTGGCCATGGAATACAGAAACATGATCTTCGGTTTCAATGAGACCCTTAGTGTAGTTATTACAAATGCTATTTTGAAGAACTACTTTTTTCTTTCGTAACATATTAACTTTGAAATTGTGCAAATGTATTCTTAATTTACAAAAAGCACGTCTTAATGATTTATGTTCTAAAAATGTAATATATCGTTCAACGTTAAGTAAAGATTTCACACTTGAGTAACGCTCTAAGTATTTTGATGACAATTTAGAAAGCCAGTCTTGTTCACTGACATCTTGTAATCTTTCATTAAACTGATGCATAAAAATTCTAGCATCACCAACACTTTGATAATTCCATATATATGAGAAACCATGAAAACATAAAACATTTCTATTACCTGTTACCTAGTTCCGTTTACATTCCCTATCTAATCTCTTAAGCAAAAAATAACATTTTGCATGGTATCTAGACCTATCCATACGTATGTCATGTCAAGGGCATATGAGCAAGGTCACATGACATGCATTTGACTCTCTGATTATGTGGGACAGTGTGTTTGCACTTCTCTTCACAAAGGTTGTTCATTATTGTAAGCATAATGCAAAGTATATAAGAAATACCAAGATATGTAACAGCATAAGTTACTTGCAGTACAATATTGCACTTCATTGGTATAGAAGGTGCACTGCTCAAATCAAATCTATTTAGGATTATCAGAAAATAGTGTTTGATTTTCACATTCATTTCAGACAATTACTGCTAGAGGTCCATGCAGGTAGCAAAGGTAATGCAAGTCCCCATGGTTCCTTGTATGGTGATCTACCTTCAACTGTTGGCGATCTATAGCCAGTGTTTTATATTGTATTGTCTTCTTTTATTGGAATGTTTTAGCTTTGCTCGCTAGTTTTATATTCATATCTGTGATTCTCTGGTATTTTTGCTGTCCATCATCGACAGGTTTTCATCTTCAAAGTGTTTTCACTTTTTATGGTATAAATTGTTTTCGTCACGATATAGCTGAGATATTGCCGATGTGACGTTAAATATTAACTAACTCACTCACTGGCAGAGGATGCAAAACTTATGTGACCTGATTGTCTAAAGTGAACACAGGAACAGTTCAAGAGACATTAGTCTGCTTTATATTCGTTAATGGAGAAAATATTGATTCTCATGTTATGGTAAATACATCACTGCTTACACCTACTGGGTCTGCTTTCCATTACAAAGGGTACCTATTTCAAAGTCACAACAGTAGACGGCCATTTTTGTGAATTTTATTCTCAGTTTTTAAAAGAAATTGACGTGATTGATAAATTGTCAGATGTATTGCAGTTTGTAAGTGAATTATATTTCTTAGAATGAATAGATAACTTTATTTTTTAGTGGTCGTATCTTCAAAGGGGGTTGAAGAAATGTAAAACGATTGTCCTGCTTGACTGTATTGATTTTTCCACCACAGGGGACAAGTACTTCACTGTAAAAACGACGAAGGATCTTTTCAATAATGTACATGTTTATTTAATCACTGAGGTTTTAAAGAAATTGAATTAACTGACAAATTTTGATATGTATTGTTATTAACATATGAATTTTAATTGGAAAATAAATTAATAACTTTGATTGTTTGTGGCTATACCTTCAAAGGGGGTTGAAGTAGCGTAAAATTATTGTCCCCCAGAGAGGGTATGTAAGTCCCATTTCATTCACAGTATTTTTCATTGTCCGTGATTTTAATCGCAGTATCTGTGTTCTTTTAACTTATGGCTAAATCACCCGTGAAGGTCCGGGTTAGAATGAACTGTCAGTAACCAATGCTTGCGACTAACGGGATCGGGTGGTCAGGCTCGCTGGCTTGCATGACACATGTCATCAGTTCCCTATTGCGCAGGTCGATGCTCATGCTGTTGATCACTGGATTGTCTGGTCCTGATTCGATTATTTACAGACCGCCGACATATAGCTGGAATATTGCCGAGTGTGGCGTAAATGAAACTCACTCACTCACTATGGCTAAATTGTACAAAAATTACCAACATCTGAAGGAATGATGTAAATCCAGCTAGGGTCCATGCAGGTAGCAAGAGTACTGTAAGTCCCCATGGTCCCTAGTATGGTTATCTACCTTCAATTGTTGGTGACCTATTGCCCGGTTTTTATATTGTATTATCCTGTATTGAAATACATGTTTTAATGCTTACATGATAGTTTTTAATTTCTATATGTGATAACCTCGTTGTTTTACTGTCCTTTGTTGACAGATTTTAGGAAAACTTTATATATTATTAAAATATATTATTATTGTCACGATTTGGCTGCAATATTGCCAATGTGACTCTAAATCTTAACTCACTCACCCTTCAGGCATTTTGTAAAAACACATGGATGCAGAACATTCGTTGACTATATCCAAATATCAATTACAGAAACTTTTGCAGAAATTTGGGTTTCGTTACAGAAAGGTAAGTGGGGAAAACAAGGGGTGCAATGTGAAAGAGCTAACATCGTGCGATTACGCAATACATACTTACCCACTATCAGACAAAAACGTCAAGAAGGATTCGAAGAGTGTTTGGGATGAAAGATGGGTGAACGCCATCCACACTTAAAGCACACAATGGGTAGATAGCTCTTCTACAGAATCATGTAATGGGAAACTGCCATTGTGTTACACGCAGGTTGTAAAAGTGTGGGTTTCTGCCTGATTGTTCTCTCCTGTTCAAGGCGATATCCAAAGGCAACAGAGATTACCACACTGACATGAATGGGGAATCTTTCCTAAATTGTGTGAACAGCCTGTCCAGCGCTTCCTCAGAAAAGTTTCATTGTTATGGACAACGCAACATATCATAGCGTGCAGTATCCAGCAAAGGAGCAAAGGCTCCAACAGCCAACAACAGGAAAAGGGTTTGTAGTGTGGCTAGAAAAACAAGACATACCGTTTCCAACTAAACCTGTTTTGTATGACATAATTAAGCGCAACAAAACAACACCAATCTATAAGGCAGATCAATATCGCTAAGCTCATTTCTATGAAACTGTACGTTTAACGCTCGACCATTGCGACATCTGGGGTACGCACCCTGTCAGGAGGACAATAATTTTATTATACTTAAACCACCCTTGAGGGTACAGCCACTAACAGTCTAAGTTACTTATTTAAAATTTCAATCATTAAAAAATATCTATCTACAAATTATATCTATCAAAATTTATGAATCTGTTCAATTAACACGCAATAAGCAAATGATAATTAACTTTGTTAAAAAGATCTGTTACCGTTTTAACACTGAACTATTTATCCCTTGTGATGGAAAAATCATAGTCAAGCAGGACATGCTTGACCGTGATTCCTTCATCACAAGGGGTACAAAAAGGAGGATCCTCACTTTTTAGTATATATTCGTGCGTATATCTTGTGTGGCAAATACGACATCGTCGCATAATGACCTCTTCAAATCTGGAGCCGCCTCCGTGGTGTTGTGGATAGAGGGTCCGCCCGGAGAGCGGAAGTTCGCGGGTTCGATCCCCGGAAGCGTCATACCAAAAGACGTTGAAATATGCTACTTGTTGGTCCCTGCCTAGCGCTCGGCATTAATGGGTACATCAAGGACTGGTCGGCTCGGAGTCAGTATAATGTGTCTGAGTGGGGTATTCATGCTTCACTGCGGCATGGTATCTCAGTGGGCTAGCACAATAAAACCAGCCTCAGTCTGGGCTAATACAAGCAGCCGCACATACACATACACACGCATGCACGTCGTCATATGAACGAAATATTCTCAAGCACAACGTTAAACCCAATTTCACCTCACCTTCAAATCTCGACTGACAGCCCAAGTAGGTGTAAGTGATGGTTGGCTTTATTTCATTTATTGATACCTACCTGGGTGTCCCAGTTCTTCTGCATCAGATCATGGATGCACAATCTGACGGTAGCTTTGTAATCGGAGTATGGGATGAGTGAGTGAGTGAGTTATGATTTAACGTCACATCGGCAATATTGCAGCCATATCGTGACGAGAAATGTTTTATATAAATAATAAATCAAAGTTGCTAAAGAATCAGTCAGCGAAGGACTGTAAAATAACTAGAGTATCACAGATGGAGTCTAAAACTAGCATGAACATTTAAAACTATTTTATTTACGAAGACTATACAATATAAAAACGGGCTATAGATCGCCAACAACTGAAGGTAGATCACCATACTAGGAACCATGGGGACTTACATTACTTTTGCTACCTGCATGGACCCTAGTTGGATTTACACCATCCCTTCAACCATTGGCGACAGAAGAGAAATCTAGCCATAAATTAAAACACACTTATTCTACGATTAAAACCTGGTACACTTAAATTGACTAAATGTTTTGGGACTTACGTACCCTCTCAGGAGGACAATAATTTTACAATACTTCAACCCCCTTTGAGGATACAGCCACTAACAATCTCAGTTGCTAATCTAAACTACCAATAATAAAATATATATCTATTTACAAATCACTCAACAAATCTAATTCTTTTAAAAAGGCAATAACTAAATGAGAACTAACAGTAGTAAAAAGATCCTTCAATGTTTTGACATTAAAATACTTATCCCTTGTGATGGAATATTCAACACAGTCAAGCAGGACATGCTTGACTGTGATTCTTTCATCACAAGGGATGCAAAACGGAGGATCCTCACCTTTAAGTAAATATTCGTGAGTATCTAGTGTGGCCAATGCGACATCGTCGCATAATGACCTCTTCAAATCTGGACCGACAACCCAAGTAGGTGTAACCAATGTAGGGTTTTATTGCATGTAATTTATTGATACCTACTTGGGTGTCCCACTTCTTCTGCATAAGATCCCGGATGTAACTTCTTATAACTGGTTTATAATCACTATAAGGTATTTGAAGTGGTGTCACAGATATGTTGAGAGCAGACTTTGCAGCAGAGTCAGCCACTGTATTACCAGTGATTCCAACATGGCTGGGTAACCAACAAAAGACGATGTCGCATTGGCCAGTAGCAAGATTATTATGTAGTTCTATTATGTCAAGTAAAACAGGATGCTGACACGAATTGTTTTTTAATTGCTTGAAGACAAGACAGCGAGTCCGAAAAAATAATAAAGTCCTTATGTTTAGACTGTTTGATATATCTGAGGGCAGTTAAAATGGCCTTTGATTCGGCTGTAAATATGGAAGCGTGATCTGGTAATCTAGTTGATAATGTTTTGGATCCAATGACAGTGGCACAAGCAACTGCACCACCATCCTTGGATCCATCTGTAAATATAGATTTATATGTATTATATGTACTTCTTAATTGATTATATTCTTGTTTATACTGTAACTGATTTGTTTCTGATTTCTTGAGTTTGGTTAATGTCAGGTCAACTCTTGGCTGGACCAACTGCCAAGGTGGAGAAGAGAACAGGCGGAAAGGAGATATGTTAGTGAGTGCAATATTAGCAGCTGAAATAAAAGGTTGAATTCGTATTCCAGAGGTGGAATTAGCGATGACTTTTACCGTAAAGATCTTCATACAGAGGATTAAACACACAATTGTAAGCAGGGTTAGACTTATTAGCATATAACTTGGTTATGTACTGTAAGGACAGTTTAATTCGGCGTTGTTTTAGGGAAGGCTCGTCAGCTTCAATGTAAAGACTGTCAATAGGTGAAGTTCGGAAAGATCCAAGACATAGTCTCAGACCTTGATGGTGAATAGAATCAAGCACTTTGAGATTACTTTTACAAGCTCCACCATAGACGATGGAACCATAATCAAGCTTGGAACGGATCAGCGATCTATACAAGTGTAGGAGGGTTGACTGTTCACCACCCACTTAGAGTTAGAGACAACTTTCAAGAGATCCAAAGCTTTCAGACATTTTGCTTTAAGAGATTTGATATGAGGTAGGAATGTAAGATGATGGTCAAATATGATACCTAAGAATTTAGCTTCTTTAACTACTTTAATGGGAGTACCCGATAAATGTAAGTTTGGGTCTTTATGTGGTTTATACTTACGACAGAAATGGATGCAGTTAGTTTTAGACTTAGAAAACTTAAAACCATTTTGTTCGGACCAATCATTGATTTTATTGAGACAGACTTGCAACTGTCTCTCAATTGTGCGCATATTTTTACCTCGACATGAAACATTAAAATCATCGACAAATAACGACCCATCAATAGAGTCGTTTAAAACTTTAGATAAGCTGTTGATTTTTATACTAAACAACGTTACCGACAATATGCTGCCTTGTGGTACACCCTGATCTTGATCGTAAAATTCAGACAAGGTGGATCCCTCGACCTGGAAATGCCTGTTTGTCAAAACTGTGATATGAAATTTGGCAAACGGCCTCTCAAACCCATGTTATGAAGATCTGTTAAAATTCCATGTTTCCAGGTGGTATCATAAGCTTTCTCTAGGTCAAAAAAATATAGATACGGTGTGTTGTTTATTAATAAAACCATTCTTCACAAAAGTTTCCAGTCTAACCAAATGGTCAATGGTACTTCTGTTTTTCCTAAACCCACATTGGATATCGGTAATCAGTTCATTTGTTTCTAAGTACCATATTAGTCTGTTATTGACCATTCGTTCCATGGTCTTACAAACACAACTAGTAAGCGATATTGGCCTATAGTTTGAAGGATCAGTGTGATCGCGGCCAGGTTTCGGTATAGGAATGACGACAGCATTACGCCATGATGAAGGAAAATTTCCCGTTGTCCAGATGTAATCGAATATATTTAATAAAGTTTCTAAACAGGAATCCGGTAAATGTTTAAGTAACTGATAATGAATATTATCAGAACCTGTAGCAGTATCATGAGCCTGCCCCAAGGCAGTATGCAGCTCATGAATGGGAAAACCTCATTATAGTCCTCCCCATTATCTGAAGCAAAATTGAGTTTCTTTTTTCTGCGTGTTCTTTAGTTTTTGAAATTTCGGTGTAAAATTTGATGAAGATGAATGTTGAGCTAACGTTTCTCCCAATTTATTTGCTATATCAGATTTACTGGTTAAGAGTGTGTCATCACCCTTCAGATGATGAACACCAGATCTTGATCCTTTACCTTTTATCCTTTGCACCATATTCCAAACTTTGGACATAGGTGTTCGAGAATTAAGTTTGGACACATAGTCCCGCCAAGACTGCCGTTTGTTTTGTTTGAAAGTACGACGTGCCTTCGCATTAAGTATTTTGAATTTATTCAAGTTATGGACAGTTGGGTGATGGCGAAAATATTTCTCTGCCTTTTTTCTCGCTTTTCTAGCATGTTTGCAATCTGAACTAAACCATGGTTTCCGCACATGTGGATTCGTAGAGGACTTTGGTATACAATGATCAGCTATATCATTTAAAGCGTCAGAAAATACCTGAATAGGATCAGCTACATCACTGAAAAAATGCGTTTTCAGTTTTGATTTACACATAGTTTCATACAAGGACCAGTTAGCCTTGGAAAAATTCCATCTTGTGTAAGATGGAGAATCAGCTGGGTTTATTTCTGAAAGTATAGTTGGGAAGTGGTCACTTCCACAAAGGTCATTATGGACTGACCAATCAAATTCATTGAGAAGGTTAGAGTCAGCCAGGGCCAAGTCAAAGAAGAGTAAGTGCCGGTTGCAGGATGAAGGTAAGTGTGAGAATCATCATTATATATACAGAGATCATTATCTGAGAGGAAATCTTCTATTAGTTTACCTTTAGTGTTAGTGTTTGTACTACCCCAGATCGGGTTATGACCATTTAGGTCACCCACAATAACACAGGGTTTCGGAAGTTGATTATAGAGCGATTGGAGATCAACAAGATGAATTGCTGACGAAGGCGGAATATACAGCGAGCATAATGTAAAAGCCACGTGAAACGTAATCCGCACTGCAACGGCTTGGAGATTAGTTTTAAGCGTTAAAGGACTATGGATAATACCCTGCTTAACAAGGATTGAAGATCCTCCAGTGGCCCTGTCACCCGGAGGAGAAAAGAATGATATCCAATGAACTGACGTAAATTAAAATTGTCCACCTGCTTCAGGTAGGTTTCCTGTAAGCAGAAAGCTGATGGTTGTAAATCCTGAATCAATAGCTGTAATTCATTGAAGTTGGTCTTTAGTCCTCTACAATTCCATTGGACAATACGTGAAGAAACTATGTCTTTGGTGGGTTGATTGGAGATCTACCCTTGTCTTTTGGGCGACAAGCTATGAGACCTGTACTGGATGTTTTCAGAGACATCCATGTCTTCGAGAGATCCAAACTTATTGTAAATTTGGATTTTGTCTTCTGTCCCTTTTGAGACTCTGCCACTATGGTATTTTTTTGACGATTCGTTTATTGGTTTGTTTTTGTTTCGACACTTGCTTCCCATTAATTCCAGACGGAAGTTTGGAAGTAGACTGTGATGATGATTGTTCCTGGGAAGATGGCCGAGATTCAACTTCTGCTCTAGCAGTTGTTGTGGATGTTGATACAACGGTTTGTGTTGACTGGTCAGGAGAGTAGAGCTTGGGTGCATCAGAGTCAACCCATGTCAAATTAGTCTGGCATTGTGTTGACGAAGTGGACACAATAGAAGTTACATTTTGATGTGTTCGGATCTCGTAACTGAAGCATAAGACTCGTTTGGTTCTGGTGTCTGAACAACAAGTTTTTGGCATCAGCAAAACTAAGATTCCTTGTGAATTTAATTTTATTAATTGCCATTTGTTGTTTCCAGACTGGACATTCTTTTGAAAAAGATGAGTGAGTACCAGAGCAGTTAGTGCACTGTTTAACGTTGCTATCACAATCTTCAGTAACATGGGTTTTTTGGCTGCAGTGAGCGCATGTAATAGAATTTGTGCAGTTGTTTACACCATGACCATACTTTTGACATTTGAAACATCTCAATGGGTTGGGAATATAAATATCAACGTTGAGATGACAATACCCTGCTTTAATTGATTTTGGAGCAGTTGGATAAGAAAAATGGAATAGGTAAGTGTTTGTTGGTTTAGTTTTTCCGTTTTGTGAATCGTTTCACAAATGTCACTCCTTGTTCTTTCATTTCAGAGACGATGTCCAATTCACTCATATCTGCAAATAGTTGATCCCGGTCTCTGACGATTCCTTTGCTTGTGTTCAAAGTTCTATGTGGAGATACCGAAACCGGTATTCCAACAAACAGCTGAGTTGACATCAAATTTGTTGATTGCGTTTTCCTGCTGCATTCGATGAGCAAAGAGCCTGAGCGTAATCGTTTGATATTGCGGACCTCACCTGCAATACCATGTACACCCTTTGACACTGCAAAAGGGTTTAATTTTAAAGGGGATTTGTCAAGAGTTTCGAGAACTAAAAATCGTGGCCAATATTCAATTGAGGTAGACGGTCGTTGGTCATCATCAACACTGTCCAATTGACGTTTGTTTCGTTTTTGGGGGTTTTGGTAGTCCATAGTAAGCGTAGAAGGTTCATCATCCGAGCTCCCCACCCGCCATGGAGTATCATAAAGACAATGCTAAAACAAGTGGATATCCGACTTGCAGCACCAAGGATACTCGGATGATATACTCCAGCAGAAAAACTAAAAGTTTAATTATTCCACTGAATTGGCCCATGAGCCACCGCCTTCTGGGCATACGACTCTAGGCAAAAAGGAACAATCGTTCTCATTTAAAGTCAATTCAAAATTTGTGAAATGTTTTTGTTTTCCAAAGCCCAAAACAGGATCATTTAAATAAATCAAATTTGTGCATTAGAAAATAGAATGCACAGGGCTTGGCATGACCAGCCGATTGGTTGAACCGGGCCCATTCAACCACCCGTCTAGGTGAAGTAAGGGGCGAAGTGGTGTGTTGGGCAAAGGAACACTGTTCCTGGAACCAGTGCCCTCAACCACCAGCCTCCCGTCCTCCACCGACACAGGGGCGCAACCCACGGCAAACGGGTTGGTGGACCAAAATATGCCCCCCGGGTCCACAACGGGGGGTTGAAAGGCGCTTAGCGTGACCCAGCACCCACCACGAGGAGGTGGCCTTTCATGGGTGCCGAGTATGGGATGAGAAGTGGTGTCATAGATTTGTTGAATGCTGCCTTAACAGCAAAATCGGCCATTGTGTTCCCAGAGATTCCAATATAGATGGGTAACCAACAGAGGGCGATGTTGCATTGGCCAGTAGAAAGTTCTTCATATAATTCAATTACGTCTATTAAAAGGGGATGTTTACTAGATACTTTTTTAATAGTCTGAAGGCATGCAAGAGAGTCTGAAAATATTATATATTGTTTATATTTAGAGTGATTTTTAATATACTAGCCACATAAAGAAACTGTGCATTGTCGAAATATTATCCCAGTTGATAAGTACGATAACAATGTCAAAGGAATATCTAAACTTTAATGGAGGGATCATGAGACCATAACAAGTTGGGAAAATTTCAATTGAAAAGTCCACAAGCGACACAGGGGTCAAACGACCATGTCACAAGCTCAATAACCGGTATGTCCACAATCGGCATTGAGAACAGCAGTGCATCGACGACGCATAGAGCCTATCAAACGTGCAAGGAAGGCTTGTGAGATGTCACGCCAGATTCTCTCAAGTTCTGTTGCAAGGTCAAGGACCTTATTTGGCGGATTATTCCACCCCAAATCATCACGGAATCACCACCAAAGCGATTTCTCTCTAAGACACAGGCCTGTGCATAACGTTCTCCCACTCGTCTATAGGCACGTTGACGTCCATCACTATGGGAAATGTTAAACCTGGACTCATCTGTAAAAACAACATTTCTCCACCAAAACAAGGGTCTGCGGACATGATTTCGACACCATATTCGGCGAGCTTGTCGATGACGTTGTGTCAGGATAGGCCGTATGGCGGGACGTCGTGGTTTGATCCGGGCAGTCATCACTGCAGTCTGAAACCTGTGGCGAAGATGGGTCACCCTTATCCATATGTCTTGTCTTGGCGTTGTTACACGTGGACGTCCAGAACGTGGCCGATCAATGACGTCATTTGTGTTCTGGTAGCGTCTCACCAGTGCAGAAATGGTGTTCCGGTGGCAGTGGAAATGTGCAGCCACTTGTCGTTGAGACATTCCCCCACGGACCATCCCAATGGCCTCATGACGTTGTGCAGACGTGAGCCTAGGCATGCTATGCGTTTCAATAGCCGTTTAATTTTTTGAACGATCGCAAGGGCAGGGGTTGAGCTTTCCAAAGTGACAGTATTGTGTGGCATTCATCAGCTCTGTTTCTCTTTCCCGGAATGCACGTGCAACAACGTATTCCACATCTCAAGGACGAACCCACTGACGTCACGGAACGTGGCACGTGCATGCATGTTGGGTACATGTCACTAATCTCTGAGTTTAAATCCTTATTTGTCTACACAGGTTTGATAAATTTAGATATTAATGTTTTGTAAGCACAGTTTCTTTATGTGCCTAATATATATTTAAGCGCTGTTAATATGGCGTCTACAACTAGCTTCTGCTGTGAAAATAGAGCTGTTATTTGTTAATCTAAAAGAGATTGTTCCTGATCCAATGGCAGTGGCACAAGCAACTGCGCCACCATCCTTGGACCCATCTGTAAATATGGATTTGTATGTGTTATATTTACTTTTTGATTGATTATATTCTTGTTTATATCATAATTCATTAGTTTCTGATTTTGTAAATGTTGTCAGTGTAAGGTCAACGTCTGGCCTCACCAACTGCCAAGGGGAGCAGAAAGAAGACGGGAATGAGATATATTTTCTAGCTCAATGCCACCAGCAGAAAGGAAAGGTTTGACTCTTAGTCCCAGAGGCGGAACCAAAGAAGAGTTGAGAATATAGTTTTGTTATATATTCTAAAGACAATTTTACACGGCGTTGGTTAAGAGATGGGTCATCGGCATCGACGTAGAGACTTTCAACAAGAGAAATTCTAAAAGACCCATGACAAAGTCTTAGACCTTGGTGCTGGACTGAATCTAATAGTTTTAGGTTGCGTTTTGCAGGCTCCACCATATACGATGGAGCCATAATCAAGTTTGGAACGGTGTGGGACTGTAGTTTGATCCCCTCCCCACTTCGAGTTAGAAACGACTTTCAATAAATCGAGTGCCTTCAGGCAGTTATTTTTAAGGTATTTGATATGCGGAAGAAAAGTTAAACGGGAGTCGAAAATTAGACCTACGAACTTGGCCTCCTTGACAACTGTGATGGGAGTGCCATTTAAATACATGTACATTGTATAGGTCTGGGTCCTTATGCTGCTTACATTTTCTACAGAATTGTATACAATTGTTTTTTCACTTTTAAGGCGTTTTCAAGACACCGTTTATTTATGTTATTACAAAAAAAACTGCATTTGCTGTTCAATGGTATGCATATCATCCACAAAACGCGATCCATCGCTTAATATACAAACATGCAAACGATCCCTCAAACCAAAATTATGTAAATCTCTCAAAATGCCATGCTTCCAGGTAGTATCATATGGGTTCTCGAGATCTAAGAATGTCGATACTGCATGTTGTTTATTTACTATAGCAAATTTAACAAACGATTCTAATCGTACCAAATGATCAATGGTACTTCGTTTTTTTCCTGAACCTTATTGAATATTTGTTATGAAGTTATTGGTTTCAAGATACCAGAATAATCTATTATTTGCCATTCGTTCCGTGGTCTTACAGACACAGCTGGTTGGAAATATGGGTCTATAATTCGATGGATCTGTATGATCCCGGCCAGATTTTGGAATGGGGACTACAATGGCATTACTCCATGAAGGAGAACATTTCCAGACGTCCATGTTTCATCAAATATACCTACAAGTGTCAACAGACTGATTCAGGCAAATGTTTCAATATTCAGTGGATATTATCATCACGTGCTGCAGTATCACGACCTTGCGCAAGCGCTGCGTGAAGCTCATGTTATGAAAACACTTTATTGTAATCTTCAACGTTATGTGAATGCAAATTAATTTTGGTGTTTTCCTTTTCTTTCTGATATCTTTAAAACCATGGAACATAATTTGCTGATAATGAATTTTGGGCAAAAGTTTCACCAAATGTATTTGCAATGTTACATTTGTCAGTTATTATGTTGTCATCATCTTTAAGATGATGAACAGCAGATTATGAATCGTTTCCCTTTATTCTCTGAACCATGTTCCACACCTTAGACATGAGTGTGCGCGAATTAATTACAGAGACATAGTTTCTCCAAGATTGGCGCTTGTCTTGCTTATATGCCCGTCGTGCCTTGGGATTGGTAATCTTAGCATTATTCAAGTTATGAACAGTAGGATGTCTGCGAAAATATTTTTCTGCTTTCTTCTTACATTTCCTGGCTTATAAGAAAGTGAGTGAGTGAGTTATGATTTAACGTCACATCGGCAATATTGCAGCCATATCGTGACGAGAAATGTTTTATATAAATAATAAATCAAAGTTGCTAAAGAATCAGTCAGCGAAGGACTGTAAAATAACTAGAGTATCACAGATGGAGTCTAAAACTAGCATGAACATGTAAAACTATTTTATTTACGAAGACAATACAATATAAGAAAGTAAGAAAGTTTATGGATAACAACTTCTTTATTATATATGATGCGACGTTTCGGTATGGATTCTTGCTTGACAACGGTATAAGAATCCATACCGAAACCTCGCATCATATATAATAAAGAAGTTGTTATCCATAAACTTTCTTACTTTCTTATTAGTCATCAACTTCTAAATGCCAATCAAACAGATCATTTCCTGGCTTGTTTGCAATTATTGTTAAACCATGGTTTTCGAATATGAGGACTTGTAGAGGACTTAGGAATTGTTTGTTCAGCAATTTAGTTGACTGGAAAACAACTGTATAGATCTGATACATTTTTAAAATTGTCCGATTTTATTTTTTCCACAAACATTTTTTACCCAAGGACCAGTTTGCCTTGGAAAAAGTCCACCGTGATGAAGGTGGATCATCATCCGGCTTGAGAGCTTTCAGGATAGTAGGGAAGTGATCGCTTCAACAAATGTCATCATGAACAGACTATTCAAACATTCAAATCTGCGGGGGACAGATCAAGTGAAGAATAGGTTCCTGTAGCAGGGTGTAAATAGGTGCTTGATTCATCATTAAACACACATAAATTATTATCAGAAATAAAATCTTCGATTACTTAAGCCTATATTGCTTTTACTTGTACTGCCCCATAGAGGGTGGTGCCCGTTCAAATCGCCCATGACGGTACAGGGCTTAGGTAGTTGATCATACAGATTCTGAAGATAAGGTGGAATGTACAGTGAGCACAAGGTAAATGCAATGTGCAAAGTAAGGTGGAAAGCTACGGTTTGAAGATTGGTATTCAGGTGAACGTCACTATGAATGCCACTATATCTGACTTTTATAGAAGCACCTCCGGTTGCTTTATCCCCTGGAAGAGAAAATGAGTAATGACATGTGTACTGCCAAATGTATCAGTATGTTTATGATAAGTATCCTGTTGGCATGATGATGGCGGTATAAAGTCTTGAGCTATCAACTGTATCTAATTAAAATGCGTTCTAAATCCTCTGATGTTCCACTGAATTATAGTAGATGAATGACTCATGGTAATTCAATAGGTGATCTTACACGCGAACGTGACCATGAAGCAGTCCTCACAAAACTCTGTGATGATGGAGTAACTTCTATGTCCAGAGCACTATAGGGGTTCTGGATAGGCACCTCTGATTGAGTGGGATTCTTGAGGGGTTGCTTTAATTGGACTTTTTTCTTTCATTCTTCTCTTTTGCACGATTTGCCGTGGATTATTGCTCTGAGATTGGTAATGACTTTGTCTGACTCTCTGCGCATGATGTTGAAACTGATTTCTTAGTAAGGTCAAGCTCGATGACTGGTGCAGTAAATGTTGACAAGGGTTGAACAGATTTGACCCATGGCAGCTCAGAGACATGACACAGATGAAGTCTGAGTTGGTCTAAAATCAAAAGGAGAATAAGTGGCTGGAGTAGCCGTATGGGAGTTTATGAGTTTTCTTGCTTCTCCTCCTGAGAGGGTACGTCAGTCCCAAAAACTTTCAAAGTCAATTTTGCTCAAGCATACGTTTTAATCGTAGTGTATTTGTTATTTTAAATTTCGGCTGAATATTCCTGCAATCGCCAGCGGCTGAAGGGATGGTGTAAATCCAACTAAGGTCCATGTAGGTAGCAAAGGCACTGTAAGTCCCCTTGGACCTTAGTATGGTGATCTACCTTCAGTTGAGGCGATCTATAGCCCGTGTTCTATATTGTACTGTCTTCGTCGATTAACATGTTTTAGATTTACATTCTAGTTTTATATTCATATCTGTGATACCCTAGGATTTTTACTGTCCACCGTCGACAGGTTTAACCCTTCACAATGTTTTTATTTTTATATTGCATAAATTGTTTTCGTCACAATATGGCTGAAATATTGCCGATGTGACGTTAAACATTAACTCACTCACTCTTGCTTCTCCAACTGTGATATTTCTTTCGCACTTCAGTCAAAGAAGTTTCAATTCTGTTTGCCAAACAGGACAGAGTTTAGAGGATGCCATATGTTGATACATTTAATGACCTGTTGGCAGTCATGGTTGTCACCGCAACGTTGACAAGCCATAGAGCCTGTACAGGTCTTAGAACCATGGCCAAATTGTTTACATTTAAAACATCAGAGTGGACTGGGCACATACACCTCCACTCCGATCTTTATATATCCAGCTTTGATAGACTCTGGTAATTCAGATATCGCAAAAGTGAACAGGTAAGTGCTTCTGGGTTCAATAGATGAATCCTCCTTTTTTTGTTGTGAAACGTTTCACAGATGAAACCCCTTGACTTCTAACTCTGCTGCAATTTCTTGTTCTGACATGTCGGACAAGGAACGTGTCCTGTCACGAACAATGCCTCTGCAGGAATTAAGTGTCCGGTGTTCCGAAACAACAACCTCAACATTGGCAAATTGCTGGATTGATAACAGGTTTATGGACTGTTGTTACTTCACACACTCTACAAGAAGGGCACCAGAACGAAGTCGGGTGACATGTTTGACTTCACCACAATAACCATGAATATGGCAAATGGTTTTAGTCTAATAGGAAGAAGGTCTTTTGCCTCGATCACCAGGAATCACCATTTGAACTAGTATCATCAGATGAGCTTGATTGTAAATCATGGTGAAAGAAAACAACAACATTCGCCAACCCACCCACCACGGAGTGTCAACAAGGAGAGTTCTAAATTGCATCTGATATCCAAGATACAAACACCAGGGATACAGGGTTTATAAACTCCAGCAAATATGACATAACTAGCTATATATATATACAACTGAATGTTTTACAAACTTTCTTAACAGTATGGAAAACACATCAGGGCGTTGAAATGTGATCGTTCTTTAATGTCCGATACATTTTGTTACAAATGACACATTTATATTCAAATTGTCAATATGGAAATCCATCTGCCACTTGATGTCAATCATTTGCACGTGCAAATAGCTCTATCCATGGAACATGAAGGGCAATTGATTGATTCTTGTTCACTGTTGTTCACTGTTCAGGTAACTGTTTGAACTCGCAAGCTTAAAATGAGCTACGCAACAGATTTCCGAACAGCAGATCTTCAGACAGAACACTTCAATGTTACCAATGTACGGATATACAGGAACAACGTTCGTCGACGTTTAAGGGCAGTCGGACTCCAGGGTAGGCGACCTGCAGTTTCCTGCACCACTAACAACATGTCACAGGCAGGCGTGTTTGTGATGGAGTAGACATCAAAGCCGCTGAAATCAACGTCGTGTGCTCTTCACAGATGAAAGCAGATTCTATTTGCCATTCCATGTTGGTCGGCAGAGGATTTATCACCACAATCGAGAGCGAACCACAGATGCAACTGTGGCCAAGCATAACTGATTTGGTGGGGGTTCAGTCATGGTTTGGGCAGGGATAATTCCTACTCTATGTACTCCACTGCACCTGGGCGACGGTAATCTTACAACATTCCAAAGACGTTAAGTCGACGTCTCTACAACAGCAAGGTGGGAACATGTGCAGCTGTTGCTAATACCAACCCGTTATTGACACTAACGTTTGTTTCCCTATAAAGGACACTTCCTAAAGTCATGCGTTATGTGGTTTCCATACTGATTTTTTCATGGCATGTGGAGAATAAACACAAAGTGCTTTCTTTCGAGTTATTGTCTTTTCTGAAAGTTAAGTTAGAAGAAAAAAACACCATGTTTTCACTCATTGTCAGTATCATGATTTCACACCTTGCCTTTGGTGAGTATAATATACATGCATTTATGGTGAATGTAAAACTTGGCTTAGTCACAATATGGCTGAAATATTGCTGAATATGAACTCACTCACTCAATGAGACAACGTTGCCTTGCTTGTTGTGAAGGTAAAGGGGGGCAAGCGCGGTACTGTACAAGTTCCAATACAGATGGCTAGTCCCTGTGAAATCCAAAAGTGACTCCTACTACTACTGTTGAATGTGGAGGGTGCACCAAGCAACACTTAATACCTAATCCTGTTTTAGTGTACGGTCATTACGCCCATACACCAGATGTATCCACAGGCAATACACTTTGTTCTATATGGGTATGTTTTGGACATAAAGTAAGACATGTGATTAGTATACAAAACGTGGGGATTAAGGTCTGGAGTGAGTGAAATTGGTTTTACGCCACTTTCAGCATTGTCCCAGCAATACAACGGCGATGGACACCAGAAATGGGCTTTACACAGAGTGGGGAATCGAACTCGGGTACTCCGTCGCCCTTCAGTCTAGAGGGGCGTTGGGGTAGCCTGGTGATTAAAGCGTTGGCTCGTCACGCCAAAGACCCGGGTTCGATTCCCCACATGGGCACAATGTGTTAAGCCCATTTCTGGTGTCCCCCGCCGTGATATTGCTGGAATATTGCTAAAAGCGGCGAACACTAAACTCAGTCAGTCAGTCAGTTCAGTCTAGATTCCATACCCATCTTCCCAGGCTAAGTGAACTGGTTAAATAATGTCCTTGTAACCCAGCGGTTATTATTCACAACATCGATCAGTTGATTGCATCTCAAAACGGGACCCTTGAAAGTACGTCTTGGAAAATATCTTCAGCAACTCATGCTTGACGTAAGAGACGAAAGGTGAATTTGTTGAAACATGTCATCATATCCCAATTGCGTAGATCGATGTTGATGCTGTTGATCACTAAATTGTCTGATGATCCAGACTTAGATTATTTACAGACTACCGCCATATAGTTAGAATGTTGATGAGTGTGGCCAAACCAAAATGAAGGAATACCAACAGACATCATTCTTTAATCTCAAAGCATCTAAATAAAGTATTGAATGTGTGTATTTTTCCAGATTTAGATTTCATCTTTGAATATTCATTATTCTTCAAATACCAGCTCGTTCTTTGATTCCAATCACCGCAAAATGCAACCGCATTAAGAAATCCAATAGTATACCGAATATGTTCATGTTTGAAATCATTTTGACACAAAATACACAGCACAACGACCAAGATTCTCGAATGGTAAGTTAGACTGTAAAACTTGAGCAAGATACCATGTTGAGTGTGCTAATATTGTGTTTATTTCATTCTTGCCTATCAAACCAATCGGCGTCTGTAACCTGGAAGATCGAGTCATCCAGCCCTGACAAAGATGAAATTGTATATGAAGCAGGCAATGACGAATGGCAGTGTGAGGCGAATGGCATTTCTATATCCTGTGTCCTTGTTATGGACAAATCTGGGGATGGTACGTCAATAGGTCATACGTCAAGAGATGATGCGACAAGAGATGATACATCAGGACAAAGCATATCGGACGTTTCACAGACGTGTTCATGTAACTTTCCAGGGCCGGCTCAACACTACGGCGGTATCCTCTTTCTAGAATCAGAGGATAATATAATGTATTATCTTAACCATGACACAAACACATTTACGGAAATGTACACATCACCAGAAAGCCTCCGATGGTTAGCAGATTCTGAGTCGTGTTGTCTATTTACGTCTGTATGGGAAGAAAATACAGACATGTTCAGTCTCAATCAACACTGTCTCAGTAGTGGACAATTTATGAAAACACTTCTGGAAGTGAGTGTAGCAGCTTATGTCGTCCACTATGATAAAACAACTCAATATCTCTATTACACTCAAGAAAGACAAATACAAGCTTTCAGCATCACCGAATCTAAGACGTCTGTGATTGCTTCAGACTTTGGTTCTGATCATTGCACAGGAGATACGGAATCAAATATCATGATGTGCGTTTCAGCACACCCCGATTACACCGCTGATACCACCCGGTGTACGTTCAGTTGGGCAAACTACAGGAAATCAGAACGCTTGACCCACAAGAAGAATTTCACAGTCCATCTGGAGGGATCTGATAATTATATTGAGGAGGTTTGCTCTGTGATGGACATGATAATATACTGGGATAACAAGGATTTTATAGCCTATAACATGACATCGGAAACACAACGTCCTCTGAATATCTGTACCAATCACCAGAATGAGGAAGATAGCCACTCTGCTGGAGTGTATGGTTTACAATTATTTTTTCAGTGTAATGACAACGGTAATGTTCTTCATTTCTACGACAGGCATCTTCATCACTTGCACGACATATATCTGCCCTTTGAATAAGGGTAATCGCTGGGTATTAATGACAATAATGTCTTCATGTCGTTACACACTCTGTCTCAGTGATTGACACGTTTGGTAACCCCTGTGACATACAAGTCACTGTCCCATCAAGAATCGGTGCGACTCTCCTCAAGCATTCTCAATTGGGATTGTCGTCCCCTTGTTCTGGATAGGTTATTTAGTTTTAGACTCTGAACTACATCAAAATGCCATATGGCCATTAAATGGAGGAGAACATGATAACCCATCTCGATAATTTGTGCACAAACAATTTCGTCTAAGCATGGAATCAATTCATAGAGGAACCAACGAAGATCAAGGATAGCATTGGTCTTCGGACAAATAGAGTTTCTCATAAGAGTCGACTTACGGACATACTCGCTGCATAGATCGACTTTCATAGATGTAAGTCTTTGCACAGTCTTCTACAGGATCTGATTTGTTTATACATCCCTCATTTAGCTGGAGTGCTGTTGTTGTTTGGGGAAGTTAACAATAAAACAACAAAAGTACATGCAGGATATATGTGACAGGCATTGACATCGGAATGGAGATCACTTCACAGAAAGAATCACTGCTGATGTCCTCCTCCATTAAACTCTCACAGTGAAAGGGACAACACTCTGGTTCCAATAATATACCAGAGTGGTCAACAGAGAGGACAGAGAGATAAAAGTTACTACCACCAGCAAACAGTGAATAAGTACCGACTGAGAAACAGTTGGCACCATTTGGACTCACCCTCAAAACAAGAATCGTGTTGTGTTCGAGGAAAGGGACACCTTTCGGTGACAGGACAAATGAAAGACATTAAGTTGAAGATAAGTGACTCTTTGCTTTCTCTCTCTCCTACCTTCTCTCTACATTGAACCATTAAGTTGAGAAAAAATGTGTTTATTATTGTTGATTATTGTTTGATCGGCATTCTAAAATTGAGTGAGTGAAAAATAAAGCATGCTATTTATTTAATATATATTGGTGTTGATAGCATAGAAATACGGTGTAGATTCAACAGCCAAGTGAAAAGTGACCTAAATGAAGTGATGAAAACTTTTGCTTGAAACCTTTTAGGTTTAGGTTTTATCTCGCTGTTACAAAGAGAACACTTGTTAAAAAAGCCTGCTTAGTGCTTCACATAGGTTATTACTTGTGCATAAAATTGAAATATAGATATGGTATAAATTTAATTAATTGCCGACAGGGTGTTGGCTTTTGACCAAAGAAGCAGATGTAGGCAATATCACACCTGCATTTCAGCAAAGGAGCAACATTTAGAAACATAACTAGTCGAAGATGGCAATATAGAGGGACAACTTCAACAGTATTGCAGATGTAGTCAGAATACGGATAAATTAAAACAGTCTTAGGACGGGTTTGACTGAAGAAAAGAATCATGAAAATGTTGAAGATCAGACAAAGCTGCTCATGAACCGATGGAAGTAAATGATCCACCACGACAATGATATGAATGTGGCCAGGTTGGGTATAGAGCTCAAATATGTCAATTTAGGCCAGGGGATGAGGCAATGCTATCCCATCTCCCCAAGGCCATTTTACAGGTTGTAAACCCAATGTTGGAGCTCGATGGACTTCACACTATTGATATGCTCAGATAAATTGGGCTATAGTGTATCTTAAGTAGCAGTTTAGACAATGGAAAATGCTGCCCCTTCAAATGGACCCCAGTTCTATATTCGTCTGTGTCACTACAGGTGAAGTGATGTTATAAATGGCTGCTTTGATGTTACTATTTCAAGTGAAAATATGACGTTATGCAAAGTATAAAGGTAACCGTTTCTAATACAACTATTCTCCATTATGTTTCTGTGGTTTCCTTTGTTAGTGAGTGAAGATATGAATGCCTGAATGAAAACCATAAAATCACTTAGTGAGTGAGTTAATATTTATTGTTAAATCGGCAATATTTCAACAATATCGTAACCAAAATAAGTCATACACAGAGAATAATTAGAGTTATATTAAAAAATATGTCGACAAAGCAGAGTAAAACAACTAGATTCACACAGATATAGATATAAAACTAACATGTAACTGTAAAATTATAACACTATTCTAGACAAGGCACCCATGAAGAGCCACCTTCTCATGGTGGGTGAAGTAACGCCACTCTTCTCGTGGTAGGCGCTGAGTAACGCTAAACGCTCTTCAACCCCCTGTTGTGGACCCGGGGGTATATTTGGTCCACCAACCCGACACTGGTTCCAGAAACAGTGTTCCTCTGCACAACACACTACTTCGCCCCTTACTTCACCTAGACGGGTGGTAGAACTGGGCCGGTTCTATCAATCGACTGCTCACGCCAAGCCCTGTACACTGATTATATGTATATGCTCCAAATTTGATTTGGAATTGTTGAAACTTTGGTCTTGGTTCCCTTTGTTCATTTACACTAATTGATTTGGTAATATGTTTATCTTGAACTTTGCTTAGAGTCTTAATGCCCAGAAGGCGGTGGCTCATGGGCCAATCTGGTTGGATTTATCTTTTCAAGATATTTTCTGCTTGAGTATACCCCCTAGTATCATTTGTGCCGTCTACTGGAGATCCATGAGGCATCGTCCCTGTTGACACTCCATGGTGGGTGGGGAGCTAGGAGGGTGAATCACATATTTTTCTACCATGGCATCCTCACTAAAAAAACGTTCACACGAATCTGATGATTCGTTGTCTTCAGATGATGAAGCGCAAACAACTGTCAACAACCCTGATAATTGGCCTCGTTTGATTGTGATGTGTGCCCCTGCCGGTGGCCCTCTCAAGTTAAATCCCTTAAATCCCTGTCAAAGGGCATGGAAGGTTTGGCTGGGGAGGTTAAAGGTTCCCTGCTCACCGAATGCAGGAAAGAAATACAGTCTAAAATTCTGCTCAAAACAAAGTCTTTAGCAAATGTTCCTGTGAAGGTGTCCCCTCACAGGACATTAAATACCAGCAATGAGTGAGTGAGTTAAGATTTAATGTCACATCGGCAATATTGCAGCCATATCGTGACGAAAACAAGCCATGTAGTGAAAAGTAGAAACATTTTAAAGATTAAAACCTGTCGACGATGGACAATAAAAAGACTAGAGAATCACAGTTATAAATATAAAACTAGCGCAAAGTTAAAATATTCCAATTAAAGAAGACAATACAAAATAAAATACGGGCTATAGAGCGCCAACAACTGAAGGTAGATCACCATACTAAGGCCCATGGGGACTTACATTACTTTTGCTACCTGCATGGACCCTAGCTGGATATACACCATCCCTTCAGCCATTGGCGTTGATGCTTAAAAAGCCAGCAAAGGCATCGTCCGTGCTATTGGACGTTGCCTGTCACACATGAGTGAAACTGACATCGTTACTGAACTGCAATCCCAAGGCGTTACTCACGTCAAACGATTTACAGTAAAAAAGAATAATGATGTCTTCAAGACAAACACTTACCTGGTCACAGTTTGTCTCTCGATGCATCCAAAATCTCTAAAAACAGGATATTGCAACGTACGGGTTGATACTTTTATCCCCAACCCCTTAAGGTGTTATAATTGCCAAAAGTATGGTCACGGGTCAAAGTCTTGCCACAATCCAGCTGCATGCAACGATGTGCTGGTGCGTGCCAAGACAGTACCCATTTGTGATAAAACACCTGTATGTGTCAACTGCTCTGGTTGCCATCCATCCTCATCGAAGGAATGTCCTTCCTGGAAGTTACAATCAATGATTTCACGAGTGAAGCATGAGCAAAACGTTTCGTTCTTTGAAGCAAAACAGATTGTTCTAGCACAAGAACAGTCGGGCCCGAGTTATGCTACAGTTGGTTCTGCTTCTGTTCAGGCCTCTAAACCAAAACATGTTTCATGCAGTTCAGTCGTTTGCCAAAAGGATTATATGTGGGCAAGAACGACAGCTCCCACATTGCTCTCTACTGAAATTCAGACGAAAACTCCAAAAGAAACTTCCAGTGTACAAACCATTGTTAAGACCAAGGCATCTTGAGAGAAGGATTCATCTGTTTCTCAGAAACAAGCATCTAAATCAGACTCAGATGTGAAATCAAATGTGAAAACTACATCCATACCGAGCAATGAAATCAATAAGAAAAATCAGAGCAACAGACCTCCGAAGGGGTCAAATGACCAGGTCCAACTATATAATAAGTTTGGATCACTTGAGGCTATGGATGTGTTCGACCATAGCCAAGGTCGGACTCATAGCTTGTCACCCTCAAGGAAGGTGAGGGGTAGATTTCCTGTACATCCGACGAGGAAATAATGTCTTCAACTATAATTCAATGGAATTGTAGAGGACTCCGGACTTATTTAAACGATATACAGTTATTAAACCAAAATTTTAAACCGTCAGCATTCTGCATCTTAGAAACCTATCTGAAACAGGCATAAGTTTGACTTCCGTCAGTTCAATGCATATCATTGTTTTTCTCTTCTGGGTGAAAGAGCTTCTGGTGGATCATCGATCCTGGTGAGGAACAATGTTATCCATAGCTCCGTTCCACTTAAAACAAATCTTCAAGTCGTTGCAGTTCGACTTACATTACAGGTTGCTTTTACTTTATGCTCTTTGTACATTCCGCCTTCATTGTCTGTCCAACTAGCCGCTCTGCAAGGTCTTTGTGATCAACTACCTAGACCCTGTGTAATCATGGGGGGATTTAAATGGCCACAACCCACTCTCGGGTAGCACCAATACAAACACCATAGGTATATTACTGGAGGATTTTATTTCAAACAATGATTTATGTATTTATAATGACGGTTGAAATACGTATTTACACCATGGCACAGGAACATATTCAGCTCTTGATTTGTCTATCACTGACTCCAGCCTACTGAGTGAGTTCGAATGGTCAGTCCACGACGACCTCTGTAGAAGTGACCATTTCCCAACAATACCAAAACCTGTGAATCCATCTGATGTTTCTCCATCATCAAGATGGAATTTTAACTCTTTCAACACCAGTCAACCAGAGGCATTTACTGCCATGAGTTCCCAGAGACTCTGAGGTCACAGATGAAGCCTATGTTTATGAAGGAAATTATTAGCTTGTAAAACGTTATTGCTACTACATCCCATACACCATTTAAAAGATCTAATCCTACTGTTGATAAATATGAAGTTATTTTTATAATATCATTCAAATAATACAACTACAACTTAAATAAAATTATTTTTGAATGAAAATGCAAGCTTACATTTATAACCTCCAGATAACCCACGAAAGAAGCAAAAACTATAGCGATTTTTTTTCCATTTCTGACATGTCATAACATGTCCGTGCCTTTTTCTGTTATATTTTCATTTTTACGTAATCAGAAAATTACTATAAAAAGATTTCTTAAATAATATGTATGGTCGCCTATTTCCCGATATCTGTGGCTTTCCGCTCGGTAACATGACATAACAACGGAAAATACCTCCGTTTTCGAAGCTTCGTATGAAAAACATGGGAGGCGAATCGTTTGATGTCGGGTATCGTTCGAAAGCTCCGAACATCAACATCATCACTGAACCCTTGCTGAGAGTATTTTCACAGTTGTAAGAAGCGATTTTATTGGCTAAAAATTGGTTTCTAATGACGCTTTTTCGGTACAGTCTGCTATAAGGGTCGTGATTGGTCAAAATCAGACACGTGACATGAGGCAGCCAATCATATTACGGCAATGGATACTGTCCTCGTAAACGAAAACCTTTAGATTTAGACGAAAGTTTTGGGTAAAATAACGCTATTTTGAACATATTAAGCAAGAAATCGCTACCTATACGTAAATTATGGAACTTATTGGACGTATCGTGCTAGGCTATGACCTGTGACAAAAATGCTTCATGTATATATTTTCGCATTAAACATCATGTCCGAGCGTGAAGATTGAGGCGGCGAGAGCCGAGATGTCAGTTGTCAGTGACATTACATGATCGCACCAAAAGATGGAAATAGTAATTTTATGTGTACGTTTGACAACTTTTATGAATGTTGTTGTTGATTTGATTCATTAGTTTATTCAATTTATTTAATGAATTCCTCGAAACATCGTTACTTTGCTCTTTGACAATGTTTATGTGGACCCGCTGCCGAAGCATGTGTCCGAGAATTGTTGTTTTCAATAACATTGCGAAAAATAGTTTATAATTTTAATTCTGCTGATAGTATATGATAAATTGAAATTTAATAAGTGTTTTCAGACATTGTGAAATGTGATAGATTTAACATATGAATCATAAGTAAGATAGGTTCCTAAAATTATGTCTCATTTTGACGTGACTACTGCCTGGCGGCTTAAGCGGCCTCCGGTGTCTGGGGACTCATAACGTTGTGGGCGCTTAAGCGGCCTGCGGTGTTGAATGGGTTAAAAAGGCTAACTGGCATTTATATGAAACTTTCTGTGCTGACAAACGAAAACCTGAACCTTTTAATGACATTCCTGATGCCATAAAATGCTTTTCATATGAACTAAATGACATAGCTGACGAGTGTATCGCTAAGTCCTCTGCAATTCCTCACGTGCGCAAAACCATGGTTTAAAAATGAATGCAAACAGGCTAGGATGGCACAGGAAGAAAGCCGAGCACTATTTCCCGCGCCATCCTATGGTCCGCAATTTGGACAAATTTTAAATTTTAAACGCAAAAGCACGAAACATTTATTCGCGCACACCGATATCAAAGGTGTGGAATATGATCCAGAAAATCAAGGGTAAGGGCTCTAAATCTAGCATTCACCATCTCAAAGATAGGAATCAGTTATTGACTGATAAATCAGATATTGCAAATAAACTTGGTGAGACGTTGGCCAAACATTCCTCCTCGTCTAATTATGTACCTGAATTCCCAAAATATCAAAAACAGCCAGAAAAGAATGCTATTAATTTCAATTCAGATAATGGAGAAAATTACAACGAAACCTTTTCAATACACGAGCTTCATACGGCTCTTGACCAGGCTCACGATACCGCTTCCGGAGCTGATAACATACATTATACACTGCTGAAGTACTTACCAGAATCATGTTTAGAGACGCTCTTATCTATTTTTGATGATATTTGGACATTTGAAAAATTTCCTTCCTCGTGGCGCGATGCTATAGTTGTTCCCATCCCTAAACCTGGACGTGATCATACTGATCCTTCCATTTATAGGCCAATTTCACAAACTAGCTGCGTTTGCAAGACCATAGAACGCATGTTAAATAATCGACTAGTTTGGTACTTGGAAACAAATAACCTTATAACAGATATACAATGTGGTTTCCATAAAAACAGAGTGAGTGAGTGAGTTAATATTTATCGTCACATCGGCAATAATTCAGCCATATCGTGACATTTTATAATTATATTAAAGATGAATAAAGTTAGAAATTAAAAAACCTGTTGACGAAGAACAGTAAAACTACTAGTGTATCACAGATATCCATTTAAAACTAGCAATTAAATCTAAAATATTGGAACTAGAAATGACAATACATTTTAAAAACAGGCTGTAGATTGCTAACTACTGAATGTAGATCACCATACTAGGGACCATGGGGACTTACAGTACATTTGCTTCCTGCATGGACCCTAGCTGGATTTACACCATCCCTTCAGCCGTCAGCAAGTTTAGACAAATTAGCCATAAGTTAAAATAACACATATTCTACGATTAAAACTAATTGTAAGTTTAAATTTACTTTGAATGTTTTGGGACTTACGTACCCTCTCAGAAGGACAATAATTTTACAGTACTTTAACCCCCCTCGAGGATACAGCCACTAACAATCTATGTTACTAATTCAAACTTCCAATCATAAAATATTTAGCTATTTACAAATCTGTTAACAAATTTAATTCTTTTAAAAAAGCAATAATTAAATGAGGACTTATATTAGTAAACAGATCCTTCATAGTTCGGGATTTGAAATAGATATCCCTTGTGATGGAGTACTCAACACAATCAAGCAAGAAATGCTTGACCGTGATTCGTTCATCACAAGGGATACAAAACGGAGGATCCTCACCTTTTAATAGGTACTCATGCGTATATCTAGTGTGGCCAATACGACATCGTCGCATAATGACCTCTTCAAATCTGGACTGACAACCCAAGTAGGTGTAACCAATGTAGGGTTTTATTGCATGTAATTTATTAATACCTACTTGGGTGTCCCACTTCTTCTGCATTAGATCGCGGATGTATGTTCTAATGCTGGCTTTATAATCAGAGAATGGGATTAGAAGTGGTGTCACATATTTGTTGAGGGCTGCCTTGGCAGCAAGATCAGCCATAGTGTTCCCAGAAATGCCAACATGTCTGGGTAACCAACAAAAGACGATGTCGCATTGTCCAGTGGCAAGTTGATTGTACAATTCAATAATTTCTAATAAAAGTCGATGTTTACAAGATATATTTTTAATAACCTGAAGACAAGAAAGAGAATCGGAAAAGATTATGTACTGTTTATGTTTCAGCTGTCGTTATATATTTATATATTTAAGAGCCGTTAATATGGCGTTTGCTTCTGCTGTAAAAATGGAGCTGTTATCTGGTATTCTAGAAGATATTATTCGGGATCCAATGACAGTGGCACATGACACCGCGCCACCGTCCTTGGACCCATCTGTAAATAAGGATTTGTGTGTATTATATTTAGCTTTTAGTTGACTTTATGTAATTCATTAGTTTCAGATTTCGTAAACTTTGTCAGAGTTAGGTCAACTTCAGGCCTAACCAGTTGCCAAGGAGGAGAAGAAAGAAGACGGGAAGGAGCTATATTTTCCAGCTCAATGCCGTCAGCAGACAGGAATGGCTTAATTCTGTGCCCCAGAGGCGGAACAAGAGAAGGTTTTTTTGTTGTATAAATCCTCATAGAGGGGATGAAAGACACAGTTATATGCAGGGTTAGACTCATAAGAATATAGTTTTGTAATATATTGTAAAGATAATTTGATATGGCGTTGTGCAAGAGAAGGCTCATCTGCCTCGACGTAGAGACTGTCAACAGGAGAAGTTCGAAAGGACCCAAGACAAAGTCTCAGACCTTGGTGGTGGAAAGAATCAAGTAGTTTTAGATTGGTTTTGCAGGCTCCACCATATACGATGGAGCCATAATCAAGTTTCGAGCGGACCAATGATCGATATAGGTGGAGGAGGGTAGTTTGATCCCCTCCCCACTTTGAGTTGGAAACAACTTTCAACAAGTCAAGTGCCTTCAGGCATTTGGCTTTAAGGGATTTAATATGCGGAAGAAAGGTGAAATGGGAGTCAAAAATTTAACCCAAGAACTCGGCCTCCTTCACAACTATGATGGGTGTGCAATTTAAAGATAGTTCAGGGTCTTGATGCGGTTTGTATTTACGGCAGAAATGTATACAATTAGTTTTGGATTTAGAAAACTAAAAGCCGTTTTCCGGACACCATTTATTTATCTTGTTTAAACACAATTGCAGTTGTCGTTCGATAGTATGCATATTTTAACCGCGACAAGAAATAACGATCCATCTATTGAATCGTTTAAAACTTTTGATAAACTATTTATCTTTAGACTAAATAGTGTGACCGACAAAATACTGCCTTGTAGAACACCCTGATCCTGATTGTAATGATCAGATAGGGTAGATCCCACGCGGACTTGAAATTGTCTGTCCTTTAAAAAGTTGGCTATAAATTGAGGCAAACGGCCTCCCAATCCGAAACCATGTAAATCTTTTCAAATGCCATATTTCCATGTAGTGTCATAAGTCTTTTCAAGATAAAAAAAGATAGACACAGCGTGTTGTTTATTAATTAAAGCGTTTTTAACAAAGGATTCTAAACGCACTAATCAACAGTACTCCTATTTTTACGGAAACCACATTGTATATCTGTTATTAGGTTATTTGTTTCCAAGTACCAAACAAGTCGATCATTTATCATTCGTTCCATGGTTTTGCAAACACAGGTAGTTAGTGAAGTGGGTCTATAATTTGACGGATCCGTATGATCAAGTCCAGGTTTAGGTATAGGTACTACTATAGCGTCACGCCACGAGGGAGGAAAGTTACCTGATGTCCAAATATCATCAAAAATATATAAAAGAGTTTCTAGACAGAATTCTGGTAAATGCTTCAGGAGTTGATAAAGTATGTTATCAGCCCTTGCAGCAGTATCGTGAGCTTGTTCAAGAGCAGTATGGAGCTCACGAATAGAAAATAGTAAATGATAGTCTTCCCCGTTATCTGTCTTGAAATTAATGGGTTTCTTTTCTTGTTGTTTTTGATATTGTTGGAATTTAGGCACATAATTAGAAGAGGAAGAATGTTTAGCAAGAGTTTCCCCCAGTTTATTCGCAATATCTGATTTATCAGTAAGTAAATGGTCTCCATGTTTAAGATGATGGACGCTAGATTTAGTACCTTTACCTTTAATTTTCTGTATCATGTTCCACACTTTAGACATGGGCGTTCGAGAATTAATTTTTGATACATAATTTCGCCACGATTGGCGTTTATTCTGTTTAAAGGTACGCCGCGCTTTAGCATTTAAAATTTAAAATTTATTTAAATTATGCACCATAGGGTGTCGACCGAAATAATGTTCTGCTTTTTTCCTTGCCTTCCTAGCTTGTTTGCATTCATCGTTGAACCAAGGTTTTCGAATATGTGGAATTGCAGAGGACTTTGGTATACACTCATCAGCTATGATGTTCAGTTCATCAGAAAAGCATTTGATAGTATCAGGAACATCAACAAAAAATTCAGGTTTAAGTTTCGTAACGCACAGCAGCTCATAAAGAGGCCAGTTAGCCTTTCTAAAATTCCATCTTGATGATTGAGGAATATCAGATGGGGTAACAGGTTTTAGTAAAGTAGGAAATTGGTCACTTCCACAGAGATCATCGTGAACTGACCATTCAAATTCATTCAGTAAGTTGGAGTCAGTTATTGACATATCAACAGCTGAATATGTTCCTGTGCCAGGATGTAAATATGTATTTGTACCATCATTATATAGACATAAATTATTATTCGAAATAAATTCCTCCAAAATGTGACCTTTTGCGTTTGTGGTCACACCACCCCAGAGAGGTTTGTGCCCATTCAAATCACCCATGAATATACAAGGCTTGGGTAGTTGATCGTAGAGTGTTTGTAGATCAGCCTGCTGAAGAGTTGATGAAGGTGGAATGTACAATGAACACAGAGTAAGTGTAACGTTCAAAGTAATTCGCACTGCAACTGCTTGAAGATTATTTTTAGTGTAACAGGGCTATGAATAACATCATTCCTTAAAAGGATTGATGATCCTCCAGTGGCTCCATCATCAGGTGGAGAAAAATAATGATATGCATTATGGTGACGGAAGTCAAAAGTATTTGTCTGCTTTAGATACGTTTCTTGCAAACAAAAAGCTGAAGGTTTAAAGTCTTGGACTAATAGGTGCAGTTCATTAAGATTAGTCTTTAGGCCTCTGCAATTCCACTGAATAATATGAGAAGAAACTACTTCTTCGGAGGGTTTATTGGTGATCTACCCCTCGCTTTCCTTGAGGGCGACAAGCTATGTGCCCTAATTTGGATGTTTTCGGACACATCCATGTCCTCTAAGGATCCAAACTTGTTAAAAATTTGGATTTGGTCATTTGAACCTTTGGATGCTCTGCTACTTTGACATTTTTGCAAGTCATTTCTGGCTTTGATTTTATTTTTGGTAATATATTTCCCATTATTTTGTGATTGATGTTTTGGTATGGGCTGTAATGATGATGACGAGGATTGTTCTTGAGAAGATGACCGTGACTGAACTTAAACTGTTTTTGGAATTGATTCAGCTGTCTGAGTGGACTGGTTGGGTGAGTATATTTCAGGTTTTTCTGTATCCACCCATGTCAGATCGGTTTGGCACAGTGTTGATACACATACACATCAATCTTTATTCAGAACTGAAGGCCACAGGCCCATAGTACAGGTATATACAAAGTTCAAAAGCAGAGTGGGTTTCTCTTCAATATCGCATGGTATATGAACAAAGCAATATTTACAATCAATATACGATTAGAAGTTGACAACAGTTTGATACATTTATGTTTTGACGGTTGTTTCGTAAAATAACTGGGTATATATTTGCTTCTAATGTTTCTATAATAGTCACAAATTAGCAGTACATGGTATTCATCTTCCAAGACATTCATTTTACAATATCTGCACACAGTAGATTTCTTGTGAAATTTTCCCTTATAACAACTTAAATCATAATAAACAGAACGAAACTGTGATAAGGCTTGTCTTACTTTCTTGATATTGATACAACGTACATATGGTTCACACAAGAAGTCTTCTTTTAATAGGGACTTTGGAGTTGTTCATGCCACTCCTGTATAAAGCAATCTTTGCTTCTTCTTACAAGTAAATTTAAGAATTGGTGCTTATTTCCAACTCCCTGCCATATCCACGCATAACCTAGTCCAAATCTAAATAAAACTGTTTTTACATGCGTAGCCCAATTAAACCTATTACGCTCGGCGCTTGCGTTTAAATCTAGATTACATAACATTTTGTAAGCTTTAAATGGGTAGCGTGAACAGGGCATGGAGAGGAGCTTAAGCCAGAAAGCAATACAGCGTTTAAGCGTGTACACATGAATAGGATATCTACCAGTTTCTCCAAGGACAATTGTATTTGGTGTAGACAATCGCACACCAAGGAATCGTTTACATGCATAAAGCAATACCCTTTCCAGACAATCATGTTTGTGAAAGCCCCATAATTCTGACCCATACAATAATATGGGTAGTATCTTACAGTCGAATATTTTGAAATAGACATCATATGACAAGTCTTTAAAGCTACAAAGGCATTTTGTAATACACACTAAAGCTTTCTTTGCCTTAAGTGAAATGTGTTTGGCAGAGAGGGACCAATTTAGAGTTCTATTAAATGATACTCCAAGGTACTGGTACGATGTAACGACTTCCAGCATAGCTGATTTATATGTCCATTTTTCTGATTTTGATAGTTTAGGTCCTTTTTTAAAAATCATAATTTTAGTTTTATCAAGGTTAACATTTCAGGACCATTTATTACAGTAGGTTTCTAAAGCAAATGTCACGTGACCAAATCAATGGAGAGTGTTGTGATTTTGCTCCGCATTGTAGCCCATCATAGCGATACAAGGAGTGGACTTTTTTCTACATATTTGCATACCAACAAAGAGATAAGTAAACCAAGTATTTGATTTTCATCATGAATGTTGATATAAGTCTCTGGAGAGCTAGAATTGGCTGTTTTTGTCCTCGCAACCGACGACCACGTTGCTTTTACCCCGGTATAAGGATACCTGGTGGGATGCGTGTAGGATGTCGCCTGTTGTTGTTGATAATGACTTTACTCATTGTATCTGGAGACGTGGAATCAAACCCAGGACCTCCTAAAACACCACATACGTCTTCTGATAACAGGGTTCAGACAAGACTATCGTCTCAGAATGTTGCAGGTCAGTGTGTTACTCCAGACGCTGGGGTCACCCTTGGTGACCTCGCTAAAACGCTCAACAACATTCAGACTCAGATGTCATCGTTGAATGACAAGTTTGATGAGTTTCGTAACGACGTCAGGGAAAAATTTGCCACACTCAAGGAGGAAAATGACATTTTGAGAAAACAAATTTCTGATCTTGAGACAAAACAAGATAGTTTAGAAGCACAATCCAGGCGATGTAACCTCATTTTCCATGGATTGACAGAGCGACGAAATGAGACGTGGCGTGAAACAGAGAAGGTAGTGCGAGATTTTATGAGCTCGTCACTTGACATCGACTCATCTGGTTCAGTGAGCATTGAACGTGCTCATCGGTTGCATGCTCGTAATGGGAATAGACCTGTGATTGTCAAGTTCACTTTCTTCAAAGACAAATCAGATATATTAGAAGTAGCAAAGACAACTTTGAAAGGAAATAAAGAGTTCAGAGTGTCAGAGGACTTTACAGAGCGTGTCCGACATACCAGATCCAAGTTATTTCCCTTTATGATGAGAGCAAGGGATGATAAGAAAGTGTCATACATGAGCTATGACAAGCTCATTATAGATGGCCTGGTGTATGTCTATGACCAAGAACTCTCTGATTTGAGACAGGTAGGAAAGCGTCGTAACTGGGTCTCATCAAACCGTGCTACAGACGAGACTAGTCATCACACTGGATAGGAATACGGTTATGGTCTCAGTGAAACTGACTGTTTGAATATCAAAGTTGCATATAGTAATAACGATAGTAATCTAAATAGCGACTTAAATTCCAAACCACACTCTGCTGGAGATCCAACTAACTTCTCTTCTGACGTCACAAGTCATAGTGTTACTCCAGACGCTGGGGTCACCTTTGGTGATCTTGCTAAGACACTCAACAATATTCAGTCGCAGGTGTCATCGTCAAATGACGAGTTTAACGAGTTTCGTAACGACGTCAGGGAAAAATTTGCCACATTTCCGGAGGAATATGCCATGTTAAGAAAACAAATTCCTGATTTAGAGACAAAACAAGAGAACTCAGAAGCACAATCCAGGCAAGATAACCGCATTTTCCATGGTTTGGCAGAGGGACGAAATGAGACGTGGAGTGGGACAGAGAAGGTGGTGCGAGATTTTATGAGCTCGTCAATTGACATCGACTCATCTGGTTCAGTGGACATCGAACGTTATGATACTCAAGATATCAACTTTAATTCAAAACCAAAGTCTGCTGGAGATTCAACAAACTTCTCTCCTGATTCAACGAACTTCTCTCCTGACGTCACACTTGATACTCCACTCTCGTCATCTATTCTGCATGATGATGACACAGATATGCATGTTAGTGACATCATAACTGGCGACAATACACCGAGTGACACTGATGTCATAACGTCCATATGCTCTTGGAATATAAATGGGCTTATATCAAAAGTTAAGTTTTCTGATTTTATATCATTCTGTAAAAAAGTTTAACATTTTCTGTTTCATTGAAACTATGTGTCCAAATGCATATGATATTTTAAATGACATTGTCGGTGAATATGATATTTACACTAGTAATCCTAGAAGATATAAAACCCGGGGAAGGTTTTCTGGTGGATTAGCAGTTTGTATTAAAAGAGATATTGCATCTTATTTTGAAAGAATTTACTGCCAAGCAAAAAATGCTCTCTTTTTCAGAATAAGAAGCGAGTTGTCCCCCTTTCAGCTCTTCCTAGTGTTTGTTTACATTAACCCCAAGGGGTCACCGGCGCACACAGACAGTGAAGAGAGTGGGACTGACATGCTAGAGCGACAACTGCTTGATATTATTAATGATTATGGCGAGTTGTCGGAATTCATAATGTGTGGCGACTTTAATGCCAGGACTGGAAGTGAATTAGATTACATCATAGATGACGATGTTGATTATTTACCAGTTGATGATGACTATAAATCCGATGACTTTTCTTGTCCCCGACATTCGCTAGATACTGTCGTTAATAATTATGGTTTAAACCTACTACATATCTGTAAGGTACTTGGTATCCATATTGTTAATGGAAGAACTAAATCAGATAACGGTGGAAACATGTCATATATTTCCCATTCTGGATGTAGTGTTGTTGACTATTTTATTCTTTCTTCAAATATATTCGATAATATTGTAGACATGAAAGTTTGTCAACGCACCGAGTCGGACCACCTTCCATTGGTGTGCTATTTTAAAAATATTATCCCATCAGTAAGTAAAAATGAGATTCCGAATACACAAAAAACTGAATCATATTCAAGGATGAGTTACAGGCTTCCTCCGGATTGTCAAATTTTATATCAAAATTATCTCCGCAGTAGAGATGTCATAGATATGTTTAACACATTTACTTTATTATTGGAGGAAAACATCAACACTGCTTTAAGACATTTAAGTGATATATTAATTCACTGTGCAGTGAATGCAGGAGCCTATGATACAGTCACCCGTAAATCTCATTCACAGCAACCGCCTTGGTTCGATAGGGATTGTAGTAAATTAAAAACGAGAAAATATTTTCTATTGAACAAGTTCAGAAGATTTAAATGTGATTTAAACTTAAAGTTGTATGTGGATGCCAAAACTGAATATAAGAGATGTTGTGAAAAGAAGAAGCGTTCTTTTAATACCAAAATATGTGATGATATAAAGAGGTCTGCTGATCATGGAGATTGTAAGAGTTTTTGGAAAACATTAAAGAAAGTTATACGTGGAAATGCCTCAAGTTATTCGATGTCTCCTGATACTTGGTACGATTATTTCAATAATTTGCTAAATCCGAAAGTTGAAAATGATGATGTAAACGATTTTGATTGTTTTGTCTCTCAATATATTAATTCACATTCTTGTGAGGATTGTAATGATTTGCCTTTCACGGATGATCTTTTGTCAGGTGAAATAACCGATAGGGAAATAGTCGATGCTCTGAAGAGTTTAAAAAGTGGTAAATCTGCAGGTGAGGATGGAATACCCCCTGAATTTTTCAAGATGTCGGGAAATTTTATTGTACCTTACCTGAAACTTCTCTTTAATAGAGTCTTAATTACTGGCGATTTTCCAGAATCATGGAATATAGGTATGATTTTGCCTCTGTTTAAGTCGGGTAAACGTTCCGACCCCAACAATTATAGAGGTATTTCTATTCTGAATGTCACAGGTAAATTGTTCACTATTGTCATAGAAAAGCGCCTTAGAATTTGGTTAGATATAAATGATCTTTTATCAGAATGTCAAGCCGGTTTCCGCCAAAATTACTCAACAGTTGATAATCTATTCATATTGCAAGCATTGTGTTCAAAATATTTATGTAAGCCGAAAGGAAGATTCTATTGTGCTTTTATCGATTTTAAAAAAGCTTTTGATTACGTTGATAGAAAGAAATTGTTATATGTACTGCTTACTAAAGGTTGTCATGGAAACTTGTTTAACGTCATTCGTAATATGTACTCTTCTGTAAAGGCTTGTATTAAAACTTCATCTGGTAGAACAGAAGAGTTTTCCACTTCTAGTGGTGTGAGACAGGGTTGCATATTAAGCCCAGCTTTATTTGTCTTCTTCATTAATGAACTTGTAACAGAAGTATATAAAGAGTGTAGTTATGGTGTATTTGTGACACAGGATATTGTTGATTTAATGTTACTTCTTTTTTGCTGATGATGTTGTCATGTTTTCATATACTGTTAACGGCCTACAGAAACAATTAAATGTACTGTCTTCCTTTTGTAAGAAATGGGGTTTAGAAGTCAACTTACAAAAAACAAATGTCATTGTATTTAGAAATGGAGGTAAAATTGCTAAGCATGAACACTGGGTATATGACAATGTTCCTCTAGAAATTAAGACATATTATAAGTATTTAGGATTAGTTATATCTTCTAGATTGTCATGGTCAGTATCTTGTAAACAATTAGCATGTCAAGCCTCTAAAGCTGTCATTCCAGTTTATACATTTTTCAAAAAACTTGTAAATGTTCCATTTTCCACAGCATGTTCTATTTTTGATGGTAAAATTGCGCCGATTTTGTTATATGGGGCAGAGATATGGGGCACAAAATATAATGAGGCAATAGAGAAAGTCCAATCATCTTATTTTAAATGCTTTTTACGGGTTGGGAAGTTTGCTTCAAATAAGGCCACTTTAGGCGAAACAGGGCGTTATCCTCTTTTTATTCTCAGCCAAGTTAGAGTGGTTAAATATTGGTGTAAATTACTAAAGATGGAACGACAACGATATCCTTATCAATGCTATAAGTTATTAAAAAACTCTTGATGATAATGGTAAGACCAGTTGTAACTGGGTTTCAAATGTTAGATTTTTGTTGTTTACTTGTGGGTATTCTTTTGTTTGGATTGCGCAAGATTTTGGTGATGAAGAGTTATTTCTATTTTCATTAAAACAAAGATTACAAGATATGTATTATCAAACCTGGCACAATAGTATTTCATCTTCATCCTTTTTATGTCATTATAATTCGATTAAGTCAGCTATAGAACCAGAGAAGTATTTAACATCATTAGAAAATAAGGATTTGATAAGAGCCATGTGTAAATTTAGACTTTCCCTACACAATTTTAATGTCAATTTTTCCAGAAGGTATAAACAAGACAATATTGACCTAATTAAATGTGCAAACTGTAAATTGGGTTTTATTGAAGATGAATTCCATGTATTATTAGTTTGTGATAAATATAAAGATTTGAGAGAGAAATATCTTCCACACATTAAACATGTCCATAAAAACTATATGTTAATGGTAAATTTATTAAACTCTCACAATCCTCTTGTTATACATGCAGTTGCAACATTGTTAAAACATATATTTATTGCTAGATAACAATTTCAATTTGTGCTCACGTGACATTAAAATAATACATTATATATTAACTGTAAAATGGGCCATAAGGCCGTATATTGCCGAATAAAGTGTCTGTCTGTCTGTCTGAATCCCATTCACGCCCAATGTGTTAAATATGATTTCGAGGTAAGGTATGATGATATGACAAGACGACTTAAAGAACTCGCAAATTACGAGGTCTTCCCCAGCAGTTTTATTATTTTTAAGTTTGTTAATACTTGACTGGATTTCCTCCCGGCTAATGGGTGCACTGAATATATCCTTAGTTATGTCATGTGCCTGGCTTTCAGGTATAAATATGCTGTCACCATCATCTACGAAGTCACTAGGAATCACACTGGAGTCCCAATCAAAGAGATTCTTAAAGTAGTCGTGCCAGGAATTTACTGTGATGGTATTTTCAATTATTTGCGAACATGAAATGTACTTTAGCTTTCGCCAAAATAATTGGGGATTGGTAATTGAGTCCGAAAGCTCACCCATATTTCTGTTTTCAAATGTACGCTTCGCATCTCTACACGCAGTTTTGTAGATATTTCTTGACGAAATATATAAATCCCGAGAAAGCGTGTCCTTATGCTTTCTAAATCTGTTAAGGTAAATACATCGCTGATGTTTAAGTCCTTGACATGTGTTGTTAAACCAATCTGGTTTTCGTTTGGACGATGTAATTGTCCGCTTCATGCACTCCGCTGACTTAACTATTACATCACTGAACATTTGTATACCAAGCTCACAATCGGAACACATTACTTCTGTTGCATTCTCCAACTCGCTTGACAAGCTCAAGAGGTTTGAAACAAATTCGCCTTCCTTTTCGGGTTTCCAAATGTACTTAACAATAGGTATATTTATAGACATTTCATTTATAGCTAGCTGTTTGCCATGTCTCGACAATAGATCAAACGATATCGGAAGATGTTGTGATTCACAACGGGAGATAATATCAAATCTTGACATCTGATTAAGTACTGTAGCTGACCCGATCACATAGTCAATCACACTACATCCTGCCTGACTTATAAAAGTAAAATCACCTTTATCCTTGTCTGTACCATATCTTCCATTTACAATGTGGATGTTAAGCAGGCGACACATTTCTAAAAGACTTTTCCCAAATGTGTTTATATGGGTATCGCAAGATATTCGTGTAGATGAGAATCCATCGTTTATAAAGTCATTTAAATCTTCGCAATCATCCGATATGTACTCATAGTTGTCATTGCTAAAATCTGCTTGTTGGCCAGTTCTCGCATTTAAATCACCCACCAGAATGACATCACTGTACGCAACATTCGCAGAGTAATCGAAATAGTCATTGAATAGAATATCGATACCATTATTGGAATAGATACGTGAAGAATACCAGTTTGATCTTTCTGGTTGTATGTAAGCAAATATGAACATTCTATCGTTTACAGTGGAAAACATTCTTTTGTCAAACAGGGCAAATATCGCATTTACTCCTTTATGAATGTGTTTAACATATGGCTGGTAACATTCTTTGACACAAAGCAGGATACCTCCAGATAATCTGCCTGACTCTGACAGTCGTACACCTGGGATATGGTAACACTTGTATAAAGGAAACGATGACACTATAGTACTGAGATCACAATCAGCAACCCATGTCTCTGATAAATGAACAATGTCATATCCTTTAAGAAAGTTCATAAAGTCATGGTCATGTAATTTATTGGACAGTCCAGATACGTTCCATGTTATGAATGAAACGTCACTACCTGCATCAGTCAATTTCTCTGACAGATCCTCATGGGTATGGGTTGCTTTGGCTTGGGCCCGGCCGCACCCCTATCTGTACTCCCGATCCTTTCTCGTACGCCTCCTAGAGCTAGCCTGTACGGTGCTGGATCTGGGTGATTTGCGTCTAGCCTCTTGGGGTCCGTCGATCTCGTGGCTGCTAGGGGCACTGGCACTGGCTACGACAATAAGTTTACCGTTTTTGTAGTATCCTTTCTTTCCCGTATCTGATAGCTCCTTTAGTTTCTCTCTCTGTTTAATGGTTAGATCGTTTGCTATACCAATTTTATTTTCCTTTAGTTGATTTCGTTTTTTCAGAGCCCATATTTTGATTTCGGTATCCCAAAATGCAACTATAAGGGGTCTAGGTTTCCTGGCCTGTTCACCACCAATCGGGTGGGCACGTTTAATGTCGCTGGGTTGTATGCAGTCCTCAGGATCATTACAGACAGAGTTCAACACCTGCACTGCCTTGTCTCTGCAGTCACTATACGACTCATGTTGTTCAGTCTCAGGGATCCCAAATAACACAATATTGTCTCTGCGGCTGAATATTTCCAGTCGTTCCAGTCTGTTTTCAAACTGGTCAAATTGATCACTTTGGGATGCATACTTATCTTCAATATTGTCGTTAACAGAGTCAATATCTAATCGCAGGACATGCTGATCCTCACTCAACCTACTAACATCACTCTTCAGCTCAGTTATTGAATTCGTAAGAGACTTCACGTGTTCCTGCATATGTAAAACTTCTTGTTTTAGTTGCATGACGTCCCCTTGAATAACATTCTTCATCTCGGTGAGGGCAGATAATAAGTCAGCTTTCATACTGTCAAGGGCTGCTTGAGTGACTGGGCCAGGGTTTTGTTCTACGTCACCACAACACAATAGCGCTTTACACCGAGCTTCCCCTAACAGTATATTACGCACGAGAAGTTGCTCGTGCTTGTGGTTGATACAACTTGTCATTGACACAAAGCCATGATCTACAGATATACTTTCGTACTTCAAATCAAATCCAAGTAACCCCCTTGTTACTGAAAAGGCAAAGTTCAAAACGACTGTTTGGTGAATACTACCGAGCAGGCATGCAACAACAAGAAGGCTCACCATTCTGTAGTTGTACTCGGTTGTTGTTGACCAGTTTGTTTCTGGGTTATACACAGTTGCCATCTTGTCAATCTGGCTCCAGCCAGGTCGATGTGTGTACCTTCCGATACGTTGTCTCCACGTTGTTATATCCACCATTGTAGTCGACAGAACTCAAAGCACCTATGTCTGGCGCGTGTTTGAACTATTTGTACGTCGTGTCTGTCTTCAATTTGCTAATTTAGAACGTTTCAAATGAGAGACGATGTTGTGGTCAACCACTCCACTTGACGCATGCGCAGTCAGTGTTGATGAAGTGGATACAGTTGCTTTGTGACTGACGGCAGAGGGTGCTCTCGTAATTGAGGCATAAGATGTATTTGGTTCTGGTGTGGGAACAAGAAGTTTCTTAGCATCACCAAAACTGATATTCTGTGTAAATTTAATTTTATTGATCTCCATTTGTTGCTTCCAGATTGGACATTGTTTAGAGAAAGAAGAATGTGTCCCAGAGCAGTTGACGCATTTCTTAATGGTATTATTGCAATCCTCAGTATCATGAGTTTTCTCACTGCAATGAGCGCATGTTACCGAGTTAGTACAGTTATTTGCACCGTGTCAGTACTTCTGGCATTTGAAACATCTCAGTGGATTAGGAATAGAGGTATCAACACTGATATTGCAATATCCTGCTCTAACTGATTTTGGAAAGGTTGGAGAAGAAAAATGGAAGAGATAAGTATTAGTAGGTTGTGTTTCAGAGTTTATTCGGGTTGTAAATCTTTTAACGAAAATCACTCCTTGCCCTTTCATTTCCGATACGATGTCGAGTTCAGTCATATCAGCAAACAATCGATGTCGATCTCTGACAATCCCTTTGCTCGTGTTCAGAGCTCTGTGTGGAGAAACTGATACCGGAACTCCAACAAACAACTCGGTTGACATTAGGTTGCTCGATTGCTGTTACATTCTATAAGAAGGGAGCCTGCACGCAATCTTTTGATATTCTTTACCTCACCTGTGATACTATGTATACCTTTTGATACTGCAAAAGGGTTTAATTTTATAGCTGAATTGTCTAGAGTCTCGATCACGAGAAATCGTGGCCAATATTCGATTGACGTGGACGGTCGTGGTTCATCATCATCATCATCATTGTCAAGAGCCAACGCCTTCTGGGCATACGACTCTAGGCAAATTTAACATTTGTTGAATTTGTAAATCAATAAATATTTAGTGAAGTAAGTGGACCAATGCCCTTATCAGGATTATTTACATCAATCAAATTTGTGCAATTTCAAATACAATGCACAGGGCATGACGTGACCAGCCGATTGGTTGAACCACCCGTCTTGGTGAAGTAAGGGGCGAAGTGGTGTGTTGGGCAAAGGAACACTGTTCCTGGACCCAGTGCCCTCAACCACCAGACTCCCGTCCTCCACCGACACAGGGGCGTAACCCACGGCAAACGGGTTGGTGGACCAAATATCCCCCCGGGTCCACAACGGGGGGTCGAAGCACCCACCACGAGGAGGTGGCTCTTCACTGGTGAAAAAATTAAAAAATGGAACGTTTTAATTTACTTCGAAAGTTTTGGGACTTACGTAACTCTCAGGAAGACAATAATTTTGCAGTACTTTAACCCCCCTCGAGGATACAGCCACTAACGGCTGAGGGGATGATGTAAATCAAGCTAGGGTCCATACAGGAAGCAAATGTACTGTAAGTCCCCATGGTCTCTAGTATTGTGATCTACCTTCAGTCGTTGGCAATCTATAACCTGTTTTTATATTGTATTGTCATTTACAGTTCGAATATTTTAGATTTAGTTGCTAGTTGTAAGTGGATATCTGTGATACACTAGTAGTTTTAGTGTCCTTTGTCAACAGGTTTTTTAATGTCTTACTTCATTGATCTTCAATATAATTATAAACTGTTCTCGTCACGATATGGCTGAAATATTGCGGATGTGACGATAAATATGAACTCACTCACTCATTCTAGACAATATAAAAACGGGCTGCATATCACCTACAACTGAAGGTAGAGCACCATGCTAGTGAGAATGGGGACATACAGTTCTTTAGCTACCTGTATGGACCATGCTGGATTTACACCATCCTTTCAGATTACGTAAAAAGCCCTTTAAGGTTGGACATTGAACTAATATCTCTTGTAATTGAACCCGTGAAGGTCCGGTTTAGAATATTGATCTTCAGTAACCCATGCTTGTCGTAAGAGGCGACTAACGGTATCAGGTGGTCAGGCTCGCTGACTTGGTTGACACATGTCATCGGTTTCCAATTGCAATGCTCATGCTATTGATCACTGGATTGTCTGGTCCATATAGCTGGAATATTGCTGAGTGCGGAGTAAAACAAAACTCATTTAGTCACTCTTGTAATGGAAAAATTAAGACAGCAAACAAGCCATGCTTGACCACGCATGGAACGCTTACAATAATGAACAGTCCTGTGTGATGCGATGTGTAATAAGATAAACTGTTACACACACTGTCACCATAACCAGAGTGTCAAATGGATGTCATTTCACCTTCCTCATATACCACTGACATTGTCTGTTGAAGAACTTGTAAAACATAACAAGAAGACAATATTAAAGGGGAAGTTATATGAATGGATCACTGAAGATCCGTGATGACAGCAGGTGTTTGGGTAAAGGATAAGCCTGTCTTGTCCCCCTGGTCGCACCCGTTACTCACACAAGTTACTAAAAATTATGTAAATCCAGAGACAGATGAACAACAATGTTGTTTCCTTTGCTGTGAGGTTGACACAATACTGCCATGCTGTTGCATTGTTAATTGGATCTCTACTGACTACAATTTAAGAATGAGTAGACTTCTCAATGCGTGAAAGGTCTACCACTGAGTAACCTTGTTAATTGAATGCAACCAGAATAATGTAACTTGTGTTTATACTATGTTGGCTGGTGTTGCAAGAATGCATCACCAGATATCCGTTCAAAGTGAGGCTGTCATGTTCATGTCATGTTTTGTCGTTTTGTTGACGTTTTTCAATCCGTAATCGAAGTCTTGCACTTGATGTCTGAATATCACACTTTTAAACCTAGAGTGTAGTTTCATAGTATACGTACTCAGAGCTCTTTCGTGTTATGGTCCATTAGACTATATACAGTCGTGCGGGTAGCTAATGCAGTGTACAAAATGTGAAGGTCTTGTAGGAAACGTGTGAATTTCGGCGACCCGTAAAGTTAATTAACGGCCGACTAACAGATACGTGGTACATTAAGCACACTTTGAAAATATAGTGCCAGAATTCAAAAACAAAATGAAATCAGATGTGTGATGCACTACTGATCAAGTCGTAACATTTGTAGTTATAACAAACTGTTAAATTATACCCGGTATTTCTTCAATTATCAATAGGCACCCGTGAAGAGCCACATCCTCGTGGTGGGTGCTGGGTAACGCTAAGCGCTCTTCAATCCCCCGTGGCACCCATGAAGGGCCACCTCCTCGTGGTGGGTGCTGGGTAACCCTAAGTGCCCTTCGACCCCCCGTTGTGGACACGGGGGTATATTTGGTCCACCAACCCGTTTGCCGTGGGTTGCGCCCCTGTGTCGGTGGAGGACGGGAGTCTGGTGGTTGAGGGCACTCGTTCCAGGAACAGTGTTCCTCTGCCCAACACACCACTTCGCCCCTTACTTCAACTAGACGGGTGGTAGAACTGGCCCGGTTCTATCAATCGGCTGGTCATGTTAAGCCCTGTACATTTAAATTTTGCTGAACAAATTTTAAAAATTATTTCAAATTTTTGTCAGTGATCTTGGCTTCAAGATGATATGTTTATATTTTCATTGTACAACTGCGATTTAGTATTATTGTGATTGATTAACATGAATGTCATCAATAAAATGTTCTATGGAAATAGAGTCCTATGTCCAGAAGGAAGTGGCTCAAGGGCCAATCTGGTGGAATAATTGCTTGTTGATTGTTCTGCTGGAGTATATCATCCGGGTATCCTTGGTGCTGCAAGTCGGAAACCCACTTGTGATTAGCATTGTCCTTGTGATACTCCATGGTTGGTGGGGAGCCCGGATGATGAATCAAATTAAACTTACCATGGATTACCAAACCCCCACAAAAAACCCCAAACGTCCACTAGATAATGATGATGAGCAGAGACCTTCCAAATCAACAGAAAATTGGCCACGTTTCCTGGTTCTCGACACTGTAGACGAGACACCACTAAAGCTGAATCCTTTTGTGATTTCTAAGGGTATATATGGCATCGCAGGTGAAGTAAAGACCATAAAACGCTTGCTTTCGGGATCATTATTGATTGAATGCCTTCGGAAACAACAAGCTGCAAACCTCATGACTACAGAAACATTTGCTGGAATCCACATTTCAGTTACTGCGCACAGAACACTGAACACCAGCAAAGGAATTATAAGAGACAGAGATCGTTTGTTGGCCGACATGTCAGAACTGGACATCTTATCCGAAATGAAAGATCAGGGAGTGACATATGTCAAGCGATTTACCACCCGCAAAAACAATGACGTAATTCCGACAAACACGTACCTCTTTTCGTTCTCTTCACCAAATCCTCCAAAGTCTGTAAAGGTTGGTTACTGTAACATCACAGTTGCTATTTACATCCCAAATCCCTTGCGCTGTTTCAGGTGCCAAAAGTATGGCCACGGTGTCAACACTTGCACAAAGCCTATAACATGTGCTCACTGTAACGAAAGTTCACACGTAACTGAAGATTGTGAAAGTGCCTTCAAAAAATGCACAAATTGTTCAGGTAATCATTCCTCCTTTTCTAAAGACTGTCCCATATGGAAAAAACAAATGGAAATAAACAAGGTTAAATTCACTCAAAACATTAGCTTTGCTGATGCCAAAAAGCTTGTTGATTCAACAGTTCCAAATGAATCATATGCATCAGTCGTCAGGACACCCTCCGAAAGCTTGTCAAAAGTAAATTTGCCAGTATCCAGTAGTTCAATAGAGTGTCAGACTCGACCTGGGTTACAAACGATACCCCTCACCTTCTTACACCTGAACAATCTAGTCAGACTTCAGAGTCGGTACAAACCAAAGTTCAGGATGAAGTTCAATTATTGTCCACTCAGAAGACTGGATCTGACACAATTTCAAAGAGTGTGGTCAAAAGTGTACAGTTAAACCTAGGACGGAAAGTGTGCAGAAAAGTGGTAGACCCTCTGAGGGTTCAGAAAACCGTATACAATTATATAACAAATACGGTTCACTCGAGGACATGGATGTGTCAGAAAGCATCCATCCCATGGCACATAGCTCGTCGCCCTCGAAGAAAGTGAGGGGTAGGTACCCTATCAATCCACCTAAGAGATAGGTCGTTTTACTAATATCGTGCAGTGGAATTGTAGAGGTCTGAGGACAAATTTTAATGAACTACAGCTATTAGTCCAGGATCTAACACCATCAGCATTCTGTCTGCAAGAAACGCATCTGAAACAGACGGATAATTTTACTTTACGCCAGTTTACAGCCTTTCATCATTATTCTCCTCTGGGTGATAGGGCCACTGGAGGATCTTCTATCCTTATACGACAGGATGTTATTCACAGTCCTGTTACACTTAAAACTAATCTCCAAGCTGTTGCAGTGCGACTTACTCTGGGTGTAGCATTTACATTATGCTCTGTATTTATTCCGCCCTCATGGGCACTTCATCAGACTGATCTACAGTCACTCTATGATCAGCTCCCGAAGCCCTGTGTTATTATGGGTGACCTAAATGGTCACAACCCGCTCTCGGGTGGTAAAAACACTAATACTAAAGGTAAAATACGGGAAGATTTTATCTCCAATAATGACCTATGTATATACAATGATGATTCAAGCACTTACCTGCATCCAGCAACCGGAGCCTATTCTTCTCTAGATCTGTCTCTTGCAGACACTAACCCCCTAAATGAATTTGATTGGTCTGTCCTCTGTGGAAGTGACCACTTCCCAACTATTCTTTCAGAAATAATTCCATCTGATTCTCCATCATATACAAGATGGAATTTTTCGAAGGCTAACTGGACTTTATTTCATACTATATGTAAATCGAAACTGCGACCTGAATGCTTCAGTGACGAACCTGATCCAATTCAGATTTTTGCTGACGTTTTAAAGGAAATAGCTAATGAATATATACCGAAATCCTCTACAGCTCCACACGTACGGAAACCATGGTTTAATATAGACTGTAGAAAAGCCCGAAAAGCGAGGAAAAAGACAGAACATTATTTCCGCCATCATCCAACTGTCCATAATTTAAATAAATTCAAAATACTCAATGCGAAGGCCCGTCGTACCTTCAAACAAAACAAACGACAATCTTGGAGAAAATATGTCTCCAAACTTAATTCACGCACACCCATGTCTAAGGTGTGGAACATGATTCAGAGAATAAAAGGCAAATGTTCAAAATCTGCTGTTCACCATCTTAAAGATGGTGATAATTTAGTTACTGACAAATCAAAAATTGCAGATAAAATTGGCAAAACTCTTGCCAAAAATTCATCATCGGCAAATTATGTCCCTGAGTTTCAGAGATATCAGAAGCAACAGGAAAAGACAAAACTTAATTTCGAATCACATAACGGTGAAGATTATAATGAAGTGTTTTCATTACATGAGCTACATACTGCTCTTGAGCAAGCTCATGACACTGCAGCGGGTGATGACAATATACATTACCAGCTACTAAAACACTTACCGGAACCATGTCTGATGACACTTTTAGATATATTTGACCAAATATGGACGTCTGGAGAATGTCCTCCTTCATGGCGTAATGCCATTGTAATCCCAATACCAAAACCTGGCAAGGATCATACAGATCCATCGAATTACAGACCGATCTCTCTAACTAGCTGTGTTTGTAAAACCATGGAACGTATGGTGAATAATAGATTAACTTGGTATCTTGAAACCAATAACCTTATAACCAATTTTCAATGTGGTTTCAGGAAAAATCGTAGTACCATTGATCATTTGTTACGTTTAGAATCCTTTGTTAAAAATGCTATAGTAAATAATTGTGAATGAGTGAGTTATTATTTAACGTCACATCGGCAATATTTCAGCCATATCGTGTATAGTAAATAAACAACATGCTGTATCAATTTTCTTTGATCTTGAGAAAGCTTATGATACCACCTGGAAGCATGGCATTTTGAAGGATTTACATGATTATGGTTTGAGAGGCCGTTTGCCTCTTTTTATATCACGGTTTTTAAAAGACAGGCAATTTCAAGTCCGAGTGGGTTCAACCCTGTCTGACCATTATAATCAGGATCAGGGTGTCCCCCAAGGAAGTATTTTGTCTGTCACTTTATTTAGCATTAAGATTAACAGCTTGTCCAAGGTTTTAAACGATTCAATTGATGGATCACTTTTTGTGGATGATTTGTAATATTTCTTGTCGCAGTAAAAATATGCATCTTATTGAACGGCAACTACAGTTGTGTTTAAATAAAATAAATAAATGGTGTCTTGAAAACGGCTTTAAATTTTCTAAATCAAAAACTAATTGCATACATTTCTGCCGTAAATATAAACCACATAACAACCCAGAAGTGTTTTTAAATGGCATTCCCATCAAGGTTGTAAAAGAGGCCAAGTTCTTAGGTCTCATTTTCGACTCCCATTTAACTTTTCTTCCGCATATCAAATCTCTAAAAACTAAATGCCTGAAGGCACTTGATTTATTGAAAGTCGTTTCTAATTCAAAGTGGGGAGGGGACCAAACTACCCTCCTCCACCTCTATAGGTCACTGGTCCGCTCGAAGCTTGATTATGGCTCCATTGTTTATGGTGGAGCCTGTAAAAGCAACCTCAAACTCTTAGATTCAGTCCACCATCAAGGTCTTAGACTTTGTCTTGGGTCCTTCAGAACTTCTCCTGTTGACAGTCTTTACGTCGCGGCAGATGAACCTTCTCTTAACCAACGCCGTATAAAATTATCTTTACAATATATTACAAAATTATATTCTAATGAGTTTAATCCTGCATTTCACTGCATTTTTAATCCTCTTTATGAGGATTTGTATAACAAAAAACCTTCTCTTGTTCGGCCTCTTGGGCTCAGAATTAAGCCATTTATTGCTGCTGCTGGCATTGAGCTGGAAAATATAGCTCCTTCCCGTCTTCTTTCTTCTCCTCCTTGGCAATTGGTTAGGCCACAAGTCGACCTAACACTCACTCATTTAAAAAAAATCAGAAACTAATGACTTACTATATAAACAAGAATATAATCAATTAAAAAGTAAATATAATACATATAAATCCTTATTTACACATGGGTCCAAGGATGGTGGCGCGGTTGCTTGTGCCACTGTCATTGGGTCCAAAACAATATCTTCCAGATTACCCAATGACAGTTCAATTTTCACAGCAAAAGCAAACGCAATACTAACAGCTCTTAAATATATTAATAAACACCGTAAATATAAACAATATAATCATCTTTTCAGATTCTCTTTCGTGTCTTCAGGCTATTAAAAATCTTTCTTGCAAACATCCACTTTTATTAGAAATTATTGAATTGTACAATGAACTTGCTACTGGCCAATGCGACATCGTCTTTTGTTGGTTACCCAGCCACGTTGGCATTTCTGGGAACACAATGGCTGATATTGCTGCTAAGGCAGCACTCAACAAATCTGTGACACCACTTCTGATCCCATACTCTGATTACAAAGCTGCTATAAGATCTTATATCCGTGATCTGATGCAAAAGAAGTGGGACACCCAAGTAGGTATCAATAAATTACATGCAATAAAACCCTATATCGGTTACACTTACTTGGGTTGTCAGTCCAGATTTGAAGAGGTCATTATGCGACGATGACGCATTGGCCATACCAAATATACTCATGAATATTTATTGAAAGGCGAAGATCCTCCGTTTTGTATCCCTTGTGATGAAAGGATCACAGTCAAGCATGTCTTGCTTGACTGCATTGAATATTCCATCACAAGTGATATCTATTTCAAATCCAAAACTCTGAAGGATCTTTTTAATAATGTCAGTTCTCATTTAATTATTGCATTTTTAAAACAATTAGATTTGTTAACAGATTTGTAAATAGCTAAATATTTTATTGTTGGTAGTTTATATTAGTAACTGAGATTGTTAGTGGCTGTACCCTCAAAGGGGGGTTGACGTAGCGTAAAATTATTGTCCTCCTGAGGGGGTACGTAAGTCCCAAAAACGTTCAAAGTCAATTTAAGTGTACCAGGTTTTTAATCGTAGAATATATGTGCTTTTAATTTATGGCTAGATTTCTCTTCTGTTGCCAATGGCTGAAGGGATTGTGTAAATCCAACTATGGTCTAAAGCACATTTTTATATTGTATTGTCTTCATAAATAAAATAATTTTACATGTTCATGCTAGTTTTAGAATCCATCTGTGATACTCTAGTTATTTTACAGTCCTTCGATGACTGATTATTTAGCAACTTTAATTTATTGTTGATATCAAACATTTCTCGTCACTATATGGCTGAAATATTGCCGATGTGACGTTAAATATTAACTCACTCAATCCCCCGTTGTGGACCCGGGGGGTATATTTGGTCCACCAACCCGTTTGCCGTGGGTTGCGCCCCTGTGTCGGTGGAGGACGGGAGTCTAGTGGTTGAGGGCACTGGTTCCAGGAACAGTGTTCCTCTGCCCAACACACCACTTCGCCCCTTACTTCACCTAGACGGGTGGTAGAACTGGCCCGGTTCTATCAATCGGCTGGCAACGCCAAGCCCTGTGCTACGTCTATGTACTATTGCACCAAATTTTGAGAATTATACAATGATGTGTTTAAAATCTTGGCAGAGTTGTAACTACACAAGTTCATGTAAGTTTTTACCTAGAGTCGTATGCCCAGAAGGCGGTGGCTCATGGGCCAATCTGGTGGAATCATCAATCTTTTAATTTTTCTGCTAGAGTAGATCACTGGGTATCCTTGGTGCTGCAAGTCGGAAATCCGCTTGTTTTTAGCATTGTACTTGTGATACTCCATTGTGGGTGGGGAGCTCAGATGATGAAATCTCTACACTAACCATGGCTTATGAAACCTCCACCAAAAATACAAAACGTTCTCTTGAAATGATCCTGATGATGATGACCTTAGACCGTCCAAATCAACTGACTATTGGCCACGCTTTCTTGTGATTGAAACTGTCGACAAAACACCATTAAAGTTGAACCCTTTCGCGGTTTCCAAGGGTATTTAAATGGCCACAGATGAAAGCTGATTCTATTTGCCATTCCATGTTGGTCGGCAGAGGATTTATCACCACAGTGGAGAACGAACCACTGATGCATCTGTGGCAACGCACCACAGTGGAGAACGAACCACTGATGCATCTGTGGCAACGCATAACTGATTTGGTGGGGGTTCAGTCACGGTTTGGGCAGGGATAACTCCTACTCTACTGCACCTGGGCGACGGTAATCTTACAATATTCCAAGGACGTTAAGTCGACGTCTCTACAACAGCAAGGTGGGAACATGTGCAGCTGTTGCAAATGCCAACCCGTTATTGACACTAACGTGTATTTCCCTATAAAGGACACTTCCTAAAGTCATGCGTTATGTGGTTTCCATACTGATTTATGGCATTTTCATGGCATGTAGAGAATAAACACAAAGTGCTTTCATTCGAGTTATTGTTGTCTTTTCTGAAACTAAAGTTAGAAGAAAAAACCGCCATGTTTTCACTCATTGTCAGTCTCGTGATTTCACACTTCGCCTTTGGTGAGTATAATATACATGTGAGTGAGTGATTGAGTTTAGTTTTACGCCGCACTCAGCAATATTCCAGCTATATGGCGGAGGTCTGTAAATAATCGAGTCTGGACCAGACAATCCAGTGATCAACAGCATGAGCATCGATCTGCTCAATTGGGAACCGATGACATGTGTCAACCAAGTCAGCGAAACTGACCACCCGATCCCGTTAGTCGCCTCTTACGACAAGATAGTCGCCCTTTTATGGCAAGCACATGGGTTGCTGAAGACCTATTCTACCCTGGATCTTCACGGGTCTAATATACATGTATTTATGGTGAATGTAAAACTTGTTTTAGTCACAATATGGCTGAAATATTGCTGAATATGAACTCAATCATTCAATGAGATAACATTGCCCTGCTTGTTGTGAATGGTAAAGGGGGCAAGCGCGGTACTGAACAAGTTCCAATACAGATGGCGAGTCCCTGTGAAATCCAAAAGTGACTCCTACTACTACTGTTAAATGTGGAGGGTGCACCAAGCGCCACTTAATACCTATTCTTGCTTTAGTGTACGCTCATTACGCCCATACACCAGATGTATCCACTAGCAACACACTTTGTTTTATACGGGTATGTTTTGGACAAAAAGTAAGACATGTGATTTTTCTTGCTTTGTTTAGTATACAAAGCGTGGGGATTAAGGTCTGGAGTGAGTAAAATTGGTTTTACACCACTTTCAGCATTGTCCCAGCAATGCGACGGCGATGGACACCAGATATGGGCTTTACACAGAGTGGGGAATCGAACTCGGGTACTCCGTCGCCCTTCAGTCTAGAATCCATACCCATCTTCCCAGGCTTAGTGACCTGGTTAAATAATGTCCTTGTAACCCAGCGGCTAGTATTCACAACATCGATCAGTTGACTGCATCTCACAACGGGACCCTTGAAAGTCCGTGTTGAAATTTATCTTCAGCAAGTCATGCTTGTCGTAAGAGACGAAAGGTGAATTTGTAGAAACATGTCATCATATCCCAATTGCGTAGATCGATGTTTATGCTGTTGATCACTAGATTGTCTGATCCAGACTCCATTATTTACAGACTACCGCGATATAATTAGAGTTTTTATGAGTGTGGCCAAACCAAAATGAAGGAATACCAACAGACATCATTCTTTAATCTCAAAGCATCTGAATAAAGTATTGAATGTGTGTATTTTTCCAAAACTGAAACTGATCTGTTTAGATTTAGATTTCATCTTTGAATATTCATTATTCTTTAAATATCAGCTCGTGCTTGGATTCCAATCACTGCAAAATGCAACTGCATTAAGAAATCCAATAGTATACTGAATATGTTCATGTTTCATACCCTTTTGATACAAAATGCACAGCACAGCGACCAAGCTTCTCGAATGGTAAGGTAGATTGTAATACCTGAGCAAGATACCATGTTGAGTGTGCTAATATTGTGTTTATTTCATTTATGCCTATCAAACCAACCGTCGTCTGTAACCTGGAAGATCGAGTCATCCGGCCCTGACAAAGATGAAATGGTATATGAAGCAGCCAATGACGAATGGCAGTGTGAGGCGAATGGCATTTCTATATCCTGTGTCCTTGTTACGGACAAATCTGGGGATGGTACGTCAATAGGTCATACGTCAAGAGATGATACATCAGGACAAAGCATATACGACGTTCCACAAACGTGTTCATGTAACTTTCCAGGGCAGGCTCAACACAACGGCGGTATCCTTTTTCTAGATTCAGAGGAGAATATAATGTATTATCTTAACCATGACACAAACACGTTTACGGAAATGTACAAATTACCAGAAAACATCGGATGGTTAACAGATTCTGAGTCGTGTTGTCTATTTACGTCTGTATGGGACGAAAATACAGACATTTTCAGTCTCAATAAACACTGTCTCAGTAGTGGACAATTTATGAAAACACTTCTGGAAGTGAGTGTAACAGCATATGTCGTCCACTATGATAAAACAACTCAATATCTCTATTACACTCAAGAAAGACAAATACAAGCTTTCAGCATCACCGAATCTAAGACATCTGTGATTGCTTCAAACTTTGGTTCTCATCATTGCACAGGAGATACGGAATCAAATGTCATGATGTGCGTTTCAGCACACCCCGATGAGTCCACTGATACCAACCGGTGTACGTTCAGTTGGGCAAACTACAGGAAATCAGAACGCTTGACCCACAAGAAGAATTTCACAGTCCATCTGGAGGGATCTGATAATTATATTGACGAGGTTTGCTCTGTGATGGACATTATAATATACAGGGATAACAATGATTTTATAGCCTATAACATGACATCGGAAAAACAACGTCCTCTGAATATCTGTACCAATCACCAGAATGAGGAAGATAGCCACTCTGTTGGAGTGTATGGTTTACAATTATTTTTTCAGTGTAATGACAACGGTAATGTTCTTCATTTCTACGACAGGCATCTTCATCACTTGCACGACATATATCTGCCCTTTGAATAAGGGTAATCGCTGGGTATTAATGACAATAATGTCTTCATGTCGTTACACACTCTGTCTCAGTGATTGACATACAAGTCACTGTCCCATCAAGAATCGGTGTGACTCTCCTCAAGCATTCCCAGTTAGGATTCTCGTCCTCTTGTTCTGGATAGGTTATTTAGTTTTAGACTCTGAACTACATCAAAATGCTATATGGCCATTACATGCAGGAGAACATGATAACCCATCTCGATAATTTGTGCACAAACAATTTCGTCTAAGCATGGAATCAATTCATAGAGGAACCAACGAAGATCCAGGATAGCATTGGTCTTCGGACAAATAGAGTTTCTCATAAGAGTCGACTTACGGACATACCCGCTGCATAGATCGACTTTCATAGATGTAAGTCTTTGCATAGTCTTCTACAGGCTCTGATTTGTTTATATATCCCTCATTTAGCTGGAGTGCAGTTTTTGTTTGGGGAATGTAACAATAAAACAACAAAAGTACCTGCAGGATATATGTGACAGGCATTGACACCGGAATGGAGATCACTTCACAGAAAGAATCACTTGCTGATGTCCTCCTCTATTAAACTCTGCACAAGTGAAAGGGACAACACTCTGGTTCCAATAATATACCAGAGTGGGCAGCAGAGAGGACAGAGATAAAAGTTACTACCACCAGCAAACAGTGAATAAGTACCGACTGAGAAACAGTTGGCACCATTTGGACTCACCCTCCAAACAAGAATCGTGTTGTTCTCCAGGAAAGGGACACCTTTTGGTAACAGGACCAATAAAAGACATTAAGTTGAAGATAAGTGACTCTTTGCTTTCTCTCTCTTACCTTCTCTCTACGTTGAACCATTAAGTTGAGAAGAAATGTGTTCTTGATTATTGTTTGATCGACATTCTAAAATTGAGTGAGTGAAAAATGAAGCATGCTATTTATTTATTATATATTGTTGTTGATAGCATAGAAAGACGGTGTAGATTCAACATCCAAGTGAAAAGTGACCACAATCAAGTGATGAAAACCTTTCGCTTGAAACGTTTTAGGGTTAGGTTTTACCTGGCTGTTACAAAGAGAACACTTGTTAAAAAAGCCTGCTTAGTGCTTGACATAGGTCATTACTTGTGCATAAAATTGATATATAGATATGGTATAAATTCAATAAATTGCCGACAGGGTGTTGGCTTTTGTCCAAGGAAGCAGATGTAGGCAATATCACACCTGAATTTCAGCAAAGGAGCAACATTTAGAAACATAACTAGTTGAAGGTGGTAATATAGAGGGACAACTTCAACAGCATTGCAGATGTAGTCAGAATACAGATAAATTAAAAAGCTGCTCATGAACCGATGGAAGTAAATTATCCACCACGACAATGATATGAATGTGGCCAAGTTGGGTATAGAGCTCAAATATGTCAATTTAGGCCAGGGGATGAGGCAATGCTATACCATCTCCCCAAGGCACTTTTACAGGTTGTAAACCCAATGTTGGAGCTCGATGAACTTCACACTATTGATATGCTCAGCTAAATTGGGCTATAGTGTATCTTAAGTGGCAGTTTAGACAATGGAAAATGCTGCCCCTTCAAATGGACCCCAGTTCTATATTCGTCTGTGTGAAGTGATGTTATAAATGGCTGCTTTGATGTTACTATTTCAAGTGAAAATATGACATTATGCAAAGTATAAAGGTAACATGTTGACTTAACCGTTTCTAGTACAACTATTTCTCCATTATGTTTCTGTGGTTTCCATTGTGAGTGAAGATATGAATGCCTGAATGAAAACCATAAAATCAGTGAGTAAGTGAGTCAATATTTATTGTCAAATCGGCAATATTTCAACAATATCGTAACCAAAATAAGTCATACACAGAATAATTAGAGTTATATTATAAAATATGTCGACAAAGCAGAGTAAAACAACTAGATTCACACAGATATAGATGTAAAACTAACATGTAACTGTAAAATAATAACACTATTCTAGACAAGGCACCCGTGAAGAGCCACCTCCTCGTGCTGGGTGCTGGGTAACGCTAAGCACTCTTCAACCCCCCGTTGTGGAGCCAGGGGGGATATTAGGTCCACCAACCCGTTTGCCGTGGGTTGCGCCCCTGTGTCGGTGGAGGACGGGAGGCTGGTGGTTGAGGGCACTGCTTCCAGGAACAGTTATCCTTTGCCCAACACACCACTTCGCCCCTAATTTCACCTAGACGGGTGGTTGAATGGGCCCGGTTCAACCAATCGGCTGGTCATGCCGAGCCCTGAGCACTAAATGTCGTTGCTCTAAAACTATTAGGCTTGGATTTATTTGGCCACAATATTGACATGTTTGGTTTTGTATATATATTGTATGAAATATGAATTTTCAAATTTGATAAAATTTGCCTAGATGCTGGTGCCAGAAGGCGATGGCTCATGGGCCAATCTTGTAGACTGATTACTTGTTTAATCTTTCTGCTGGAGTATATCATCCGGGTATCCCTGGTGCTGCAAGTTGGAGATCCACTTGTAATTAGCACTGTCTTAATGATACTCCGTGGTGGGTGGGGAGCTCGGATGATGAAACAATATACATTCAATATGGCTTACGAAACTCCCCCCAAAAAAACTAAACGTCCACTTGACAATGATGAAGAACAGCGACCTTCACAGTCTATTGATTACTGGCCACGGTTTATAGTGATTGAGACTATTGATAAAATGCCTCTGAAATTAAATCCGTTTGCAGTCTCTAAAGGCATTCATGGCATTGCAGGAGAGGTGAAAAACATTAAACGCTTGCGTTCAGGTGCTTTTAATCGAATGTAGCAAACGACACCAAGCATCCAACCTCCTTTCCCTTGACTCACTTGTTGGTATACCCGTTTCAGTTTCTGCGCACCGTACTCTTAACACCAGCAAAGGTATTGTACGAGATCGGGATCGATTGTTCGCTGACATGACAGAGCTGGAGATAGTCTCAGAAATGAAAGATCAAGGTGTCACCTTTGTAAAACGGTTTACCACCCGTAAAAACTCAGAAATCCATCAAACAAACACCTACCTCTTTTCATTTTCGTCTCCAAATGCTCCTCAATCAATAAAGGCAGGTTACTGCAATATCAGGGTTCACACATGCATTCCCAACCCTCTCAGATGTTTCAAATGTCAGAAGTTCGGTCACGGAATGAACACCTGCAGATTGTCTGTTACATGCGCTCACTGCAGTGAGAAGACGCATGTTATGGAAGATTGTGACAGCAACTTCAAAAAGTGCGCCAACTGCTTTGGAACACACTCTTCTTCCTCTAAGGAATGCCTGATGTGGAAACAGCAGATGGAGATTAATAAAATTAAATTCACTAAAAACATCAGTTTTGCAGAACCAAAAAAACTCGTACAAACCCCAGGACAGGAAACATTGGCGTCAATCACCAGAACACTATCTGATACAACCCCAAAACAGTCCCAAGTCTTAACAACGTCAGTAACCTGTCAAATAGATTTGACATGGGTGAAAACGACTACTCCCGAGCAGTTTTCACCAGAAAAATCCACTCAAACAACAGTTGTAATTTCCTCCCAAATCCAATCTGAGTCTCAGGATAATCGTGAAAGATCTGTACCACAGGATCAATCAACTTCTCAATCAACTGCAAAAGTCCAACAAGTCGTTAAAAACAAAACGAAACCAAGGCCAGATTCAAATAAAAAACTTCAAAGTGGCAGAGTCTCAAAGGGATCAGACAACCAAGTTCAACTCTATAATAAATATGGTTCAGTTGAGGACATGGAAGTGTCCGACCACTCCCATGCAAGGGCACATAGCTTGTCGCCCAATAAAAAAGTGAGGGGTAGAATCCCAATCCTTCCACCTAAAAGATAGTTCATTCCAAAAATATAGTACAGTGGAACTGTAGAGGATTAAGGACCAATATTAATGAGTTACAGCTATTAGTCCAAGATTTGGCACCATCAGCTTTCTGTCTGCAGGAAACCTATCTGAAGCAGACAGATACTTTTAATTTACGTCAGTTTGTTGCATATAATTATTTTTCACCTCCGGGTGACAGGGCCACTGGAGGGTCTTCAATCCTTGTAAAGCAGGACGTTATCCATAGTCCTGTAACACTCACAAATAGTCTCCAAGCTGTTGCTGTGAGACTAACTCTTCACATTACCTTTACACTGTGCTCTTTATATATCCCGCCTTCTTCAACACTCCAGCAGTCTGAACTTCAAGCTCTCTATGACCAACTTCCTAAAGCTTGTATTATAATGGGTGATCTCAATGGCCATAACCCGATCTGGGGTGGTACAAGCACTGACACTAAAGGTAAAATACTGGAAGATTTTATATCCAAGAATGACTTGTGTATATATAATGATCATTCAAGCACTTATCTGCATCCTGCAACTGGCACGTACTCTTCTCTAGATTTGTCTCTTGCAGACTCTAACATCCTCAATGAATTTGACTGGTCAGTCCACAATGACCTCTGTGGAAGTGACCACTTTCCAACTATCCTCTCAGAAATCTATCCATCTGATTCTACATCTTATACAAGATGGAACTTTTCCAAGGCGGACTGGCTCTTATTTCAAACTTTTATTAGCAAACTAAAAACTGAATATTTCAGTGATATAACTGATCCTATTGAAGTTTATTCTGACGTTTTACATGATATAGCTGATGAGTGTATACCAAAGTCCTCTACAACTCCACATGTACGGAAACCATGGTTTAATACAGATTGTAGGCAAGCCAGAAAAGCGAGGAAAAAGGTAGAGAACTATTTCCGCCATCACCCAACTGTCCATAACTTAAATAAATTTAAAATGCTCAATGCGAAGGCACGTCGTACCTTCAAACAAAACAAACGGCAATCTTGGAGGAACTATGTCTCCAAAATCTATTCACGTACGCCAATGTCCAGAGTATGGAACAGGGTTCAAAGAATTAAAGGTAAAGGTTCAAAATCTGCTGTTCACCATCTTAAAGATGGCGATAATTTAATAACTGACAAGTTTAAAATTGCAGATAAAATTGGCAAAACTCTTGCCAAAAATTCTTCATCGGCAAATTACGTCCCTGAGTTTCAGAGATATCAGAAACAACAGGAAAAGACAAAAGTTAATTTTGAATCAAATAATGGTGAAGACTATAATGAACTGTTTTCATTACATGAGCTATATACAGCTCTTGGGCAAGCTCATGACACTGCAGCGGGTGATGACAATATTCATTATCAGCTACTGAAACACTTACCTGAACCATGTCTGGTCACACTTTTAGATATATTTGACAAAATATGGACGTCTGGAAATTTTCCTCCCTCGTGCCGTAGTGCCATTGTTGTCCCCATACCAAAACCTGGCAAGGATCATACTGACCCGTCCAATTACATACCAATATCTCTAACTAGCTGTGTCTGTAAAACCATGGAACTTATGGTGAATAATAGATTAACTTGGTATCTTGAAACCAATAACCTGATAACAAATATTCAATGTGGTTTCAGGAAAAATCGTAGTACCATTGATCATCTGGTACGTTTAGAATCCTTTGTTAAAAATGCTATAATTAATAAACAACATGCTGTATCAATTTTCTTTGATCTTTCGAAAGCTTATGACACGACCTGGAAGCATGGCATTTTGAAGGATTTACATGATTTTGGTTTCAGAGGCCGTTTGCCTCTCTTTATATCACAGTTTTTAAAAAACAGACAATTTCAAGTCCGAGTGGGTTCAACCCTGTCTGATCATTATAATCAGGATCAGGGTGTCCCTCAAGGCAGTATTTTGTCTGTCACTTTATTTAGTATCAAGATCAACAGTTTATCCAAGGTTTTAAACGATTCCATTGATGGATCACTTTTTGTGGATGATTTTAATATTTCTTGTCGTGGTAAAAATATGCATACTATTGAACGGCAATTGCAGTTGTGCTTAAATAAAATAAATAAATGGTGTCTTGAAAACGGCTTTAAATTTTCCAAGTCCAAAACTAATTGTCTACACTTTTGTAGAAAATATAAACCGCATAAAGATCCAGAACTGTCTTTAAATGGCACTCCCATCAAAGTTGTTAAGCAGGCCAAATTCTTGGGTCTGATTTTCGACTCCCATTTAACCTTTTTGCCGCATATTAAATCGCTTAAAGCCAACTGCCTGAAGGCACTCGATTTGTTGAAAGTTGTTTCCAACTCAAAGTGGGGAGGTGATCAAGCTACCCTCCTCCACCTATATCGATCATTGATCCGCTCGAAGCTTGATTATGGATCCATCGTATATGGTGGAGCCTGCACAAGCAACCTAAAACTACTTGATTCTGTCCACCACCAAGGCCTAAGACTTTGTTTTGGGTCCTTTAGAACCTCTCCTATTGATAGTCTATATGTTAAACCAGATGAGCCTTCTCTTACACAACGTCGTATCAAACTATCTTTACAATACATTAATAAACTATATTCTAGCGAGTCTAACCCTGCATTTAGCTGTGTGTTTAATCCCAGCTATGAGGATTTGTAAGACAAAAAACCTTCTCTTGTCCCGCCTCTTGGGCTCAGAATTAAGCCATTTATTGCTGCTGCCGGCATTGAGCTGGAAAATATAGCTCCTTCACGTCTTCTTTCTTCTCCTCCTTGGCAGTTAGTTAGACCAGAAGTTGACTTAACACTTACATCATTTAAAAAATCCGAAACAAATGAATTACAATATATACAAGAATATAATCAATTAAAAAGTAAATATAATACATATAAATTCTTATTTACAGATGGGTCCAAAGATGATGGCGCGGTTGTCATTGGGTCCAAAACAATATCTTCCAGATTACCCACTGACAGTTCAATTTTCACAGCAGAAGCAAACGCAATACTAACAGCTCTTAAGTATATTAATAAACACCGTAAATATAAACAATATATAATCTTTTCAGATTCTCTTTCGTGTCTTCAGGCTATTAAAAATATTTCTTGCAAACATCCACTTTTATTAGCAATTATTGAATTGTACAATGAACCTGCTACTGGCCGATAGGACATCGTTTTTTGTTGGTTACCCAGCCACGTTGGCATTTCTGGGAACATAATGGCTGATCTTGCTGCTAAGGCAGCACTCAACAAATCTATGACACCGCTTCTGATCCCATACTCTGATTACAAAGCTGCTATTAGAACTTACATCCGTGATCTGATGCAGAAGAAGTGGGACACCTAAGTAGGTATCAATAAATTACATGAAATAAAACCCTATATCGGTTACACTTACTTTGGTTGTCAGTCCAGATTTGAAGAGGTCATCATGCGACGATGTCGTATTGGCCATACAAGGTATACTCACAAATATTTGTTAAATGGTGAAGATCCTCCGTTTTGTATCCCTTGTAATGAGAGAGTCACAGTCAAGCATCTCCTGCTTGACTGTGTTGAATTCTCGATCATAAGGGATAAATATTTCAGTGTTAAAACTGTTAAGGATCTTTTTAATTCTGTACATCTTCATTTAATTCTTGGTTTTTTAAAAGAAATTGATTTCATTAATGAATTTTGATTAATATATTCTGTATATAGCTGTGTTTTAATGATTGGTAGTTTGATTAGTAACTTAGATTGTTAGAGGCTGTACTCTCAAGGGGGGTTGAAGTATTGTAAAATTATTGTCCCCCTGAGAGGGTACGTAAGTCCCAAAACTTCGAAAGTCAATTTAAACTTACCAGGATTTTTAAACGTAGCATTTTTGTCATTTTAATTGTAGCTAAAATTTCTTACAATCGCCAGCAGCTGAAGGGGTGCTGTAAATCCAACCGGGGTCCATGCAAGTAGCCAAGGTACTGTAGCCAAGTCCCCATGGTCCCTAGTATGGTGATCGACCTTCAGTGGTTGGCGATCTATAGCCTGTTTTTATCTTGCATTGTCCTAATAGTGCTATTAGTTTTAACCTTCCACACTAGTTTTAAATCTAATTGTGAAATTCTAGTTGTTTTACTGTCCTTCGATGACAGGTTTTATAATATATACATATTCCATTACAATGTAAAATGTTCTCGTCACGATATGGCTGAAGTATTGCCGATGTGACGTTAAATTATAACTCACTCACTGAACCCCCCGTTGTGGACCCGGGGGTATATTTGGTCCACCAACCCGTTTGCTGTGGGTTGCGCCCCTGTGTCGGTGGAGGACGGGACTCTGGTGGTTGAAAGCACTGGTACCAGGAACAGCGTTCCTTTGCCCAACACAATACTTCCACCCTTACTTCACCTAGACGGGTGGTAGAACTGGCCCGGTTCTATAAATCGGCTGGTCACAGAGATCACTGGAGATCCACAGACGTGAGGCATCGTCCCTGTTGACACTCCATGGTTGGTGGGGAGCTAGGAGGGTGAACCATATATTTTTCTACCATGGCACCCCCACTAAAAAAACGTTCACACTAATCTGATTCGTTGTCTTCAGATGATGAAGCGCAAACAACTGTCAATAACCCTGATAATTGGCCTCGTTTGATTGTGATGTGTGCCCCTGGCGGTGGCCCTCTCAATTTAAATCCCTTTGCTGTGTCAAAGGGCACTGAAGGTTTGGCTGAGGAGGTGAAAGGCATCTAAAAGTTGAGATCTGGTTCCCTGCCCATCGAATGTAGGAAAGAAATACAGTCAAATATTCTGCTCAAAACAAAGTCTTTAGCAAATGTTCCTGTGAAGGAAATACCAGCAAAGGCATCGCCCGTGATATTGGACGTTGCCTGTCAGACATGAGTGAAACTGACATCGTTACTGATCTGCAATCCCAAGGCGTTACACACGTCAAACGGTTTACAGTAAAAAAGAATAATAATGTCTTCAAGACAAATACTTACCTGTTCACATTTTGTCTCTGAAAGCAGGATATTGCAACTTAAGGGTTGATACTTTTATCCCCAAGCCCTTAAGGTGTTATAATTGCCCTTTGTGATAAAGCACCTGTATGTGTCAACTGCTCTGGTTGCCATCCATCCTGATCGAAGGAATGTCCTTCCTGGAAGTTACAATCAAAGATTTCACGAGGGAAGCATAAGCAAAACGTTTTTTTCATTGAAGCAAAACAGATTGTTCTAGCACAAGAACAGTCGGGCCCGAGTTATGCTACCGCTGTTTCTGCTTCTGTTCAGGCCTTTAAACCAAAACATGTTCCATGCAGTTCAGTCGGTTGTCAAACGGATTATATGTGGCTAGAACATCAGCTTCCACATTGCTGTCTGCTGAAATTCAGGCGAAAACTCCAAACGAAATTTCAGTGTACAAACCATTGTTCAGACCGAGGCATCTTGAGAAAAGGATTCATCTGCTTCTCAGAAACAAGCATCTAAATCAGACTCAAATGTGAAATCAAAAGTGAAAACTACATCCAGACCGAGCAATGAAATCAATAAGAAAAATCAAAGCAACAGATCTCAGAAGGGGTCAGATGACCAGGTCAAACTATATAATAAGTTTGGATCACTTGAGGCTATGGATGTGTTCGACCATAGCCAAGGTCGGACTCATAGTTTGTCACCCTCAAGGAAGGTGAGGGGTAGATCTCCTGTACATCCGCCACAGAAATAATGTCTTCACCTATAATTCAATGGAATTGTAGAGGACTCCGGACTAATTTAAACGAATTACAGTTATTAAACCAAGATTTTAAACCGTCAGCGTTTTGCATCCAAGAAACCTATCTGAAACAGGCAGATAACTTTGACTTCCGTCAGTCCAATGCATATCATTGTTTTTCTCCTCCGGGTGAAAGAGCTTCTGGTGGATCATCGATCCTGGTGAGGAACAATGTTATCCATAGCCCCGTTCCACTTAAAACAAAACTTCAAGTCGTTGCAGTTCGACTTACATTACAGGTTGCTTTTACTTTACGCTCTTTGTACATTCCGCCTTCATCGTCTGTCCAACTAGCCGCTCTGCAAGCTCTTTACGATCAACTACCTAAACTCTGTTTAATCATAGGGGATTTAAATGGCCACCACCTACTCTGGGGTAGCACCAATACAAACACCAAAGGGAAATTATTGGAGGATTTTATTTCAAACAATGATTTTTGTATTTATAATAACGACTCAAATACTGTTTATCTTGATACTAAATAAAGTGACAGACAAAATACTGCCTTGAGGGAGATGGATCAACATTCGGGTTTATAGCGGAAAGTATTGTGGGGAAATGGTCACTTCCACACAGGTCATCGTGGACTGACCATTCAAATTCGTTATAAATATTGGGATCTGTAAGAGACAGATCAAGTGCAGAATAAGTTCCAAATCCAGGATGTAAGTAAGTGGCTGATCCATCATTAAATATACATAAGTTATTATTAGAAATAAAATCTTCCAAGAGCTTCCCCTTGGTATTAGTCTGAGAACTACCCAAAAGAGGATTGTGTCCATTTAAATCGCCCATGATAATACAGGGCTTGGGGAGTTGGTCATAGAGAGCTTGAAGTTCAGACTGTTGGAGAGACGAGGACGGTGGAAGATACAGAGAACACAATGTAATAACAACGTGCAAAGTTACACGGACAGCAACAGCTTGAAGGGGAGTAGTATGATGGACAGGGCTATGGATGACACCACGTTTCATCAGGATTGAAGAACCTCCAGGAGGTGAAAAGACATTATAAGAAGTATACCCTCTCACATCAAATTTGTCAGTGTCTCTATAGTATGTTTCTTGTAAGCAGATAGCCGATGGTTTAAAATCTTGAATTAAGAGTTGTAAATCATTAAAATTGTTCCTAAGACCTCTACAATTCCACTGTACTAATGTATGGTTAGAAATTATGATGGAGTTATAGGAGACCGCTCACGGTCTTTTTTCTTTGGAGAATGACTCCGGGAGCGGGTGCTCTGAGGAGAGGAAATATCCATGTCCTCAAACACCCCAAACTTATTGAACAGAGAAACAGTATTTTTCTGTGCTTTGGGTTCACGATCAGAACGCTGATTTTGCTTCGAATAATTGACATTTGCATTGGGTTTCTTTCCTTTAGAAGGCTGAATCGTTGTTTGCGAAGCAGATGTCCGATGAGACGGTTTTTCTGGGATTTTAGCAGAAAGTAATACTTTAGCAGAGGATTCAGTCCATGTGAAGTCCGCCTGACAACCTACTGAATGGACTGAAATTATTCTAGAAGCTGTATTAGGAGCTGGAGGACAAATGGAAACAGCAGCAGCATACGATGGCCCTGGTGTTTGGGCGAGAACAATCTTTTTTGCATCTTGGAAAGAGATGTTGCGTTCATGCTTGACTCGGGAATTTTGGATTGTTGTTTCCACGCTGGGCAATCTTTAGATGAAGAAGGATGATTGCCAGAACAGTTGACACAAGAAGGGGATTTGTCACATAATGCGCTGTCTGCACATGTTCCACCACATCTATGGCAGGCAGCTGGGTTGCGGCATGATCGAGAGCCGTGTCAATACTTTTTGACAACAGTAGCACCTTAGAGGATTTGGAATAAAGGCATCGACCCTTAAACGACAATAACCTGCTTTGAGTGAGACCGAGACGTGTTGGAACACCGAATGTGAATAAGTAGGTATTAGTTTTTGTGATTTCATTGTCTTTCTTGATAGTAAATCGTTTTACATCAAGAACCCCTTGTGAATGTAGTTCTGAAATTATATCACAGACATCCATATCCCAACATCGCGGACAATTCCTTTACAGGTGTTTAAAGTTCTATGAGGTGAAACCTCGACAGAAACGTTGGCCAGTGATTTCGTTGAAAGTAGAATTTGAGACTGGATTTGCTTTTTGCATTCGATAAGCAGATGTCCCGATCGAAGCTTTTTAACCTCTTGTACTTCACCAGCTAAGCCTTCAATGCCCTTTGCGATGGCAAAGGGATTTAGTTTGAGAGGACTGCCATCAGGGGAACACATAACAAGAAATCGTGCCCAATGATCAATGTTGTTTTGAGATAATACAATATCATCATCTGAAGACCACGAATCATCAGATTCATGCGAACGTTTTTTTTGTGGGGGTGCCATGGTTATATCAAATATGATTCACCCTCCTAGCTCCCCACCCACCATGGAGTGTCTATAGGGACGATGCCTTAAGTCTGTGGGTCTCCAGCAGACGGCACCAAGGATACTAGGAGGGTATACTCAAGCAGGAATATATCTTGAAAAGTATATGTCCTACCGGATTGGCCCATGAGCCACCGCTTTCTGGCACCAGCATCTAGGCAATTTTTCAAATTTGAAAATCTATTGATCATATAACGTAGAGAACGAACAAGTCAGTAATGTCCCAAAAAACCAAGCCAAATAATAATAGAGCAATGAAATTTTAGTGCTCAGGGCTCAGCATGACCAGCCGATTGGTTGAACCGGGCCCATTCAACCACCCGTCTAGGTGAAGTAAGCGGCAAAGTGGTGTGTTGGGCAAAGGAACGCTATTCCTTGGACCAGTGCCCTCAACCACCAGCCTCCCGTCCTCCACCGACACAGGGGCGCAACCCACGGCAAACGGGTTGGTGGACCAAATATCCCCCCGGGTCCACAACGGGGGGATGAAGGGCGCTAAGCGTGACCCAGCACCCACCACGAGGAGGAGGCCGTTCATGGGTGCCAAAATATTGCTGAGATACTATCAGAGCTACATTATGTATTAATGCGTTCGCTCATTGTCCTTATATATTATTGGTTTCTTTTTGAAAATGTTTAAAATGAAATGCAATTATAGGAAATTGTTTGAGATTATCGTATAGGTTAATACATATTCATAAATACCACTTTTGAAACTGAAACTTACCTCAAGGTTATATATGTGAAGAAATTTAGGATAGCAATTGCAAGGCTAAAATGTTCATCCCATGATCTCCTTCCATGTAGAAACAGGAAGGTACACAACTATCTCTAGGGAAATAGATATTGTTTTCTTTGTAATATGAATATCATAGAAGACGAATATCATCTACTTCTTATATGTCCATTTTATTCAACAATAAGAGAAAAATATCTGTCTTTTTATTATATAGACACCCAAACGCTCACATATTTATTTCTCCACCGAGTTCAAACAGTTCTCAAATTCTACGAAATGTATCAGTACTTATATTCAATGTTTTACACTAGAGAAAGGCTGTCTTAATTGTGTCATGTAGTATTCACGTTAATGATTGATTATACTCTATCATATTCACATTGTAATTCACTACAGGCCTGTAGCGTCTTCGGTACTGAATAAACGGATTTGACATAAATACCAGTAAACATATTTATGACTATGAGAAGAAGGAAAGTTATTTTGACCTCAAAACCAATCAAAGTAAGGCCGTTATGCGTCCCTGATTAGTTTTTTTAATACATATTTTAAAAATTTGGACGGTATTGTTGCTCACCTCGACTTAAAGGTAATCATTTGAAAAAGCATGGAGTCATGACTAGGAGAAACGGACACATAGAAGTTCAGCTCCAAGAATGAGGCTAGTAACTTCACAAGAGATCTTAACAGAGATAATGAAAGAGTATGGTGAGTGAGTTAAGATTCAAAGTCACATCGGCAATATTTCAGCCATATCGTGACTAAAACTAGTTCTAAATTTGTAGTACATACATATAATATATAAAACTCTGTCAACGAAGGACAGTAAAACCACTAGATTATCACAGATTGAGTTAAAACTAGCTAACATATATCTTTAAAAGTAGAAAACTATTTCTGGACAATACAATGTAAAATTGGGCTACAGATCGTCAACAACTGAAGGTAGATCACCATACTAGGAACCATGGGGATTTACAGTACCTTTGCTACCTGCATGGACCCTAGCTGGATTTACACCATCCCTTCAGCCATTGGCGTTTATACCGAGAATTAGCCATAAAAGAGTATGGTGAAAGCAAGGTGAATTATAAGTTGTTCACTGGTCTGGAGGGGGGCATAGAGAAACATCGAGGGTACATCAACCCACTGGCCCCGAGGGACCAGTGAACAATGTATTTATCTTAGCGAACACCTTAATGGTAACTTTGAACTGTTTGAAGCATGGGTATCGGTTCATAGTATGGAGTACCAGACCACAAAGCGACAAGAAAAACAAATTCATCCTTCCATCGATTGGCATTCGCAAAACAACGATAATTTCCGTACATCATACGTGATCCAATGTTACTTGAGATAAAGAGTTACTACTATGAAGTACCAAATGAGTTCGGCATTCCCAGCAGGGTACATATAAAATGTTACTCGCTTGTAAGCGGGGTACATTGAAAATAACAGAAGTGCGCTGAGCAAATCAGAAAACGACATTTGTGTGAGACAAAATAAATTGGTTTCAAACCGAGTTGAATCCCATACCAAACGAAACATTTGGCACAATTCATTAACTTGTTACAGAAAATGGCTTAGTAATACCCCAAATCAAACTAATTTCTGTCATGGAGAAAGCACAGTCCACTGTAGAAGTCCAACAACACACAACACATCTAATTGTGGAAATATCAGGGGCTCATTCAATGATGATGGTAGCCTGGCAGTAGCCGCCATCTCACACATGCAAAGGCATAATCACATAAGCATAAAGTGTGTTTCTCCTCGTAATCACACAACACCTTTCTTTTGCAAATGATTAGATATTAGTTAAGTTGAGCAACAATACTATTCAACATTTTAACTAACGAAGGAAGAATAAATTCTTTACTATGATTGCTTTGAGTTCAAAACAACTGTTCTTTACTTCTCATAGTTATAAATATGTTTACTGGCATTTATGAATATGTATAAATGTACTTTTTACACTATCTCAAACAATTTCCGTTTTATGTAGTAGAAAATTTTCAAGAAGAACCATTAATATATAAGGACAATGTGTGAACGCATTAATACATAATGTAGCTCTGATAGTATCTCAGCAATATAGTGACTTTGCATTCTAAAACTGATGTTCCTGTAAATGGTTAATCACAACTTGTTTTGAACTTATTCCGGCAATTTGATTGTTCATTTCCTCCTGATTTACATACGTATCTTCAAAAAACACACTCAGCAGCTGTACTAGATATTTTGCCTCATGTAATGCAGCTCTTAAACGTTTGGCATATTGGTGAAAGCCAACAGCACAGAAATCTGTGACACCACTTCTGATCCCATACTCTTATATTCCTGATCTAATGCAGAGGAAGAGGGCCACTTAAGTAGATAGCATAAATTACATATAACTAATAAACCAACTATCAGTTACACCTACTTGGGTTGTTAGTCTAGTTTTTAAGAGGTCATTATGCGACGATGTCGCATTGGCCACACGAGATATAAGCATGAATATATACTAAAAGGTGAGGATCCCCCTTATTGTATCATTGTGATGAAGGAATCACTGGCAAGCATGTCCTGCTTGACTGTATTTATTTTTCCATCACAAGGGATAAATATTTTAGTGTTAAAACGGTAAAAGAACGGCTTCTTAACAAAGTTAAGTATCATTGTATTATTGCGTGTTTAAAAGAAATTGAACTGATTGATAAAATTTGATTGATATAATTTGTAGATAGATATTTTTCAATGATTGGAAATTTAAATTAGTAACTTAGATTGTCAATAGCTGAACCCTCAAGGGCGGTTAAAGTATCGTAAAATTATTGTCCTCTTGAGAGGGTACGAAGTCCCGAAACTTTCAAAGTAAATTTAGAACTTACGAGGAATTTAAGCGTAGATGTGACGTTTCACGCTCTTTTATTAAAGTTATTCAGGGTGTATTTATTAGGGGTGGATGTCAGCCTTATTGTGGGAACAGATCTCCCAAATACACCGAATATAAAGCATGCGTTTGGTTATCAAAACCTGTTATATAAAGTCTTGTTAAGTTGAATTTAACACAGCTGAACATCGCACTGTCAAGGGAGAGCTTAGGTATAAGGCCTTTTTTGTGAGTAAGGTTCTGGTTTCTTTAAAGTTAAATAAGTAGATTTATAACTTTGTGGTGAAGATTAGAAAATATTTGTCCTTTAACATTGTTTCTCCCAGACACGTTTGGTAGCATTTTTGGTGTTATTATTTTAATTTTGTTGTGTTAGATGTGTTGACACGACATGTTACGGTTGTCACCACGTGGCTAGGGAGTAGGTATTGTATTATTTCCAACTTGAGGGGAATTGCTCCCACTTCTGGTTTCATATTCAAGAGTTCTTCAAGACATATAAGGCAGTACTATGCTATTCTGGATGACAGCAACAAACACAACTGTTATGCATCGTATGCAGGATTACATCCATGGACTATTTTTTTGTGGACATTCTCTGTTTATGGACCTTCAGTGAACTCTGTTTACTTTGGACCATTGTTTGCTTCGCCTTCAGTGAACTTAGTACAATATATACTGATTACCTATATTATCTTTTTGAGTGAGTTTAGTTTTACGCCGCACTCAGCAATATTCCAGCTATATGGCGGCTTGTAAATAATCCAGTCTGAATTGAGCATTTGCGCAATTGATTAGTCAGCGAAACTGAACCCGAATATATACCTTTTTATGGCAAGCACATGGGTTGCTGGAGACCTATTCTACCCCGGATCTTCACGGGTCTTATCTTGTGGAGAATGTCACTGTTTCATGCTACTGTTTGTGAAGTGAGGCTGTAATGTAATAAACATATTTAGGGTAAACAGGTTTTATTTTTCATTTGTAGTAATATGTTCTTAATATCCATTTCTCGTCACGATATGGCTGAAAAGCAATCGCCAGCGGCTGAAGGGATGATGTAAATCCAGCTAGGGTCCATATGGGTAGCAAAAGGACTAGTATGGTGATCAACCTAGAGGTATGGTGATCTAGCCTTGATGTGTTTATATTGTATTGCCTTCGTTAATTAAAATGTTTTAGTTTTACATGCTAGTTTTATGTTCATATCTGTGACACTCTAGTATTTTTACTGTCCATCGTTGACAGGTTTTACTCTTCACAATCTTTTCATCTTTATTGTATAAATTGTTTTCGTCAGGATATGACTGAGATATTGCCGATGTGACGTTAATTATTCACTCACTCGCTCACTTATGGCTTTGTGTACTTTGTTTGTGTGGTATTGTTGCAATGTTCAGGCGGTAAACGTACAGTTTCATGGCCATGAGCTTTGAGATATTGATCTACCTTATAGATGGTAGTTTGTTGCGCTGAAGTATGTCATACAAACAGGTTTAGATGCTTTTGATGGAAAGGGAATATTTTGTTATTTCTATTTATTTTCTGGACATTTCCTGTTGTTGGATGTTTTCCTGTTGTTGGATCCTGGATACTGCACGCTATGATATGGGGCGTTGTCCATAACAATTAAACTTTTTTGAGAGCGCTTGAACGAGCTGTTTTTTCACCCAATTTAGGAAATTCATTTCAGTTTGGTAATCTCTGTTGCCTTTGGATATCGCCTTGAACAGGTGCGAACAATCAGGCACAAACCCCACACTTTTACAACCTGCATGTAACACAATGAGCCCCTCACCCTTGCCCAATGGCAGTTTCCCATTGCATGGTTCTGTAAAGGAGTCGTGGGCTTTGAGTGTGGCTGGCGTTCACCCATTTTTCATCCCAAACACTGGTTTTAATCCTCCTTGACGATGTTAGCTCACATAGCATCCACCTTCCCACTTACCTTTCTGTAACGAAACCCAAATTTATGCAAAAGTTTCTGTAGCTGATATTTGGATATAGCCAAGGAATGTTTTGCATCCATGTGTTTCTGCAAAATGCGTAAGAAAAGAAATTTATTTTTGGTATAGAGTCTTCTAATAGCATTCTTCCTAACTCTTTCTGCCAAAAGTTGAGATTTTGATACGACCCCTTCAGTTGTGTCTGACTAGGTTGCACGTTGTCTCAATAAAATTGTCAATTGTCTTTTAGACAACCCCACTGCGCGTGCAGTGTGTTTAACAAATTTACCCAGGGCATATTCAACACGACCCTTTCACTTTCGCCTTTAAAAAATAATGGACTTGATGTCAGAGGTGAATTTTCATTTCATCATATGCTTGATGTGACGTCACAAATGCACGTGCTTACCACCCTTGGGGCTGTTCCTGCAACACTGCTGTTACTTTACACCCGTAAAACCTCCCACGGAAAATCAAAAACAAATGGATGATAGGTTGTGAAGGAACTTTCTATTTTTTTTTTTTTTTTTTGGGGACTGAAGAGAGAGAAACCGTTATGAAACTTTTTAGTGTGATGTTTTCATTACACTCTGCGTTGAATTGAATGTCAGTTTTATCGAAGTTGTGTGTATCACTTTATGCCTGAAATAGTATCGGAGGTGGGTTATCTGTTAAGTAGTTCACTGACTTCTTTTATATATTAACAACAAAACTTTATGTAAATGAGTTGGAAATTGCTCGAGTTTATCTAAAGAACATATAATCTTATACATTCATCCATATTTACAAATAGCAGTAAAACAATTTACTTCATAAAAAGTCAAAGCTATCAAACAACTCTTTTCAATGAAAAAACCCCAATCAAAATGGTGTATTTTCATATTTTTTGATTTGTAGCCAAAATACTGGTACGGAAGTGTAGCTCATCTCGACGTATTTCAAAGTATGAGGTCATCATAAGGAAATTGATTCTGAATAAAAGTTGCCTCATCTGGGTAATTTCACGTGATCTGTTTACAGAGAGTATATATTTTGAGGAAATGCAAGAGCACAGCCAAAGCATGGTTAGCCTTCAAGGCGTTTACAGAAACACTGTTAAATCAGTTAAATCATACAAGCTATCCTACTACTAAATTTCGTTAACATTTTAAAAAAGCGGCTAAGTTGTATATCCACACTGAAATCTTTTTTCAATATGGCTGTCATGGAAAAAGCAGAGTCATTTACAAGATTCCGACTATTTCATAGGCATGTGCACCCAGCACATTTACATGAAAGAGATAGTCGATTAATCCTCTGACAATTACAGGGACTGAGTGAGTTTGGCTTTATGCAGCGTTTAGCAATATTCTAGCAATATCACGGCAGGGGATACCAGAAATGGTCGTCACACATTGTACCCATATGGGAATAGAACTTGGTCTTCAGCGTGACTAGCGAACTCTATGGCCACTAGGTTACCCTACCCCCTCCGCTAAAATTTACAGGAGTATGGGGTAGAAAGGATATCATATTGATCGCTGATTAGTTGAAATGTCCCCCACATGATAACGAAAACTTTTTTGAAAGCTTAACTGACGACATGAATGTTCTAAACAACTGCATAGTGACTCTCCGAAACCTTGGTAGTAACAGTACCCTCGATCGTACCTCAAACGTTTTGAAATGTAGACACCATGGGCAGGAGCTGCTTCACTATTGCTCAACATAGAGGAAACACAGAACACTGGAAAACCGAAGTCATCCATATTTTCTTGGGGAGATTGGTTTGGCATTCTGAGTATTCGTAAATCGATCTAAACATGTAAAGGCACATCCGGAATCTAATGCAAAAGAAGTGGGACACACTAGTACGTATTAATATATTACAGGCATTAAAACCCACTGTTGGTTACACATGCTTAAGTTTTGTTTTCAGATTTGAAGAGGTTATTTCAAGACGATGACGCCATATTGGCAAAAGCAGATGTACTCTTGAATGGAAAGGTGAGGATCCTCAATTTTGTATCACTTCAGGTGAAAGAATCTCCTTGATGTTTCAATCGCACGAGATCAATACTATAAATTATCATCTACAAAGGATCATTTTTATAGCATTAGTTTTCATTTTAATACTTTTTGGTCTAAGGGATTTAATTGATTCATATAGGATATATATAGTCATATATTTTATCACTATATAGTATTGTATAAAATTGTTTACATTTTGTACGTGGCTTCTCGACGGGGTTTGAAGTACATCATAAACTTACTGTCACCCGAGAGGGTAATCCATGCCAGTCAGAGAATAAAACGGGTGGTGTCAATCCAGCCACTGTCCTTTCAAGAAGCACGAGTAATTCCCCTCGGTGAGCATGATGATCTGCCTTTAGTTGCTGGTGTTCCACACAGCAGATATTTCAAACATTTTACCTGTTTTGGCGTCCTTTGTCGACACGTGTTACAAGCTGTTTCTTTAACTTTATGAATTTAGAATGAGCAACTGTATCTGTAGACCATAAACCGAACCTTGAAATCAACTATTGAGAAATTAGTTTCACTTGAACGATGTAGTTCTTCTTGACGTCTCTTCTTTCATTTCGAAGTGAACCAGCTTGTTGCTGTGGCATGGTGAAAGGAAAATGATTGAGCACTCCTGATCCCTACACACCACAGAGTGATAACATTGACAAATGACATCAGATATCGAACACCAGGATATGGGATATTCTAGTTGTTTTACTGTCCTTTGTCGACAGCTATTTAAATTGATTACCTTGTTTTCATCGCTATATGGCTGTAATATTGCCGATGCGATGTAAATTGTTAACTCACTCACTCACTCACTCGAACACTTGGATACAGGGGTGTTATACTCCAGGTAATATGACAAATATAGCTATATTTATCTGCCAACAATCACCTCCTCGTGGTGGGTGCTGGGTAATGCTAAGAGCTCTTCAACCCCCCGTGTGGACCCGTGGGTATATTTGGTCCATAACACCCCATTGCTGGTCGGATGACCGAATTGGGCAACCTGTTTGCCGTGGGTTGCGCCCCTGTGTCTGTGGAGGACGGCAGTCTGGTGGTTGAGGGCACTTATTCCAGGAACAGTGTTCCTTTGCCCAACACACCACTTCGCCCCTTACTTCACCTAGACGGGTGGTTGAATGGGCCCGGTTCAATTAATCGGCTGGTCACGCCGAGTCCTGTGCAGTATATTACATTTGCACAAATTTGACTTTTTTTAAAGTATCAGTTTTGGGTCCTGGCTCGATTACATTGAACTTTGTGACTTTTTTACTGGAAGTAATCAATTCTATAATTGCCTAGAGTCAGCATTGCTCAAAAGGCGGCGGCTCATGGGCCAATCTGGTAGGATATATCTTTTTTAAGATATATATCTGCTTCAGTATACCCTCCTAGTATCCCTGGTGTCGTCTGTTGGAGAACCACAGGCATAACACATCGTCCTTGTTGACACTCCATGGTGGGTGGGGAGCTAGGAGGCTGAAGCATATATAAATCAACCATGGCTACCCCACTTAAAAAAACGTTCTTATGAATCAGATGATTCGGAGGATGAGGGTCCTGCAGTTTTCTCAAACCCAGACACCTGGTTTCGTTTTCTTGTGATGTCAGCACTGGATGGTGGCGCTCTAAAATTAAATCCTTTTGCTGTAGCGAAATGTATCGAAGGATTGGCTGGCGAGGTAAAAGAGATTAAACAACTACGATCTGACGCACTGTTAACTGTTAAATTCTGCTGTCAACAAAATCTTTAGCAAATGTTCCTGTGGAGGTGTCCCCCCTCACAGGACCTTGAACAGTAAGGGCATCGTCCGTGATATTGGACGTTGCCTTTCCGACAGAATGAGCAACTGTAACTGTAGGCTCAAAGACCATAAATCGAACCTTGGAATCAACTATTGAGAAGTTAGTTTCACTTGAACGATCTAGTTCTCTTCTTCCATTTCGAAGTGAACCAGCTTGTTGCAGTGCCATGATGAAAGGAAAATGATTAAGCACTCCTGATCCCACCCACCACGGAGTGATAACAATGACATATGGCATCAGATATCGAACACCAGGATACAGGGGTGTTATACTCCAGAGAAAATGACAACTATAGCTGTCTTTATCTGCCAACTTATTGTCAGACTTGCTTGGCCCATGACAAGGAATTGAGGATATACATTATTTGGAGGTCGGTATCATCGGAGTGGCCCAGGAGCAACAGCCTTATGGTATAAGACTCTAGGAAATTTAATTTATCAATAATGTGTACACTGGAAATCGAATTAGTGAGTGAGTTAAGATTTCAAGTAGTCACATCAGCAATATTTCAGCCAGATCGTGAGTAAAACTTATAATTTCATAATAATGTCACGGTTAATAATTTGCCGTGACAAAAGGTTTAAGATTCACCTTTGAACCAGCAAGATAGAACACAGACAAGTCTAAAATATTGGAAAATATACTGAACAAACAATGAGCAAGCTACAATGAATAACAATACATATTTCTAGTACAATGCAATTGAGTCACAAATTTAAAATATTGGGTCACAAATATAAAATATTAACTCACCAGAGAACATATATACTGATTGAAGGTTGTTTACAATGACTACAGGCAAGTACGGTCTGTCTTGAAATGTTGAGAAACTCGACGATGGCAGACAGATATGTATAAATCCAGTCATGTAATAAGGCCCGTCGCACAACTCAACAACCAGCCTTTAGATAGCTCTTACACAATTCTCGAGCATTCTAGCAAAGCTAGGCTCCATCATAATGCTCTCAGACCGTTCACGAAAGCCATCGTAAACACAAGACAGGAAGTCAAAACAAATACAAAAGATTGCCCCAAGGGAGGCAACTCTGGAGCGCTATCAAAAGGGCGTGCCGCTACAAATACTACTGTCATAGAACATATATGAACATATATAAAACCCACACTCACAACTTTAAACATTGTGACCCATAATAACTATCACTTAATCAATGTCATATTACAAATTACTAAAAAACACACACTCTCATAACACTAGTGGTGGTGTTGCTTACGATTGCGATGGTGATACTAATTGGACATTATTCTTCTAGCGAACGGTTTGACTGTTATGAGTACTAACATTCCAGAATGACAAAACAGCTAGCCTCAGAACAATCACTCAGAATAGCCTTGTGATTTAGCTTACGATTCCCCGCATGTTTTGATTGATTGATTGTGTCTAGTTTTACGCCGCTTTTAGCAACATTCCAGCAATATCATGACGGGGGACACCAGAAATGAGCTCCACGCATTGTGCCCATGTGGGGAATCGAACCCGGGTCTTCGGTGTGACGAGCGAACGCTTTAACTAGTAAGCTACCGCCCCGCCCAGGGGTACAATATGTGAAGCTCATTTCTGGTGTCGCCCTCCGTTATCATTACATAGAATGACTAGGATTTCCGTTTTAACTCATATTATCAAATATAGTGGATGAAATAAATTGTTGAGGTTTTCACCATAAGTAATATACGTCTTTCTCAGAGACAAAAGTAGAATCAAAATAATGAGTGAATACTCCAGGCTCTAAGTATCTGATCCAAGCGCTTGCACAGCACATTATTACCCTGGATAACCCAAGGTACCTGTGAGGCGCTAGATAGTTATAGTCACATGACTTATCCCAGCAGGTACACATTTTCTGCTGGGTGAAGAGAGGCCTGTTTGAACAAACGCACTTGCCTAAGGTAAGACCTAGTGTCTCACATGAGTAGTGTTGTGGGGCAGGACTGAAGTCCTAGAAACTCTCAGGAATCAAGCTGCCGAACACGGTTGCCCATCCATGGACTCTCCGCGCCCAACGTTGCTTATCTTCAACTGATTTGTGACCTGAGCACTATGCACAGGACCACATGCCACCACACCACTAGTATTAGTTTCCAAACAATAAGACAAAGTCATCAATGTCCCCCGCCATGGCAAAATACTCTTCATGAATATGTCTACTAGGTAAGGTTACGTCAAATATTTTGGTGTGTATGTGGCAAAATGGAAGGAGAGAATTGAAAGGTTTTTAAGTTCTGCTCCAGAAGGGAGCACTACCACAAAATCCATCTGAAGCCAAACTTGTTGGCATGGAAACACAAAAAATATTTTATTCAGAAATACAAAACTACCAAAAGGCACCATTTCACCACCAGATCTATCGATGTAAGAAGGTTGGTAAAGAAATATTGAACGGTTTTAAAGTTCTGCTCCAGAACAGAGCACCAACACCAATTTCAGTCAAAGTCAAACTTGTTGCCATGGAAAACAAAACATATCATAATCAGAGATCCAAAACTACCACGAGGCACCAGTTCATCACCAGACCTATCTGTGTGCCAAGTTTGGTGAATAAATATTGAATGGTTTAAAAGTTCTGCTCCGGAAAAGAAAAATGTGCACGGAAGCACGCACTGACGGGGTGCATTTTAATACCGCAAAACGCGTTGCAGGAGATAATAACCAAAGTAGCCAAGTAGATGCTTGCGAATACAACCGAGTCATCGTTCAAATGGAATGTATTAGAATGTGTTTCATGTAGGTATGTTAGCCATGAGAACACTGCAAAGCTGTCGACTCATCAGTAGATACTCACTCCCACCCATGATTTGTAAATGGACGATCGCGGCAGGTTTAGATATAGAACAGATGATATTAAAACACGCGTTAAGATGTCATCTTTGGATCATGCCGGCATGTGCCGAAACAGGAAATATGTAAGTGTTGGCGAACAATTGAAAAACAAGAGTCATCAGAAGATGACAAATCCCCCCGACTCCTACAAATTTGAAGGAAAAAATCCCTCTCACTTCCTAGAATTTCTGTCTTATCTGTCCGTCCGTATACAGGAATAGTTATTGAGTTATTTCAAGTCCCTAATAGCAAAAGGCAACAGTTCATAACCTGGATTTTGTTTGTGTACAGTTAAAGAATATTTAGTACTCATTCGAGATATATAGTCCTGAGAAACACAACACTATGAATCAGAATCAAAATCAAGCTGCCATGGAAACGGACAAAACATAAATTGCTGACAACCCAAGAAACACAAGGTAAGGTATCATTTCGCAACCTGGTCTTTGTGTGCTCACAGTTTCAGGAAATACTACCTGTTAGTTTTAAAGACAAAGTCAAAATTGTTGCCATGGAAACAGGAAACACATTCATCTTCTTAAAATTCCTTAATAGCAAAAGGCAACACTTATACAGGCAGGTTAATACACGGCTTGGATGAACACATATCTTGGTTTGGTATTTTCTCACTTAAAGATATCCACATTAGATTTGTCTGTACGTGGTTAAAGAGCTTTGATTCAAATATTTGCTGTTTCTTCTAAACTTGGAACTGTGACACCACTTCTTATTCCATAGAAGTGCATTATTGACAAATTAAGTTGTATTAATTCATAACATTGAAAAACAGTTGAAACTTGTTATGAATGGCGTAAAACGTGATTGGATGGATGTTGTACCATCCCCACCGATTGAGTATAAAAGGGACCAACGGTGACAAACACTTCACTGCCACCATGGATGCCACAGCAACAACGGTATGTCGATGACTGCGAAAGCAACTCTGGGTTGATGTTTGAAGGCAATAAGGAATAAATGTCATGTGATGAAAACACATTTGACAATAACATTTCAGTACTAATTCAAATCGAAGAAAGCATGCAACCCAGGAAAGCAAAAGAGAGGGCAAAAACCCACATACAAAGACCACCATACAGGACAAGTAGATGTGTCGTACAAGGCAGAAAGTAGGGACAGGGCAAATTCCCTGCACCGCCGAATGTCGACACTGTTCAAGAAGGTACAGCAAAACAACATTGTGAAAATAATGTATATAGCCCATCGAAATGAAGAAGGTTAATGCGTATTGATAATATCAGCTGCCCAGATGTAAAATAAGTATTCTTTCTGAATTGAATATATGTACATACCAAGTGATATGTTCATAGGCAAGGGAATTAGCGACCATAACTGGTGCAGAAGTTGATGTGAAGGTCAAAACACAATCAAAGGCCCGAAACTAGTCAGAATATCTCACCCGCAGGCAATGACCACATTAATATGAGAATGACAATTGATACCAATATAGCAGGACATCCTCATGTCGATCACTGACACTACTGGTTAACTGATTCAAGTTGGAAATAAACATAGTGATATGAATGATATCATGTAATGTAGCAAAAATAAACCTGTGCTGCCATATGCTTTTCACTATTCACCGATGATGTTGCACATGTATATGAAAACATTGAAATGCCACGTGTTAACGATAACGTTGTTTGTGATACAGAAGAATGACGAACCTGCAACACGACATGAGGAACCTGTGGCACCGGGACCATCGACATCTGCGCCCTTTCCGTCCCCGGGGTCTGCGCAAACCGACGAGTCCATGTTTAAAGTCGGCGATGCCAACCACTGCAGAATATGCAGTGGTGAGTATGACACACCGGAGGATGAGGTGCGTGGGAACTGGATTGGGTGCGCAGTCGAAGACTGCACCCACTGGGTGCATGTGACAGCATCGGTTTCAGACTGAGCACCCGACAGTTTACGGCCATGAAAAAATTACTATTTTATTGTGTAAATCACTTTAAAGATTAAACCAGAAAACACAGATGACTATGGCTTGTGTGATGAATATGTTAAATAGTTGCCCTTAATCACATATATATAGGCACCCATGAAGGGCCACCTCCTCTTGGTGGGTGCTGGGTCACGCTAAGCGCCCTTCAACCTCCCGTTGTGGACCCGGGGGAATATTTGGTCCACCAACCCGTTTGCCGTGGGTTGCGCCCCTGTGTCGGTGGAGGACGGGAGTCTGGTGGTTGAGGGCACTGGGAGCCTGGAACCGTGTTCCTTTTGCCCAACATACCACTTCGGCCCTTACTTCACCTAGACGGGTGGTGGAACTGGCCCGGTTCCATCAATCGGCTGGTCACGCCAAGCCCTGTGCGTGGTGACTATATTGCACATTATATTATCATTGGGTCTTGGATTTTTTGGATCTACTGTGTTTGAAATGTTATTACTTTAAATTGCCTAGAGTCCTGTGCCAGAAGGCGGTGGCTCATGGGCCAATCTGGTGATAATAGACCTCTGGAATCTGTGATTCTTGGGAATGGTGTCATGGGCCGAACCAGCCTGGCATTTATTCTTTTAGTTTTCCATAGCTTTTCAAGTCTTTGTCTCTGGAGTATAACACCCCTGTATCCCTGGTGTCAGCATCTAGGAGATCCAGTGCTATTTGCCACTGTCCTTGTTGACACTCCATGGTGGGTGGGGAGCAGGGGTGCTGAATCTATTTACACTTATCATGGATCCCACTCCATCTGGTTCATTGCGAAACGAAAAAAAGCGACGTTTCGAACATGTTGATGACCCTTCACAAACTGTTTCCTCGAATTCTGACCCTTGGGCTCGTTTCCTTGTGATTGAGGCAACTGATTTTCTGCCTATAAAACTAAATCCTTTTGCGATAACTAAGGCTGTTTCTGGAATTTGTGGAGATGTTAGGAACGTCACCCGTCTCCGTAGTGGTTCACTTCTGGTGGAATGTGCACGGAGACAGCAGTCTCTCAATCTTTTGTCAATCAAAACTTTTGCCAATATTGAGGTTGCTGTGTCTGTGCACAGAACATGAAATTCATGTCGAGGAATCATTCGCGACAGAGCTCGCTGTCTGTTTGACATGTCAGAGGATGATATTGCTGCAGAGCTTGTAGATCAAGGTGTAACTGCTGTAAAACGTTTCACCGTCAAGAGAGAGTGAGTGAGTGAGTGAGTTAATATTTAACGTCACATCGGCAATATTTCAGCCATATCGTGACGAGAACATTTTACAATAAGAAATAGAATATATATGTAGATACTATATAAAAACCTGCCGACGAAGGACAGTAAAAATACTAGACAATCACAGATACCAATATAAAACTAGCGAACAAAGCTAAAACATTCCAATTAAAGAAGACAATACAAGGTAAAAATGGGCTATAGATCGCCAACAACTGAAGGTAGATCACCATACTAGTGACCATGGGGACTTACAGTGCCTTTGCTACCTGCATGGACCCTAGCTGGATTTACACCATCCCTTCAGCTGCTGGCGATTGGAAGAAATGTCAGCCAAAATTAAAATAACAAAAATGCTACGTTTAAAAATCCTGGAAAGTTGAAATTGACTTTCGAAGTTTTGGGACTTACGTACCCTCTCAAGGGGACAATATTTTTACGATACTTCAACCCCCCGTGAGAGTACAGCCACTAACAATCTAAGTTACTTATCAAACTACCAATCATTAAAACACAGCTATATGCAGAACATATTAATCAAAATTCATTAATGAAATCAATTTCTTTTAAAAAACCAAGAATTAAATGAAGATGAACAGAATTAAAAAGATCCTTAACAGTTTTAACATTGAAATATTTATCCCTTATGATGGAGAATTCAACACAGTCAAGCAGGAGATGCTTGACTGTGACTCTCATCACACAAGGGATACAAAACGGAGGATCTTCACCATTTAACAAATATTTGTGAGTGTACCTTGTATGGCCAATACGACATCGTCGCATGATGACTTCTTCAAATCTGGACTGACAACCCAAGTAAGTGTAACCGATATAAGGTTTTATTTCATGTAATTTATTTATACCTACTTGGGTGTCCCACTTCTTTGCATCAGATCACGGATATAAGATCTTATAGCAGCTTTGTAATCAGAGTATGGGATCAGAAGTGGTGTCACAGATTTGTTGAGTGCTGCCTTAGCAGCAAGATCAGCGATTGTATTCCCAGAAATGCCAACGTGGCTGGGTAACCAACAAAGACGATGTCACATTGGCCAGTAGCAAGCTCATTATACAATTCAATAATTTCTAATAAAAGTGGATGTTTACAAGAAAGATTTTTAATAGCCTGAAGACAAGAAAGAGAATCGGAAAAGATGATGTATTGCTCATATTTACGGTGTTTATTAATATATTTAAGAGCTGTTAAGATGGCGTTAGCTTCTGCTGTGAAAATAGAGCTGGTATTTGGTAATCGAGAAGATATTGTTCTGGATCAATGACAGTGGCACATGCAACCGCGCCACCGTCCTTGGACCCATCTGTAAATAAAGATTTGTATGTATTATATTTAGTTTTAGCTGATTATATTCTTGTTTATACTGTAATTCATTAGTTTCAGATTTCTTAAACTTTGTCAGAGTTAGGTCAACTTCAGGCCTCACCAGTTGCCAAGGAGGAGAAGAAAGAAGACGGGAAGGAGCTATATTTTCCAGCTCAATGCCGGCAGCAGATATGAAGGGCTTAATTCTGTGCCCAAGAGGCGGAACAAGAGAAGTTTTTTTGTTGTATAAATCCTCATAGAGGGGATTGAAAACACAGTTAAATGCAGGGTTAGATTCGCTAGAATATAGTTTAGTAATGTATTGTAAAGATAATTTTATACGACGTTGTGTAAGAGAAGGCTCATCTGCTTCAACATAGAGACTATCAATGGGAGAGGTTCTAAAGGACCCAAGACAAAGTCTTAGGCCTTGGTGGTGGACAGAATCAAGTAGTTTTAGGTTGCTTTTGCAGGCTCCACCATATACGATGGAGCCATAATCAAGTTTCGAGCGGACCAGTGATCGATATAGGTGGAGGAGGGTAGCTTGATCCCCCTCCCCACTTTGAGTTGGAAACAACTTTTAACAAATCGAGTGCCTTCAGGCATTTGGCTTTAAGTGATTTAATATGTGGCAAAAAAGTTAAATGGGAGTCGAAAATTAGACCCAAGAATTTGGCCTCCTTAACAACTTTGATGGGAGTGCCATTTAAAGATAGTTCTGGATCTTTATGCGGTTTATATTTTCTACAAAAGTGTAGACAATTAGTTTTGGATTTGGAAAATTTAAAACCGTTTTCAAGACACCATTTATTGATTTTATTTAAACACAACTGCAATTGCCGTTCAATAGTATGCATATTTTTACCACGACAAGAAATGTTAAAATCATCCACAAAAAGTGATCCATCAATGGAATCGTTTAAAACCTTGGATAAACTGTTAATCTTGATACTAAATAAAGTGACAGACAAAATACTGCCTTGCGGGACACCCTGATCCTGATTGTAATGATCAGACAGGGTTGAACCAACTCGGACTTGAAATTGTCTGTCTTTTAAAAACTGTGATATAAAGAGAGGTAAACGGCCTCTCAAACCGAAATCATGTAAATCCTTCAAAATGCCATGCTTCCAGGTCGTATCATAAGCTTTCTCAAGATCAAAGAAAATTGATACAGCATGTTGTTTATTCACTATAGCATTCTTAACAAAGGATTCTAAGCGTACCAAATGATCAATGGTACTACGATTTTTCCTGAAACCACATTGAATATCTGTTATAAGGTGATTGGTTTCAAGATACCAAGTTAATCTGTTATTCACCATACGTTCCATGGTTTTACAGACACAGCTAGTTAGAGAGATCGGTCTGTAATTAGACGGATCTGTATGATCCTTGCCAGGTTTAGGTATTGGAACTACAATGGCATTACGCCACGAAGGAGGAAATTCTCCAGACGTCCATATTTGGTCAAATATATCTAAAAGTGTCATCAGACATGGTTCAGGTAAGTGTTTCAGTAGCTGGTAATGTATATTATCATCACCCGCTGCAGTGTCATGAGCTTGCTCAAGAGCAGTATGTAGCTCATGTAATGAAAACACTTCGTTATAATCTTCACCGTTATTTGATTTGAAATTAAGTTTTGTCTTTTCCTGTTGTTTCTGATATTTCTGAAACGCAGGGACATAATTGCTGATGATGAATTTTTGGCAAGAGTTTCGCCAATTTTATTTGCAATTTTAGACTTGTCAGTAATTAAGTTATCACCATCTTTAAGATGGTGAACAGCAGATTTTGAACCTTTGCCTTTAATTCTTTGAACCATGTTCCACACCTTAGACATTGGCGTGCGTGAATTAAGTTTGGAGACATAATTTCTCCAAGATTGACGTTTGTTTTGTTTAAAGGTACGACGCGCCTTTGCATTGTGTATTTTAAATTTATTTAAGTTATGGACAGTTGGATGATGGCGGAAATAACGCTCCGCCTTTTTCCTCGCTTTTCTGGCTTGTCTACAATCTGTATTAAACCATGGTTTTCGTACATGTGGAGTCGTAGAGGACTTTGGTATACACTCATCAGCTATTTGCTTTAAAACGTCAGCAAAAGTTTGAATGGGATCAGAAATATGACTGAAACATTCAGGACGCAGTTTCGATGTACATATAGTTTGATATAAGGGCCAGTTAGCCTTTGAAAAATTCCATCTTGTATACGAGTGAGTATCAGAAGGAGTTATTTCTGAAAGAATAGTTGGGAAGTGGTCACTTCCACAAAGGTCATTGTGAACTTCCCATTCAAATTCATTGAATAGATAAGAATCTGAAATGGACACATCTAAAGAAGAGTATGTGCCGGTCGCTGGATGCAGATAAGTGCTTGAGTCGTCATTAAATATGCACAGGTCATTATTAGAGATAAAATCTTCAAGTATTTTACCTTTGGCGTTTGTGTGTGAACCTCCCAGAGTGGGTTGTGGCCATTGAAGTCGCCCATGATAATACAGGGCTTCGGTAGTTGATCATACAGAGACTGAAGATCAGCCTGTTGAAGTGCTGACGAAGGGGGGATATATAGAGAACATAAAGTAAAAGCAACACCCAGCGTAAGCCGTATTGCTACAGTTTGAAGATTAGTTTTGAGTGTAACAGGACTGTGAATAATATCTTGCCGCACAAGGATAGAAGATCCTCCACTGGCTCGATCACCCGGAGGAGAAAAACAATGATAGGCTTTAAACTGACGTAAGGTAAAATTGTCTGTCTGTTTCAGGTATGTTTCCTGCAGACAAAATACCGATGGTGTTATATCTTGGATTAATAGCTGTATTTCATGCAAATTAGTTCGCAGTCCTCTACAGTTCCACTGCACGATGTTGGTAGAAAAAACTATCTTTTGGGTGGGTTAATAGGGGATCTACCCCTCACCTTTTCGAGGGCGACAAGCTATGTTCCCTGGGATGGAAGTTTTCGGACACTTCCATGTCCTCAAGCGATCCATATTTATTGTACAATTTGACTGGATTATCAGAACCCTTCGGGGGTCTGCCACTCTTTTTTGAAGATTCTGTTCTTGAGTGGGTTTTACTTTGAACAGTATTCTTCGAGCTTGTGTTTGCTTGAGACTTTTGAGTTGACTGAGACAAAGATTGTTCTCCGGATACAGATGAAATCTGACTACTGGGCTCTGATGGACCTTTAGTGAGTGAGTGAGTGTTGATAGAAGAGGTCGAGGTCTGAGTAGACTGTTCAGGTGCAACAAACTGAGCATTAGTAGTTTTTACCCATGTTAAATCTGTTTGGCAATGTATCGACGAGGTGGTTACTTTTGACATGTTTTCAGAATGTGTTCTGACGACTGATGCATATGATTCAGTCGGTGCTGCAGATTCCACAAGTTTTTTGGCATCAGCAAAGCTGATATTCTGGGTGAATTTAATTTTATTGATTGCCATTTGTTTCTTCCAGATTGGACAGTCTTTGGAGAAAGAAGAATGATTTCCTGAACAATTTGTACACTTTTTAAGGTCACTGGTGCAGTCTTCTGTGACATGAGTAGTCTCACTACAGTGGGCACATGTTATGGGCTTTGTACAAGTATTAACTCCGTGCCCATATTTTTGACATCTAAAACATCTCAAAGGATTTGGAATGTAGATGTCAACTGAAATATTGCAGTAACCTGCTTTGACAGACCTCGGAGGAATTGGAGATGAGAATGAGAAAAGATAAGTATTTGTTTGGATTAATTCGTTGTTTCTGCGGGTTGTGAATCTTTTAACATATGTCACTCCCTGATCCTTCATCTCAGAAACAATATCTAGTTCTGACATATCAGCCAACAGTCGATCTCTGTCTCTGATTATGCCTTTACTAGTGTTCAGAGTTCTGTGGGCAGTGATAGAAACTTGAATTCCAACAAATACTTCTGTTGACATCAGGTTAATTGCTTGCTGTTTTCTACTGCATTCAACCAGCAGAGAGCCTGAACGCAAGCGTTTAATGTTTTTAACCTCACCTGCAATGCCATGTACACCCTTGGAAATTGCAAAGGGTTCAGCTTCAGTGGAGCCTTGTCTACAGTCTCGATAACCAGAAATCGTGGCCAATAGTCGATTGAGTTGGAAGGACGTTCGTCATCATCATCATTGTCAAGTTGACGCTTGTTTCGTTTTAGGGGGGTTTTGTATTCCATAGTTAGTGTATAAGTTTCATCATCCGAGCTCCCCACCCACCACGGAGTATCACAAGGACAATGCTAAAACAAGTGGATCTCCAACTTGCAGCACCAAGGATACTCGGATGATATACTCAAGCAGAAAAACTAAAAGATTAATTCTTCCACCAGATTGGCCCATGAGCCACCGCCTTCTGGGCATAAGACTCTAGGCAAATGAATAGGTCACATGTCAAAATCAAGTAATGTATAGACAAAAGAGCCGAGACCTAAAGTCAATAAATACAGTCCAAAATAGAATTTGTGCAAATACAAAGAATGCACAGGGCTCGACATGACCGGCCGATTGGTAGAACCGGGCCCATTCTACCACCCGTCTAGGTGAAGTTAGGGCCGAAGTGGTGTGTTGGGCAAAGGAACACTGTTCCTGGAACCAGTGCCCTCAACCACCAGAATCCCTTCCTCCACCGACACAGGGGCGCAACCCACGGCCAACAGGTTGGTGGACAAAATATCCCCGGGTCCACAACGGGGGTTGAAAGGGCTTAGCGTGACCCAGCACCCACCACGAGGAGGTGGCCTTTCATGGGTGCCACATTTGGTCATGGCTCCAACTCTTGTCGTGGCTCTGTGGTGTGTCATCGCTGTGGAGACAATCATGAACACGCAGACTGTGACAAAGAGTTTAAATGTGCAAACTGTTCTGGTCCACATGACTCTTCATCCAAATCCTGTCCCGTTTGGCAAACGGAATAAAAAAAAATGAAGCTGAAGTGCGAAAGGAACATCCCATACCTTGACGCTAAAAAACTCTTTAAAAGTGAGAATCCGACTCCATTACATCCGTCATACTCTGCTGCAGTAACTCGGTCTGTAATGACATCCTCTGTTACCTGTCAAACAGATCTGACTTGGTTCAAGTCAGAGAAGCCCATGAATTCTTCACCCTTACCCTCGACATCCCGAGCCACTCAGTCTCCATCTGCCTCTCAGACCTCATCTGGATCTCAGACTTCATCTGTCTCTCAGACTAAGACTCAGCCAGAGACATCACAAGCTTCAGCTCAACAGTCAAACACGGGTCATTTGCCCAAAAAGAAAGGAAAAAAATTCAACAGGAAACAACAATTACCAACTGTCCCAATACCTTCAGAGGTTCCTTTTGAGAACCCCTTTGAACCTCTAGATATGGAGGTGTCACCGTCCACTCAGGACACACGGAGGAGCTCCGCTTCCTCACATTCACGCGGACGATCACCAATTGAGGCACCATGACTCAATTGTCCACTATAATTCAATGGAATTGCAGAGGACTCAAACATAATTTCAACGAGATTCAATTACTAACACAGGATTTTCAACCGTCAGCTATATGTCTCCAAGAGACATATCTAAAACATACAGATAACTTTATTCTGAGACGGTATAGTGATTATCACTCTTTCTCTCCTCCAGGAGACAAAGCAACTGGAGGTGCTTCCATTTTGGTACGGCAAGGGATAATACACAGCCCTGTTCATCTTAGTACAAATCTTCAAACTGTTGCTGTTCGCATCACCTTGCATATTGCATTGACTCTGTGCAGTTTATACATTCCTCCCTCTACTGATATTAGACAGTCGGATCTTAAAAACCTATATGACCAGCTTCCGAAGCCATGCCTCATCATTGGCGATCTGAACGGTCACAACCCACTTTGGGGAGGTGACCATACTAATACAAAAGGTAAAATCCTTGAAGAATTCATTTCTGATAATAATCTGTGCATTTTTAATGATGACTCAGCCACTTATTTACATCCAGCTACGGGAACATATTCTTCCCTGAATCTATCACTCGCCGATTCCAACGTATATAATGAATTTGAATGGGGGATACATGATGACCTATGTGGGAGTGATCACTTCCCCACCATTCTCAAAGCGGTCAACCCTGGTGATGATCCACCTTTATCACGACGGAATTTTGCGAGTGCTAACTGGTCATTGTATCAGACACTATGTACTGATCACTTAAAACATGACATTTTTGCGAACAGCGAAGATCCTATACAGTTATTTTCAGATATACTGAACAACATTGCTGACCAAACTGTACCAAAGTCCTCTGCAATTCCACACCTTCGTAAGCCATGGTTCAATAATGACTGTAAACAGGCCAGAAAGTGTAGGAAGAAAGCTGAAAAATATTTTCGCCGACATCCTACTGTCCATAATCTAGACAAAGTTAAAATTTTAAATGCTAAGGCTAGACGTGCTTTTAAACAAAATAAGCGTCAGTCTTGGCGAACTTATGTTTCTAAAATAAATTCACGCACACCTATGTCAAAGGTGTGGAACATGATTCAGAGAATAAAGGGCAAAGGTTCTAAATCTACTGTTCACCATCTGAAGGATGGTGATAATTTATTAACTGATAAAACTGACATTGCCAATAAACTTGGTGAAACTCTCGCCAAGCACTCATCTTCATCCAATTATGTCCCTGAGTTTCAAAACTTTCAGAAACAACAGGAGAAGAAAAGGTTACATTTTAACTCAGACAATGGTGAAGATTATAATAAATTATTTTCACTACATGAGCTACATACCGCCCTTGAGCAAGCTCATGATACAGCAACAGGGGCTGACGATATCCACTATCAGCTCCTGAAGCATTTGCCCGAACCATGTTTGGAAACATTGCTAAATGTTTTTGATTCAATATGGACTTCAGGGAATTTCCAAACTTCATGGCGTAATGCCATTGTCGTCCCCATTCCAAAACCCGGCCGGGATCATACTGATCCATCAAATTACAGACCAATCTCTTTAACGAGTTGTGTCTGTAAAACCATGGAACGAATGGTAAATAATTTACTGACATGGTATCTTGAAACCAACAACCTAATAACAAATATTCAATGTGGTTTCAGGAAAAACCGTAGTACCATTGATCATCTGGTACGACTAGAATCCTTTGTTAAAAATGCTATAGTAAATAAACAACATGCTGTATCAATTTTCTTTGATCTTGAGAAAGCATATGATACGACATGGAAGCATGGCATTTTGAAGGATTTACATGATGTTGGTTTGAGAGGTCGTTTGCCTCTTTTTATATCGCAGTTTTTAAAAGACAGGCAATTTCAAGTCCGAGTGGGTTCAACCCTGTCTGACCATTATAATCAGGATCAGGGTGTGCCGCAAGGCAGTATTTTGTCTGTCACATTGTTTAGTATAAAGATAAATAGTTTACAACTGCAGTTGTGTTTAAATAAAATAAATAAATGGTGTCTTGCAAATGGCTTTAAATTTTCTAAGTCAAAAACTAATTGTATACACTTTTGTAGGAAATATAAGCCTCATAAGGACCCAGAACTATTTTTAAATGGTATTCCCATTAAAGTTGTCAAGGAGGCCAAGTTCTTGGGTCTAATTTTCGACTCCCATTTGACTTTCCTTCCGCATATCAAATCCCTAAAAACTAAATGCCTGAAGGCGCTCGATTTATTGAAAGTCGTTTCTAATTCAAAGTGGGGAGGGGACCAAACTACCCTCCTACACCTGTATAGATCACTTGTCCGCTCGAAGCTTGATTATGGCTCCATCGTATATGGTGGAGCCTGTAAAAGCAACTTAAAACTATTAGATTCTATCCACCACCAAGGTCTGAGACTTTGTCTTGGGTCCTTTCGAACTTCTCCTGTTGACAGTCTCTACGTCGAGGCTGATGAGCCATCTCTTACACAACGCCGTATAAAATTAACTTTACAGTATATTATAAAACTTTATTCCAATGAGTCAAACCCTGCATATACCTGTGTCTTTAATCCACTATATGAAGATCTGTATAACAAGAAGCCTTCTCTTGTTCCGCCTCTTGGTATAAGAGTGAAACCTTTCCTATCTGCTGCTGGCATTGAGCTAGAACATATAGCTTCTTCCCGTTTTCTTTCTTCTCCGCCTTGGCAATTGGTTAGGCCACAAGTTGACCTAAAATTAACTACATTTAAAAAATCAGAAACAAATGAATTACAGTATAAACAAGAATTTAGTCAATTAAGAAATAAATATAATACATACAAATCCTTATTTACAGATGGGTCCAAGGATGGTGGCGCAGTGGCATGTGCCACTGTCATTGGATCCCGAACAATATCTTCTAGAATACCGGATAACAGCTCTATATTTACAGCAGAAGCAAACGCCATCTTAACAGCTCTTAAATATATTAATAAACACCGTAAATATAAACAATTTATCATCCAATACTAGTTTCCAGAGGAGATATCGCTTTTCAAAGATCAAGCGATATCTCCTAGGAGATATCGTTTTGGTAAGTTTTGAGCTAATTGCTGATTGGTCAATATTTCTGGACTACTTTCATCTCCTCTAGCTGTAAACAAAGATGGCTGCTGCAATTAAGTCATTTTTGACAGGTGACAAAGTGTCAATTGATGGATCTGGCCAAGCCACTATTACTTCCTATGTAGGTGAGGGAAGGTATATCTGTTCAATAGATGGAATTGACTGGACAGTGGAAGTGATGGAAACTCGACTATCATTAATTGCCCCACCCACCTTGACAACATTAGGTGAGCAGACGTCATCAGCTATGTCAACATGTACTAATACTACAACATCAGCTACAACATCTCATGCTACTCTGCCGCCCCAGGATTTAAACAACAACAACAATGTAAACTCAAGATTCGCACAAGTGAGTGACAATGATGTTGATAAGCTGATACAGATGCAAGAAAACAAAAACACCGCTCGAAAAACTCTCCGTGACACAAATCTGGTGTCCCAGTTTCTGGTCACGCTTGGTGAAACACGCCCTATTCATGTCATACCCCCCCTTGAACTCAACAACTATCTCTGCAAATTTATCGTTTCTACCAAAAGGGTCGATGGGAACGAATTCGAAACTAATTCCCTTCGTGGAATAAACTCATCTGTAGAACGATATTTACGGCGACATACCTATGGCTACACACTCCGGGGGAGCGTCGAGTTCACTAAATACAGAGAGGTCATGTCAGCAAAACAAAAACAACTAAAGTCGCTAGGGAAAGGAAACTTACCCCATAGATCAGTTGCGATCACTGACGAAGAAATACAGCAGTTTTGGGCGAAGCAGCAGCTTGGATATTCATCACCAGAATCCATACTAAACTCCCTGTGGTTTAACAACACTATCCATTTCGGCTTGAGGGGAAGCCACGAGCATAAACAGATGAAGTGGGGGGATGTTGAATTGAAAGTGGACAGTAATGGCCGGGAATTCCTAGAACTTACTGAGAGGGTCTCCAAAACACGCCAGGGGGATCAAACAGGCACCCGGGTTGTCAGTCCAAACATGTGGGCTCTTCCCAATAATAAAGAGCAGTGCCCGGTCGAGATGTTTAAAGCCTACAAGCGCTTGCGTCCGGTTGGCTATAGCTACCCAGAGTCTCCATTTTATGTGTCCTGCACCACTGTAAAAAACCCACCTGTTGACTCGGTTTGGTTCAAACGACAACCAGTTGGCATCCATAAACTGGAATCGTTTATGAAGCGCATGTCAACAGCAGCTGGTCTGTCAAGTGACAGAAAACTTACGAATCACAGTGCCCGAAAGCACTTGGTTCAAAAGTTGAGCGACAACAATGTCCCGCCGTCACATATAATGCAGATCACTGGGCACAAAATATCCAAAGTATCAATAACTATTCTCACATCAGTGATGCACAGCACAGCGAGATATCTTCCATTCTCTCAAATTCAGATTCTTCAGTTTCAGGCCAGCTGGTCCCGTGTTATAGCGAGGCGAGGAGGGATGTAAACAAAGCCCCGGCACCCCGCCATAACGACTGTTGCTTGTCCATGACATATGCTTCCAACACCACTTGTGTTTCTAGCAAGAGAAACCACCTCCAGTCAGTATTTGGCTCTAGTTACATTGCATGGGGGTCTTTCACCGTAAATGTCAACAACTTTTCCTCTGACAAGCGTCGTAGACCTGTCATTGAGAGTGACACTGACTCCGAGTGAAGTGTGGCTACCGCCATGCTTGGTTTCGAACTGACTTGTGCGCGAGACTTCAAATGTTTGAAAGTTTCTTCTTTGAGGTCGAAAGAGTTATTTTTGTTCATGATTTGTTTTAACAACATAAAATTTAACTTGCAATGCCCCCGCGAAACGGTGACAAGTATGCATTGCATAATTTAAAGCCAAAACTGTTAGCACTATTTTGTTATGTGCTTGTTTTTTTATGACGTGACGTTGTCAGTCGTTCCCACTTCCATCACTCTTGTTTACTCGGATGTATTCATACGCAAGTCTTCAAAATGAACTTGTTCCAGATGATGTTTCGTTTTTATTTTCTTTCAACGACAAATTAAGTATGATATTGGATGATAAATAGAATCTCACCCTCGTGTCTTTTGATATCAATATATCACCACTGTTGATAGTGAGAAAACTCCTCGGCAAGCCTCGGAGTTTTCACTTTTATCAACTCGTGGTGATATATTTGATATCAAAAGACACTCGGGTGAGATTATCTATATATCATCTTTTCAGATTCTCTTTCGTGTCTTCAGGCTATTAAAAATCTTTCTTGCAAACATCCACTTTTATTAGAAATTATTGAATTGTACAATGAACTTGCTACTGGCCAATGCGACATCGTCTTTTGTTGGTTACCCAGCCACGTTGGCATTTCTGGGAACACGATGGCTGATATTGCTGCTAAGGCAGCACTCAACAAATCTGTGACACCACTTCTTATCCCATACTCTGATTTATAAAGCCAGCATTAGAACATACATCCGCGATCTAATGCAAAAGAAATGGGACACCCAAGTAGGTATTAATAAATTACATGCAATAAAACCCTACATTGGTTACACCTACTTGGGTTGTCAGTCCAGATTTGAAGAGGTCATTATGCGACGATGTCGCATTGGCCATACCAGATATACTCATGAATATTTATTGAAAGGCGAAGATCCTCCGTTTTGTATCCCTTGTGATGAAAGGATCACAGTCAAGCATGTCTTGCTTGACTGCATTGAATATTCCATCACAAGGGATATCTATTTCAAATCCAAAACTTGAAGGATCTTTTTAATAATGTCAGTTCTCATTTAATTATTGCATTTTAAAAAAAATTAGATTTGTTGAGTGATTTGTAAATAGATATATATTTTATTATTGGTAGTTTAGATTAGCAACTGAGATTGTTAGTGGCTGTATGCTCAAAGGGGGTTGAAGCATTGTAAAATTATTGTCCTCCTGAGAGGGTACGTAAGTCCCAAAACATTTATTCAATCTAAGTGTACCTGCTTTTTAATCATAGAATAAGTGTATTTTTAATTTATGGCTAGATTTCTCTTCTGTCGTCAATGGCTGAAGGGATGGTGTAAATCCAACTAGGGTCCATGCAGGTAGCAAAAGTAATGTAAGTCCCCATGGTTCCTAGTATGGTGATCTACCTTCAGTTGCTGGCGATCTATAGCCCGTTTTTATATTGTATTGTCTTCGTACATAAAACAGTTTTACATGTTCATGCTAGTTTTAGACTCCATCTGTGATACTCTAGTTATTTTACAGTCCTTCGCTGACTGATTCTTTAACAACTGTAATTTATTATTTATATAAAACATTTCTCGTCACTATATGGCTGAAATATTGCCGATGTGACGTTAAATCTTAACTCTCTCACTCACTCACTCTCACATATATATATACCCAATTGTTAAATGTTACTGTAGATGAAAAGATCAGTAGAATCAGACAATAACTCATCTCAATCTGGACGGTGTTTCTGATCAATATCGTCACCTGAAACATATAGATATTGTTACGTTATAACGATAGTATTAGAATAGGATTAGTGTCGGGCCAGATCAGAGACGGGCACATAGCCTGCTCACGGCGCTACGTACATGACTCTCCCCATTCATAGGACGCTATCGTATGTACCTACACATTTCACAACTCCCTGGGGGGAACATACAGCCACTGTGCCTGTTATGTGCAAGTAACTTAACAGTGACAGTAGCAGCACATCCTCGCGGGTACCTGTGTTACAGCTGGAGGAACTGAGAGTGAGTGAGTGAGTTAAGATTTTTAGTCACATCAGCAATATTTCAGCCATATCGTGACTAAAGCAAGTTATAAATATATCAACAATTTAAGTGAAGTCATAAAAGTCTGCCAACGAAGGACAGTAAAATAACTAGATTATCACAGATATATATGTAAAACTAGTAATTGAATCTAAAACATTTTAACTATAGGGGACAACACAATATAAAAATGGGCTATAGATCGCAAACAACTGAAGGTAGATCACCATACTAGAGACCATGGGGACTTACAGTAGGAGGAACTGAGACAATGTGGAACTACGTAGCCACTAGAAGTCATATGAATGCAAACATGATAGAGTCACTTGTACATGAACATGTCATATAATTCAGAAACAGGCTTATGACAGACACCATGTAAGAACAGTAATTGCCTTTGTCCGCACAAGAACGTGACCCTACAATTTCATCAATTTTCTCCTGGATTTCGTGGAGAAAAATGATGTACAATGTCTTTGTACCCAGCAGGATGTCCGTGTGCAGCACAACCGTCAAACGATCGGCTTCCTCCTCTGCTCCTAGTTTCCTCAATGTCTCTATGTGATGCTTCATGATATCAGCAGTGTCAGACTTGTTCTTGTTTTCGATGTTTGAAAACTTTTCTGCATCCGATTTTAAAACAAAAACAGGCTCCAATCTATGGGCCTTTCCCAGGTCCTCCAGTGTGGTCAGGCTGGATAAGTACTGAATCCTGGAATAGACGGTATGTCATGTTCGTGTATTGATAATACATATTGAAATATGATAGTTTTCAGAACATCAAACATCAGGATCCTGCTGCTGGTGCCAATGGAAGTACGACTTTCACACATGAAATATATTGTACTTTTTGCAATTAATAGGAAAATAGTAGACCTGTTGTTTTGACATTTTGAGGAGAAGTTGACCAACCCTTGTGCGAGGGGTGATCTTCCCATGTCCGTATGATGTGAATCGTTGAAGGGCTCAAGCAGACAACCTGACCGCCTCATGTCGAAGCGCCATTGCCCAATCTCCTCATCCACATTCGTGCCCAAGACGTATACATTCGGAGTTGTATCTATCCCTCTGATCGTCGCCATGTGGTTCCTTGCCTAAATATGATGAACGTCATCATTAACGTAGAAACAAGTTATGTACAAAGAACTATCAGCTTTGTTCGACATACATTAATAATTTTAAACATTGGAATGGTCACGACGTCAAAACGCAGCATCGGCAATTTTGTTTGCGTTATGTGAAGGATGTTTACTGTTCAGACATCTTGCACTGTTGACCAATTAAATCCACGTAATCCACGTTGAAAACATCATATATGTGTAATATAATATATTTTGAGTGATAGGGTCATTTACATCATGAACATATCATGCTATCTGTGACAAAATGATGATGGTGCGTTTTTGAGATATTTCCAGGTTACTGTTGATAATTACCTTTTCCAACCTGTCCAGGTTTCGACAGATGTTGATCCATTTTTGTTCTGATGGATAGCCTGGCGGCAACCACATCTTTATTTTCCTGTTGACGTTTTCTAGGAGAAAGTCCCCGCCGTCACCTTTACTGAAATGTCCAGATAGTGACATCGTCCTGGTGTCGTCGAGGACGTCTTGGACAGGCTTTGGTGCTGTAGTCTGGGTATGCAGATCCCTGATAGTCAGTTCCTGGTATTGTGTCATGTTGAAACCAACAATAAATTTTGTGTACGTTTCTTTCGCAAGCACGTGATGGCCCCTCCTCGATCCTGCTCTTTACAAGTAGAGGCAGAATGTGCATGTGAACACTACATCAAACATGAACTTGTAGTTGGGGTTCACAACATGACCATACCACTGCAGCAAATTGGCGTACGTTGGGGTGGTTTTATTGGTAACACACTCACGGATGTAGGGCAGCAAGAGTTCCCTGCTGGTACTAAAGAGTAGGATTTCAACCATCTGCCACGCCTTGTGATGGTCACCAGCACGCTGACATATTGCTAGGGCCTTTGGACTTACATAATTCAGTGTGTTCGCCATGTACTTCAATATCACATTCCACAGTAATTTAAATAAGCATTTAGTCATGTTTATTTCCTGGTGGTCCTGGTCCAGGCACAAGCTGGAGATTACCAAAGGTTTTCAGTGAGTGAGTGAGTTATTATTTAACGTCACATCGGCAATATTTCAGCCATATCGTGACGAGAACCCAAAGGTTTTCAGCTGAGTGACGTCAGATACAACCGTGTTGTGAACAGTTGCTAAGTGATCTATCATAACTGTACACCCAGATACAGTGATATCACAAATATCGCACGTGTATGTGGATGCTTGTAATTGGGATGCAAGAATGAATGGTAGACCATCACAACCGACATCTGTCCACTCACGGGAAGTATCATCGACGAGTTCTTCTTGCAAAGCACGTAGAACTGTCTTGACGGCAGCATGCGAACATGGATTGACAGTCACAGGATTACCAACCGTTACCTCAGATTGTCTGAGGGCCTGGGACTGAATTATGTCGTATTTGTTTGCTCCAGATTCCACTTTACGGAACTTGACTGTACCAGACTCCCCACAAGACACAGCTGTGTCGTGTGGGGGTGCCTGTGAAGCAGTTTTAGTGTCAGTCACATCAACTGTCACCTTTGCTGTAGCCTTCTTCCTACTTGGGCCCTTCCCCTTACTTTTGCCCTTCCCCTTGCCACCTTCTGCCGTCACACTTTGTGTGAACATTGCTACATCTTTGTCCAATGGACAACTACTGACCAGTTCCTGTATGGTATCGGACCCACCCCCATGGGACGTATACTGTTTGAATACATGTAGTAATTAGGCCTCCACGAAAACCTGCCTACACGCCCGAAAGGCATGACATTCTGATAACAAGTTATCGTATGTGTCAATTGTATCCTTCAAACTGTCAATTGTGTTACAGTGCCAATTTTGTGGGGACAGGTGTGGTTCCTTTTGCAAATTGTATTCAGGCGATGGGGCCAAATGTACAACTGTTGTTACGCAGCTCAGACAACTCTTACTTTCTGCTGACACCCTCCACTTTCGTATTAAGACTTGGTTATTGTCGAAGAAGCTAACTAGGTCATGATCGGTGTTTACTTAACTGGTTCCTTGGCTTGGATGTCCAACCATGACAATAGATTCGTATATGACCCTGAGGGAGCAGTTCTTGATAAGTATTCTGCAACTTTCTTGCTCCCGGTTGCCAAGTAGCAAAACACACTGTTAGTGAATGAGATCGGGGCTATGGTTGATGGATGTCAGGAATACAATATTTGTTCCATACATTTGGCAATTGACAGTTCGGTGGCACTATCACTACAACCCTTCAGAAAGTTAACACACACACTATTTTGTTTCGATAACCATTCGCCTGGCTCATAGTTGGTTAATGTGTCAACGTCCGGACACTTCGTTGCCTTGGCGTCATGTAATAAATTAAGCTTCTGTGTTTTGCCTAAAGCATATGCTATTTTGGACAAGTCATTTGAAATTTCCCACTTTGAATTGTCTGTATTATGTCATCTTTCTCCTGGTTCGATAACAAATGTATCTTTGCATAATCGGCGCATTAGATATGTCTCGATATCGCTGGGAGACTCCGCGACATGACGATGTCAACACATAAACATCCGGTCAAGGGAGGTAACTCTGAAGCGCCATCCCAAAAGGCGTGCCGCTAAAAATACTATTGCCCTTGAACATATATGACGCAAAATGTGACCCCAATCAACACCAAAACTTTAAACAGTGTGACTCATAATTCTTATCACCTAACCAATTGTATTACAAATTACAAAAAAACCACTCTTTTAACACTCTCCCCCTTAAGAAAATAATAGTTTCACAGAAACTTTCTGTTACAATCATAGCAAAATACTAACATTATAAGATGACATGTAATAGTGAGTGAGTTAAAATTTACATCGCATCGGCAATATTACAGCCATATAGCGATGAAAACAAGGTAATCAATTTAAATAGCTGTCGACAAAGGACAGTAAAGCAACTATATATCACAGATATAAATGTAAAACTAGTCATTAAATTTAAAACATTTTAACCATAGAGGACAATACAATATAAAAATAGGCTATAGATCGCCAACAACTGAAGGTAGATCACCATACTAGGGACCATGGGGACGAACAGTAACTTTGCTACATGCATGGACGCTAGTTGGATTTACACCATCCCTTCAGCCGCTGGCGATTGTAGGAAATATTTAGCCAACTTTAAAAGAACAAAAATACCACGTTTTAAAAATCAGGTAAATTTAAATTTACTTTGACGTTTTTGGACTTACGTACCCTCTCAGGATGACATGTAATAATATGAATAACATGAGAAACATCTTGCAGAATTACTATGATATAATGCAGATACAAACATGCAGCAGCATCAAGTCATTATACATTTACAATCTGGAAAGTGCATCAGCACAAACGTTGTCCTTTGCCTTTTATGTGTCTAATCACAAGATTGAAGATAAAAATGAAAAGATTTGTATGTTACGTAAACGAAGTTTAGAGAATGATATCCACTTTGTCTTTACACGTCCTTCACTTAATAACTTGAGAATTCTGTACATAACAAAATAGGACTGGAAAACCACCAGAAATTGCAATCTCTTCTTTTATGACCTCTAAAAATACCGATATTTCACACCTGTCATTATATCTAAAGCATGCAACAAGCTTAAGAAATAACGCATTGAAAAATATTGTAATCCAAATTGATGTAATACTACGTGTACTGTCAAATTGTGGGAGTTATTGAATACTTTGTTTACTCTGTATTGCATTTTAAGCATCCAGCCCACATGCAGTCCTTCTCCTTCTATACTCCATATATGCCCTGTTCCTGTTGTGAAGTGTCAGTTTAATATGTGAGACCAGACATATAGGAAATATATAATCTAATAGAAATTGTTATTGCATTTCTGAGCTGAACCTTATTTACACTCAGGCCGCATTCTGTGGCATTGGAGGTACAGGTTTACATCATAATTTACAACTTAAATACAAGTATGAAACATAAAGTGGTCATATATATATATCGCTTGGTTGCAAGAATAAACTGTCCGTACATACATTTAAACATTTAAATGAACAATGTAACAATCATGCGTTATTGGTTATCTTTTGTGGGGCGGTACTTAAAATGATACATCATTATTTTGCAAAATATTGATAATTTCCTAAGAGTGAAAAATCTGGTCATATAGTATGTATTTTGTATTCTACTTAATGACGCTGGCCATATATAAGTGGTATGGGGAGCTATAAGCCAGTCAGTTTAACTTATACGTTGACACGTCTATTACAATGTCTGAGTGAAGTGATTTTAAGGTCGCCTCCAACAACATGCCAGTAATACGATGGCGTGAAAATGGGAAGAAACATCATACACTTCCTTGTGCCGCAGGGCAGTAGGGTAGCCTAGTGGTTAAAGTGTTCGCTCGTCACGCTAAAGATCCAGGTTCGATTCCCCACATGGGTACAATGTGTGAAGCCCATTTATGGTGTCCACGCTTTCAGAGTGAGACACCTTATCACCAGCACAGAAGCCAGCTAGCTATCCCCCGCAAACATGGTAGTCTAGTTCATATAATTTGTGTATCGCTCTAACAGTGCAAAGTGGTGTGTTATGCGCCCAGTGACAGCAAATCTGTAATGGGCTCATAGCATGTTTGGTGTATTAGGCGCCCAGTGACAATTAGGTAGATCTATATGGCATGTGTCAGATGGCAACTGAATGTGCTTTGCGTTGTGTTCTCTCCCTCTTATCTTATGTGTTCAGTCATCCTTGGCTACGTGTTCTGTTTGAGGTTCCTGGTCGGGTGTTCCAATGACCTTCAAATCAGACATAGGACAAGACAATGGAGTTTCGAATAAGGTTAGTGAGTGAGTGAGTTAATATTTAACGTCACATCGGCAATATTTCAGCCAAATCGTGACGAGAACATTTTACATTGTAATGGAATAGGTATATATTATAAAACCTGTCATCGAAGGACAGTAAAACAACTAGAATATCACAGGTAGATTTAAAACTAGTGTGGAAGGTTAAAACTAATAGCACTATTAGGACAATACAAGATAAAAACAGGCTATAGATCGCCAACAACTGAAGGTCGATCACCATACTAGGGACCATGGGGACTTACAGTACCTTGGCTACCTGCATGGACCCTAGTTGGATTTACACCATCCCTTCAGCTGCTGGCGATTGTAAGAAATGGTAGCTACAATTAAAATGACAAAAATGCTACGTTTAAAAATCCTGGCAAGTTTAAATTGACTTTGAAAGTTTTGGGACTTACGTACCCTCTCAAGAGGACAATAATTTTACGCTACGTCAACCCCCTTTGAGGGTACAGCCACTAACAATCTCAGTTACTAATCTAAACTACCAACAATAAAATATTTAGCTATTTACAGATCAGTCAACAAATCTAATTCTTTTAAAAATGCAACTATTAAATGATAATTAACATTATAAAAAAGATCCGTCAATGTTTTGACATTAAACTACTTATCCCTTGTGATGGAATATTCAACACAGTCAAGCAGGACATGCTTGACTGTGATTCTTTCATCACAAGGGATACAAAACGGAGGATCTTCGCCTTTCAGTAAATATTCGTGAGTATATCTAGTGTGGCCAATGCGACATCGTCGCATAATGACCTCTTCAAATGTGGACTGACAACCCAAGTAGGTGTAACCAATGTAGGGTTTTATTGCATGTAATTTATTAATACCTACTTGGGTGTCCCATTTCTTCTGCATCAGATCGCGGATGTATGTTCTAATGCTGGCTTTATAATCAGAGTATGGGATAAGAAGTGGTGTCACAGATTTGTTGAGTGCTGCCTTGGCAGCAAGATCGGCCATTGTATTCCCAGAAATGCCAACGTGGCTGGGTAACCAACAGAAGACGATGTCGCATTGGCCAGTAGAAAGATCATTATATAATTCGATTATTTCAATTAAAAGTGGATGTTTGCAAGAGAGATTTTTAATAGCCTGAAGGCACGAAAGAGAGTCAGAAAGAATTATATACTGTTTATGTTTGGATGTCTTTGAATATATTTAAGAGCTGTTAAGATGGCGTTTGCTTCTGCTGTAAATATAGAGCTGTTATCCGGTATTCTAGAAGATATTGTTCTGGATCCAATGACAGTGGCACATGCCACTGCGCCACCGTCCTTGGACCCATCTGTAAATAAGGATTTGTATGTATTATATTGGATTTTTAATTGATGATATTCTTGTTTACACTGTAAATCATTAGTTTCAGATTTCTTAAATTTTGTCAGAGTTAGGTCAACTTCAGGCCTCACCAGTTGCCAAGGAGGAGAAGAAAGAAGACGGGAAGGAGCTATATTTTCCAGCTCAATGCCGGCAGCAGACAGGAATGGCTTAGTTCGGTGCCCAAGAGGCGGAACAAGAGAAGGTTTTTTGTTGTATAAATCCTCATAGAGGGGATGAAAGACACAGTTATATGCAGGGTTAGACTCATTAGAATATAGTTTAGTAATATATTGTAAAGACAATTCTACACGGCGCTGTGCAAGAGATGGCTCATCCGCCTCGACGTAGAGACCGTCAACAGGAGAAGCTCGAAAGGACCCAAGACAAAGTCTCAAGCCCCGGTGATGGACAGAATACGCAGGCTCCACCACACACGACGGAGCCACAACCAAGCCTGGAGCGGACCAATGACCGATACAGATGTAAGAGGGCAGCCTGATCCCCTCCCCACCCAGAATCCGAAACGACCTTCATCAAGTCAAGCGCCTTCATGCATTTAGCTTTTAGGGACCCAATATGCGGCAGAAACGTCAAATGTGAGTCAAAAATTAAACCCAAGAACCTGGCCTCCTTCACAACTTTGATAGGGGTGCCATTTAAAAATAATTCTGGATCTTTATGCGGTTTATATTTTCTGCAGAAATGTATACAATTAGTTTTTGCTATAGAAAATTTAAACCCGTTTTCAAGTGACCATTTGTCGATTTTATTGAGACAAAGTTGTAATTGTCTCTCTATTGTATGCATATTGCTACCTCTACAAGAAACATTAAAATCATCCACAAATAGTGATCCATCAACTGAATCACTTAAAACCTTTGAAAGGCTATTTATCGTAATGCTAAATAAAGTCACAGACAGAATACTGCCCTGTGGAACACATTGGTCTTGATTAAAGAAGTCTGACAAGGTTGATCCCACACGAACTTTAAACTGTCTGTCAGATAAAAAATTAGTTATAAATTGAGGCAAGCGACCTCTCAACCCAAAGGCTTGTAAATCTTTTAAAATACCATGCTTCCAAGTGGTGTCATAAGCTTTTTCAAGATAAAAAAAGATGGATACAGCATGTTGTTTTTTAATAAAATAATTTTTAACAAATGATTCCAAACGAACCAAGTGGTCAACTGTACTTCGGTTTCTACGGAAACCACATTGTATATCAGTGATTACATTGTTGGTTTCTAAAAACCAAACTAAGCGATTATTGACCATTCGCTCCATGGTTTTACAAACACAGCTAGTTAAGGAAATAGGCCGATAATTAGATGGATCTGTATGATCCCTGCCAGACTTTGGGATAGGAACAACTACGGCGTTTCACCATGAAGGAGGAAAATATCCCGTTATCCAAATATGGTCAAAAATGTTAAGTAAAGTTTCCAGGCAAGATTCAGGCAAGTGTTTTAAAAGTTGGTAATGGATAGCATCAGGTCCCGTTGCAGTATCATGAGCTTGTGATAAAGCAGTGTGAAGTTCATGTAATGAAAAGACCTCATTATAATCTTCACCATTATCAGATTGAAAATTCACTTTTTTTCTTTTCTTGTTGTGTTTGATAAGCCTGAAATTTTGTATTATAATTTGAGGAAGACGAATGTTTAGCCAAAGTTTCCCCCAACGTATTTGCAATATCACATTTTGCAGTTAGGATGTCATTATCATCTTTGAGATGTTGAATACCACTAGATTTGAACCCTTGCCTTTGATTTTTTGGATCATATTCCATACCCTTGACATAGGAGTACGGGAATTTATTTTGGAAACGTAATTTTTCCAAGTGAGTGAGTGAGTGAGTTAAGATTTAAAGTCACATCGGCAATATTTCAGCCATATCGTGACTAAAGCAAGTTATAAATATATCAACAATTTAAGTGAGTGAGTTAATATTTAACGTCACATCGGCAATATTTCAGCCATATCGTGACGAGAACATTTGATATTGGAATGAAATATATGTAAATTATAAAATTCTGCCGACGAAGGACAGTAAAATAACTAGATAATCACAGATATATATGTAAAACTAGTAATTGAATCTAAAACATTTTAACTATAGGGGACAACACAATATAAAAATGGGCTATAGATCGCCACCAACTGAAGGTAGATCACCATGCTAGGAGCCATGGGGACTTACATTACTTTTTGCTACCTGCATGGATCCTAGCTGGATTTACACCATCCCTTCAGCCGCTGGCGATTGTAGGAAAATTTAGCCAACAGTTAAAATAACAAAAATACTACGTTTAAAATGTGATAATTTATATTTTACTTTGAAAGTTTTGGGACTTACGTACCCTCTCAGGAGGACAATAATTTTACGCTACGTCAACCCCCTTTGAGGGTACAGCCACTAACAATCTCAGTGACTAATTTAAATTACCAATAATAAAATATTTATCTATTTACAAATCAGTTAATAAATCTAATTCTTTTAAAAAGGCAATAACTAAATGAGAACTAACATTATTAAAAAGATCCTTCAATGTTTTGACATTAAAATACTTATCCCTTGTGATGGAATATTCAATGCAGTCAAGCAAGACATGCTTGACTGTGATCCTTTCATCACAAGGGATACAAAACGGAGGATCTTCGCCTTTCAATAAATATTCATGAGTATATCTGGTATGGCCAATGCGACATCTTCGCATAATGACCTCTTCAAATCTGGACTGACAACCCAAGTAGGTGTAACCAATATAGGGTTTTATTGCATGTAACTTATTAATACCTACTTGGGCGTCCCACTTCTTCTGCATCAGATCACGGATGTAAGTTCTAATGCCAGCTTTATAATCAGAGTATGGAATAAGAAGTGGTGTCACAGATTTGTTGAGTGCTGCCTTGGCAGCAAGATCAGCCATGGTATTCCCAGAAATGCCAACGTGGCTGGGTAACCAACAAAAGACGATGTCGCACTGGCCAGTAGCAAGCTCATTATACAATTCAATAATGTCTAATAAAAGTGGATGTTTACAAGAAATATTTTTAATAGCCTGAAGACATGAAAGGGAATCGGAAAAGATTATGTACTGTTTATGTTTAGGATGTCTTTGAATATATTTAAGAGCCGTTAATATGGCGTTTGCTTCTGCTGTAAATATACAGCTGTTATCGGGTATTCTAGAAGATATTGTTCTGGATCCAATGACAGTGGCACATGCCACTGCGCCACCATCCTTGGACCCATCTGTAAATAAGGATTTGTATGTATTATATTTATTTCTTAATTGACTAAATTCTTGTTTATACTGTAATTCATTTGTTTCTGATTTTTAAATGTAGTTAATGTTAGGTCAACTTGTGGCCTAACCAATTGCCAAGGCGGAGAAGAAAGAAGACGGGAAGGAGCTATATTTTCCAGCTCAATGCCGGCAGCAGAAAGAAATGGTTTAATTCTTAAACCAAGAGGCGGAACAAGAGAAGGCTTTTTGTTGTACAACTCCTCATAAGAAGGATTGAAAACACAGTTAAATGCGGGATTAGACTTGTTAGAATAGAGTTTTGTTATATACTGCAAAGAGAGTTTGATACGACGTTGGGTAAGGATGGCTCATCAGCCTCAACATAGAGACTATCAATAGGAGAAGTTCTAAAAGACCCAAGACAAAGTCTCAGACCTTGATGGTGGACTGAATCTAAGAGTTTTAAGTTGTTTGTGCAGGCTCCACCATATACGATGGAGCCATAATCAAGCTTCGAGCGGACAAGTGATCTGTAAAGGTGTAGGAGCGTAGCTTGATCCCTCCCCACCTTGAATTAGACACGACTTTCAATAAATCGAGTGCCTTCAGGCATTTAGTTTTAGGATTTGATATGCGGAAGAAAAGTTAAATGGGAGTCGAAAATGAGACCTAAGAACTTGGCCTCTTTACAACCTTGATGGGAGTGTCATTTAAAAACAGTTCTGGGTCTTTATGTGGTTTATATTTACGGCAGAAATGTATGCAATTAGTTTTGATTTAGAAAATTTAAAGCCGTTTTCAAGACACCATTTATTTATTTTGTTTAAACATAACTGTAGTTGCCGTTCAATGGTATGCATATTCTTACCGCGACAAGAAATATTAAAATCATCCACAAAAGTGATCCATCAATGGAATCATTTAAAACCTTTGACAAACTGTTAATCTTGATACTAAATAAAGTGACAGACAAAATACTGCCTTGAGGGACACCCTGATCCTGATTATAATGGTCAGACAGGGTAGAACCCACTCGGACTTGAAATTGCCTGTCTTTTAAAAACTGTGATATAAAAAGAGGTAAACGACCCTCAAACCAAAATCATGTAAATCCTTCCAAAATGCCATGCTTCCAGGTGGTATCGTACGCTTTCTCGAGATCAAAGAATATCGATACTGCATGTTGTTTATGTACTATTGCATTTTTGACAAAGGATTCTAATCGTACCAGATGATCAATGGTACTACGATTTTTCCTGAAACCACATTGAATATTTGTTATAAGGTTGTTGGTTTCAAGATACCAGGTTAATCTATTGTTTACCATTCGTTCCATGGTTTTACAGACGCAACTCGTTAAAGAGATTGGTCTGTAATTTGATGGATCAGTATGATCCCGGCCAGGTTTTGGAATAGGGACTACAATGGCATTACGCCACGAAGGTGGGAAATTCCCTGAAGTCCATATTGTGTCAAAAATATTCAAAAGTGTTTCCAAACATGATTCAGGTAAATGTTTCAAGAGCTGATAGTGTATATTATCAGCTCCTGCTGCTGTATCATGAGCTTGCTCAAGGGCGGTATGTAGCTCATGTAGTGAAAACAACCCGTTATAGTCTTCACCATTATCTGATTTAAAGTTAATTCTTTTCTTCTCCTGTTGTTTCTGGTGTTTCTGAAATTCAGGAACATAATTCGATGAAGATGAATGTTTGGCGAGAGTTTCGCCAAGCTTGTTCACAATATCGGTTTTATTAGTTAATATATTGTCACCATCCTTCAGATGGTGAACAGTAGATTTGGAACCTTTGCCCTTAATTCTTTGGATCATGTTCCACACCTTTGAAATCGGTGTGCGTGAATTTATCTTAGAAACATATTTCCTCCAAGACTGACGCTTATTCTGTTTAAATGTACGTCGAGCCTTGGCATTTAAAATTTTGACTTTATTTAAGTTATGAACAGTAGGATGTCGCCGAAAATATTTTTCAGCTTTCTTCCTGTTCTTTCTGGCCTGTTTACATGCATTATCAAACCATGGCTTACGAATATGTGGAACTGCAGAGGACTTTGGTATAGTTTGGTCAGCAATGCCATTGAGCATATCTGAAAACAACTGTATGGGATCTTCACTGTTCGCAAATGCATCATGTTGTAAGTTGTCAGTACACAGTGTCTCATATAATGACCAATCAGCCCTGGCAAAGTTCCTTCTTGATAAAGGTGGATCATCACCAGGGTCGATTGTTTTGAGAATAGTGGGAAAGTGGTCACTGCCACATAGGTCATCATGGACCATCCACTCAAATTCATTATATAAATTGGAGTCAGCAAGTGAGAGATCCAGGGAAGAATATGTTCCCGTAGCTGGATGTAGATACGTGGCTGAATCGGTATTGAAAATACATAAATTATTATCAGAAATGAATTCCTCGATAACTTTACCTTTATTATTTGTGTTGGCACTTCCCCAAAGCGGGTTGTGTCCATTGAGGTCACCCATGATGAGACATGGCTTTGGAAGTTGATCATATAGATTGTGAAGGTCCGATTGACGAATTTCAGAAGAAGGAGGGATATATAAACTGCACAGAGTCAAGGCAAAATGCAGCGTCAGACGAACAGCTACAGTTTGCAGATTTGTGTTGAGTGATACAGGGCTATGTATGATGCCCTGCCGAACTAAAATAGAAGCACCTCCAATTGCTCTATCTCCCACAGGAGAAAAGGAATGATAATCGGTGTATTGTCTTAATTTAAAGGTGTCTGTGCTTTTTAAATATGTCTCTTGAAGACAAAATGCTGACGGTTGAAGATCTTGAATTAGTAATTGGATTTCACTGAAGTTATTTTTCAGTCCTCTGCAATTCCACTGAATTATGTTGGCCATTTGAGTCATGGTGGCGCCTCAATTGGCGATCGCTCTCGTGAGTGTGAGGAAGAGCTAGTCCCCCTCCTGTCTTGGGAGGACAGGGTAACTTCCATGTCAAGAAGTCCAAATGGGTTCTCTAGGGGAACCTCAGAAGGTGAAGGGACAATAATTGGTACTTTCCTATTTAATTTCTTCCCTTTCTTTTTTGACAACTGAACGGTGTCGGGTTGTTTCTTATAAGGTTGAGATGGCGGCTTAGGAGGATGTTTTGTGTGGGTACCAGGTACTGGCTGAGCTTCTGGGTAAGCTTCTGTCTGGGTGGATGTTCCCGTAGCCTCTTCAGAAATGTTATAAAGAATAGTCTGCTTTTCTGAGACCCAGGAGATGGCCGTTTGGCACTCATGGTCAACCTTCGGACGGGAAGTAGATACTGCAGCAGAGTACGTTTTTTTGTTGAGAGAACTGAAAAGTGCTTGGTATCAATTTCTTTGCTTCAGCAAAAGAGATATTATTTGTGTGTTTAATTTTCAGAATTTGGGCTTGTCTTTCAAAGGCTGGACATGATCTGGAGGAGGACATATGTTCACCATGACAATTTGCACACTTGATGTCATTTGTGCAGTCGGCATTGTCATGTTTTCCAGTACAGCGAGAACAAATTTGAGTGTTGTTACATGCGGTAGCACCGTGTCCAAACTGCTGACACTTAAAACACCGAAGAGGATTCGGGATGTAGACTTCCACCCCGATGTTAAAATATCCGGCTTTAATTGTTGTTGGTATGGTTGAAAGACAAAATGTAAAAAGATATGTGTTGGTTTTGAGAATCTTCTCCCCATCTTTTCTTGTGAATCTTTTCACGGACGTGACACCTTGTGACTGAAGTTCTGATGCAATGTCGACTTCTGTCATATCAGACAGACATTGTGCCCTATCGCGGACAATGCCTCGACAAGAATTCAATGTTCTATGTGGCGAGACATCAATCCTGGTATTTGCAAAGTGACGTGCTTTGAGCAAATTGAGTGACTGTTGCTTCCTGGCACATTCCACCAGCAAGGCACCTGTTCTGAGGCGAGTAACGTTTTTAACATCGCCACATATTCCAGCAATAGCTTTAGATATTGCAAAAGGGTTGAGCTTTAATGGTTGTCCTTCAATTCCCTGTACAACCAGGAAACGGGGCCAAGAATCCAAACCAGTTGTCTCTGATTCGTCATCAGAAGACGATACAAAGTCTAAATCTATATGTTTTCTCTTTGGTTGAGAACGAGAACCAGAAGATAGTTGGGTAGCCATAATGAATAAATGTAGGTTCAACATCCCCGCTCCCCACCCACCATGGAGTGTCAACAAGGACGGTGTTGAAGTGGAAACCGACTAGAGAACACCAGGGTTACAGGGATGTTATACTCGAGCAAGACAGACACAGGAAGCTAATATTGCCAAACAGAAGAAAAGTCAGGCTGGTCCGCCCTTGACAGTTTTCTGAAGACGATTAGAACCCGGAGGTCAGTAATGCCAGATTGGCCCATGAGCCACCGCCTTCTGGCATAGGACTCTAGGCAATACAATATCATGAATAATTTAAATTTAGAGTAGCCAAGACCAAAATGATATATGAAATATGTGCAATAATACTCACTATGCACAGGGCCTGGCGTGACCAGCCGATTGATAGAACCGGGCCAGTTCTACCACCCGTCTAGGTGAAGTAAGGGTCAAAGTGGTGTGTTGGGCAACAGGAACACGGTTCCAGGCTCCTATTGCCCTCAACCACCAGAATCCCGTCCTCCACCGACACAGGGGCGCAACCCACGGCAAACGGGTTGGTGGACCATATATCCCCCCGGGTCCACAACGGGGGTGAAGGGCGCTTAGCGTGACCCAGCACCCACCACGAGGAGGTGGCCCTTCATGGGTGCCAGTAGTAGCAGTAGCAGTAGTAGTAGTAGCAGTAGTGTTAGTGGTTGTGGTGGTAGTAATAGTAGTAGTGGCAGTAGCAGCAGCAGCAGTAGTAGTACTGGTAGCCATGGTGGTGGTAGTAATAGTAGTAGCAGTTAAAGTAATAGTAGTAGTAGCAGCAGTAGCAGTAGGAGTAGTGGTGGTGGTGGTGGTGGTGGTGGTGGTGGTGGTTATGATGAAGGTGGGTGGTTGTGTGGTACGTGGTGGGCACGATAATTGTACATATTTCTTTCAGCCATTGGTTTCACTGTCGTTATGAGTGAACGAAACAGACTAACTTGAAATGTACTAAACGCAGGATCGTATTTTCACAAAAGAATAAGGTGACACTTTCTTATGTGTAAAACCACTTGTCTAGCTGGATTAAGTAACGCTTAGCGACCCACCTTCCCACATTCTGTGCGGCAGTTCTCTATACAATGCTAATCTCACTGTCAAAATAACCTCACACCTCACACTCCCACCTCACACTTGTATTCATATCTCAGTAACCTCCAATACTGTTTTTGAGCTCATCAACCTCTGAAAAATTTGTTTGAAAAAAGAATAGATTAAAACACACGCTGATATACCCAGAAAGTTATGAAAATCATGAAAAGCTTAGCTCGCCTGATACCGTATTTACACTGATAAATAAAATATGACACTGCCACACACATACATACTGTAGATTTTGAAACATGGGACTGATTCATGCATGATCATGTACAAGTAAGATATTTGGTGATGCATTATGTGTGCAATTTCTTGTCGAAGTTGATTTCCACTGTCTCACAGTGCTCCATTGTTTCAGACACCTGTGATTTGAGTCCAGGCTTGAACTTCACGAGGCTGTACGACAGCACATAGCTTCAGCTGATTTGTTGGGTTCAAGGGCGCGACTATTTGATTTTCGCGGTGGGGAGGGGTGGTGTATTTCCTATATAACAAAGTCTCTGTTTTACTGGAATATATGTGCCCCTTAATTTTGCAGACAGTATGTATCGAAACATTTAATAATCCATTTCTTTCCTTTATTTTGCAGAAACGTAACTGACCTCTCACATATGTGAGTGAGTGAGTTATTATTTAACGTCACATCGGCAATATTTCAGCCATATCGTGACGAGAACACTTGACATTGAAATAGAATATATATAAAGATTATAAAACCTAGTAGTATGGTAGCAGCACATTTCCGTCACAAGACGGTAAGACGGCGATATTCTACATGAAACAAAATGTGAGGTAGAAAACGGCAAAGCAGCAAGAGTGGTACCGAGTGTTACGTTCTTTACCTCGTATCGTAAACCCAAAGCGGGAATGAATAATAATTTTGAAGGAGGTCTGTAAATGTCGTACTGCCAATGTAAAGCTCTCTACAATACTAGGCAGCAAAACAAATGTAACAAGACACTCAAAAATAACACACCCTCCAGTTTATGTAAAGCTCTCTACAATACAGCACGGGAGGGCGGTTATATTCTACCAAATACAACAAAGAAGATATTGAGTCGGACAGTCTATGTAAAGCTCTCTACAATACTAGACCGCGACGAACACTGTATCCCCGTTGTTTAAACCACCCCAAAATATACCCACGAGGTAGACAACGTCAACACTTTTATATAAAACACAACAGACACTAGTAAAAACAACATTTCACAAATTTTATTCGTAAATATGCACAACTACATTTCTACTCACAAAACAGTTGGGAGACCATATTTTCCGGCCCACCGACAAGGTGTCTTCGCTTCCAGAGTGCGATGATGGCTTATACTTTTCCTTCTTATTGAAGAAAAGTTTACATCTTTCTCCATCCCTCTGCTCATTATACGATTCGGGAACGTAGCAGCAGGACATCATGGTACGGAGCACTCAAAATATACAACCTCACTCACGGGCAGACGGCTTCTAACTAGCTACTGCGTGTCGGTGCTCGTGATACTCGCGACACCATCAGCGTTACGTGCGAAAAGAATAGGGGTGTGACCTAAGGGCTTCGTCCTGCCATTGGACGGTAAGGGGTCAACTCGGTCTTGGACATAATTATACCTATTACATCAAACACGGGCGTTATCGCCGTGGGTACCTAGCTGCGTAAGCTTAAAAGCCGGGCTTAACACCTCTTTGTATGGTTGGCTGGTAAAATCGGTTTGCTTCGAGACGGCGGCGTGGGAAAAAATCGAGAACATTCCTACAGCTCTATCAATAACCTAATTTTTCCCTCGTCCAAAATCCATGGCTCTTAAAGTTCCTGAGTATACTCTTCTTGGTATTATCATGCCATCTGAAACCATGGAAGCGTATTACTTTTACTGAAATGGTGATCGCAAGCTACCGACGACAGGCTTTACACGAACTCTTTTGTAGTAATAATAATCTAAACGACCGTATTTTGCCACAAAATCGTGAAATTCGGGCCATATTCGTGTGTAATCTATACCGCACGAGTCGTGCATGTGTAATCTACCCGGTTCGCTTTTCCTGTCCGTGTTGCAAATAAACAGTATAGGATATTCTAATCTCTTCACCCCACTACAGTCTATTTTATTACCACACACCTTTACCAAAGTATCTCTGAGACTTATACCGCCATAGTTGTTTTTAAGAAAAGGCTCATTACGTCCAAACTGTACGGATAGCTGTTGACGGTATGGTTTGAGAGTGATATGCACCCCAAAGGTCCCGAAGGGTAATTGAGCTGTCCGCGTTGTAGACATGACCATACACGTCCGACACAAGCAGCAGGAAGACGAAAATCGTCTCTATTATCTTACGCACCATATGTCCTCGGTTTATCGTATATTCCTGCTGATGGGTCTAACCACCCCTTATTACGCTAATCGTTTCGACTCCAGCGTGTGCCGAAGCCTTCAAAATAACCCCTACATACATCGTTAATCGGCCTAACTGCTCCAATCGTCCCCTATTATACATGACCGCTAGTGTCCACCCCTTCGCTCTCTACACCCTCTCCTTCGAAAATAACCCTACGTACATCGATAATTGGCCTAGCCGCTCTAATCGTCCCCTATTATACATGACCGCTAGTGTCCACCCCGCCGTCTCTACACCCTCTCCTTCGAAAATAACCCCACGCATATCGTTAATTGGCCTAACTGCTCTAATCGACCCTTATTATGCACAGTCGTGAGTGTCCACCGCCGTCTCTACACATTTTTCCCTTCACATAGACTTACCTACCGCCTCTCAAACATCGCCAACAGGGTTAATTGCCCTAATCGTCTCTAATACACAGTCGTGCGGTCGTCGCCGCCGTCTCACCAGTTTTCCCAATAAACTCACATGAAGTCGCGAAAATTACATCTACTATCTTATACACCATTTCTCTGTCGATGTCTTCCATGGTGTGCGTTGACGCGATAATCCTTTCAACTGCGGTCGTAAAGCAATGCCACCACAGACGGTTTTAAGAAAAGGGGTAGTATTGCCAAACCATTGCAAATCTCGCCCGCACAGTATTTTAGATGGAGAGGTAAACTGCCCGTCATCTGCATTAGTGTATAGCAGTACTGCTAAAATGATCACATTGTATTATATACTGTCCAACTCTCTATAGCCGACTAGTGTCAACCACAACATGCGACACTTTAATAAACCACTTTTACTGCTGTGTAACCATCGGGAGTGGAACATCTTGACCTCATGTCTAGCAATCAGACACGCTAAGATAGGCAGGTAAACACGGCTTAGGTGTAGTGTGTCATAGTTTGAAAACACTGTATCGTATTTTTATAAGGGTCGGTGATACTTTTGGAATGGTCTACCCTACTTCTGATACGGTTGGTCATACTTTGAAAACAGCTTATAATATTTTTATAAGGGTGTGTCATACTTTTGGAACAGAGTGTCATACTTTGAAAACAGCTTATCATATTTTATAAGGGTGTGTCATACTTTTGGAACAGTGTGTCATACTTTGAAAACAGCTTATCATATTTTTATAAGGGGTGTCATACTTTTGGAACAGTGTGTCATACTTTTGCGCTGGTTATACATTCTCCCGTCATTTTAGTAGTAAAATCTGTGAGAATTGTAACGAGGCTAAGTTACACTTTTGGGAGGATTTGTCATACTTCTGGAACGAATTGTTCCACGCTTGGGACGCTGTGTCATACCTTTGGTAGGAGTTATACTTTCTCCGCCCTTTACTGTAGATAACATCTGCAGAAAACGTACAACATGAATGTCGAACGTTTCGAAATGTGTTTAAATTAGATAAGGATTGAATGCTACTGATTAAGAAAGTACGTATTGAAACACACAACCTAGAGGTGTGAGAGACAGCTGTAACATCGGTATGCAATTCATGACCTCGCGAACGGCCATGACTCCTCTGAGAGGACTCTCTCCTTTTATGACGTCACAAACAAGGACACGTAGGTGAATTTGTATTAACTCGTCATACTTCAACAACGTCATGCTCGATCACGAGGTGATGACGTTGTGTCCTTTGAATGGCTGAGCCCTGCTATATGACGGGGAGGGACAGGGGCTGTGTTACAACTGATAGGATGGAAGACTGGGAGGCAGAATTATTCTCAATGGCATCAGAAGGGGCAAGAGTGGAGTCACTGCTGCCAACGCGAAGAGAATTGGGATTTAGAGCTGATGTCGGTGGAAGCATCAGCACCATCGCCACCATCACCATACCAATCATCATCAGCGTGTCCTGCATGGCAGTGTCGTCAATGCCGGGGTGTCTACCAGTCTATGCAAACGGGACTATAGACTATAATGGTACATTTCAGTGCGTATATTGTAGTACCATCCTGAAGGACACATACATGAGACGTTTGACGCACGGTAGTAAGTGTCATATCAGGCTTAAGGATGACAATTCATCAGTGTCAGTGCACTCTACAGCTGTGAGTCCACCTCACACCACCCAACGGTCCTTTTCAGGACCACCCATCTCTCCTAAAGAATGCTTTGTACATTGCAAACAACGATAGCATATAGCTTGTTTTCTCCAGCGGCGGTAGCACGCGACCAACGCCGCATTATTCGCGACCCGTGAACCTCTAGGTTGACCTATACCGTGCCTTCACGGTTACTGAAACCAATGCCTCGTGATTCGACGATCCGCGCCCCAGAGGTAATAGCTCGCTAGACAGTCGCTCTCTACTATAAAAGCCTTAGCTCGCCTCCAGCTGTATAATAATCTTTTCCTCACCTCGCTCCATTCACCATTACCTATGGTCATGTCTCTACAGTCAAACGACCATATGTGTAAGAACGACGACGTGTTCCAAATAAGCTACGCCCTGACGAACGCCCTGTCACACGTCATGGTGGCTCTGCGTCTCAGTATACAATCCTCCAGCCTGTCACTTCAGGGGACCAAAAGAGACCACACCACCACCAACAACAACGACGACGCAGACCACCCGACCACGACCAACAACGGCAGCAGCACCACCGAACACCACCACGAAAAAAACACACTCACGGCGACGACAACCACGAACCACCACGCCGAAGAAGCCAACCACGCATTAAAGAGAAAACTCGCCGACGACGCAACCATCGGAAGAAGCAGAAGAAGAAGAAGAAGAAGAAGAAGAACCCTACAGCATCACCGTCGCCTATGCGCGACACCGAGGACGGCGAACAGCACCGAGGGAAGGAGAAACCAACGAGACATCGAAGTTGCAGAAGCTCGTGGCCGAGCTGATAGGCAGTACAGTAGGCCCGATGCTAGTGTCTGAACAAGCGCACGCCCTCCCTTCTCGGGCGGTCGATTATAACAACGATGATGATAATAATATATTTTGTTTTAAAAAAATAAACGAACGGATCGCGTGTTCCGCTGGAAATGTATATTCCGCTATTTCTGTCGTTATTCTCGCGATACCCCAACAGGGTATGTCGAGGTCTGGATTGGAAAAAGGGGTGCATGGTTGTCACAGGGGTTTTTTAGAACTTTCCCCGTCATACTTTTTAGATCAGTTAGTCGTACATTGTGTGCGACGATGGATACTTTTAGGAATAGCGTGTCATACTTTTGGAACGGTATGTCATACCTTTTGGCGTGATTATTCGTTCTACCCATACTTTTAGCAGTAAAATCTATGGAACGGGTTCACGCTAATGACACGATTTTGAAGGGGTCTGTCATACTTTTGGAACAGCCAGCGTGTGTAATTATTAGAACAACGCGTCATACTTTTGAAACGACGTCATACATTTGGAGCAGTTAGTCGTACATTGGGAAGGACGTGTGACACTTTTAGAATAGCGTGTCGTAATTTTTGGGAACAGTGTGTCATGCCTTCGGGTGTGGTTATACATTCTCCCCACACTTATTTCAGTAGTAAAATCTACGGACACTAGAAAACCCGAGACAGTAATACGCTGCTTTTAACAAAGACGCCACGGTAACGCTTTGATAAGATTATTTATACGCCGCAATGTTAGCGGTTAATTTACGCCATTCCTCCGTGGAGATAGATATACCTAAAATTGTCTCTTTACCAGCTATAAATTGCCTGATATCTACGATGGGTAAATTTTCTTTCAAACAAACGGAAACACGTTTTGTTGTCGAAGGCGTAGCTGATTGCATACACTTTCGTTATCCGTTAGATTCACACCTGTTCCCGCCGCCAAATGACCCGGGTTGTTGTTCCGTATGAGTGGAGCGGTAAAGCTATCAGCTGCAGCACGCGATAGCTACCAATAGCCCTAGGGCCGTCAGACACGCATGCTTTGATACACACGAAGTCTCTTTCTCCGTCTCTTGCCGTGGTTTCCATTTTCAAATAAAGACAATCCTCTTCGGGGTATTCGACATTTTCAACGCGATACACGCGCACGCAACACAAATACGGCATAAGCGTATTCCCTTCTACTGCGTACACTCTTACCCCTTTTATATACTGTCGTGTTGAGAGAGAGAGAGAGACCCCTTTATATACCGTCGCGTTGAGAGAGAGAAACCCATAGCGTTGTCACCACCTCCCGAGTAAACATGGACGACTATCGCTGATCGGCAGAAACGTCTAGTCGACAGAATTCATTTCCAATTCCCCAAGATATTCAGACTCTTAATAGGAGGTCCTAGCGGTGCGGGTAAAACCACTTTCGTGAAGCACATGCTAGAAAACGATATAGATGGTCCGTGGCCTTTACTACAAAAATTACCAGACGTTATAGTATGGGTCTACAGCGAAACGCAACCCGTATACGACGCTATAAAAGCCACCTGCGTCAGGGGGAGGTATCGACATTCATTTCAGTGCAAAAGATTAGTGACGACGAGAAGGTTACGTTGACGCTTCCAAGTATAACTGGCTAGTCGTCGAATTTTACGCGCAGGCGATTTGACAAAGGAGGACGAGCAAGAGTTACTTAGATGGTTCGTTAAGAGATCGCATCACAGACAGACCAGCATACTATACTTACAACAGAATATTTTTCGCGAACACCGTTCCATAGAACGATCAGTTTAAATTGTACGCATTATTGTTGTGTACAAGAATCCCTCGGATAGAAGCCAGATAGAGAATTTAGCTAGACAAATATTTCCGGTCAGTCGGGCTTTATAAGAGAGGCTTACGCCCAAGCTACGTCACAACCGCGACACTTACATACTGCTGGATTTAACACCGAATCGCCCGACGAATTTAGAGAGCGCGTGGAAACCAGTTTAACAGAGAACACGGAGAAATAGACGTATACCGACCTAAGCAAAAGTGAATAGAATGGATTGCCATAACGCTCAGAGTTGCGTTTGGGAATGAAATACTGAGCAGACGACGGTCGGGGAAGCCTACGACGGACGAAGACCAGGATAGCAATAGTAGTAGCAGCACCTATGACGACGACTATTCTTCGACGCCATACGACAACTACAGCGATGACTCTAGTACTAGTATAGACGATAACGACGACGTCTACCACCACGAAGTTCTTCTTCTTCGTTTGGGGACAGCGAGCGTTGCTACATTGTCGGGACGATGTAGCTTTGTATAACGCACGACGGCGATAGCAGCAGCGATACCGAGGGACGACGTATACAGCAGAGAACGTGTCACATTAAGCCCCGGCGGCGACGCAGGGTGGTGTGCGACGCCAGTAACAACAGCAGAGGTCAGATAATACCTCCTATACCAATACCCAAGATTGTTCTGAAAAGGAAATAAATAACCATAAATACGAAGATCGTGAGTTTTGTCGCCATTTTATTGTACACCCTCGAGTAGAGGCGACACCCTGCCCCTGACACGAGTAAATTCAATCGAAAATATGCGGCCGCTCTAACGGTAAATTACACTCGACCTCGCTGTGGCGCGCGGAAGAAGAACACCGGGTGGTAAGCGAAAAGGTGTCGCCAAAGGCGATTCGGTCAACAGGGTTAAAGCCAACGCGGACATTATACACTACTTATGTAGGGCCCCACCCGCTGTCAGGCGCCGACTTCGTTAACTGTTTACCCAAAGAAGTCATAGACGCTTTTAGCGAGACAGCCGTTAATGTGTATTCCGGCAATTTACCTATGACAGATGATCAGAGACTCGGGTTAAATCGCAAGAAAAGAGCTCTTCATACCCTATGCCAGAGACACAGAGTTTCGCGACGCTGGCAAGAGGAAAATATTGGCGCAAAGGGGTGGTATATTACCATTGTTGTTGCCTCTTTTAGCTCCAGTCGTAACAAACCTCATATCGAAAGTGTGGTAGGGTCTATTACAGGCTCCAAATAACCACGCGATGTCCTCCTTTACTAAGATGGTGGTGCTACCTCAGGCAGCCGTATTCCGACTCGTGCATTCCTCTCGTGATTTAATGGTCAGGGTCTCGGGCAAGATACTCTCCTCTCCAAGGAAATGCTCTTTAACGAAAGAAAGGAGAGACAATTTAGATGAAATGAGAAATGTTGTGTATGACGACGACGGCGGCAGTAGGGGATGTTGCGAATAGGGACGTCATCCGTGCGGTTAAACTACACGAGAAAATGTTGCGCTATAACGCCCTATTGGAAGACGCCTTAGATTTACAGTCGAGAGCCCGGTGTGGAAGGGGTAAACGGGAGTCGAGATGATACACATTTTCCCAGAAGCCATTAAACGACGCTTAGCGTAGCAACGACTGTAGCTCCCGTGGTTAAGCTGGGAGTAACAACATCGGGTTTAGATGCCACGCTTTCTAAGGTTTTGACCGATTTACATAAAACGTACAGACGAGATGCTAAAGATATTACCGACTTTATTAAAAACGATCCAGACTTGGGAGTGTCGGACGAAGGAACTTTGAGCTATAAGGGTTCGTCTCTGGGACCGGAGACCTTGCGGGACGTATTACACGAGCTGACGAAAAAGAGGGGTAGTAAATACAACGAGGTAGCTGCTTTCCTGTCGTCGAGAATGGCAGACACTGGCGCGAGCACTGGCGCTACTAAAACAGGTTATACACCGAGGGGAGCTTAACACTCCTAGGAGGTCGCGAAGGAAGAAGAAACGAAGCAATGAGGAAGTCTGGAGCTCGGACAATGCCGGAGGAGGGGAAAGAAAGGGCGACACGGTGGGTCGACAATTATCGACAATAGCTGGAAAGCTATTAAGCCTTACTGGCTGAAATGGTTGAAACGCGTGTATTATGATGTATCGAGGGTTTTGATTCACGGGTTGGCCTCTTAAGAAAATTATCGGAGGCTAGGCAGCGAAAGGGTTCTGTCAAACCTACTCCTGCTCAGGTGACGGTTTGGTTAAAGAGACAGCCCGCTTACAGTCTACATAGGCCTCGCCCGCCAAACGCTTTCCTAGAACACCCTATTCCGCTACCATATGTAGAAAGGATCAGTTGTGGCAGGCTGATTTGTCGGACGTGTCGCAGATTAGCAAAGTCAACGATGGTTACAAATTTATATTATGCGCTATAGACGTGTTCAGTAGATACGCCGTTTGTCGAACCGCTCAAGGATAAAAGGCTAAAACGGTGACCGACGGTTTCAAAAGAATTCTGAACCGTGCTAAGCCTCGTCTTTTCCATAGCTTAATGACCGATAAAGGTAGCGAATTTGTCAACAGTTGTTTTAAGCATCATATTAGGAACGTTCTGGGAAATGTTTTATACTAGTCAGAACGATGACGTGAAATGTTCCGTCGTGGAAAGATTTCAGAGAACTCTAAAGACCCGCATGTGGAGATACTTCAACACTGTGTCGCAACCTCGGTATGTCGGGTATTGGCTAAAATATTGAAAGCCTACAATAACGCATACCACACATCCATAGGACGTAAGCCTAGCGACGTGATAACTATTCTCGACGAGATAGCGGTATGGAACCACACGCGCGAGGCAGCAAACGCAGTCAAAAGATTCCCCAAAACGTGAGAAATACTTATTGTCGCAAACACCAGTCAGAATTTCGACGAGTAAAGGAATTTTGTTAAAGGTTACGAGGCCAATTGGACCAGGGAAATATTTTACGTGGTCAACAAAGTTAGATATAGGAAACCGACTGTCTATAAAATACGCGACTACAATAGAAACGCTATAAAGGAACATTTTACCGGGATGAGTTACAAGTCGTGTCGGAGCCAGAGGCGTCACGAAGTAGAAAAAGTGTTAAAGAGAAGGGTCAATAAGACTACGGGTAAAAAGAAATACTGGTTCGATGGAAGGGATACCCGAGCAAAGAATTAGACCAATGGCTACCAGAAAGTCACATGGTAGGGATTTCCTCAAAAGGGGCTGACATGCATGAGGAAGCTACCACTACACACCATCCTGCTATGCGTGCTGATCGTATGCTACCTGTCGCTGAAAGGTACCACATTGTCCGATCTAGCCGAGGATATAAAGAAGGTTGAAGAACCGTTGTTTGAATTACTGAAAGTATCGCTGTCTGGCGCTCGGTTCATACCCTCCCGGCCCTTTAAGAAGTCGTGAACAGCAACAACCCCCGTCTGTCACCGAACGTCAGCGTATGGGAGAACAGCACCGCCGCATTATGAATAATCTTGATAAAGCGACAGATTTTACATTACCCTACCAGCGATGCCAGTCCGAAACTTCGACCGGATAATGTACAACACACCTACACCGTAGATTTACCATACCCTCTGAAGGTAAACAGAAAGGATAATTGGAGGGTTGGCGTTAGTACTGTGCAGATACCCGTGACATGGCACAATTTACCCGTTCCTCATAGCGCTTTCAGCGGCGTATATGACTGTCCCCGTCCGTGAGAGAGTGTATAAGAAGGGCATGGTGAGAAAGGATAGATTCGGTTTAGAAACTAAATTTCTGGGGCAGATAATGTTGCCGCAAAGGAATTATACGATCGCGAGACTCTTAGATACCATGAATAGTTCCATCAACAGCGGTTGCAAAGCGTGGCGTGAAGAATATCATAAACATAGCGATGCAGGGGTGGTGTGGAAATCGATATAGAATTGATAAGCGCCTAAATAGACTAGTAAATATGTGTACTCCCAGGACGATTTAGTCTACATGGCCTCGGGCTTTGTGGAAAGCGATTTCGAGGGTCCGATGCTGAAGAGGTGAGACATGTTTTAGGCAATTGTGGTCCTAGATTCGACGTGTCTCCTTACTTGGCTTCCATGCTGGGTTTCACAACCGTAGTGCCCGAGGCAAGGGGCGACACCGTGTATCGTGCTCGACCCAGAACGACCCGTAGCCGATCACGTGTTCCAATTTCTCAAAAGAACAACTTTTCCACAATATATGCGTCTATGCCGACATTATAGACGACCAGATAGTTGGTCACGCAATGGCGCCTCTGTTGACATTGATACCCGTCAAAGGAAAATGTTAAAAGATGAAGTATCGCGGAGCGAAAAGAACCCTATTCAATATCTGTCTTTAAAATTTGGCGAGATGCGTTCTGTGACTATTCTTATAAGAGACGATCGCGGACGACCCGTATCATTTGCTAGCGGTCGGTCGGTGGTGATACTCCATTTTTAAAGCGAGGATAAGCGCGTAAGGGATGTACGGGAATCACATACCGGTGTACGTGGGCAGGCATTATGGTCAAGGTGGTGCTGGACTCGGGAATATTTTTGGCTATAGGTAGAATAGCGATGCCCTGCTAAAGTCAGCGGGTAAAATACTATTGAGGGAGGGAGCCAAGGCTGCTGCGGGTGTTGTGGGCGGCGTGGTGACGGGTAGTGCAAAAGCGTCAGAAAGTATAAAACGGCGTAGTAGCAGAGGCTTAAAAAGCGGTGAAAGGTGTTTTGGGATCATTTCCATCGGGGACGTCGAGCCATAAGCTTAGACTCGTTAATGCGGTACTCAGACACCTCGTAAAAAATACGCCGTCTAAAAGAGAATTCGGCTGTTGGATCCCTCCGAGCAGAAAGAAGCGTAGGAGAAAGTCTAAGAGGCGTTTGGTATTTTAGCAGAGATATCATACCATCCATCCGCGATGTCGAGGATATGGAACACGCACAATCGCGTAAAAGCGAACTGGATTTATTTTCATTACGGGTATGGTTTCCCACGATGGCGGATTCACACTGGACCAAATATAGCCCGTTACAGGCCTCGGACAGTTGGACGGCACCATAAGGTTTGATATCAATAACCCTATAAACAGCTACGTAGACTTGGCCGAATGTTACCTGAGAATTGTATGCGAATTTAAGACGACGGATGGTCGCGTGCTACAGTCGCTGACAATGTGATGCGCTGATGGGGAGGCGGTGACTAGGCGTAGAGACATTAATGCGCCCCGTGACAAATACTCTACATTCTCTATTTCGGAGGTGAGAGTAATAGCGGGCTCTAATCAACTAGAATTAACAGACAGTTTGGGTACATACCCGTACAGAGCGTGCATAGAAACACTACTGAGCTGCGATAAATCGCAAATAGAAAACAATTTGGTAGCACAGAATTTCAGTAAAGATAAGGCGGGGTGTTTTAATAACTTTTCTCTAGGCAATGAAGATTCCAACCCGCATTCCTTGAAACGACGGCAAAATGTGTGCCCAGTAGGCCCTTAGAACTCGTTGGAAAATTACACTCTGATTTGTTCATGCAGCATAGATACCTCATAGACGGGGTACCTTTAAAAATCGAATTGATACGTAGCCCGAATAACTTCTATATGTTACACTCCACTACCGGGACGAGGCCGATTTTCGCATACCGGTTATGCTTGCCATATACTCTCAGCCGAATTTCATGTCAGACAAGTAAACGTAGCACCAGCTATTAGAGATACCCATATTAGAGGTTTGGCGTGGAAGTACCGTGAAATATCCCATAGCCCAGGTGAAAACTACGGCACACGACATTCCCCAAGGACTGAGAGAATATAATTCGAACATTTAATAATGGGTCACATTCCTAAAAGAATAGTACTTTCGGTCTCGTTGACAACGAATCCTTTTGCGGGGTTTCGAACAAAAATCCTTTTAATTTCCAGCCTTTTGGATTGACGGAAATAGCCGTTAAAGTAAACGGTCAGGAGGTAGGCAAAAGATGCCATACCGTCAATTTCGAACCCGACTCTACACGGATGTATCAGACATACCTAGAGCTGTTTAGAAATACAGGGGTTTGGGAGAAATTCCATGCACACAGTAACTCTCAAAGAGTTTTAGACGGCACTACATTGTTTGTGTTCGATTTAACGCACGATTTAGGTGCTGACATGTCACACGTGTATCGAAGAGCTCTGGTAAGGTCGGCATAGAATTGACATTTTTCGCAGCCTACGCGAGCTCTGACGTTGGTGTGTTATAGAGAGCTGGACAGCGTAATAGAATTTGATCACTTTAGAAATGCCGCTATACACTGACGTAGACGAGGGACGAGTTACATATCCTTCTAAAATGTTATGCGGTCGAGATTTGGAATGGTTTGGTAAAGTAATGAGCCTTTCCTTAAAAACAACTATGGCGGCATAAGTAGCAGAGATACTTTGGAAGAGGTGTGTGGTAATAAAATAGTCGGGATGAAGAGACTGAAATATCCTATATTGTTTATTTGCAACACGGACAGAAAAAGCGAACCGGGAAGTCACTGGCTCGCTTTAGCGTAGAGGCACCCGGTAGATTACACATGCACGACTCGTGCGGTATAGATTACACGCGAATATGGCCCGAATTTCACGATTTTGTGACAAAATACGGTCGTTTGCATTATTCCTACAACAGAGTTCGTGTGCAAAGTCTATCGTCAGTAGCTTGCAGTCACCATTGTTTATATTTCGGTAGCTGGCGATCTCGAGGTATTTCTAACCACGATATAGTTAGTCATTTCAGTAAAAGTAACACGCTTGCAAACGATTCCATGGTTTTCAGATGGTATGATAATGCCAAGAAGAATATACTCGAGAACTTTAAGAGCTATGGATTTTGACGAGGGAAAAATTAGGTTATTGATAGAGCTGTAGGAATGTTGTCGATTTTTTCCCCGCCGTCACCTCGTCGCAAAACCGGTCTTACTAGGCAACCATACAAGGAGGTGTCAACCCCTGCTTTTAGCGCTGCACGCTGACAGGTACTCGCGGCGATAACGACCGTATTTGATGTAATAGGTATAATTATGTCCAGGGCGAGATTTGACCCTTACCGTCCAATGGCAGGGACGAGGGGCCCTTAGGTCCCCTATTCTTTTATGCGTAACGCTGATGGTGTCGAGAGTATCACGCACCCCAGCACGCAGTAAGTAGTTGGAAGCCGTCTGCCCGAGAGTGAGGTTGTATATTTTGAGTGCTCCATTACAGCGATGTCCTGCTGCTCGTTCCCGATTAAGTATAATGATCAGAAGCGATGGAGAAAGATGTAAACTTTTCTTCAATAAGAAGGAGAAGTATCGCCATCAAAGGACTCTGGAAACGAAGACACCTTGTCTGTGGACGGGAAATATGGTATCCAACGTTTCAGCGATGATGATGTGGATTCAAAATTACCGTTTAGCAACAGGAGAATGGAGGAGAAGCGGTGATAGACAGTTCGCGGGTACCGCGGAGAGACGCGTGGGGAACCTAGGAGGCTACTGACGGATTTAAGCCAGAATTACTGTTCTACGAAGCAATGCTCAGCGGCTACGCCAGGATGGTTTCTTTCAGGACTGGCCAGAACAAATGGTTCAAAAGGGAAGACAGCTAGCCCGGAGAGGATTCTTTTATACGGGCGTGGCGGACAAGGTCGTATGTGCATGGTGTGGATTAAGACTATGGAAATGGTGTGCAGAAGACGACATAGACTTTGAACACAACAGGTTCAGCCCGTCGTGCGCATTTCTCAAAATCACGTGCCCCGTCAGGTTTGATACTGACATGAGATACTGATAACTGTTTTGTAAACTTAGTTGCTTTGTGGATAGAAATGTAGATGTGCATATTTACGAATAAAATTTGTGAAATGTTGTTTTTACTAGTCTCTGTTGTGTTTTATATAAAAGTGTTGACGTTGTCTACCTCGTGGGTATGTTTTGGGGTGGTTTAAACAACGAGGGATACGGTGTTCGCGCGGTCTAGTATTGTAGAGAGCTTTATATAGACTGTCCGACTCAATATCTTCTTTGTTGTATTTGGTAGAATATAACCGCCTTCCCGTGTTGTATTGTAGAGAGCTTTACATAAACTGGAGGGTGTGTTATTTTTGAGTGTCTTGTTACATTTGTTTTGCTGCCTAGTATTGTAGAGAGCTTTACATTGGCAGTACGACATTTACAGACCTCCTTCAAAATTATTATTCATTCCCACTTTGGGTTTACGATACGAGGTAAAGAACGTAACACTCGGTACCACTCTTGCTGCTTTGCCGTTTTCTACCTCACATTTTGTTTCATGTAGAATATCGCCGTCTTACCGTCTTGTATTGTAGAGAGCTTTACACAGACGGGGTGGTCGTGTGATTAAGAGTGTCTAGGTGTTTCTTGCGGTCTAGTATTGTAGAGAGCTTTACATAGACAGCACGAGATTCCCTAGCCTCCTTCAAAAACTCAAATATTATTGGCACGCTAATGGTGCATTTATGAGGTAAAAACACGTCTGAGAGCAATTGAGAATTTAGCTTGACGGATGGATTCTTATGGTGGTCATTTTGGTCTGTGTGACGTCATTAGTAGATGTCATATCTTGTGGCGCACACACACACACGTACATGCACGAACACGTACTAAACGACCATTACCCTTATTTGTGACAGTTCAATGACCACGTGACGTCAATACCGTCGTTGTAGGGCGTGACGTCAGGGGTGGTAGTATATTTTCGAGGTTGCGTCACCATCAAGTGACGTCACTACCTTCGTTTGTAGGTCGTGACGTCACGAGACCTATCGTCGTGACACGTCATACGTGTATGACGTCAGTGTCGTAGTATATTTTCGAGGTTGCGTCACCATCAAGTGACGTCACTACCTTCGTTTGTAGGTCGTGACGTCACGAGACCTATCGTCGTGACGTCATACGTGTATGACGTCAGTGTAGCAGTATATTTTCGGGGTTGCGTCACGTTACGTCACCTCGGAAATGTGCTGCTACCATACTACTAACCTGCCGACAAAGGACAGTAAAGCAACTAGAGTATCACTGATATATATGTAAAACTAGTAATTGAATCTAAAACATTTTAACTATAGGGGACAACACAATATAAAAATGGGCTATAGATCGCCAACAACTGAAGGTAGATCACCATACTAGGAGCCATGGGGATCTCAAATATGTAGCAAATGCTCATCTCAAACCACAATCAAGCTCCCCTCGTTTGATTCTCTCTGGCGTCGTACTATACAACAAGGATACCTCCACACCTCTGTCACGTTTGTCGATTTATCGCATCGTTCCCCAGTTATCAGCAACCTTACTTCGTTATCACAATCGTTACTTTGCTCCTTCGTTACTTCCTTACTTCGTTACTTCCATACTTCGTTACGTCGTTACTTCCATACTTTCTTACTTCCTTACTTTGTTACTTCCATACTTTCTTACTTCGTTACTTCGTTACTTCCATACTTTGTTACTTCCGTACTTTGTTACTTCCATACTTTACTTCCATGCTTTGTTACTTCGTTACTTGGTTACTTCCTTACTTCCATGCTTTGTTACTTCGTTACTTGGTTACTTCCATACTTTGTTACTTCGTTACTTCCATACTTGGTTACTTCGTTACTTTGTTGCTTCCTTACTTCGTTACTTTGTTACTTCGTTACTTCAATACTTTGTTACTTCCATACTTTGTTACTTCCTTACTTTGTTACTTCGTTAGTTCGTTACTTCCATACTTTGTTACTTTGTTACTTCGTTACTTTGTTACTTCATTACTTCGTTACTTTGTTACTTCCTTACTTGGTTACTTCGTTACTTTGTTACTTCCTTACTTGGTTACTTCGTTATATCGTTACTTCCGTACTTTGTTACTTTGTTACTTCGTTACTTCGTTACTTCGTTACTTCGTTACTTCGTTACTTCGTTACTTCGTTACTTCGTTACTTCGTTACTTTGTTACTTTGTTACTTTGTTACTTTGTTACTTTGTTACTTTGTTACTTCGTTACTTTGTTACTTTGTTACTTCCATACTTTGTTATCACAATCGTTCCACTCGCTCTTATCAGCGGTTATCATGTTCAGTTTCTTTGGAAGACTGACAGCCCAGGGAGCCCAGACCACCCAGGGACCCCAGGCGACCCAGAGCCTCTGTTTTACTGGAATATATGTGTCCCTTACTCTTGCAGACAGTATCTATCGAAACATTTAATAATTCATTTATTTTCTTTTGGCAAAACGTAACTCAGCTTTTACATATGTAGGTAGCAAATGCTCATCTCAAACCACAATCTAGTATATCTAGCTCCCCTCCTTTGAAATGGTTTCTCCCTGATGTCGCACTATAAAACAAGGATACCTCCACACCTCTGTCGATTTATCGCATCGTTCACTAGTTATCAGCATCCTTACGTCGTTATCACCATCGCTACTTCGTTACTTCGTTACTTCCCTACTTTGTTACTTCGTTACTTCCATACTTTGTTACTTTGTTACTTCCATACTTTGTTACTTCCATACTTTGTTACTTTGTTACTTCCATACTTTGTTACTTCCATACTTTGTTATTTCGTTACTTTGTTACTTCCATAATTTGTTATCACAATCGTTCCACTCGCTCTTATCAGCGGTTATCATGTTCTTCGACATCATCTACTCCGTTTGCCACACCGATGGCTACCGCACCCGTTCCCACAGCTGCACTTGGAGGTGCAACGGCAATAAATGTGAGTAAACAAAATATTTGTTAATGTTTCTGTATCACTCATTCAACTTGTTCTACCATATGATTACAAGTTCTTTACACCCTTACCGTCTTATTCCTATGTAGCATGTGATTCAACATGGTTGTGTGCCTTACAAAGGTAGTGGGTGAGTGGGAAAGCACTGACAAGTCAGCATGTATGAACGTGTGTAACCGAAGATCGGTCAGTTTATTTTAGGCGGACACTTTAACCACCAGTCTACGCTGACGCCTTTCACGGGTCGTGTGACAAATGTGCAGACTGATGGCGTTGACGTCAGTCAAGGTACTGTCTTGTCCGGACTCATTTGAAGACAGGTGTCATATGGCTGAGGTATTGCTAGATGCGCAGTTAATGTATAAACAAAGCGGAGTAATTCAGTAATCGTTTACATGGACACGCACTTGAATATAGACATCAAAATTGATAAATAAAGTAGGGTGACCCGTCTTATATTTGTTGTTACAGCTTGTGGAAGTCCGGTTCCAGTAGCTGGAAGAGGAGCTCAGAAGGTCTCAGGAGGAGAACCGGCAGCTGAAGCAGGAACTCAGCCGACTGAAAGCTAACGTAAGCCAAACAAGTTAATGTGAACAGTATAACTGTGAAGTCGTGCATACGGCATTAGCAATATGTCTTCTCTTTGCATAATAAGGTAATCGATTACAGGCCTGCTTCAAATATCTCAGCGCTATTAATGTTACTTCACCATATATTGTGACCACTTCTTGGAAGTTTTTCCTGATTACTTTTTTCTGTCATTTGTGGACACATCCACCTGGACCACCTAGCATTTCCAACCTAATACGCCAAACAATATACAAGAGATAAAAGTGAAGTGTTTTCATCTGTGTATGTGCATGAACACAGGTGTACTCTCTGTTCTGTATCCGTTTGGTTTTACAACAGTCGGCAAACACGGCAACATCGGCGGCAGCAACATCAGCGGCAGCGACATCAACGTTAGTCAGCGTAGCCACTCAGACGGTGCCAGTTGTAAGCATGATTCCTTGTTCTGACTATGACCAATGACTGATTAACAAGCAGCTTTATACCTGATAGTAATTTCAATCAGTTACATATTGTTAAATGTGACGGTAGGAGTTCCCATTCCCCCCATAACAACTAAGATTTTTAAATTAATATATGCTAAAATTATTAACAAAACTTAAAACAACAATTACCAGGGAACTAACAAAATGACTAAAAGTAAAACATTTACGTTAGGTTAAGGTTAGGGTTGGGGGGACGGAAGGAACTCTTTACGTTCTCCCTAACTGGATGTACAAACTGAACTAGTGAAGTCTTAATGTGTAAATGTTAATGATTACACTCGATAAACACTACTTCATCCCTGCAGGTTTTCCTTCCGTATCCGGCATCGACCTCCGCCTCGATTTCCACCTCTACTTCCGCCTTGACCTCAGCCTCAGCCTCGACTTCGACATCGGCCTCTACCTCAGCATCGACATCTGTAGCGACAGTCACGCTGGCGACATTGGCAACTGTGAGTAACCAAAATTTCAAGAACAGTTAAACTCGCTTTTACCATGTTGACCTGACATTTCTAAATGACCTTAAACACTGCAATAAGGATCATCTTGATTCCCTTCATTCTGCATAATCGTCATTTTCCACCCATGTGCAGAACAGTATAATCAACATGCTACCCATGAGGATGTTGGGTTGGAACTTATCTCTGGTAGTGGGTGCTGGACCATCTGATCTATTAAGTAGCCTCCTCCTACCAGCACAAACACTTGGTAGACTGAGTATCATTTTGATATGGAACCCGATTATATGGGCCATTGATCACATTCAGTTTTGTCTGTCTTATCCACATGGCATTATTTTCAAACTATTTTATATCTTCAGTTGCTCACCTCTGAAGATCACAATTCAGTAAACTATGCGTGTCGTAAGATGCCACTAACGACATCGGGTGGAGGGACTCGCTTACTTGCTTCACACATATCATCGTATCCCAGTTGCATAGTTCGATGCTCATGCTATTGATCACTGAATTGTTTGGTACAAACTTAACCAAACCTGCAGAGGTTTTCAATTCTTTGAAGAGAGTCGTCCTTGGGGTACATATTATGCATTTTCCGGCTGAAAAATGTCCTGTGACAGTTGTATCAATGTTTTTTGAATAAAAAGATTGAACAATAAATAAACTCTTTTATTTATTATACGGACCCTACCTCCCGGAGTTACCTCCCTTAGCGCATGCGCACCAACTGGGTAGGCTCCTAGACCCGTATCATCATTCCTTCTGCTGAATTCTTATCAGTGAACAGAATTGCGGGGAGGCGGGAGGGCCTACCCCAAGGACGACTCTCTTCAAAGAATTGAAAACCTCTGCAGGTTTGGTTAATTCTTTTTCAGAGAGATCGTCCTTGGGGTACATATTATGCATAAACACAGACTCCCAAAGACCGGAGGCCAGGGAGGAGGGAATTCTGTCCAAGCACACACAAATATAGCGATCGTATCATGGAAAAAAATTGAACAGACGCCATAACACGCACCTGTCACTTGTCCCAGTTTCGCTTCCGCGAGAGGCATTATCGGAGGGGAACTGACAGGGAGAAATTGTGCTCAAAGACGACCTCTCTAGCATAATGAGACATTGCACGTAGTGCGAATGTCAATGAATCCCCACCCACTAAGTGGCTACATGAGAGCACCGTAGGGAATGCAAAATACCACTCACTAACGATATAGTAACTCCGTAGAGAGAATCGAAGGGGTACAGGTTCTCTGAGTGAGCTCACAGTAGCAGATATGTCAATAATGGAATTATTGTACAGTAGCGTCAAAACAAACCAATAAACCAAGACTCACTCGATCAGGGTGGCAGGACACTGTCCACTGGGAGAGAACAGTGCGACCAAAGCTCGCACGATTACGGGAATCGCGTGTCGAGCTGATAATGGCGTATGGCGTGCTTGGCCGGCTCCAAATAGCGGTGGAGCAGATCTCTTCAATGGGGAGTGCCGATGCAAAAGCTTTTGGCTGCTACTGCCCTGACCGAGTGAGCCTTCAACCCCTCAGGGGAGGCTTGCCCTTAGCCTGATAAGCGGCACAAATACACGAGACTAGCCAGCGAGACAAAGTCTGCTTGCTGCGCTGGCAGACCAGCCTTCCGCCACCGTAACAACAGAACAGCTGGGTACCCGTACGGATCCCCTGCGTTCGTTTGATATAGACTTTGAGCGTCTTACGGACATCAACGGGTGAGTGCTCGTAGGAGTGGTCCCGATGTGGAAGGCTGGGTAAGAGTAGGAAGTTCGATAGGAGCTGTCACATGGAAAAGCGTGATCGACCTTCGATCGGTAAGTATCTGGGGGGCGAATACTGACACGATCCGTGTGAAACACAGTCAGCGCCGGGTCGGACGACATAGCATGTAAATCGCCGACCCTACGACCAGATGTTACCGCCACCAGAAAACAGCTTTCCAGGTCAACAACTGAATGGAAATAGCCGATAGGTGTGAGAAAGTGGGACGGACAGCCAATCGCGAGCACGATCGACAAATCCCAAAGGTGGACTGGTTAAGCCTGAGAGCAGGTCGAATCCGTTCCGGCGCCAGAAAGCGCTAATACGAGGGTGCTGCCCCAGAAGAGCACCATCGACAGGGGTGAAAAGTGGAAATAGCGGTGGAGTAGCATGAATGGTCGGCCGCCAGGCCTTCTTCCAAACGAGCTTGCAAAAACTCCAATACTCGGACTAAATCCGCAGAAAAGGATCTGCAATCCCCTTATCTGAACACCAAGCGTGCATAAGCGGGACCACCTATCCTCGTACTGAGCGTTTGTTGAATCCGCCTCGAAGCCAGAATTGTGTCTGCAACTGCTGCAGGAATTCCAGCGTGCCTCGAGGTTAGACCTGACAGAGGCCAAGCCACCCACTGAATCCGTGGATTTGGGTGGGGCACCGTTCTGAGTGAGAATGTCCGGTCGCAAAGGTAATAGAACAGGAGGCTGAGCCAGAAACCTGAGAATTACCGGAAACCAGCTCTGTGACGGCCAAAGCGGTGCCAGTAGCACAAGCAGCCGAGCTGGCTGGGTGGACAGCTGTGAAAGGACACGGGAATGAGTGGTAACGGCGGGGAGCCCAGAGCACTTTGCCCGTCCAATCCAGCAGGAAGGCGCGACGCAGCGCCCTGGGTCGGTATCGAGAGCAGAACACGGGTGTCTGATCGTCCCGTCGGACGCAAACAGATCCACCTCGAACGACCCGTACAACTGGGAGATTACTGTGAATATCTGCCTGTCGAGCATCCACTCGTGCGGGGCCAGGATCCGGCGAGAGAGCGCATCTGCTCGCACGTTCTCCAGCCCCGGGAGATAAACAGGGAGTACCTGACAATCGTACTGGTCGCACCAGAGGAGAAAGTCCCACGCTTCCCGGAGGAGCGCTGGGGACACCGTGCCTCCCTGCTTCAGGATGTACGACATGGCCGTCTGGTTGTCTAACTGAAGACGGACTACCTGGCCACGGACATGCTCTCTGAAGCGCTCGAATGCCAACCGCACAGCTCTCAGTTCCAACACGTTGATGTCCGGAAGCCGACAGACTGCCCAGAACACCCCCCCAGCCCGTGAGGGACGCATCGGTCTGAACGGTGAGAGCTGGCGTCGGGATTTCCAAGGGGACCCCCCTGGTGAGATTCCCGACATTTGTCCACCACTGAAGGTGAGGTGTCAACCACTCGGGGACTGTGAGACTGCGCTCCAGATCCTCCGTGTGAGTCCACAGCCGAGCCAAAGCTTGCTGTATGGGACGCATCCTCAACCGAGCCCGCCACACTACAGAGATCGTCGCCGCCATATGGCCCAGTAGACGGAGCCAAGTCCGTGCTGGTGCCTGGGGCTGGGAGAGGAATGAAGATACCATCTCCCGAACTCTGGTGACCCGGTCGGGTGACAAGGAAACGAGATCCTTGTTCGTTTGGAATCGCTCCAAGAAAAACCAAGTCCTGGGTGGGTACCAGGTCGGATTTCTTGAGGTTGATGATCCACCCCAGTCGAGTTAGAATGTCTATCACTGTGTGAGTAGCATCTTGACTCGCTGGCTGTGTTAGTGCTCCGAGCAACCAGTCGTCTAGGTAATGGTAACAACGCCTTCCTTGCGGCGAGCTAGGGTAGCTGGGACTAACATGAGCTTGGTGAACACCCTTGGGGCGGTCGATATGCGAAGGGGAGCACCCTGAATTGGTAATACAGCCCATCGTAAAGAGAACCGAAGGTACTGCTTGAACGATGGATGTATGGGTACATGCGAATCACATCCTTTAGGTCGATTGGCGTGAGCCAATCGCCGGGCTGAACAGATGAGATCACCGAGCGCAGTGTCTCCATCTTGAAGGATGGTACTTCGAGCATGCGATTTAACCCCTTGAGGTTGAGAATCGGACGGACCCCGCCGTCTTTCTTCGAGACGAGGAAGTACGTGGAATAAAATCCCGCCTGTTCCTCTCCCGGTGGAATGCACTCGATTGCGGACTTGTCCAGCAGAGCCTGAAGTTCGTCGCGCAATATGTCCGCCCTGGCTTGACATGACGGCACCGGAGTGCGACGTATGCCGGTGAAGTCGGGCGGACCTCGCTTCCACAGTGGGAGATGGCCTATGCTGACCGTGGCCAGCACCCAAGCGTTGTTGGTAGCCTTCTCCCATTCCGGCAGGAATAGAGAGAGGCGGCCTCCCACTCGGATATGGGGTAGGAGCGCGTGTGTAGACCCGAGTAGCGGTCCCGAGTCCTGGAGGCAGGCCAGGCAGAACTGGTGCCTCCGCTCTCATGGGGCGGGTGTGCGCAAGGACCGGAATACCAGGAATACTCAACGGTCCCTGCGCTAACTCCGAGAGGGGGACTGGGAGCCCCTCCCTCTCCGGAGCAGCCGAGGCGTCCGGATCCGAAGCCAGAGGCAACGGATCTACAGACGCCTCAAGGCTGAGGGATCGAGCCGAGCCCGGCGATCCCACCCCCGGACTCTCCGCCCCCCGTCCGGAGTGGGTGAGGAACTCCTGCCGGAGACCTCCAACCGACTCCTGAACGAAGGACTTCACGGAGTCCATATGCTGCTGAAACATAGATTCCATTACCGACATGTCAAAACCACTCGAAGTGGCAGGAGAGGGGGAAGGGCCTCGGGATTTTTTTCCCTTTTTGGACGTTCGTTTTGTTTTAGACGGGGGGACCTGCGTCAGGTCCCCTCCCGCCTCACGCATCTCACGATAAAACAACGTATCGGCCGCCCGCCTCTTCTGGGCCCGGGGGGAAACGGCCAGACAAATAGGGCAGGAATCAGCGTCGTGTCCCGTCTTTTCCAGACAGGCAACACAGTTTGTATGACTGTCGGCCCGTGGGATACTCCCCCCACAGACCGAACAGGATGAAAAGGCCTGAAAACAAACACGCAAGCATGTTAGTTAACGGCGGCCAGCAGCATATAAACACGTAGAAAACATTGAAAAATACGTGAAGGTTACCACGGAAAGTAATAGTTGGTTTTAATACGCAATATTACGACCACGCGGCACGCTAAACTTCCCGCCATGGCAGAGCAACACTTGCGTAAACCACGGGAAAGTTCGCGTATTAGAATTAATACAAAGTCACAATGATGAAACAACCAACTGTAAAGCTTTACTGTTCCTTGTTTAAGGCAAATAAAGACCAAACATACAGGTGGTGTCTCAGACATAGCGGTATTCAGCGCTGTACGGCTCATGAATGGTTACATATAACGTCTGTTCACGGCAGTGACAGCAGAAGGAATGATGATACGGGTCTAGGAGCCTACCCAGTTGGTGCGCATGCGCTAAGGGAGGTAACTCCGTGAGGTAGGGTCCGTATAATAAATAAAAGAGTTTATTTATTGTTCAATCTTTTTTATTCAAAAAACTTTGATACAACTGTCACAGGACATTTTTCAGCCGGAAAATGAATAATATGTACCCCAAGGACGATCTCTCTGAAAAAAAATCCATTATTTACAGACCACCGCCATATAGCTGGGATATTGCTGAGTGCAGCGTTAAACACAAACCATCCAACCTACAGTAACTGGTGATCTCTAGTCTGATTGTATATTGTGTTGCGGACTGACTTAGCATTTAAACTGATCTCATCCTAGTTTTAATGACTGTCGTCTTCTAGCTATACTGACCTTTGCTGACAGCATTTTTTAAAAAGTGTGTATGTATATATTTATTCTCAGTATATAATTATCGTCAGGATATGGCTGGATTATTGCCGATGTGACGTAACATGTTTAACGCAAACTATGTTACTATACTATTGCTTTAAATGGACATTATTTCAGACTCAGGCACTCCTGAACCATCAGAGAGACGCCAGGTACAGGCAGCGGACACAGGCCAGACAACAACAACAGCTGCAGGAGCACCAACAACGCCAACGAGAGCAGAGGGCGGAGGAGCAGCGACGGGTTCGTCAGCTCCAAGAGAGACAACAAGTTCAGAAACAACAGCCCTACCAGGATCTCCTTCATCAGTTCGATGAAGCACAGAGAACTTCAGTAAGATTTTACTTTCACAAGAACTATTATGCTTTACATCGTTCTATTTGTCCTGGTACGTGGGACTTTGTAGCCCTTAGCTACAGTACAGGCAAAGTATTTTCTTTATTCGGAGGCCGTATTCGGAGACCTGCTGGTGTACTCCAGATGACGATGGGTGGAGGATTGACGAGTAGGTTCACTGCAAAGAATTCATTCAAGTTACTGTAGTCTAGTTCTGATATCAAAGTAACATAACTAGCCATTCCACAATTCTTTTCTAGTATATTGTTCATATACCCATGCATGTCGTAAAGATGTTGCGGGTTGCGTGGTCATTCACCAGACTTAATGCAGGAGACCGACGTTAATTCCGCCACTGATTAGATTATCTGACTCAGTCACATGTTTTACATTCCGCCTCCATTCAGCTGAAATATTACTCCACATGGCTATATTCAAATACCAACACATACAACTTAAACATACCTTTGGCTCGTGTGTGACTAATTTCCCTTCCTTGTTTCCTTAGGACAATGTTCACCACTGGTACAGGATCAGACATGCACTACTGCCCAAACACGTTGTTCTGTTCACTTGGCAAATACCTTTATGTGTTTTAAGCACGAATGTATTTTAAAACCGTTCAAAGCGGTAAACAAAGTCATTCGCTTAACATCCATTATACAGGTTCCCTCAGAATCAACAACACCAATACATAAAATTGTTTAACTTGGAATGAACTGTGTGAATGACATTTTCATATTATCTCATCAAAAGGAAATTAACTGTTTTTATGTCTTTATTTTCAAAGTTGCTTTTAGTCTATTGGCGACATACTACTCAGTATTTTTACCTCTCGATGGATTTCTACAGAATTTGAAAATATCTCAAGCAATAAACTATGAATAGGAGTCTCATCACCTAATTCTTCGAGTGAGTGAGTGAGTTATTATTTAACGTCACATCGGCAATAAAATTCTTCGAAGAGATTGTCTCAGCTATGTTGACAATTACAATCTACACATCTGCTTATACATCTGCAGATCTTTCCGTGCTCATAATTTTCATTACCTGATGTTACATGTTCACTAAAGTCTTTCCACTTTAGATGTTGTTACAATAGAACAAGTAACTTTTATACGACAACGACGGCAACAACAACAACAACAACAACCACGCCGTCGACGTTAGGTCATAAGGCCGCCAACTATTGACCATGATGTGTCCTGCCTTCCAGTCGCCAGTCAACCCGCAATAAGTCCTTCTCCACCGTCAATCACCATTTTAACCCTGTGTCACCTCTCCTCATGCAGTAAGTAAACTGTTAAACATGAATCATACGACAGGAATTCTCTTGACTTAAAGGTCTCATGATTATCCCGTATACGTCTAACTGCTCATCTATTTGCATGTAAAATTCAGTTAGATAAATATTTCTTATCAAAATATTTCTTCTTCAGGTGTGGTGACAGTCTCCAACACCCCTGCTAACTTCACCGCTTCATGTATTACGAGAAGGCTGACGGCTAGGGAGATTATTGACATGATGAACTTGTGTCAATGTGGCATCGTACTTCATAGCCTTCACATTCTTCTCTGCAAAGTTCATGCCGTGTGCAAGAGCAAAAGCCTGTTCATAGTCTTAAGTTCTCTCACCTAAAAGTCTCCTCTGTATGGCATCATGATTTATCCCACAAACCAACCTGTCCCTCAAGGAGCTATCCAGGTTATCACAAAAATCACATGTCCGTGGCAGTCGTCGTAACTCTGACACATATGCTGCTACAGTTTCTCCATCATGTCTGTCTCGTTTATTGAATTTCAACTATAACCGAAGGCTGTGGATGTTGATGAGCTCTCATCATTTCTATTCTAAAAGTTGTTTGAAAGTCTTGTCACCCGGCTTTTGTGGAGCACATAAATTCCGTAACAGTGAATACCATTTCTTGCCCATTTCGCTCAAAAGAATTGCCCTCTTCTTATCATCTTACGATAATTCTTATCCCAGATGTCTGTGTCTGGGTCGAACTCGTCAAATTTTCCAAACTGGTTACCTTGACTCAGAGTCGCCATTTTGTCTCACGCCCGTACCTCGTGGTCACTCAATAAATGTAAGTTTTCACCTGAATGCAGCTTTGACAGTTCCAGTTTTCTCCTCGTCGCCGATTTATGTGGAGTCCGAGTGGGAACAAACACTATCTTCTTTCAGAAAGCACTTTAATTTATAAGAAATGTCACAATACATGGGACAAGCAACGGACGCACTATGCTGCAGCCGGGGCATGTCTACAATCGGACTCTGCATTCGGCACCTACACTACCCACCTTCCAAAACACGATAATAATGAAGCGCCCCTAAAATGACTATGATTAAACCATAGTTACAACAGTAACATGCCCTCCCTAATGTCCCTCCCAAGATATTGGAGGTGTTGGAATCTCTTTAACATCGTTAAAACCTGATGTCTGCTCGTTCAACACGTAATCTCATGTTACTTCTTTATCACTCCTGACTGGCTGATAGAATTAGAGTCACGCTTCACCTTACTAAATGTTTTGTAGTGGAATGAAAACAAACTAAAATTCTAAAGTAACCCAACTTTTATTTTCCCACAGTTGTTGATTTGTATATACAATGAACTAATTAATTCAAGATAATGCACGAAAGCTGCAATACCTTACTAAGGTCCGATTATGACCGAATAATTTAACATCCAACACACAGATGTTCGACTAACCAACTAACTATCTCTAACACAGCTAATACCATCTGACATTCTAACTCTACCACTCTAACACACCCTCTCTCGTAGGATTACGAAATACGTTTATATAATAGAAACATGCACGTGGAGTGGCGTATCCGCAAAACGTTGTGTTCGCACGTAAAACACGTGCACGTTGTCCGAGAACAAAAGCAAAACATCCATGAATAACTGCAAGTCCCAAAACGCAACTGTCATGTAACCTCCGAAAACACGTGCATCTGGTGTCTGCGGTCGTAGGGTTTCGAATAATCCATGAACTGTTCTTCAGTCCACTAAGGTAAATCTCGTGAGTGAGTGAGTGAGTGAGTGAGTTTAGTTTTACGCCGCACTCAGCAATATTCCAGCTATATGGCGGCGGTCTGTAAATAATCGAGTCTGGACCAGACAATCCAGTGATCAACAGCATGAGCATCGATCTGCGCAATTGGGAACCGATGACATGTGTCAACCAAGTCAGTGAAACTGACCACCCGATCCCGTTAGTCGCCTCTTACGACAAGATAGTCGCCTTTTTATGGCAAGCACATGGGTTGCTGAAGACCTATTCTACCCCGGATCTTCACGGGTCTGGTAAATCTCGAGAATGCACCTGTTTACAGACGTCTCCGTACTGTGACAATATTAACAAACAACTTACCGCGTTTATCATTCTACTATCCTCTTTCTCTGTATGTCCAGGTCATATATTACCTTAATATTGCTGACTGCAGCGTTTAGCAAAATTCCCTCACACTTCAAACAATCCCTATAAACCGACATTTAGTTGTTTAACTTCGCACTCAACAATGTTAAAGCTATATGGCCGAAACCTAAATTTAAAAAGGTCCACACTCGTGAATTGATTACTATGGTTCTTTATTCAAGTAATTAATACCGAAAAATTACAAATACTACTGATATTTTTTCAGATACCAAGACAATGTTCCTTCTCGAACACCTGCCAACTAAACCGCTTTTTGTACAGGAATTCATTCCCTCTGATACTCTCCATATCCATGACTAAGTACTCCAATACAGTTTCCATAGAAACTACTTTATTGTGTGTGAACTTGAATCAGTTATAATATCCTATCGAGCAAGTAAACTATTTCGACGATTTGAAATTCCCATTACGATCTCAAGATTACGTCTTAATGTAATTTATTTACAGTTGAAATGTGAAATAATCGTCCACTTACAAACCCTAGGTAATGTCCCGTGAGTACATACTGATGACTCGGCAGCTTTGATGTGTTGAGGGATCTTTCATGTTTCATGGCTCACACTCCTACCTGAAATACCCGCTAACACCTTCTAGTTGAACGATGATCTGGTTGTATTCTCAAGCATCTTCTGGGTCGCTTGTACTTGGTGAACGGCTTTTGGCATATAATTGTTTCAAAGCTTTTTTCAGGAAAGGATTGTTCTGGTGTATTTCACAGTAGTGTCTACAAACATATCAAATTACCTTAGACTGAACAATCACCATACATGAAACGTTTTTCATTATCATCATGCATAATGAGTTGAAGACACTTGTTCCGAATGATGAGCGGTACTAAGGTATGGTGCTGGCATCTACAACTAAGATGGATATATGAACGGAATGAGCTAATAAGGTTAGTATAACAACTGCACTTAGAAATTATAACACTCCCTTCACCTTTCCACAAGGCTCCAGTCTGTGGTCATTGTCTGAAAGGTACGTTTCAATGAACTATCTGTATAACCAATGAATACTACGGAAATCTAGAAATATCACTGTAATTCACCTACAGCCTTGACCTGTAGTTGTTGAATAGCCCCAATTGTCCAAATCTATTACCAATAGGAATGTGTCCATTATCACTGAAAAATATGCTTTTATGCATATATTGTCGGTATGCATTACTTCACTACTTACAATTTCATTCGGTTCTAATCTCTTAAATCTGTCACTGATATTACATCTAGAACTTGTCGTGCATCTCTTATGATCCATCATCTCTCTCCAACAGGCATTTTCTCCAAGATCAAATCTCAAGGAATGGACTGACCCAATGGCAACGCTGCTCCCACCTGTCGGTGAAGACAATACAACAATCATTATAATCATCATCAGCACAATGGAGTTAAACATATCAACTGATGTCCCTGTCAATCTTCTTCAATCCAAACCAGTGTTCCTTGTTAAATAATACATTGCTAGTAAATTTAACTGTTGCTAATTTTAACGTAACAATTACACGTCTGGCTTAACTGGGACACCAACCTTATTGTCAATGTTTCATAACCCAATCACCACATATAGCAACCCTCTTGTTTGGCAACACTAACTACCCATGTTGTGGTACAACTTACTCAAAAGGTCTCAGGAAATGTATATTGGTCTCCATTGGGAGGATGGATATATACAGGTATAGTTGAGCCATGTTGCCCTGGATGTATACATTCAATTCTTTTTCATGAAAGATCCTCCTTGGCGTACATATAAATTTAAATAAGCACAGACTACACGTCAGTGTTTCTCTAATGTGCACAATAGAATGTCCAGTTACATACAGCCCCAAATTCTCCCTGCATTGGTCATGATCATTATGATACTTTATTTTGGCCTCTGTCAGAAGAATGAAAATTACAGATGTGGTTGAGCCATGCTACTCTGGATGTATTCATTTGCTACCTTAAAACAAGCTTTGGAATTCCAGGGGAGAGTCTTAAAAGAATTGCACTGTATTCAAGTCAGTTTCATGGAAACAAATCTGTGTTAATAATTTCCCATTCTATTAGCAAATCTAATCGCCAAAGCCAAAATTAAGTATTAAGTATGTACATACCAAGGGGCCATAGCATAGATTCGGCAGTTGAGGCTCGTTATCTTACATAGTCTGAAATCTGTACTGACATTTGGAATGCCATTTAAAGCGTCAACGATTTCACAAACACGTTAAAACTTTGACTATTTCCACACGCCAAACCTGTTCGCTTGTGTCTAAATGAATTTATCCCACTATTCACCAACTTTGAGTAACATTGAACGCACGTGTTAAATGGACGTCTGTATACTAAATATCTACATGCTATTTGTAAGTTGTGTTTTCAATAAAGTTTAACGATTAAATTCATCTTTTTGTCAGCTTTTCACCAGGTCACGTATCGTACCAGGATCCGTTGATCGCCAGGTCGATTCCACATACGCTTGTAAACATCAGCACCCTGTCCGCTCATTCTAAGTGTGAGTGAGTGAGTGAGTTAATATTTAACGTCACATCGGCAATATTTCAGCCATATCGTGACGAGAACATTTGATATTGAATTTAAATATATGTATATTATAAAAAACCTGCCGACGAAGGACAGTAAAACAACTAGAATATCACAGATATACATGTAAAACTAGTAATTGAATCTAAAACATTTTAACTATAGGGGACAACACAATATAAAAATAGGCTATAGATTACCAACAACTGAAGTTAGATCACCATACTAGGGTCCATGGGGACTTACATTACTTTTGCTACCTGCATGGGCCCTAGCTGGATTTATATCTCATTCTGAGTGTGACAAACGTGTACGAATGGCACCACTGCAAAAATGTTTAATACGTCAAGATATGACTAAAATACTGTACACAAGGGTGTCAACCTCGTCACGTGTCCCATTGTTTGGCTGTACACTTCCTTTTTCAAAGTCGTTTCCAATTCTAAGTGGGGAGGGGATCAAGCTACCCTCCTACAATTATATCGATCATTGGTACGCTCCAAACTTGATTATGGCTCCATCGTGTATGGTGGAGCCTGCAACAGTAATCTAAAACTTTTAGATTCTGTCCACCACCAAGGTCTAAGACTATGTCTTGGTTCCTTTAGAACTTCACCTGTTGACAGCCTCTACGTCGAGGCTGATCAGCCATCTCTTACACAACGCCGTATACAATTAACTTTACAGTATATTACAAAACTTTATTCCAATGAGTCAAACCCTGCATATAACTGTGTCTTTAATCCCCTATATGAAGATCTGTATAACAAGAAGCCTTCTCTTGTACCGCCTCTTGGTATAAGAGTGAAACCTTTCCTTTCTGCTGCTGGCATAGAGTTAGAACATATAGCTCCTTCCCGTCTTCTTTCTTCTCCTCCTTGGCAGTTGGTTAACCCACAGGTTGACCTAACTCTGACAAAGTTTAAAAAATCAGAAACTAATGAATTACAATATAAACATGAGTATAATCAATTAAAAAGCACATATAATACATATAAATCCTTATTTACAGATGGGTCCAAGGACGGTGGCGCAGTGGCATGTGCCACTGTCATTGGATCCAGAACAATCTCTTCTAGATTACCATATAACAGCTCTATATTTACAGCAGAAGCGAACGCCATCTTAACAGCTCTCGAATATATTCAAAGGCATCCTAAACATAAACAATATATAATCTTTTCTGACTCTCTATCTTGCCTTCAGGCTATTAAAAATCAATCTTGCAAACATCCACTTTTAATTGACATAATTGAATTGTATAATGATCTTGCTACTGGCCAATGCGACATCGTCTTTTGTTGGTTACCCAGCCACGTTGGCATTTCTGGCAACACAATGGCCGATCTTGCTGCCAAGGCAGCACTCAACAAATCTGTGACACCACTTCTGATCCCATACTCTGATTATAAAGCCAGCATTAGAACCTACATCCGCGATCTGATGCAAAAGAAGTGGGATGCCCAAGTAGGTATCAATAAATTAAATGCAATCAAACCAACTATCGGTTACACCCACTTGGGTTGTCAGTCCAGATTTGAAGAGGTCATCATACGACGATGTCGTATTGGCCACACAAGATATACTCATGAGTACCTATTGAAAGGTGAGGATCCTCCGTTTTGTATCCCTTGTGATGAAAGAATCACGGTCAAGCATGTCCTGCTTGACTGTGTTGAATATTCCATCACAAGGGATATCTATTTCAATGTCAAAACTTTGAAGGATCTTTTTTATAATGTTAATTATCATTTAATAGTTGAATTTTTAAAAGAATTAGATTTGCTTACTGATCTGTAAATAGTTAAATATTTTATTGTTGGTAGTTTAGATTAATAACTGAGATTGTTAGTGGCTGTGCCCTCAAAGGGGGTTGAAGTACTGTAAAATTATTGTCCTCCTGAGAGGGTACGTAAGTCCCAAAGCATTCAAAGTAAATTTACATCTACTGTTATTTTTTATCGTAGAATATATGTTCTTTTAATTTGTGGCTTGAATATCTAAAATTGCTAATAGCTGAGGGATGGTGTAAATCAAGCTAGGGTCCATGCAGGAAGCAAAAGTACTGTAAGTCCCCATGGTCCCTAGTATGGTGATCTACCTTCAGTTGTTAGCAATCTATAGCCCGGTTTTATATTGTATTGTCAACTATAGTTAAACTGTTTTAGATATAATTACTAGTTTTTAAATTATTCTTTGTGATAACCTAGTTATTTTACTGTCCTTCGTAGGCAGGCTTTTATAATTTACTATTACTTACTATGTGTACCAATTAATTGTTCTCGTCACGATATGGCTGAAATATTGCCGATGTGACGATAAATTTTAACTCACTCACTCACTCCTTTTTCAAAACGGATATCATGTCAACATGTTCCCGCATGCTTTTCGAGCTCTGTCGATACTAACGTCTTCACTTCTTGGTAATATGGACAGACCGCCTCCGTGATTCAGCGGTTAGAGCCTCCGCTCGGAGGCGCTCGGCATTAATGGGTACAACAAGGACTGGTCGGCTCGGAGTCAGTATACTGTGTCTGAGTGGGGTATTCATGCTTCACTGCGGCATGGTATCTCAGTGGGCTAGCACTATAAAACCAGCTTAAGTCTGGGCTAGTACAAGCAGCTGCACATACACATACACACGCTAGCACGTCGTCATATGTGCAAAATTTTCTCAAGCACGACGTTAAACCCAATTTCACTTCACCTCACCTCATCTGTAATGTGGACAGCACTAGTATTATGAAAGACAGTATATCGTGTTCCAACCAATGCCACATTTTTAATAAATAATGGCCGTCGGTTAAACATTTCCTAATATCAGTTTCGGAAGTGATTGATTGTTTTAGGCCGACATTAAAAGTTGCATACAGGAAGTGGACAGCGGCCGCGTGGGCTACAATTCCCCAGGCTGTCATCCGCAATCTCATTGTGTCTATGGGCAGGAGGTGTCAGGCAGTAAATGACACTCAGGGGGTCACACGCGCTACTAATTATGTAATGTCAGATGACATTCGATGACTGTGAGCCTCGGCTGGTGTTCTTTATCATTTTATTCATTTTTAGTTCATGCCGTAAATGTCTTTGAAACATCCATTAAAAATCTGGCTTTGCGTTACTTTTTTATGAGTAATTTTTGTTTTGTTTTAAAATTTATGGCTAGATTCGTCCACAATTCCCAACATCAGAAGGGATGATGTAAATCCAGCTAGGGCCCATGCAGGAAACAATGTACCGTAAGTCCCCATGGACCCTAGTGCATTTATGGTGATCTACCTTCAGTTGTTAGCAATCTATAGCCTGTTTTTATATTGTCTTCCCACCTACAGTTTACCTGTTTTAGATTTAAAAAGAACTACTTTTATATTTATACCTGTGGTAATCTTGTTGTTTTACTGTACTTCGTTGAGAGTTTTTTTTTTATACTTTGCCTTTAATTATTATGAATCTATAAATTTATTTAGTCACGATATGGCTTAAGTATTACCGATGTGACTTAAAGTCTCACTCATTCACTCAAATGTGAATGAAATTACGCAATTTTTCTGTCATATCGTTCGAGGCAACCTTAAAATCACCTCACTGGGACAACGTCAAAGAAGGGGCTTTGCCAGTGAGTGAGTGAGTGAGTTTTACGCTGCTTATGACAATATTCCAGCAACATCACGGCGGGGGACCCCAGAAATGGGCTTCACACACTGTACCCATGTTGGGAATCGAACCCGGGTCTTCTTCGTGACGAGCGGACGCTTTAACCACAAGGCTATCCCATCGCCCCCATCACATATTAAGCAGTGACACTAACATCGTTTTAAACATTTGAAAGTTATGTCATTTCTGAATCAATCTATACACAATAAATTATATTTATATTCTGGGCCAAAATCGATTTTTTACAGACCGCCTTAATATAGCTGAAATATTACATTGCAAACATATCCCCCAAGAATAAGCAGGGACTAAATGCAGCTATGATGGCTTGGACAAAGTAACATTTATGAATATAAAGTGTCATTAAATTATCTGTGACAGGAGATATTTTGAATAATTTCACAAAATTTAAATGCATAATATACAATGTCTTCGCATCACTCCTTGTTGAATGAGTACGGAGATAACAATCCACATGCTTGGGAAAGTGTCAATATGACAAAATCTGACAAATATTGCTGAAATGAAAGAAGTGGTGGTCCGATATTGAGACAGCATGGACCACGACTTTCTAACTTCTTTGATCAGTAGTATGCCCCGCCGCATTGAAGCCTGCATTGCTGCCCATGGTGACTTGACAAAATACTAACTGTTCACCTGTCTTTGAATCTGGAGTTATGTTCTGCTAATATTCACATTTAATACGCGAGTAATGAGTGAAAAAAATATATATACAATCTTTAAATTCTCAATAATTTCTGGTTGTACTGTATAACCGTTTCATTTCTGATAACGCTCCTTGTACCTGCTCACAAGATAAAAATAATTTAGTGATTTATTTATGCATCATTTATTCGAACTCTTGTTATGACTTTCATTGTTAGAAGTTGCAGTCATCTCTGACATGAGTCTCGTTGTTGTCTTGAGTGCCCAATATTTTCTGAGATTGGTCCTTTCCTTGCAGAAATAATTAGAATTAATTTCATTCTGCGGTAATATCTACTATGAATTCAGCAGAAAAATATCTGGTATGGTTTATGTATCTCTATTGCTTCTATAGTCACTCGACCTGGGACAATGGAACACTCAATTGTATTTGGCAAATGTGTACTCATGAAATCACGTGAAGCAGATCCTTCATTATTTTTTACATCAGCACACCCCAAATATATCTAAACGTTTTACTTTGAAATTATTTACTTTGCAGTGTACAAGTGAAGCCAGGCAAATAAACGAATATTTGGTGAAATCCAACAATTCATCGAAGATAAGATATACTGTAATTGAAAGCATGTTAGCATCAGACATGGAAAACATAATACAAACAAGATCATATAAAATAACTGCATGTACTGTTTCATGAATGTCTCATGTCACATTACAGTGACACATGTTAAATATATCATTTTAAGATAGAAAATATACAGTTTAAACACTTATTTGGTTTTCCTGCCTGCAGTGGGATTGTAACGGCTTGCTGATTAGAGCCCGAGAAAGACACATTTAAGAAAATGTTGGAAATGGTGAGGCTCAACTGGCAATGGGCATGTTTGAGTGATCGTGTGAATGTGGCTCCCACGGCAATGCGCTATTATTCACGTTATCCTCATGAAAGCACGTCGTTGAAGAGTTTAACGAACTGTTGAAACATGACTTGAAAACAAAATCTTCTTTGTACTTTTTGCCTTCTGACAATTATGTTGCCTCACGAAGTGCCTACCTGTGTTTGTTTGTCGTACCAAGAAGCATAAGTCATTCTTGTGGGTTAAGCTTCATATCTTTAGCAAGCATAAATATTTATATATTGTGATTGCTCCTTTTTGCCTACAAAGGATTAGTAAATGTATATATAGCAACAAACATCGACTGTCAAATACACGAATTCACTTTGATCTGCCATTTCTTTCTCAGTAACCAGCCTTGATCATGAAATTCAGTTGGTTCAGCTTAATCTGCAGGTTTTCACCGCGTGTTCGTACATACATTGTGTGATGTTTAAAATGTATTTACTTGCAGCGTCAACACTCTTACATGTAATTTTTTTTATGATTTTTAATGTTTTAACGACATGTTCGTGAGACATGACATACGATTCACAAAAACGGTATTTTTCTGTTTGTAATGAATGTGTTACGAAGGTTTCTGTGCTTGATTCGGTTAGCCGCCGTTTTCGGCATTTAACTACGTTTTTATTTAAACTGTCAATGTCTGCAACGTCTCTGTTTCTCTCATGTGACTATGCAGTTTGTGGGGTCGACAAGGACGCGCGCATCGAGTAAGGGCGCCCTTCTTAGATGTGACGTTATTGCAGCGGTTGTTTTTAGTGCAGTTCTCATGCAGCGCAGGACATGTCTGTGAAATAATTTAAAAAGGACAAGTCACTAAAACATTTTCGATCAATGGGTGACGATTATTTGAACGGGAAAAAACGGTATTGATTCAGCTACTTATTGTGGCTCTCGTGGCGATTCGCGACACCGAGGTTTGTACTTGAAATGTGGCTTTAGCGGCAATTGGTATTTTTCAAATGTAGCTTTCCCGGGCAGACACCAGTCTGCTCCCATAACAACTACATCCCATTTGAATTACATCCCAAATTAGCGACAGGGGTTAATCAGGGATTAATTATCTGAGTAGAGTCACCCCATGGCATGCAATGAGCACAGCCCATCAGCTCTCCTAGAAGAACTACAGTGGTCAAATTTAATACCGACATGGCTGGTAAAATTAAAAGGGGCACTGATCCAGAGCGATTACTGTTTCTCGCCAACAGTCTAATTTCGACCCCAAGCTGCAAGCTGGTCGGTACCTGCTCCCTCGACAGCAAATTTATAATCACTTGGTAGGTAAATCTGTAATTATAAAACCCCATTGTTTCACGCTGATAACCCACAGTGGGGTCCTGAGTTGTAATTGTCCTTGAGCGATTCACATTCTGATATAAATTGTGTAAAAAAATTCATTACAACAAGGAGCAGAAATTCATCTGTAAACTTATTCAATATTCAATACCACAACAGTTCACACGCTTCAGATCAATGTACATTAACATGTTGATTACTCACACCATACGTGATGGTCTCATGAATATTCATTATCAGCAATGCTATTTAGGTTCATATTGGACGTGGTCACTAGTGACACAGTGAGTGAATATAAGGAGAGTTTTTGAAAAATTCAAGCAGAATTTGTTGATTGCCATAACTTTATTCCCGTGCAGCCTAACCACAGATATTCCTTTTGAAAGCTTTTGCACACTCATATGGAGAAAGGAACCCTGGCCTTCTTGTAACGGGTTAACACTCCCTCCTAAACATTTATACACGTGAGCTATTTTACTATCGGGTTCCATGTAACGAATCACATACCTTTCAGTGTTTAAAGTTTAAGAAAAAGGTACGTAATATTATGCATGTCTCATTTCAACACCAGATAATTCTTTTCACAATGGGTCTATTCCTTTCCTCATTAACTTTCAGATCGACCTGCAGTTACCGATTCGTCAATTGTCTATCCTCATCCCGGTATTGGTAAGTTTTTATGCAAATGGTGTGAAAGTAATCTTGACTTTAATCATAGTGAACGAATTTTCCTGTCACCATGCCACCAAATGAGAGAGTGATACTCAAGACATTTATTGGACATTGTCCATGTCTTTTATATATAAAATATTCAATAATATAACTTCGGTGCCATCAACAAATTAAACTGATTTTATTAGAAATTATACAAGTACATATACAATAAACATCTGCCATCCACTTCCATTGATCTTCAATGGCATCTTCCATTGGAGTTCTCTCCCCTGTACGTCCCACACATGAGCACATGTGGTTTACTTGTCTCTGTAAAATTCCAGGTTCACATATTACATTCGATCCTAAGATTGGCAATCGAAAGGAGTGTGTTGAGAAGTCATGCTGGAAATGTGTTGAGAACCATTTCTTTTTTTCTTTTTTTTTGTATCTGTGATATCTGTCATGCTATGTCAGCCTTTCAGTGGCACTGTAGTGAATAGAGGACAGGAGAAGACCTTGGCTAAAATACACCCTCCATTTACCGAAAACAATTCCACAGATCGGCCGACATTCGGACTGAACGGGGGAGCGTGGCGTCAATGCTGACCGTCTTAATGAGTCCACAAGCCGCCCCACGTTCGTAGAGCCCACGTATGTCACGGAAGGCCTTTTCTGAAACCCTTTAGAGAGCTCATCAAATATTTATCCCAGTTAGCCATCGCTGAGAGGGAAGAGTCGCCATTTGCTAGCCATTTGCTTGTCGAGGCCAGCGCCCATCAGCAACTAGCACCTTGTCGGAGGAGTACCCGGGCACGCTCGACTTCAGGCACCATGATGCAGTGACTCACGATTTTCTTCCCTTGCAACCTGAATTTGACCAAGTCTGCATTGTTGATTTCACGGTAGGCTGCACTAGCCACGTGCACCACACCAGACGCACGGAACACACCAGACGCAAGGATAGCAGAAGGTACACGGACCGAGCTGCAAAGCACTCCACCAGATCCACTCGCTCATCTTAAACTATTACCATGGACTCCATGGAGCGCAGCAGTCCCGTTGGTCCTATTGGATAAAAGGGATTCAACTAGTACAATTAGAGTGCGAATGGTTTCTACCAGCCGCACATGCCACACAGAATGTACCATTAGCTTGGACCGTAAGCATTGTTCTCACCACAGAGCAGCTACCAGAAAGGGATGCACACATAGTTTGGAATGTAACCTGTCAGATGGCGCTACCTTGTCTGCAGACATTGCAGATTGTAGTACGTGAGAAGAGCCTGGAACGGACGTTATTAGGTCCTCCACTCAGCTCAGCTCAGCCAGGTACACCTTCCCCCAATAAACTTATAGTCAAAGAAGTTATTTTTCACGATCATGAGGAATTTACAGCACATATTCAACAGAGTTAAGTTCCATTATTTAAGGCCAGAAACGTAAACTGCCACAGTTTTCGTTTCAAACCAACATATTTAAGGACTTGAATCAGGCAGTAATTCCTTGTAATATCCAAATTGTCTTGGACGCTCGGCACCACAGGGTAAAGACGCATGTACTCCTGACAACAGAGATCTTTCTTTCTCACTGGACAAGGATTTCAAGGGATGTACCGTACCCTCTGGAGCACCGATCAAGTGGAATACTGTTACTGGAGCGTTAAGTGTTCTATGAGGAGATACTGTTACTGGAATGTTAAGTGTTCTATGAGGAGATACTGTTACTGGAATGTTAAGTGTTCTTTGAGGAGATACTGTTACTGGAATGTTAAGTGTTCTATGAGAAGATACTGTTACTGAAGTCTTAAGTGTTCTGTGAGGAGATACTGTTACTGGAGTGTTAAGTGTTCTATGAGGAGATACTGTTACTGGAATGTTAAGTGTTCTATGAGGATATACTGTTACTGGTGTGTTAGGTGTTCTATGAGGAGATACTGTTCCTGGAATGTTAAGTGTTCTTTGAGGATATACTGTTACCGGAATGTTAAGTGTTCTATGAGAAGATACTGTTACTGAAGTGTTAAGTGTTCTGTGAGGAGATACTGTTACTGGAGTGTTAAGTGTTCTATGAGGAGATACTGTTACTGGAATGTTAAGTGTTCTATGAGGATATACTGTTACTGGAGTGTTAGGTGTTCTATGAGGAGATACTGTTCCTGGAATGTTAAGTGTTCTGTGGGGAGATACTGTTACTGGAATGTTAAGTGTTCAATGAGGAGATACTGTTACTGGAATGCCGAAAAATGTTTAGCGACAGTGCAGAATCAGATGTGAGTGATTCTTCTGAACATGTTGTCCATCCGAGACCTTCTAACACAGAGGAAACAGCTATGCGATCTGACAGAGCGAGACATGCTCCGACAAGAATGACTTACAATGCGTTGTGTCAAAGCTCAGTTTACAGGGGACACTATTACCACATGGCACCAGTGACCTACTCATTATCCCAGTTTCACAGGTACCCAGTTGTATGGTACCCAAGGCAGGTACCACTAGTGCACATGGTACCAACCATGAGAAGCTGAATGTTAATGTGTTAAGCTTAAGCACTGTTGAGGGAGATCTTGTGATTGATAATGCAGTATATATGATGGATGTTCCAGCTGATATACATGTAAATGTTTGAACAATCTGTATGCTCTATGGAAGTGGTTCTAAGGCTGTACATGGTATGTGAATGATTTTAACATGTTCCATATTTAATAAGATGTTTGTTCACCACTAAATGTGAGAATTGGTATTATGAAAACGGGTAAATAATGCTTTTATGGTATCGGTTTAGGAAATGGATTGATCACCCATCTTTTTGCAGTGAAGGTTAATCCTTTTACAGTTTTCTATGCCTATAATGTTTACTTTAGAAAGCAGGTATTTTCGCAAGACATCAATGTCCATCGGTGAAGAGAATCAGTAACCTCATGTTCGAAATGTTGATATTCCAGTTTTGAGATTATCGTGTTTACAGACTTAGTGAATATTGTTTGGAAAGTGTAGAGACGACATTTTGTTTTGCCAGGGAGTGTGTTAGCCCTTTAGAATTGACATATATTATTTTTGGTAAGTTTAAGCTAAACTTATGTTGAATTAGGTACCCCCTATATTTTTTGTGAGTCGAACCAACAGACGTTCGTTCAGAATACATGACTGGTTGTGAGGTAATGCGTAGATGTGACATCAGCAGCAGATACACAGTGACGCCATCTTATTGGGGTGAAGAATAAATTGACTCTGGAACTACATCACGCTGTTGTCTGTTTTCAGCCATTTTGATAGCAACGACCAACACCCTCTTTCATGGGTGCAACATTAGCACTGTATGCAGAGTTCTTTTGGAAGAGATGGTGGTCGTGAAAAGGACTGTTGGACTATGAGGTTACTTGCTGCTGCTAATGGATCATCACCATTCACGATAATCATGAATGTACAGACTGACATTTACAGTATTAGGCTACGGTGTCATTGGCGTAGACGGGTAAAAACCTTTGCCATACAGGACACAAGGATGGTGATGGTGACAGGCCAATCACATGACCAGATACTTTACCTATAACGATAAAAGCTCATGTGCAGCAAAGTACCTTTCTTTGAGATGCGTGCTTGGTATTGGATCACACTTGAAGGAGATTCTTAAGGGATATAACATATGTAATCATCATTTACATCTGCTGACCTTAATGAGGTGAAAATGACATTCAAATTGTATCTTCCACATTTTAGACGCCAACTTGAAATAGAATAGTAACATAAAATACGTTCCATTAAACTTTCCATTAGAAACATAAATTCTTAGGCTGATAAGCTGTTGTCGTTTACTTTATTTCATGTTGTAAAAGTAATATTAGTCAAAAAAAACTTTTCGTAATAAGGTATATTTCTTTTTCACTTGCTTGTGCCAGTCGCTGATTCACACAAATGAAGACTTCTTTTAGCAGCTGCACCATGCTATTATAACTCCATGTTTGGGGGAAACGGGTGAATATTCTTAAAACCATAGAGTTATGGCCCCTGGCACAAGATGCAATAAAACATTAAATATTTCTTGATATGCATAAGATTACGAATTATATTTAAGCTTTTTATGAATTCATTAGAAATGATTGAAAATGACAAGGAGATGAACGTTATGCTAGTGGTACAATCAAGAATAAAAGATTAATTTGAAACCACTTCATGTGTTCACTAAGAAGGTGTGAACGGGAGAGTGACGTTTGGAAATGGTAACAACAGATCACGGAAATACATCCAAAACTAACAAAACAGTGATTCAATGTCACCTCTAGGTTTTTCTAGACAGATATATGTATTTGTGAAGCAAATCAACGTGGCTGTGGTTCAAACGTGGTTACTCTGAATTGTTACCCATAGCCCATGTGAAACAGATGGAAAAGTCTCATTAGTATATATTTCAGGTTCAGGTGGAAGGCTAATGAATGGTTATTGAATGGTTTCAGATTATAGATAGACTTCTCCATCCCCGATATTACTGCCAAAAGTACTGTTTAAGATTAAGCAGACTCAGACGCTACAACTGACTTTGGTCGCACCTTACTGGCCAGCGTGAGCGTGGTTCCCAGACCTAATAGGGGATCTCGGAAACCCAGTAATCAAATTACCAGATTGTCCGAGTGAGTGAGTGAGTTAATATTTAACGTCACATCGGCAATATTTCAGCCATATAGTGACGAGAAATGTTTTATACAAATAATAAATTAAAGTTACTAAAGAATCAGTCAGCGAAGGACTGTAAAATAACTAGAGTATCACAGATGGAGTCTAAAACTAGCATGAACATGTAAAACTGTTTTATGTACGAAGACAATACAATATAAAAACGGGCTATAGATCGCCAACAACTGAAGGTAGATCACCATACTAGGAACCATGGGGACTTACATTACTTTTGCTACCTGCATGGACCCTAGTTGGATTTACACCATCCCTTCAGCCATTGGCGACAGAAGAGAAATCTAGCCATAAATTAAAAGCACACATATTATACGATTAAAAACCTGGTACACTTAAATTGACTTTGAAAGTTTTGGGACTTACGTACCCCCTCAGGAGGACAATAATTTTACGCTACTTCAACCCCCTTTGAGGGTACAGCCACTCACAATCTCAGTTACTAATTTAAACTACCAATAATAAAATATATATCTATTTATAAATCAGTTAGCAAGTCTAATTTTTTTAAAAAGGCAATACTTAAATGAGAACTTATATGACTAAAAAGATCCTTCATAGTTTTTACTTTGAAATAAATATCCCTTGTGATGGAATATTCAACACAGTCAAGCAAGACATGCTTGACCGTGATTCTTTCATCACAAGGGATGCAAAACGGAGGATCCTCACCTTTTAATAGGTACTCATGAGTATATCTTGTGTGGCCAATACGACATCGTCGTATGATGACCTCCTCAAATCTGGACTGACAACCCAAGTAGGTGTAACCAATGTAGGGTTTTATTGCATGTAATTTATTAATACCTACTTGGGTGTCCCACTTCTTTTGCATCAGATCGCGGATGTATGTTCTAATGCCCAGATTGGCCGAACCTACTAATACATCCGCACACCAAGCAAGTCCACGGAAACCCAACAATGTTTCAGTTACACGTGTGGACAGTATCAAAACATGCTTGAAGAAACGAGGATACTCCGCCAGGGCAGCTAGCGTTACAAAGATCGACTCGTAACCTATTTGACCACAAATGGCTAAAGTTTGACACTTATGCAAGGCGGAAAGGCTTCACTGCGATGATAGCCACTCATCCTCAAGTGGCGGAATATCTGTGTCATCTTAGACAGACCAGACATCTGAAGGGTTCGACACTATCTACATACCTCGCTGCGATCAGTACAGTGATTACTATGAAAACAGGCATCAAGTTGACGAAAGTACCAGAATTACTTGCTCTGCTGAGATCTTTTAAGCTGGAGGACCAGCAAAATAAATTCAGAGCTCCAGCCTGGGATCTAAATGTAATTCTGCGTCATCTTACCAGTGATGTCTACGAACCACTAGATCAGATTACACTCGAGCTGCTATCACAGAAAACGCTGTTCCTGCTTGCGTTAGCCACAGCAGCTCGCATATCAGAGATACATGCGCTGGACTTTGGTCGAACTTCTTTCGACAGTGGGAAAATAATGCCGTTCATCTAGGACTTAGATGGGAATTAATTGCCAAGAACCAACTACCTGGTCAACCAGATAGACAGTTCCACGTACCAGCGCTGTCTACAGTCCTTGGTCCACAGGATATAGAGGACTTACCCTTGTGTCCAGTCAGAGCCCTGAAGATAAATCTTCAAAGACTGAAACGAGGAGACAAAAAATTACAATAAAGGACGTATCTAAGGCCAGCTGTTGAATCCAGTGGCTTGACCCACCACCAATCTGTCGGATTCTATAAGCAAAAGATCATGAGTCAGGATAAGGAATAATATGTATTTTTTTAAGTAAAATTGATACTATATACTTATCCTGACTCATGACGAGAAGCCCTCCCAACCTCCCCGTTGAAGACAGTTGAGATTTTACAGCAGATCCAAGTGTATGGGCTGAAAATAAGGAGAGAGTGACAAGTATGGACACGTCACATGATATGGTTTGCGCGGGAAAGGGCAAGGGAGGTAACTCGTGGGGAGTGTATTTATACGTCCGCTTCGGGAACTTCAAGGGATTCAAGTGTTCTACTACCATTCGAAAGGGAAAGGGAGATAAGCAAAAGATCATGAGTCAGGATAAGTATAAAATATCAATTTTACTTAAAAAATTACATTTTCTATGTGCAGTTTCTTTATGTGGCCAGTATATGTATAGCATGTGTAACTGTAATGTGGTCTATGACATTTATGAAACAATACATGCAGTTATGTTATATGACCTTGTTTGTGTTATTTTTCATCATGTCTGATGTTAAATCTGCTTTCTATGATAGTATATCTCATCTTGATTGAATTGTTGGATTTCACCAAGTATTCTTATATTTGGCTGGCCTCCTGGAAAGGCTGTTACATTTTTTAAAGTCACATTTATTTGCACACTGCAAATTAGATAATTTCAAAGTAAAATCTCACAAAGAGCAATTCATTTAGATAATTTTCAGGTGTGTTGGTGTTGATTATAGAAGCAACAGAGGCACACAGACCATATTATAAATCTTTTCTGCCAGAAATTTCTGCAGAAAAAAAAATTCTGCCAGAAATTTCTGCAGGAAAAAAAAAATTCTGCCAGAAATTTCTGCAGAAAAACAAAATCTGCCAGAAATTCTGCAGAAATGCATTTTCAGAGCCAATGTGTGAGCTTATAAAAATATGAACACACTTGCACATTATATTTGTGGATTCATCTCCTTGAGATCTTTCCAATGATATAAAAACCTTTTGTAGCATGCTTCCTTCTGTGTGTCAAGTTAGGACTGGCTGGCCATTCCTAAGTTGTCCCGCCCGGCCTTATAGGATAATATATCATCAGTTAGTGTCCGTACAACACTGTCTATATTCTGATCCATGCCAGTAATAATATCAACTCGTGAAACATTAGTGTTCTGGTTGTATTACATAGATGACAATGCGACTATTGCGAAATATACTCACATTCAAATGGAGACATAGCCCGTGTGAAGAAAGTAGATTTTGTGTATCTGATTTTGACGTCCCATTTGCAATGTATACACTGAGCAGTTTGCACAAACCAAGAATATCCAGATCAACAATACTGACATTACACATATGGACTGGCTGCAGAGCTCACCAGACGTAGGGCCGATGGAACATACATGAAGCACCCACGTGTTAGTGGTCGCACTCTTTAGTCCCAGGCTTTGGGCAACATGATCTGGCCTTAGTTCGAAGGACACCATATTCCCCTGCAGCAACACGATCGTCTCATTTTGTCAGTGACGGTGGACAAATACGCAACTGAATCTGACGGTCCATCCACTGAAAGCAACTAGATGATTGGAAATCTGTACATGTATGAGCTATTTCTGTCCCTTTTGGTTATCGTGCACAATCTCGTATTTTCTTTTTACATAATACAATTACTTGACACGTGCATTACTAAAACTACTATTCTCAAAACATATCGTTGTGCTTTGTGAAAGTACGTACAAAATAATGTACTGTGCTCTGGTGCAAGTATTACTGATCACTCACTGAAATCCTTCACATATATCATTCTGGTTCTAATGTTGTGGTAGTAATATGAAAATGGTTACGAAAAGGGTATTGAGAAAACATGTCTTTGATATTTTGTCCGAGACGTACAAATGTAGAAAAAGAGACAGCAAGTGAGTGAGTGAGTTTAGTTTTACGCCGCACTCAGCAGTCTTCCAGCTATATGGCGGCGGTCTGTAAATATTGGAGTCTGGACCAGACAATCCAGTGATCAACAGCATGGGCATCGATTGCGCAATTGGGAACCAATGACATGTGTCAACCAAGCCAGCGAGCCTGACCACCCGATCCCGTTAGTCGCCTCTTACGACAAGCATGGGTTATTGAAGGTTCATTCCAACCCGGACCTTCACGGGTTAGTGACAGCAAGAACAACGTTTCCCTAATCTTAAAATGTATACACCAAAAGAGTCAGTGTTCAATACCAACTATGTCGTAATCACTAGTAATTGCATGTGATTCACATATGTGTGTACCCTGCCCCACTGGTGACGGCCATGTCAAGCAATAGTCATAAAGCACGATAGCATATAACAGAGTGAAATTGGGAACTGGATCTAGCATCATTGCCATTGACGCATCAATTTGGAAATACCCTTTCCATGCCTAGTATGAAACATTTTGAAATCTTTTCTGGGGGTTTTAATCTTGCAAGCTTATTTACATCACAGCAAGTTTCGTATGTCGGAATAAAACGCTATATCGGTTACACATACTTTGGTTGTCAGTCTAGATTTGAAGAGGTCATCATACGACGATGTCATATTGGCCACACAAGATAAACTCATGCATACCTATTGAAAGGTGAGGATCCCCCGTTTTGTATCCCTTGTGATGAGAGAAGCACGGCCAAGCATGTCCTGCTTGACTGTGTTGAATTCTCTATCATAAGGGATACATATTTCAATATCAAAGCAGTAAAGGGCCTTTTTAATAATGTTAATTATCATTTAATCATTGATTTTTGAAAAGAGATAGATTTTTTAAATGATTTTTGATATCTGTTTCGTAAATAGAGACAGTTTTATAATTGGTAGTTCAGATTATGAACTTAGATTGTTTGTGGCTGTATCCTCAAATGGGGTTGAAGTAGTGTAAAATTATTGTCCTCCTGAGAGGATGCCCAAAAGGCCTAAAACTTTCCCAGTCAATTTCGCTCAACCATATTTTTTAATCGTAGTATTTTTGTTATCCTAAATTTTGACTAAATCTTCCTACCATCGCCAGCTGTTGAGGGGATGGTGTAAATCCAATTAGGGTCCATGCAGGTAGCAAAAGTTATGTAAGTCCCCATGGTTCCTAGTATGGTGATCCACCCTCAGTTGTTAGCGATCTATAGCCCGTGTTTTATATTGTACTGTCTGCTTTCATTACAGTTTTTTAGTTTTCCATTCTAGTTTTATATCCATATCTGTGATACTCTAGTTATTTTACAGTCCGTCGATGACTGATTATTTACCTACTTGTATTTATTGTGTATGCCAAATAATTTTCTCGTCAATAAATGGCTGAAATATTGCCGAGGTGACGTTAAATTTTAACTCCCTCACTCACTCGTATGTCGGAAAGTCCATGTTCTACTATGCTTCAGTATGAAACTACTCAATACTATTTAACTAAAAACAACGTTGGTTATGGAAAACATTTTGGCATCCATCTTTTGACAACACAGTTTTCACAAAGAAATGTTAAAGATGTAATATCCGACACCCAGCTGTATATCTAATTCCCATCAAGACGTTTCAATAAATTATGACACTGTAAAGATGATTGTCTAGACATGTCAATGTTCACCCACGTGAAGCTATATTTTTATATCTTCTCTGCAAAGTTCCGGACCCCAAAGTGTTCAAATGCAAGAATAATATTTTGTTACACATCTCGTGTGTAAGAGAAGAATACACGACACTCTGCTCTAGAGGATTCCTTTAATTGATGAATGAAATATTATGACAAAAGACGCATCGCTATGGCCAGTTAAAACTGTGACTGTTACATAGTTTATAACCTTAGTACTCCCCAACGTTGTAATGGCAGTGAAGGATATCTTTGCTGTCTCTATCATTTGATGATTAATACATTACAGTAAATGACGGGTTTACTAATTATTTATGCCATCGAGAAATGACGGATACTTTTGTTAGCGCTGCTTTTGAAAGTAAACAGAAGTTTCAGATCTAGAATAGAATTTAATAAAACTCTATTATCTCAAGGAGAAATTCTAAATTCCAGGAATTGTTGTATTGGATGTAAGAGTTTCTAGATGTGTATGGCTATTATCTCAGTCTCAGGGAGAAGCATGAAATATTGTGATTGTATGAAAGAATTAAGAATAATTACTGTAGCGACTACGTTTGATAATTTGATACACTTGTTCACTTCCTCGGTAAATATTCCCATCAGAGGTAATATTTTGGCCTCGAGCCATAACTTTCTGCACATTGAATTAATAATTGAACACCAACCATAAACTCAGGAATACCTCACAACATTTGAAGTAACATTAGCATTCATATACTGTTTCTAGCTGGGATACACAGTTCTGACGGGATATACATACTGTATCAAACAGTAGCTATTGATTCAATTATCGTCTCTTGAAAGAAGTATAATCTCTATCGTTTCATTGTCTTTGACAGGTACGCAGCTTGATTACTGTATGAATAAAAGCTATGAAACATAAAACTATCTTATCAAAAACGTGTTTCTTATCGTTGATTTTCCTTGCAAAGGGTCCAAGAAAAACAAGAGACGTTTCTGCCTATTGTACAAGAGATGTGAATGTTCAAACCTTTTCAGTAAAGCAAAAGCCCCAAGTTTAAAAACACGTCAAGATTACCACTGATCGATAAAGATGATGATGATAATTATCACATGACCCAGCATATCAACGAGGATATAATTTTGCAATGGAGACATTTTGTTTATATTCAATGAAAACACTTCAATACTACAGAATAATCAATTTTGTTTATGTATAGGTTAATCACTCTTACAAGGTGATTATTTAAATAAACTCTGTGAGGGCTTTATCCCGAGCAGAGTTTTTTTTAAATAATTACCGTAGTGAGGGTGATTAAACAGCTTACACCACGAGGGCATACTTATTTAATGCGCGTGTAATGTATTAGGCATGATGAAGATGATCAAAATCAGTTCAGTTTTATTGTTTTTAAATAGAAATAATTGCCCTAGGGCATGACTTTTCCTGGTGGTTTAACTGCCGAAACAGACTCCAAAATAGTGACAATGCCTTTCGTAGGCTGAACAATGTATGGAAGTCGTCACAGTACAGCACAAACACCAAACTTAAACTGTACAAGAGCTGCGTACTTTCCACACTTCTGTATGGCTCTGAATGCTAAGGAATGACAGAGCACGACATCAACAAGCTTTCTATTTTTCACACCCAAAGCCACTGAAACATCCTAAAAATCTTCTGGCCCAAACAAATCTTCTGGCCCATCAAACCAGCATCTGCTACCATGCTGCAAACTACTGTCCTATATCACTAACTAGCTGTGTTTGTAAAACCATGGAGCGCATGGTCAACAATCGATTGATCTGGTACTTGGAGACCAATAACCTCCTTAGTGACCTCAAATGTGGTTTCCGAAGAAAAACGAAGTACCATTGACCATCTGGTGCGTCTGGAATTTTTCATAAAAAATTCCATCGTCAACAAACAATATACTACATCTGTCTTCTTCGATTTAGAAAAAGCATACGATACAACGTGGAAAAATGGTATCTTAAAGATTTACATAAATTTGGATTGAGGGGCAGATAACCTCATTTCATATCTCAGTTTTCAAACAACAGACAATTTCAAGTACGGGTAGGTTCCACATTGTCTGATTATTTCTACCAAGATCAGGGCGTCCCTCAAGGCAGCATCCTGTCTGTCACCCTTTTTAGCATCAAAATTAATAGCCTCACTAACGTCCTGAACAGTTGTGTAGATGGGCCCCCTTTTCGTGGACGATTTCAATATTTCATCCAGATCCAGACGTATCTTTAGATGGTACTCCCATCAAGGTAGTAGAAGAGGCCAAATTCCTGGGACCTGACATTCTTGCCACACATAAAATATTTGAAAACCAAGTGCTTGAAGGCTCTGGACTTACTAAAAGTCGTTCATATACAGAGTGGGGAGGGGATCAGATTACCATCCTTCACTTGTACAGATCTTTGGTTCGCTCTAATCTAGACTACGGCTCCATTGTTTATGGTGATTCTATCCACCATCAAGGCCTGAGGCTCTGCCTGGGAGCTTTTAGGACCTCTCCGGTAGACAGTCTATATGCAGAGGCTAACGAACCTTGCCTTGAACAACGCCGCATTAAACTTTCACTGCAGTTTATCATTAAACTACGTTCAAATCAGTCTAATCCAGCATACAATTGTGTTTTCAACCCCTCTCTATGAAAACTTGTTTCCTAAACTGCCAAGCCTGGTTCCACCACTTGGAATCAGAATTCAACCACACATATCTGCAGCTAAATTGATCTCAATATCATAGCACCTAACCGACTCCTGTCTTCACCACCCTGGCAGATGGTGAAACCAAAGGTCGATCTTACCCTCACTAAACTCAAAAAGTCTGAAACAAATCCCTTGGTGTTCCAGCAGGAATACATCCAGTTACGTTCCAAGTATGACACCCATAGATCCATTTTCACAGACGGATCCAAGGATGAGGGCCAAGTTGCCAGTGCTACAGTCATTGGATCTAAGACTGTCTCCTCTAGGATTCCCGACAACAGTTCCATTTTCACTGCCGAGGCCAAAGCTATCTTTTCAGCTTTGACCTATATTAAACAGCAGAATCATTCCAAAACCTTCATCGTTTTCACAGATTCACTATCTTGCCTTCAAGCACTTCAAAATGTTACTTCAAGTCACCCAATCATTCTGGACATTTTAGAACTTTACAACGACCTCTCTACTGGCCAGTGTGACATCGTCCTCTGCTAGTTGCCGGGTCACGTGGGCATAGCAGGAAACACAAAAGCCAATGGTGCAGCAAAAGCAGCTCTTGACAAGCCCTTATCTCCACTGTTGATCCCGTACAGTGATTTCAAACCCACTATCAAAAGCTAAACTCAGGACCTCATGCAAAACCGATGGGACACTCAAGTAGGAAGAAATAAACTGTATGAATTGAAACCAACTATTGGTTATACCTACTTGGGTTGTCAGTCAAGACGTGATGAGGTAATTTTACGACGATGTCGTATTGGCCACAGTCGGTTTACTCATGACTATCTGCTGAAAACGGATGGGGATGGACCCCCCATGTGTGTCTCTTGCGATGAGGTTTTCACCATCATGCATATTCTGCTTGAATGGGTGGACTTATCGTCTGCAAGGGACTCACATTATAATGCAACAAACCTGAAAGATCTGTTCTCCCGCGTGAGCGCTCATCTGATAGTGAACTACCTGAGGGAAGTTGATCTGTATCATAAATTGTAACTGTGAAATGTGACTATCATAAATTGTAACTGTGAAATGTGACTAACAAATTGCCTGCCTTTAAATTTGGTGCTATGACTTTTTCTGCTTTTAAATGACAATGTAATGAATATATGTTTTTGAAATAAAACTCATTCCGAGTATGTACTTACAATGTTGATTAATGCAAACTTGTTCTCGTCACTATATGGCTGGAATAATGCCGATGTGACGCAAAACCAAACTCAACCCAACTCAACTCTTCCACATACAGTTCCTTTCAGGTGACTGGACACATCACCCAGTGACAGTACCGACCAGTTGACCCCACCTACTGTACTTAGGTAACGTCCTCATTAGAATGGAGCACTGGGGTAACTTAGTGGTTGAAGTGTCACGCTGAAAACCCGGGTTCGATTCCCTCCATGGGTGCAGTGTGTGAAGCCCAATTCTAGTGTCCCCCGACGTGATATTGCTGGAATATTGCCTAAAACGGTGTAAAACCATACTCACACGCTCACTATAGTCGCACAATGCTTTAATGCATACATTTCCATTTTCTGGATTTACCTAAACGCACATATTGCATCTGTATTAACTTTGCACATTCTTTGTCGTACCAAGATGGCTGGAATCTGTTTGCCTGCATTTAATCCACAGGAGAATATATCATCAGCTAGTGTCTGTACAACACTGTCTATATTCTGATCCATGCCAGTAATAATATCAACTCGTGAAACATTAGTGTTCTGGTAGTATGACATAGACGACAATGTGTCTCTTGCTAAATATACTCACATTCAATTGGAAACTAATAGCTTGGTAGAAAACGTAATTTTACATATCGTTCATCTATACTTTCACACTCTTATCTTAAAACTTGATCATGAATTGATAACTTGATGGGATATGGTCGGAATCAGAATTCGATAGTCTCACAACAAATTTTGTACATCAGATTTTGACCTCCCGTTTACAATGTATACACTGAGCACTGCCTGAAGAGCTCACCAGACGTAGACCCGCTTCGGGCAACATGATCTGGCCTTAGTTTGAAGGACAACATATTCCCCTGCAGCAACATGATCGTCTCATTTTGTCAGTGACGGTGGACAAATACGCAACTGAATCTGACGGTCCATCTACTGAAAACAACTAGATGATTGGACATCTGTACATGTATGAGCTATTTCTGTCACTTTGGATTATCGTGCACAATCTGGCATTTTGCTATTACATAATACAATAACTTGACACGTGCATTACTAAAACTACTATTCTCAAAACATATCGTTGTGCTTTGTGAAAGTACGTACAGAATAATGTACTGTGCTCTGTTGCAAGTGTTACTGATCACTCACTGAAATCCTTCACATATATCATTCTGGTTCTAATGTTGTGGTAGTAATATGAAAATGGTTACGAAAAGGGTATTGAAATACCTATGCATGTACTTTAGAAAACATTGCTTTGATATTTTGTGCGGGACATACACATGTAGAAAAAGAGACAGCAAGAACAACGTTCCCTAATCTTAAAATGTATACACCAAAAATATAGAGTCAGTGTTCGATTCCAACTATGTCATAATCACTAGTAATTGCATGTGATTCACATATGTGTGTACCCTGCCCCACTGGTGACGGCCATGTCAAGCAATAGTCATGAAGCACAATAGCATATAACAGAGTGAAATTGGGAACTGGATCTAGCATCATTGCCACTGACGGATCCATTTGGAAATACCTTTTCCATTCCTAGTATGAAACATTTTGAAATCATTTCTGCGGGTTTTAATCTTGCAAGCTTATTTACATCTGAGCAAGTTTCGTATGTCAGAAAGACCATGTTCTACTATGTTTCAATATGAAACTACTGAATACTATTTAACTAAAAAGAACGTTGGTTATGGAAAACATTTGGCATCCATCTTCTGACAACACAATTTTCACAAAGAAATAACAAGGATGTAATATCCGACACCCAGCTGTGTATGCGATTCCCATCAAGACGTTTCAATAAATTGTGACAATGTAAGGGTGATTGTCTAGAGATGTCAATGTTCACCCACGTAAAGCTGCATTTTTATATCTTCTCTGTACAGTTCCTGATACAAAAGTGTTCAAATACAAGAATAATATTTTGTTACACCTCTCATGAGTATGAGAAGAATACACGCCCCTCTGCTGTAGAGGATTGCTTTGATTAATGTTTGAAATATCATTAAAATGTATGAAATATCATATGGTTGTTGCATAATATATAACATTAGTGCTCCCCGGCACTGTTATGGCAACAAAGAAACTTTTTCCTGCCTGTATCGATTGGTGATTAATACGTTAGAGTGTCTGACGAGTTTATCAATTAGTTATGCCATCGCGAAATTATGGATACGTTTGTTAGCGGTGCTAAAGTTTCAGATCTAGAATAGAATGGAATGGAATAAAAGCATATCATCACAAAAAAGAAATGTGTATGTATCACAAGCTAGGCAATACATTACCAGATCGGTAAAATACACATTGTAAATACACATTGCCACAAATTGCACAACACCATTTAGATACGTGCCACGCAGCGGACAATTATTACCTCGTACTGATTCTAACAATTTGTTATTCATATTAAAAGTTGGACTTCTCCTTTACAAACTTAATGCTACAAGAATCTGTTAGTCTTTTGAAAATAGGCTTGCTTAAAACGCCTGCCAGATAGGAGAAGACTGTTCTCATTGGTGAGGCAATGAGATTTCTCAGAGGTAGTTCTCTGTGCTTTCTTTGTTACTCTTGTCTCATGCAATACACATATTAAATCCAACACTGCATATTCTGTTAGTTGAAAAGAACAGTTTGATGTGACAGTTTGGTTACTATAGAGAAGAAAAAGTTAAAATACTTCGAAAAAAATCACTAGTAGAATTAGGGTAAAACTTTTTAATACTGACATTGAAAGAAACGAAGCTTGCATAAAAAGTGTCTTTACTGAACTTTAATAACAATGCACAGAAAGTTTACATTCCAGACATTGTCACATTGGATGTAGGAGTTTCAAGATGTGTTTGTCTAATATATCAGCCCCGAGGAGAAACATGTAACATTGTGATTGTGTGAAGGGGTGAAAAGTTATAGCGACTACGTTTGATAATTTGATACACTTGAACACTCGTCTTATTCAAAGTATTCTGTTATGTTTACATCGTTAGTAAATATTCCCATCAGAGATAATCTTTCCGACTCCAGCTAAAACTTTCTGCACACTCAATAAATAATTAAACACCTTCCACAAAGTCAGAATGCCCCACGGCATTTGAAGTAACGTTAGCATTCATATACTGTTTCTAACAGGGATACTATGTTCTGACGGGATATACATACTGTATCAAGCAGCAGCTATAGATTGATTAATCGTCTCGTGATAGAAAATTAATCACTATCGCTTCATTGTCTTGGACAGGTACGCAGCTTGACTACTTTCTGAATTGAATATATTAAACATTTTCTTATCGTGTTTCTTATCGTTGATTCTGTAAATAGTCCCACACGAACAAGAGACGTTTCTGTCTATTGTGTAGGTGATGTAAATGTTCAAACATTTTCAACAACGCAAACACCCCAAGTTTCAAACACCACACCTCAGGCATGTATGCGTCAATAATTGTACTGATCGATAAAGAAAATAACGATAATTATCATATGACCCAGTATATTAACATACGAAGGAATGACTTTACAATGGAGAAAACATTTGTTTATCCAATGAAAACAGCCAATACCAGAGAATGAACAATTTTGATTATCTGCCCAAACAGACTCCAAAACAGTGATAAAACTTTTAACAAAGTGACATGTGCTTCAGAAAAGTGATATTTCGCCGCAGTGACAGAAATTTAATGTGTTCACTGAGGTGAAAATAACACTTTGCCAGAACTATTTCGTGAAGTTGTCATCCATAAAGTTTGTGATGTATCTATGTGTCACTCGTAAAAATACCCCGTTTTTCACCTCACTCGATGACAGATAAATCCTATTTCACTAGTCACATGAATTCCCTCTATACATTTTAAAATCAATGATGAAACAGTCGCAAAAAGGGTCATGTTGTTCTGCTGCTGTCTGCTGATTGATACTTGCCATCGTGCCTGTTGCTCAAACCCGCATCTAAATCATCAACGAAGCTGTTTTAAACACAATGTAGTACTTCACATCTCACTGTATTACGAGTATTTATTGGAGAATTACAATGACTTGTTTTTGATTGGCATGTATGGTTTTAAACCAAAGTATATATTCGTTACACGGGTACTTTATTCCAGTATTTAACGTGTGTTCTTTACTAACAAAGTGTCTCCTTTCACGGACTGCTAAATTATTTGCCCCCAAATGTTTTTCTTATCAAATTCTATTTCTATTATTTTGACAAGGCCGCTTTACACCATTTGGAACTGGACCAGTAAACATACACGAACCTATGGTAATCGCCCAGAGTTTTAGAACCGGACCAGTAAGAAGTAACGCTCGTCACGGGCGACTGAAGCCACAGCCAGGAGAAAGGACCTGTTTGTGTCGTGACTTTTTTAAACGAATTACACAGATTGAGCACACAACGTGTTAGTTTCGTAAAAAAAGTGTAAGAAAAGTTCATGCAGCATCAAAACTGCAAAGCCAGAATACTTATTCATTTAACTCTAATTAAATGTAGGAGCATCAAAGACGATGAAGTTGGCAGCTAGTGGAAGTTGATTCCTAATTCAAGGACATATTATAAGAGTAACCAACTCTGATTGAACCCTTATAGATTCGGGTTAGAATTGGCCTTCAGAACTTGGGAGTGAAGTGCGAGAATTGGGTGGCACGGCTCGCAGACTTGGCTCATGCATGTCATCATGTCCCAGCTGTCAGCACGTCCCAACTGTCACCTTGTCCCAAATGTCACCATGTCCCAACTGTCACCATGTCCCAACCGTCACCATGTCCCAACTCTCACCATGTCCCAACCGTCACCATGTCCCAACTGTCAACACGTCCCAACCGTCACCATGTCCCAACTGTCATCATCTCCCAGCTGTCACCATGTCCCAACTGTCATTATGTTCCAGCTGTCATTATATCCGAACTCATGCTTGAGTGAGTGAGCGAGTGAGTGAGTGAGCGAGTGAGTGAGTTGTGTTTTACCCTGCACTCAGCAATATTCCAGCTATACGGCAGCGGTCTGTAAATAATCGAATCTGGACCAGACAATCCAGTCATCAACAGCATGAGCATCGATCTGCGCAATTGGGAACCGATGACGTGTGTCAAACAAGTCAGCGAGCCTGACCACCCGATCCCGTTAGTCGCCTCTTACAACAAGCATGGGTTACTGAAGGCCAATATTTTAACCCGGACCTTCACGGGTCACCAATGGACTGAGAAAATTTGGTGCTCATGATTTCAGTCACTAAATTGTCTGGTCCAGATGTATAGTCGGTCGTTGTACCGCTAGAATATAGCAGTGTTTGGAGTTAAAAAAGGCAAAACCTATGAAAAAAACCTACAAACTGACGGCCGTTACACCGCAGAGGCTAATATTTGTAACAGTACTTGTAGTTGCTTACATGTATTTCCAAGGTCTTATATATTTAATAATCAATGGCGAATGTCAACCCTCACAAACCAGATATGTTTTATGATACACAGTAGACCCATTAATATACACAAACCAATGATTAGTGATTGCAACAACTGGCATGTGTGTGGAACTGCAATTTATCACTCAGTAAAATTGTAAATCTATTCATGAATCTGTTATTTGAACCTTTCCTCCTTGTGGTTGTTTAATAATGAATAATCTTTTAAAAAAGCACCACTGTATCAGTCATGTTAAAAACATCACATGTCACATCTTCACAAGGAAATATCCAGCTTCGCAATTTTATTAAATTTCGACTATAACAAAGTTTGAAATATACCTCTGTCGGTTTATTAATCACAGTCAGGGTTTAGTGGCGATTGGTTAAAAGTTCATCTATTTGGGCATTCACATTGAAGAAACATAATAATGCTAGTATAACAGTGTCAAAATTGGTCTATTTGTCTTCTCGTTTTCACTAAAATTCGAAAATACTCCACAATGCATATTTAACTTTACTCTACTCTAACTAACTCTGCTCGCGCACTGGCGACTTGCATAATATCACTTATCGACTCAGGATGCAAGCTGGTTCAACTGGTCAAGCGACGCTACATGCAATTAAATGCTAGGTTACTTTGCGTCCTAAACGGAATACAAGACTTTGTCGATGTAGGGGGCCTGATAGTGTAGTTACAGCTGAACAAGTCATGTATAATCTGTCATAGGAACCAGCACAAACTGTGACATTCCAAAGGCATTTGTAATCTCATTCGCATTATGTAACCTTCATTACTTCGGCACTCAGCGTTAGTGTCTGGCATCCAAGACTTGCGTAACGTAACCAGCATGTGATATTTTCTTTTATCGAAATTGTAAATTGAACATGCTCGTACTGACTTTCAAATTCCGACAGAAGGTCTCGGGTATATAAACAGGATGGTTGCACAATAGATTCATTCCTGCTTTGCCCGAGATCTCATGTTTGTTTTTTGAGGGCGTGGGCATCCCGATGCTAATTTCCAATCAACAGTTCTAGGACTAAAGACAGTAACAAAAACATACTGTTTTAATAGGATTACTTCAACAACAGACACTGGGAAATTTACTGGTACTTTATTGGTACTGTTTTGTCAGTACACGAGATGAAATAAAGGTTTGGTTCTTCGAGAACACAATCAATTTCGTATATCGGTAGGTGAGACGGTATAAATAAATGTGTTCGTTGCACAACCTTATTGATTCGACCCTGCATTCGATTTATGACCCAACCAATCTAAACAAAAACGTCATAACGTGGAAGAAAGGAACTTAACAAATTGTGGTACTGGTACAGTATCTTCCACTGGGCATGTCAGGTTTGATCATTATTAGTCAGTATTTACACTTTACGGCTCTGCGAAACGGAGGATCCTCACCTTTTAATAGGTACTCATGAGTATATCTTGTGTGGCCAATACGACATCGTCGTATGATGACCTCCTCAAATCTGGACTGACAACCAAAGTAGGTGTAACCAATGTAGGGTTTTATTGCATGTAATTTATTAATACCTACTTGGATGTCCCACTTCTTCTTACATCAGATTATGGATGTAAGTTCTAATGCTAGCTTTGTAATCAGAGTATGGAATTAGAAGTGGTGTCACAGATTTGTTGAGTGCTGCCTTAGCAGCAAGATCGGCCATTGTGTTCCCAGAAATGCCAACGTGGCTGGGTAACCAACAAAAGATGATGTCACATTGGCCAGTAGCAAGCTCATTATACAATTCAATAATTTCTAATAAAAGTGGATGTTTACAAGAAATATTTTTAATCGCCTGAAGGCAAGAAAGTGAGTCAGAAAAGATGATATATTGTTGATATTTAGGGTGTTTTTTAATATATTTTAAGGCTGTTAATATGGCGTTTGCTTCTGCTGTAAAAATAGAGCTGTTATCTGGTAAACGAGAAGAGATTGTTCTGGATCCAATGACAGTGGCACAAGCCATCGCGCCACCATCCTTGGACCCATCTGTAAATAAGGATTTATATGTATTATATTTACTTTTTAATTGATTATATTCTTGTTTATATTGTAATTCATTAGTTTCTGCTTTTTTAAATGCTGTCAATGTTAGGTCAACTAGTGGCCTAACCAACTGCCAAGGAGGAGAAGAAAAAAGACGGGAAGGAGCTATATTTTCCAGCTCGATGCCAGCATCAGAAATGAATGGTTTAAGTCGTATGTATAGTAGAAACCATCCACAAAACCATATGCTTGTGTTACAGTGCGACCTTATAGTAAACTGTTGTATAGTAGAAACCATCCACAAACCCATATGCTTGTGTTACAGTGCGACCTTATAGTAAACTGTCGTATAGTACAAACCTTCCACAAAACCATATGCTTGTGTTACAGTGGAGCCGTATAGTAAACTGTTGTATAGTAGACATTCCTTATGGTGATGCATTTATCGCTGCATGTACAAATAGTTGATTTTGATACACTGTGCTGTAATTATCTATTTATCCTTGTAATCAGATAAAGAGCTGTATGTACTGAAAGGTACTGCTTCATAAGAAACTAATGACTTCGTTCCGTTTGTTCGTATTAAACAAAGCTACGTGGAAACGTTGTGGAAATTGTTGTGTGAAAATGAAAATCGTGATAGAGATGTAATTTATGAAGTTGCCCGTCCGGCTTCGACTCAGGTGTTTATTCCCGTTCCCATTGATACATATCAATAACAAAGAACTATTTGTGACATGACTGACAAGCAATGCCACAACCCTTCAAGCGATATATAATAAATAATAGAACAAGAAAAGTTCCATCAAATATTTCCCGCCTGTTGTATTTTGTCCATAATATTATATAACTAGAGTCCACACGAGTAGCACACCGCAAAGTGTGAGCAGTGAGGTTTAGACTGGAACTGATGTTATTCATAATTAGATGCACGCTCCCAGAACCCAGCACATAATTGTTTGTGAGTAAACGGATTTCACTTGGTCTCTGTTTTAAGCTGACACAGAGTGATGTACATGATATAACTCAATTGGGAGCACTCAATCACTAACTCCCTCACTCATTCGCCCACGCACTTACTCACCCACTCACGTAAGCACACACAACATCTACAATTACGTTTAGGCATTCCTCTCGATAATGTCAACAAGTAAAGACAAAGTCAGATACTATAGATCGTCAGTGTGCCAAACATACAGATATAGATGGCGGCACAGACCTAAGATACAAGGAATTTATGTATTTATTTTATTTTTTAAATTTTTTTTAGAATCCCTTAAACTTCAAACAGAAAATCCTTGGATGAGGAGTAACTTTTTAAAAATCCATCGATAACCCTTTTAGTTTTTTTGAGACAAAGTAAAAGAGTACGTGTCCTATAACTTACCGAGCAATTGTTGCCCTGTCTAACTAAGTTGAACCTATGCTTTGGGGTTCGTTTTCATTATCATTGGGTACGCAGTGGAATGTTGTCCTAGCACATGATGTAGAATTGGACAAGTTTACCATAATAGTAATATTTCAGAGTATCGTTGTGTCCGTCAGTCACATGGCCGGATCTGCCTGAAACATTGTATCTGTTATTAAGGCTTCAGTGAGTACTAGGGTTGGTTTTAGTTGGACTAGAGTCCATTTTGAAGAACTCATACTCAGAAAGCAAACAGCACTGTGCTTCTTTTGTCCCGTGCAGCAAACGACACGCAGTGTTGCCGATACTGCGTTACCTATCTTCTGTAAAGTAAGGTGCAGTTTAGAAACATAAGTGAAAGTCATTTGTATGGGTTTGTTTTCAGACATTGAATGTCGTCGTGTGGGGTCTCACGAACACCTAGTATCATCACTATTTCATAGCAATTCATAAACATGTGCTCTGTCATCGTATCGCATGGTGACAATCACTGGAGCTTGCACGTGACTTTTGAGATGTCAGACTACGTTTTACGGCCACTACTAGTTGTGACGCTGTCGTTGAAGGACGAAGAGGTATTACCCAAGTCAAAAGTTTACTTTTCCTCATTGCCATAGAATATGCCACACAACTCTTTGAACAGCTGAGATGTGACACGTTTGGTTTGGGACATAAACCCAGACTGAGTGGTATTTCCTAACTGAAGCAAATTCATTTATACTTGTTTTCTTGAGCTATGTTGATGTCACTTGGATCCTCCATACATCTGTGTTTCTATACCTGCAGGTAGAATGTTTAAACTTAATTCAGCAGTTGTCAAATTGCTCCAGTGTAGCACTCGGTTATTTACCCCAGTGTCGTTGTCTTCTATTTACCCCAGTGTCGCTGTCTCCAATTTACTCCAGTGTCGCTGTCTCCTATTTACCCCAGTGTCGCTGTCTCCTAATTACCCAAGTGTCGCTGTCTCCCATTTGCCCCAATGTTGCTGTCTCCTATTTGCCCCAGTGTTGCTGTCTCCTATTTACCTATGTCACTGTCTCCTATTTACCCCAGTGTCGCTGTCTCCCATTTACCCCAGTGTTGCTGTCTCCTATTTACCCCAGTGTCGCTGTCTCCTATTTACCACAGTGTCGCTGTCTCCTATTTACCCCAGTGTCGCTGTCTCCTATTTACCCCAGTGTCGCTGTCTCCTATTTACCACAGTGTCGTTGTCTCCTATTTACCCCAGTGTCGCTGTCTCCTATTTACCACAGTGTCGCTGTCTCCTATTTACCCCAGTGTTGCTGTCTCCTATTTCACCCCAGTGTCGCTGTCTCCTATTTACCACAGTGTCGCTGTCTCCTACTTACCCCACCACAGTTTACCCCAGTGTGCTGTCTCCCTATTTACCACAGTGTCGCTGTCTCCTATTTACCCCAGTGTCGTTGTCTCATATTTACCACAGTGTCACTGTCTCCTATTTACCACAGTGTCGTTGTCTCCTATTTACCCCAGTGTCGCTGTCTCCTATTTACCACAGTGTTGCTGTCTCCTATTTACGTCAGTGTTGCTGTCTCCTATTTGCCCCAGTGTCGCTGTCTCCTATTTACCCCCGTGTCGCTGTCTCCTATGTACCCCACCGGCTTATCACAAACCAAAACATTATAATAGAGATAATAATACAATTGCAAAACAATACATCAAAGAGTGAGTGGATTAAAAACACGTATAGACACAGTTTCTGACATATAGCAAATTGTTTCATAGGGAAATGTCCTGGACCAATACGTGAATAAATGTACATAGATCGTAAAAGTTATAGTAAAACTGTAAAACTGTCGCTTCGTCACTAAACTACTAGATTACTGAAACACCCAAAACAAGATTTGTTTTAAGGGTATAACTGAGCGTAACGTGGCTTGTTTACGATGTCCATATCATAACTTGTAATACAGGGACAAGCTATTGACATTGTCTTGTGTATGCAGTAGTTCATGACAGCAAATTTATAATCACACAGATAACCCTCATTGGGACTCTCAATTGGTATTGTTCTTTCAAGAAATCTGCATGAGCGATATGTTTCTTCACATGGAGAAGAAATTCATCTCTAAACTTATTCAATATTCAATACAACAACAGTTAACACGCTTAAGATCAATGTACATTAACATATGGTCACGTGGAAAAGCCTGTGCTGCGCCTGTTTTGATGACGTCACAATATATGTGATGGTCTCATGAATATTCATTATGTGGAATGCCATACATGAGATTGCAACGGTTCATATTGGACGTGGGCTGCAAGACAGTGACGAGTGAAATATATGGTGAGATCTTTTTGGTTAAATTCAAGTGGGAGAATTTGTTGATTGCATTAGGCATTGTTATTGAACGCTTGTGAACATTCTTATGGAGAGTAGAACTGTGGCCTTGTGGTATCGAGTGAACACTCCCTCCTAAATATTTATACACGTGAGCTATTTTACTATCGGGTTCCATGTAACCAAAATATACCTTACAGTCTTTGACATTTGAGAAAATGCTACATATACATGTCACATTTCAGCTCCGGAACATTTTTTCTCAATGAGTGTATTCCTCTTTTTGATTAATTTTCAGATCGACCTGCAATTACTGAGTCGTCAATTGCCTATCCTTGTTCCCGTATTGGTAAGTTTTTCTGCAAATATTGAGAACGTAATCTTGACTTTTGTCATAGTGAACGAAATTTGCTGTCACCAAGCCAGCAAATGGGAGAGTGATACTGAAGACATTTATGGGACATTACCCATGTCAATCCAGCATCATTCGGTTATAAAATATTTAATGATATAACTTCAAAGAATTGTGATGCCATTGACTAATGACGAATTTCATCAGAAATTATACATTCCATTAACATCTGTCATCCACTTCCACGGATCTTCCATGGAACTATCCGCTCTCCAGTCATCTCCCCTGTACGTGCCACACATGAGCACTTGTTTTTTACATGTCTCTGTAAAATTTCCCAGGTAACGTGTCCAGGTTTATATGTTATAATTATTCAATCCTAAGACTGGGTAATTTAAAGGACGTACATGCATTCAGCTGGTCCACCGGGCACTAAACAATGTTTGATATGTGGCAAACTTATATCGTCGCACGATGCTCATGCTCAGTGCTGAAAGCGGCTTGAGAAGCCATGTTTGTTTGGTTTTATCTCGACGCTATATCTGTCACGCTGGTTCTCTAGCAGCCCTTGAGAAACAGGGCATTGTAGCGAAAAGAGAAAAGAAATAGGCTGTAATACATCCTCGATTCACCGCAAAATGTGCAATCGGCTGACATTCAGACGGACTCGGGGAACATGGCGTCCACTCTGTATGTCTTAATGAAACTACACCCGCCCCACGATCCCAGATTCAACGTCACAGAAGGCCTTCAGTAGCCTTGAAACCCTTTGGAGAGCTCATCCAATATTTATCCGAGTCACTGACAGCCATCGCTGAGAGGGAAGAGTCGCCATCTTCAAGTAGACGAGCTCGCCTGGAGCCTAAGTCGAGGCCAGCGCCAGTCAGCAACTGTCACCATGGCGGAGCAAGACCCGGGCACGCTAGACTTCAACTCAGCAGTCACCTTGGTCCAGTGACAAGTGGTCAGCTCAATCTCCCAGTCACCACGATGTAGATGCGGCTTAACAGGTTTCTTGTCCATTGACAGCTATCAACCTTTATCAACCATCGTCAGCACAAGTCATGGCTCACGATTTTCTTCCCTTCCAACCTGAATTTGTCCAAGTCCCCATTGTGTTTTTTCGGTTGAGAACACCAGCCGTACAGACCACAGCAGCTATAAGGATAGCGGATGATACATGGACCGAAGTGCAGAGCAATCCATCACATCAACTCGTTCATCTTAGAAATATTACCATGGACTGCATGGAGCGCAGCAGCCACGTAGACCGCACGGACCACTCGGTCCTTTTAGATAGAAGGAATTCAACCAGTATAGATACACAGCAACTGGTTTCTACCTGCCCCACACGCTGCACAGACTGTACCATCAGCTTGGACGATAGAGATTGTTCTCACCACATAGCAGCTGCCAGCCCGGGAAGCACACATAGTTTGGAGCGTAGCCTCTTAGATAACGTCACCGTGTCTTCAGACATTGCTGATCCTAGTACGTGAGAGGAGCTGTAGCTGGCGTCATTTGGCCTACCACTTGAACCATCTGAACTCAACTTATCCATGTACACCTTCCCCGATAACGTTGCAACCAAGCAAGTTCTTTTTCCTCAGATATCCCATCACAAAGAATTTGCAGGAGATATTGCGATGGCATTAAGCTTTAAGCTCTTCAAGGACTTGAATCAAGGAGGAATTTACCATTGAAATCTCCCTCACTGGACAGAGATTTCAAGGGATGTGCTGTGCCCTCTGGTGCACTGATCAAGGGGAAAACAATTAGAGAGTTCGACGAGTCCGTCCGTTGAATTAACAACCTTCAAGGCCTTAATTACTGACATATTTCTCACGTGAGAAAGATGCTACCCTGTAAGATGGAGGAGGAGGCAGCTTCGGGATCCCTAGTTTCAGCAGCGATGACACTGACACACTGGCTGTTAAACAGAATGATCATCAATCTGAAGATCCTTATCTGGGAATACCCGAGATGACCACACAAGTTCCGGATGGAGTCTGTATGGAATCTCTGATTTCCATAGTGTACTCTATGATGTCCCAAGCATATCTTCACGAACTAATATCTATGCTTGAAAGGGAGACAGCAATTTCAATATCAGTAGCTCAATTATAAGCACTCTTGGTCTGTCATACCTCCATCTACAACACGTGATTATTCACGGATATCTCGGCGATTTCCTTTCTCCACATGCCAACATAGACGATTCGTTACATCACCCAATCCATCTAACTTCTTTGGGAATTTGGGGTTCCTAGTTCACCCAGAAAAATTGGAACATAAGTACATAAGGGTACATCAATGCTCTTAAGTTATCGTTTATATCCTGAACACTGTCAGGATGTCACACACTATGATATCGAAGTTCCTGAAATCTCAACACACTCTAAGGTAATGGATGTTGTTATTGGGAGTACTCACATATATGCAGGATCAACCATTGAGATGCCATCTACGTATCGGATTATTTCAGAATTTGATTATTCAAAATCGAGGGAAACATCTAGACTCTACGGATCTAGCGTTCAAGGAACCCAGTTGGTGGAGGACCCTGACAATGTCATACATGCAACCCTGATCAGGATGTGGTCACCAGATTGTCAATTCTTCACAGATGCTTCTCTCACAGGATGGGGACCTCAACTAGAAGATAAGAAGACAAGGGCTGAGAACTCCACACTTCCAGTTGCCACTGAACTGGGATTTGTCTGTGGTTTTGTGGGCCTATTAAACCATTTTTTTTAAAACCATAGATAATAAAAACTCTGTCTCATCTTGCTTGGAATACTGCATTCCTTATGGCATTGGCCTAAGCCTTAAGGATTTCAGAACCGCATGACCTGGATGTTAGATGGCTTGATGATTCTTGAAACTTCCATCCAGAATCATGATCAGAGCATTACAGGAACTTGGTGTCCGAAACGTTAACCGGAAGTGACGTCAGTTACATGTTGCTGGAGGTGGTGTGGCTGATGGTTTGTTTGTGCCACATTGGTTGATCATTGGAAAACAGGAAGAGACTGAAGTACATTGATTGTTTAAACAAAATAGTTTCAGTTATATTTCACGCAAAATCCTTTGCCTCTTCACCTCATCATCGAACCAGTAGTTTAAATGCTCATTGCATGGGCTCAAATTGATCAGGTTTTTAGTCTTGGTCACGTGTTTCCACGACAGACAGCCTCCATTCGGGAAGCTATGAGGATGCTACCCTGCCTTATTATTTTGGGACTTGAAACCTACCACGTCCAAAGAGCATCGTTAACATACCCATCTTTTTCGCAACCCTATTTACACTCCCAAGTAATAGCTCATAGATACTGACTAAATACGCACTGCCACAAATTGCACAACACCTTCAAGATAATATTTGTGTCTTTGTACCGAGCAGAGGACAATTGTTATCTTCTAATGATACTAATAGAAAACAAAAACTTTATAAGTTGGACCTGTCCTTTACCAACCTAATACTACAAGGATCTGTTAGTCTCTATAAAAAGGTTACTTAATACGTCTGCCAGAAGGGAGGAGATTGTTCTCTTTGATGAGGCAATGAGGAATCTCTCTCAGTTCTCTGTGCACTCTTTGTTACTCTTTCCTCATACCATACAATTAGATGCTTAAATTTAACACTGAATGTTTTGCTAGTTGAAATGGAGTATTGTTGTGTTTGTTTTTCCTTACCATAGACAAACCTGCACACCAAACATAACAAGATAAAGTTAAAACACTTTGAATAATTCAGTCGTAGAATTAAGATAAAATGTGAATACTGACATTGAACAAAAGAAATGTGCATACAGATGAGTCTTTTGAAACTGAAAGTTTGAATTAAAGGAATTGTTGCACTGGATTTAGAGTTTCAAGATGTGTAAGTCTATTATCTCCGCCAAAGGGAGAAAACCCCTAGGAGAAACAGGAAACATCGTGATATGGGTGATGTTGTGAAAACTTATAGCGACTACTTTTGCTAATTTGATACCATTGAACACGCGTTTTATTCAAAGTATTCTGTTATGTTTACATTCTTAGTAGATATTCCCATCTATAAACTGATTAATCGTCTCTTGATAGAAAATTAATCACTATCGCTTCATTGACTTGCACAGGTACGCAGCTTGATTACTTTATGAATGAAACATATTAAATATTTTAACCGTCTTATCAAAAACGTGTGTCTTGTCATTGATTCTCTCTCCCACAAAAAAGCCGTTTCTGGCCTATGTGTTAGTGATGTAAATATTCAAACCTTCCATAACGCAATAAGATGTTTCAAAACACATACTTCAGGCATGTAAATACCCGTGAAGGTCCGGGTTAGAATATTTATCTTCAGTAACCCATGCTTTTCATAAGAAGCAACTAACGGGATATGGTGGTCAGGCATGCTGACTTGGTTGACACATGTCATCGCTTCCCAATTGTGCAGATCGATGGTCATGCTGCTGATCACTAGATTGTCTGGTCCAGACGTGATTATTTACAGACTGCCGCCATATAGCTGGAATATTACAGAGTGCGGCGTAAAACTAACTCACTCACTCATTCACGCATGTATACGTCAGGAATTCCACTGGTCGATAAAGACGATAAAGATAATTATCATATGACGGAGCATAGTAAGACACGAGGGTGTGACTTTGCAGTGGAGAAAATCACTTATGGTCTTGTTTATCCAATGAAAACAGTCAATGCTCTGGGAGGGAGAGAAAATGTTTATTTAAGTCTCACTTTCTGTATATCATCATATAATGCAAACATTTTGGTGAAGTTTTTAAGTGCAGATACCACCCGTTACGTTCTGAGAGACTACTAAAACTAATAAAAACATTATAAACATACAGTATGTACAAACAGACGAACGTATACATTTTAAGTTAACTAAACAAGTACAGTACAGGTATGCATACACACATGCAACAAACATACATACAAACATATATACACACATACATATACACACACGCATGCATACATACATACATACATACATACATACATACACACACGTGTGCAAGCACACATACTATACGTGCACGCACACACATGTACCTACCTACCAACACACATGCACACGCACGCACGCACATATACACATACACACAAACATATTGTGGTAAGGCTCGTAGGCTTGCCTCGTGCATGTCATCGTATCCCAACTACGACTATCGATGCTCATGATTTCAGTCACTTGATTGTCTGGTCCAGATGCAAGTATGTATAGTCGGTCTTTGTTCCACTGGAATATTGCATCGTTAAAAAATCGCTCAAATTGACAATCTATTTGACGGCCGTAACACCATAGAGGCTAATATTTGTCGAAAAGTACTGGTAGCTGTTTACATGTATTTCCAAGGTCTAATATATTCAATAATCAATAGCGAATGTCAACACTTACAAACCAGATATGTTTCATGGTACACAGTGGACCCATCAATAAACACAAACCATGAATAGTGATTGCAACAACATCAATTCATCACTCATTAGAATTTTAAATCTATTCATGAATCAGTTATTTGAGCTTTTCCTCTTCGTGGTCGTGTAATAATGAATAATTATCTTATTCAAAACTCCACTGTATCGGTCAATGTGAAAACAACACATTTCATGCCTTCACAGGGAAATATCCAGCTTCAGAATCCTATTCAATTTTTCTGGAAAAAAACTATTTCAAATCGACTTTAATAAGGGTTGCTATACAGTATACAGTGTTTAAATGACAGAAAAGTGACATGAGATTACAGTCGGCTGCATAATCGCATTCTGGGTTCAGTGGGTTCCACATCTACGTGGGCATTTACACAGAAGAAACATTAATGTCATACTAATGCTAGGATCACTTCAACAACAGACACTGAGCTATCGCTGATAATACTTTGACTGTTCTGTCAGTACACGGGATCATATCACGGTTCGCTTATTCCAGAACACAGTCCCTTCAATATATTTCATCTATTGCTAGGTGATTCGGAATCACAAAGTGATTGAATTAATAACAGTATTTGACTGATCCTGTCTGATTAGGAGCGAATATCAAAGACTATTTTCTTAGCACAATTTACTTATTTGATCACGCTTTCGATTTCTGACCCGACCAATACATCATAAGGTGGAAGAAAGGAACTTAACCAAATGTGGCACTGGTACAGTATCTTCCACTGGACATCCAAGTTGGGATCATTCGTAGTCAGCAATTAGACTTTTCGGCTCCGACAATCTGCAAAACCTTATTGAAAATGATTAAGAGTAAGTGTAATTTGTTCCAAATATATTTAGGTATTTGTGTGTTGATTTGGGGAATTGAGTAATTACGTCCATACGACGACAATGGATATGTAGTTCTGACTGCCCACCGATCATACTCGTTAAAGGTGAATTAGCAGAGAAATTATGTGAGTGAATAAAAGAATCAGTGGTGGTAACAGGAATTAGCGAAACTTGTGAAGGTGAATCATGAATCCAACACTGTTATATTATGCAGGGTTTTGAGGATGTATCAGGGTATGGAGCTGATGAAAACACCCAGGATAAACATACAGAAAATGGAGATTCTGGCCTGCGGAATAGGCGATCCTGTAACAAACGGAATGTGTACATGAACGAAACTATCTTTAACTTTGCAATAAGGGAAATATGATCTCTGGTTCACATTAGGGTTCTTATAACAACCTTCTTATTATACTGTTTTATCCACAAACACAAGTAGCCGATTGTGCAGAAAATGCTTGGGTCCACGTGATCCAGTTGTTGATACTACACATTTGATCAGAACAGTTTTCTACAATTTTCTGCAAACACCAATTACTACATTTTTGTTTAGATATGGATGAGGAATACAGAGTGACTGCATGACAAATGGAATACCTTTCCCATAGTTAACCTTATAATGATGTTGAGCAATATTACAGCAGTGTCAGAGTAGTTTCTACACTGTACACCTTTCGAAGCGCGTTCATGATGCTCTTTCGATGAATATTTCAAAGAGAGTCATATAAGTCTTACTGAAAGGTGGTTGGCGATTGCTACAACCCTTAATGCCTGAGAAAAGCTTTGTGGTAGATCATGCACAATCATTTCCATTTATCCTTGTAATTGTTGTTTTCGTTTTCATCCTGAACAATTAACTTTCCTCTGCGTGTGTTTGTGATATCCTCGACCTGTATTACAGGATATGCCCACCACGCAAACACATGGTGTCGCCATATTAGATATTGATAATGCTAAAAGAATGCGTCCACAAAACCACATGCTTGTGGTACAGTCGTATCAGTACAGTAAACTGTTTCAGTAGATACTCCTTATGATGATTCATTTATCGTTGCATATACTGGTAGTTGATTTTAATACAATGGGATGTAATTATCCATGCATCCTTGTGATCAGGTTAAGAGTGGTGTTTACTGAAGCGTACAGCTTCTTAATGGCATCAGTATTTGTTCATACTAAACAGTACATGAATGTAAATCGTGATAGGGATATGATTTATGAATTTGCACATCCGGCTTCGACTGAGATGTTTATTCCCGTTCCCATTGGATACATTTCAATAACAAAGAACTCTTTCTGACATGACCGACATATATTGTACATATTTACAATAACACGGTAATATCAATTCATGTAACTAAGGGTGGCGGGGTTTTGTAATAATGTTAATGCATATACTGCGGTCTCGTGGAAATGGTTTGAGATTAATGAAAAACGGTGAGTACACAAGTAACTCGGGTCAACAGGAGTATCACACTGCATGGTGTAAGCAGCGAGGTTTGGATTGTTACTGATGGTATTCCCAGTGAGATGTAAACATATGTGAGGAAAATGTTCTGCTCTACGGATTTCGCTTGGTCCATTCATTGAGCTGACACCCAGTGATCTACATGATTAACTCAATATTCTCAATAAGTGTCAGCAAGTAAAGACAGACACCATGGAACGTCTGTAAGCCAAATACGCAGATATAGGGGTCACAACAAACCTGAAATACATGGTAAATATTCTTTTGTAGAATGCCTGGAACGTCCTACAGAAAAAAACCTACAGAGAATCCTTGGATAAAAGAATAACTCGATTTTTAAATCCATTGATTACCCCTTTAGTTTTCAAAGATGAAGTAAAAATGTACGTGCCCTTTAACCTTATCGTGCAATTAGGGACTGTGGGGTAGCCTAGTGGTTAAAGTGTTGGCTCGTCACGCCGGAGACCCGGGTTCGAATCCCCACATGGGTACAATGTGTGAAGCCCATTTCTGGTGTTCCCCTCCGTGATGTTGGAATATTGCTAATAGCGGAGTAAAACCAAACTCAGTCAATATCGTTCAGTTGTTGTCCTGTTATGTCAACCTTCAATAATGTTCACTATCTAACGGAACTGCCAGCATACAAACGTTGAACATAATTATATACTGGTTCGTTGTACTAAGATGACAAAGTCACGGGTAGATTGTTCTCCTAAAACATGATGTAGCATTGGACAATTGAAACCTTCATAAACATTTCAGAAGTATTGTTGTGTCCGTCAGTCGTAGATATATTTACTGATGGCTGGTTCTGCCTGAAACATAGATGTATCATTAAAGCTCCAACTAGATCTCGAGTACTGGACTTGGACTCGCGTCCATTATGACAAATTCGAATACTCAGTAAGGAAACAGCACTCTGCTTGTTGAGTCCAGTGAAGCAAACGACACGCAAGTTGCCTTTAAAGCGTTACCTACTTACCGTAACCTATCTACTGTAACGTAAGGCACTGTTCAGAAAGATAAATAAAAGTTAAATGTCACAAAACGCACTGTCACAAAAACATGAATGTCGTCGAGTGGGGTTTTGCGAACACCTGGTATCAACACTATTTCATAGTGATTCATAAACACATGTTCCTCATTACCAAAGAATATGACACACAACTCTGTGAACAGCTGAGATGTGACACAAACTCACTGGTAATTCCTAACTGAAGGAAATGGATTAATACTTGATTTCCTGACCCATGTTGATGTCTCTTGGATCAGTACAGTAAACAACCCTGTGCACTTAAAAGAACTCACGAATCCGTTGGTAAATGACCAGATGGTGGCCACATGAATACCTGCAAAAACACCTAGTTGCGGTTACAGCAACGTGCAGTAAAACCTTGACAAAGTACTGTGACTATGTGTCCCAGTCCACCCAACTGTGAATGGGTACTTCGTAATGATTGGAAAGACACATTCGCTTGGTGCTATGATCCCCAGGGAGTTAAGATTGAAAATACGATGTGCCGTTGAGATTGTCATCCAGTGATCTAGGGAAAAAACAAAGCGCTTTGAGCATGCATGTAGATAGGATGGACTATAGCGCTTTATAAATATCCATATAATTAAATAAAATATAAATCCATACATGAGTGTTTGTATACCTGCAGGTAGAATGTTTAAACTTCAGCCGTCACCAAATTGTCCCAGTGTAGCCTTCGGTTAGTTGCCCTAGTGTAGCCGTCTATTATTTAGCATGAATTTTCATCATTATGTAATTAACTCTTCAAACTCACTTATACAGTACTCTCCCTAGTGTACTGTGATGTCACTTGCATTGTTACGTCATAGTCCTAACTGCCAGTTCACCTGATGAAGGGACCTGGAATGGTCTCGAAACGTCGTGAGAGAAATTAAAAAGAAGTTTAATCCATAAAAATATCTTGGACGTCTCCTATTTACCCCAATGACTTATCCCGAACCAAAACATTATAACGGAGATAATAATACAATTGCAAAACTCGTGGTTGATGAGTAACATTATATCAAAGAGTGGATTAAAAACACCTATCGACAGTTTCTGACATATAGCAAATTGTTTCTTAGGGACATTTCTTGGACCAATACGTAAAAAAAATATGTACACAGATATCGTCAAGGTTTTAGTAAGACTGTCGCTTCGTCACTAAACTAATAAGTTATTGAAACACCCAAAACAACTGTGTGAGTATTATACTGTGCGAACCACAGTAAACGTGGCTCGTTTACAATGTCCATATCAGATTTTGCAATACAAGGACACGCTATTGACATTGTCTTGTGTATGCAGTGGTTCATTTCAGCAAATTTATAATCACACTGATAAGCCACATTGAGACTTTCAGTTGGTATTAATTTTTCTCGAAATCTGCATGAGCGATTCATATTGCGATATGAATTGTGTAAATTGTTTCTTCACATGGAAAGAAATTCATCTCTAAACGTATTCAATATTCAATACAGCAACAGTTCACACGCTTCAGATCAATGTACATTAACATATGGTCAAGTGGAAATGCATGTGCTGCGCCTGTGTTGATGACGTCACAATATATGTGATGGTCTCATGAATATTCATTATGTTGAATGCTGTATAGGAGATTACAACAGTACATATTGAACGTGGGCAGCGACGCAGTAACGAGTGAAATATAAGGTGAGATTTGTTTTGTTAAATTCAAGTGGGAGAATTTGTTGATTGCATTAGGCACTGTTATTGAACGCTTGTGAACATTCTTCTGGAGAATGGAACCGTGGCCTTGTGGTAACGAGTGAACACTCCCCCCTAAACATTTAAACATGTGAGCTATTTTACTATCGGGTTCCATGTAACAAAATATACCTTACAGTCTTTCACATTTGAGAAAATGCTACATACATGTATATACTGAGTCAAAAAAGAAACTTCACATTCTTCATGGCACTATAAAAGAACAAGAGATGGTAAGATGGTTAAATTGTTATTATTTCATTGCTGAGATCTGTGTGATGTACTCGATACACTGACAGTGCCATAATCAGTTCCATTAGGCTACACCACCGTTCCAAAACATGGGTATACAGAATGTCAAGTCACAAGAATAAAAATGCTAAATTTCTCAGTTCAATATCGTGTATGACCGCCCCGCGCATTCGCCACTGCCAAACACCGTCTCTTCATCGACTGCCTGATACTTGTGAACACATGGTTGGGGATTCTGCGCCATTGCTCTTGCAAGGCAGCGCCAAGTTCCTGCAAATTCTGAGGTTGGTTCCTAAGATCACGAAGCCTTCTCCCAAGTGTATCCCAAACGTGCTCTATTGGATTAAGGTCAGGGGACCTCGATGGCCAGTCCATGACGTTGATTCCAGCGTTTTGAAGGAAATTTCGTGTCAACATCGCGGTATGCGGCCGAGCATTATCATGCTGGAACTGTAAACCTGAGCCATGAGCCGCCATGAAAGGAACGAGTTCAGGGGTGAGCACCTGGTCGCAGTAAGCAGCAGCTGTGAGGTTTCCACGGATGACCAGAAGTCGGGAACAGTTGTTCCCACAGAAAGCACCCCACACCATGCAACTTCCGCCCCCGAATCTGTCGACTTCCTGTACACAACATTGGGCATACCGTTCACGACGTCGTCTCCAGACTCTATGCCTGCCGTCCGCGAATCTGAGGGTAAACCTGGATTCATCGCTAAAGACGACTCGATTCCAGTTTCTCTGGGTCCATCGGAGGTGACGTTGGGCCCACAGCAGACGTTGACGTTGATGAAACGGCTTCAATATTGGCCCACGATATGGACGTCGAGAATGGAGATTGGCAGCCCGCAACCGATTTCGAATGGTCTGTGAGGACAGTCGACCTCTAAACATCTCAGCCCTGGTTCGTGTAGCCGGCAGAAATCTGTCACGTATGTGACGTAGGACGATTTGACGGTCTTCTGCTCGTGACGTCATACGTGGACGACCCGACCTTGGGCGATCAGAAGTGGTGCCAGTTTATTGTAGACGACCTCGCAAGTCATACACAGTACGACGGCTGCATCCCATTGCTCTTGCGACGTCAATAACTGATCTTCCCGCTTGCAACATGCCAACGGCACGTTCACGTTGCACATTTGACAATCGTGGCATTTCAAGTACCGTTATAACTGTGGTTTAAAACCGTTTTTTCAATTATTGAGGCCAATGCAAACACGTGCGAATATCACGTGATCAGCTGCACGTGCAAAACCTGATTTGGCACTAACGTCATTTGCACGAGGAATGGATGGGTGTGAGTGGGTTTTGCTAACGTTTTTCTAGAGTCGACAGATATGGATCCCATTTCGGATACATAGATGTATCATCAGTGAACAATTAGATTGTACCATCAGCTGGACGATAGAGATTGTTCTGACCACAGAGCAGCTGCCAGCACGGGAAGCACGCATAGTTTGGAGCGTAGCCTGTTTGATAACATTACCGTGTCTTCAGACATTGCTGATTCTAGTAAGTGAGAGGAGCTGGAGCTGGCGTCATTAGGCCTACCACTTGAACCATCTGAACTCAACTTATCCATGTACACCTTCCCCAATAAAGTTGCTACCAAGCAAGTTCTTTTTCCTCAGATAACCGATCATGAGGAATTTGCAGGAGATGTTTCAATGCCATTATGCCCCATTATTTAAGGCCTGACAAGAACGTAAACTACCACAGTCTTTGTTTCGAACCAACATCTTCAAGGACTTGAATCAGGTAGGAATATAACATTGAAATCTCCCTCACTCGGCAAAGATTTCAAGGTACGTGCTGTACCCTCTTGAGCACTAAGGTAATGGATGTTGCTATTGGGAGTGCTCACATATGTGCAGGATCAACCATTCAGAGGCCATCTACGTATCAGATTCATTAAAAATTGGATTATTCAAAACCGATGGAAACGGATCTAGTGTTCAAGGAACCCACTTGGTGGAGGACCCCGACAATATCATACACGCAACCCCGATCAGGATGTGGTCACCAGATCGGCATCTCTTCACAGGTGCTTCTCTCACAGGATGGGGACCTCAACTAGAAGATAAGAAGACAAGAGCTGGGAACTCCACACTTCCAGTTGCCACGGACAACAGCATGATAACTGTCTATGTCGACAGACTTAGAAGAAAACACTTATGGACCTTACAACCTTATAAGGACACATCCCAGGGAACATCAACAACAAGTTGACCCTTCATCTGGATGTTTTCACGCAGGCAGCAGTCGAATGGGAACAACCTCACATAGATCTGATCGTGACATTACTCAACAATCATTTGCCGACATATATCAGTCTAGTCCTAGACCTTCATGCCTATGCAGTGGATGCCATTTTGTCATCTTGAGAAGGAAAGATTGCCTCTGGCCTTCCTCCTACTCATCCCACAAGTCCTAGCTAAGATCAGGAACCATCACATGACAATGTTTCTGTTGGCACCAGGATGGCCAAAACGATCAAGGTTCCCAGATCTCTATTGATCTCTTTTCTGAAAGACATACCATCATCCTAAGACAGGCTGCCAATGGGTCTATTATCATACCTATGAGTGTGGATTTTTCCTTAAACGATTTACGCTTGGGAAGGATCCATTTCTTACCACCATGCTGCGTTCTTTTGAACAAAAAAAAATATGAACTGGGATTTGTCTGTGCTTTTGTCGACTTTATTAAACCATCCTTTTAAAACCATGATAATAAAAGCTCTATCTCATCTTGCTTGGAACCATTCACCTTATCATCATCGTTTAAATGCTCATTGCATGGGCTCAAATTGATCACGTCTTCAGTCTTGGCCACGTGTTTCCACGACAGACAGCCTTCATTCGGGAAGCTATGAGGATGCCACCCTGCCTTATTATTTTGGGATTTGAAACCAACCACGTCCAAAGAGCATCGATAACATACCTATCTTGTTTCGCAACCATATTTATATTCTCAAGCAACAACTGATAAATAGAGACTGCTGTCCACCCGAGGGCTCAGTTGACTCGGAGCTGTCATGGGACGCAGACGGAAATAGGACAAGCCCAACCATTGACTCTCTGCCACACGTATGTTTAAATCCATTCGAAAAGCATGACTGACCACCCTCGTTCATGCTTCAACCAAACAGCATCAATATACCATACAAAGATTGTACCAACGCCACCAAATGCATCATTGCATTCTGAAAAGCTGAAGCAAAAACGCAGTGAAAGTACTTCTTTCGGCTGAGAGGGTGGCCTTAAAAGGACGCAATCAGTTGTTGCAATGGTGTGTCCTTGTCGTTAGCTATCGGCAAGCAGAGTGTGTTCTTTTGATGACTAAGCCGTCCTGGCTGTTGAGGCGCCAAGATTGGTAATACCCGCCTGCCAGTAGATGAACGTCTGTGTTACCTGATGCAATATAGTGGGGATGGTACATTGACTGGTGTTTTGTCTCGCAGTTTTAAACTGACAGTCCTAACTGCAGCAGCATCCCCTTCATTGTCACCCACCACGCCACAGAAAGGAAGCACATGGCGCAAGTCAACACCACAAATCAACATCCAAGCTGGGTGAGTGAGTCAGTTTACTTTTACGCCGCACTCAGCAATATTCCAGCTATGTGGCGGAGGTCTGTAAATAATCGATTCTGGACCAGACAATCCTGTGATCAACAGCATGAGCATTGATCTGCGCAATTGGGAACCGATGACATGTGTCAACAAAGTCAGCGAGCCTGACCACCTGATCCCGTTGTGGCAAGCATGGGTTGCTGACGACCTATTCTACCCCGGATCTTCACGGGTAACATCCAAGCTGAAAACACCCACCCAAATCTCAACAACAGGTGCAGTCCAGTCATGTAAAGAAGAAGAAAACCTCTGTCCATCGACATTACCTTAAATATTAAATAGAGACAACCAACAACTTCCTTGTAAGTTCCATTGTAGCAGTCGCAGCTACAACACTATCAGGTATGAAATACTGTAAGGGACATTCTCGCGATCTCGACCTTTGGAAACAAGCTAAAAATGCTAAAAGTGCGAGAATGCGAGATCGTGTATGTGCAGCTGCTTGGACTAGCCCAGACTTAAGCTGGTTTTATAGTGCTAGCCCACTGAGATACCATGCAGCAGTGAAGCATGAATACCCCACTCAGACACATTATACTGACTTCGAGCCGACCAGTCCTTGTTTACCCATTAATGCCCAGCGCCAGGCAGGGTCCAACAAGTACCATATTTTAACGTCTTTTTGGTATTACGCGGTCGGGGATTGAACACTCGGCCTTCCGCTCTCCGGGCGGACATTCTAACCACTACACCACGGAGGCGGTCACATGATAGATGAGATATATCATTCTTACATGATACAGAAAATAGTTACCAAACAAGAACTACTAGCCAGTAAATTGACTAGACATATAGAAAGCAAACCATAAGCACTTTCATTAAATTGTATGCCGTGTATTGATTTATGTTTTGTTTATCATGGGCATATTTTTACCTATTTTGTGTAACGATTTATAGTAGGATTTAATTTACTATGTATGTAACAATCAAAATGTATAATAACTAACCTTTGATTCTGACCAAGCTATAACTTCTATCCAGTACTCATGCAATGGAAGTGTAGTACAATTCGATAGTAATATGGCGGATAGCATGCATATTTGAAATAAGACCAATTAACTAAGAAGCTAATGAAACTAAGATGACAAAAACAACAACATAAAAATAGACTAATACAAATACCCTTCAAAATTAAGCAAGCCCTGTGACACAGAACTGTACATAAAACACAAACACAAGAGGCAGCTGAACTGACAAATAATTGCAACTTAAATACATAAAGAAGTCGTCGTCTGCGAGACCACTATATCCTGATATTAGATAATGATGATTAGTTATTCATTTACGTACACAATATACAACCACTTAATTCATCCCTGTTACATTCCTACTTTCCTGACTTGATGAAATACTCCACAAACGTAGCCCTACTGAATATACATGATGCATGTGAATCGAATCCTTTGACAGTAATTGTACACAGGTGCCTTAAAAAGTTCGATTAGAAAAACATAAAATGAAAATTAATATTCTTCCCACCTCCAATTTTTTGCAAGAAATTAATCAAACGCTGTATATCAATTTAAATCACCTTCACAAGCTCGGCATGCTAAAACTGGAAATAAACCCCCATTCACAGCCCGTGGTACGTGCATTGCTCTGAATAAGTGAGTGAGTTTGGCTTAACACGACTTTGAACAGTATTTATCTTTCAGTTATATCATGGCTTGTAAGCTCGATATAGAATGAAACCCACCAACATAGGTTTCTAGCACGCTCAAAGGACGCAACTCCATTGCAACGCCTCAGACGACTAAGCTACCCGTGATCCCGGTTCAAGATGACTGTATAGGTAATTGGCAGAAAAATGCGAGATCGCGAGATTGCGAGATCACAAGATTTGTCAAGTGTCGCAATCTCGCGTTCTCACGTTCTCGTGTTTTTGAAATCGTTACATAGAACTGTATGGGTAATTGGCACAAAATCATGAGAACGCGAGATCGCGATGTTTGTAAAGTTTCGCAAAGTCGCATTCTCGCATTCTCATGTTTTTGAAAATCGTTACATAGAAATGTATGGGTAATTGGCACAAAAGCTCGAGAACGCGAGATCGTGAGATTTGTCAAATGTTCCCAATTACGGAGATCGATGCTCATGCTGTTGATCACTGGATTGTCTGGTCCCGGCTCGATGTTTTACAGACTGCCGCCATATAGCTGGAACATTGCTGAGTGCGGCGTAAAACTAAACTCACTCACTCCATTGACAGCTATCAACCTTGATGAACCATCATCAGCACAAGTCATGGCTCACGATTTCTTCCCTTCCAACCTGAATTATCCAAGTCCCCATTGTGGAATTCACCACACCAGCTATAAGGATAGCAGATGATACACGCACCGAGGTGTAGAGCAATTCATCACATCTACTCGTTCATCTTAGAAATATTACCATGGACTGCATGGAACGCAGCAGTCACGTAGACCGCACGGACCACTCGGTCCTTTTAGATAGAAGGAATTCAACCAGTACAGATACACAGCAACTGGTTTCTACCAGCCGCACACGCCGCACAGACTGTACCATCAGCTTGGACGATAGAGATTGTTCTCACCACAGAGCAGCTGCCAGCACGGGAAGCACACATAGTTTGGAGCGTAGCCTGTTAGATAACGTCACCGTGTCTTCAGACATTACTGATCCTAATACGTGAGAGGAGCTGTAGCTGGCGTCATTTGGCCTACCACTTGAACCATCTGAACTCAACTTATCCATGTACAACTTCCCCGATAAAGTTGCAACCAAGGAAGTTCTTTTTCCTCAAATGTCCGATCACGAGGAATTTGCAGGAGATATTGCAATGGCATTAAGCTCTAAGCTCTTCATGGACTTGAATCAAGGAGGAATTTACCATTGAAATCTCCCTCACTGGACAGAGATTTCAAGGGATGTGCCCTCTGGAGCACTGATCAAGGGGAAAACAATTAGAGAGTTCGACGAGTCCGTCCGTTGAATCAACAACCTTCAAGGCCTTAATTACTGACATATTTCTCACGTCAGAAAGATGCTACCCTGTAAGATGGAAGAGGAGGCAGCTTCGGGATCCCTAGTTTCAGCAGCGATGACACTGACACACTAGCTGTTAAACAGAATGATCATCGATCTGAAGATCCTTATCTGGGAATACCCGAGATGACCACACACGTTCCGGATGGAGTCTCTGATTTCCATAGCGTACTCTATGATGTCCCAAGCATATCTTCACGAACTAATATCTATGCTTGAAGGGGAGACAGCAATTTCAATATCAGTAGCTCAATTATAAGCACTCTTGGTCTGGCATACCTTCATCTACAACACGTGATTATTCACGGATATATCGTCGATTTCCTTTCTCCACTTGCCAACATAGACGATTCTTTACACCACTCACTCCATCTAACTTCTTTGGGAATTTGGGGTTCCTAGTTCACCCAGAAAAATTGGAACGTAAGTACATAAGGGTACATCAATGCTCTTAAGTTATCGTTTATATCCTGAACACTGTCAGGATGTCAGAACTATGATATCACAGTTCCTGAAATCTCAACACACTCTAAGGTAATGTATATTGTTATTGGGAGTACTCACATATATGCAGGATCAACCATTAAGACGCCATCTACGTATCGGATTATTTCAGAACTTGATTATTCAAAATTGAGGGAAACATCTAGACTCTACGGATCTAGTGATCTAGGAACCCAGTTGGTGGAGGACCCCGACAATGTCATACATGCAACCCCGATCAGGATGTGGTCACCAGATCGTCAATTCTTCACAGATGCTTCTCTCACAGGATGGGGACCTCAACTAGAAGATAAGAAGACAAGGGCTGGGAACTCCACACTTCCAGTTGCCACGGACAACAGCATGATAATTGTCTATGTCGACAGACTTAGAAGAACACACTTATGGACCTTACAACTTTACGAGGACACATCCCAGGGAACATCAACAACAAGTTGACGCTTCCTCCGGATGTTTTCACGCAGGCAGCAGTCGAATGGGAACAACCTCACACAGTTCTGATCGTGACATCACTCAACAATCATTTGCCGACTTATATCAGTCTAGTCCTAGACCTTCATGCCTATGCAGTGGATGTCATCTTGAGAAGGAAAGGTTGCCTCTGCCCTTCCTCCTACTCATCTCACAAGTCCTAGCTAAGATCAGGAACCATCACATGACAATGTTTCTGTTGGCACCAGGATGGCCAACACGTCAAGGTTCCCAGATCTCTATTGATCTCTTTTCTGATAGACATACCATCACCCTAAGACGGCCTGCCAATGGGTCTATTATGATACCTATGAGTGTAAGCGATTTACACTTGGGCCGGATCCATTTCTTGCCATCATGCTACGTTCTTTTGAATAACAAAAAAATATGAACTGGGATTTGTCTGTGGTTCTATCTCATCTTGCTTGGAATACTGCATTCTTTATGGCACTGGCCTCAGCCTTAAGGATTTCAGAACCGCATGACCTGGATGTTAGATGGCTTGATGATTCTTGAAACTTCCATCCAGAATCATGATCAGAGCCTTACAGGAATTTGGTGTCCGAAACGTTAACCGGAAGTGACGTCAGTTACCTGTTGATGGAGGTGGTGTGGCTGATGGTTTGTTTGTGTCACATTGGTTGATCATTGGAAAACAGGAAGAGACTGAAGTACATTGATTTTTAAAAAAAATAGTTTCAGTTATATTTCACGCAAAATCCTTTGCCTCTGCACCTCATCATCGAACCATTAGTTTAAATGCTTATTGCATGGGCTCAAATTGATCACATTTTTAGTCTTGGTCACGTGTTTCCACGACAGACAGCCTCCATTCGGGAAGCTATGAGAATGCTACCCTGCCTTATTATTTTGGGACTTGAAACCTACCACGTCCAAAGAGCATCGTTAACATACCCATCTTTTTTGCAACCCTATTTACACTCCCAAGTAATAGCTGATAGATACCGACTACTCTCCACCCAAGGGTTCAGTTGACTCTGAGCTGTCATGGGACGCCGACGGAAATATTGACTCTCTGCCTCACGTATGTTTATACCCATTCGAAAAAAAACAGTCCTGGCCTCACTGGGTCATGATTCAACCAAACAGCATCAATATACCATGCAAAGATTGTACCAACGCTACCAACTGCATCATTACATCCGGCAAAGCCCAAGCAAAACACACTTCCCACGGCTGAGAGGGTGGCTCTCTGAAGACGCAATCAGTTGGTGCAATGGTTTGTCATTGTCGCTAGTAATCGGCCAGAAGAGTGAGTCACTTTGACGACTAAGCAGTCCTGACTGGTGAAGGACCAATATTGCTATTACCCACCTGCGTTACCTGATGCAAGACAGCGGCGTGGTACTTTGGCTGGTGTTTTGACGCGCAGTTTGCTGAACTGACAGTCCTAACTGCAGCAGCAACAACCCCCTTATTGTGAACCACCACGTCAGAGAAAGGAAGCACTAGGCGCAAGTCAACACCGAGGCTGAAAAGACTCACCTAAATCTTAGCAACTGTTGCAGCCCTGAGATATATGGTTTTGAGAAGCCATGTAAAGAAGAAGAAAAAGTCCCTCCCTCGACATTACCTTAACTAGAGACATCCAGCAACTTCCTTGTAAGTTCCACTGTAGCAGCCGCGGCAACAACACCACCAGGTCTCAGTATTTCACAAAGACGCTCTCTGCTGTGCAGTTGATCAGCAAATCCAGGCTATTCTGAAACAGGCCCGTCTGAACTGAGAAAGTGGATTGCCTACCCTGGCCTCTGTGGTGGATGCTTTGATGTCTGGCCTGTTGGGTGAAAGATCATAAATAGAGGGAGCATCATTTGATTCGTTTTATCCCCACAACCATGAAGCATGCACTAAAAATGGTGAATGGGTGGGTCAAATGGCATTTGCTCAAGTCCAACCTGTTGGAACAGAAACGGCTCCACACACTTTAGGATATAGATGCCATAATCCGAGAAGAAAGTGTTCCCTTTAGGGACAGAGAGAAGCAGTATAACACCTTGTTACAGCAGACCTGGGCGTTTCAAGACAATGCAGCACAACGAACCAAAACACGACCCCATGAAGCAGCTGGGACCTCCATGACTGGAACCAGTATGACAACTTGTATGACTTACAGAAAGGTTCTAGATAAATGAAGTGGGTCATATTGTTTCCAAAACCCTACAATCAAAGGCAAGCATCCAGGCACATCCTGACTTGGGACAATTCCTAGTGAGTCCTGATATATAATCGATATAGACTGTCCCCTGTATCATGTCTTTTCGCAAATATCTTTTGAGGTTTTGATATGTATACATATAAAGTGGGGGTGGGTTTCTAACGGGTATATCTAACACACTTGCATGCATGTAGAGTCGGAGAGGTGGGTGGGTGTTCTAACGGGTATAACTACGAGGGGCGTTCAAATAGTAGTCAGCCTCACCTAGCATATGATACAAATGCAGTTGTTTTTATGTTTTATTTTTCTACATATTATCTGTCAGCCTCAAGCAAATTGGTTTTGCTATGTTGCAGCCTCACGATCCCATTTTGTGAGACTTTGTATCTTGGCTTGGTACTCCCCAAAAACGTAAAATCTGCGATCAAATGCATCACAAACTTCAGGAAACAAAATATGCTATGTTTGAGATTGGTAGAAGTCGGCTAGAATCAAACTTAGATATAAAACTGCACAAAAAAGCAATTTGAAACTACAATCGCTTGTTCAAATGACTCCCCATTCTGTTTACTGAAAGAACTCGAGAAAGAAATGATGGATTTTGTTCAAATTTGGTACCAAGGTTTATTGACTGGAGATTGGAGATTTACCGACACCACATGAATTTTGTGACCTTGAGGTCATTTTAAAGGTCACAGCGAAGGTGTAACTGTTTTGCACATGCCAAGCGTGGTAGCTGCGAACTCAGGAATGTATTAACATATTTTGATCCAATTTTATATCAAGGTGTATTGGCGGGATTCCCCCAACACCAATTGATTGGGAAACTTGTGCTCATTTTAAGTTCACAGTGAAAAGTGTTTTGCACTTTTTAGTGCGAAAATACAAGACAGAACTAATATGTTTTGCTTAAAGGTAGTACCAAGATGCGTTGGGTGTATCGTCTAACGCCAGTCGAATTCAGTGACCTACGGATTATTTTCAAGGTCACAGCGAGTATTCTTGGATATCTCCTAACATAATGGATGGAATTTGTTCGCATTTTGTATCAAGGCATCAGATGACAGTTTCGGTAACGTTTACATAATTTTCAGGGTCAGACAGAGGATAATTGCTACATTCAGATATCGACATGTGGCGGGGGTAATAGCTATATGTTTGTGACAAACGCTTTGTCATTACTAATTTTCAAATTTTTGTCAGGATATGGTTTCTATAATTTCATGTTAATTCTACCAGCTGTGAAATTATTCGTGACACGTCTTAAAAAAGCCAGAGATTATTTGTGTATGTTTCGAAAATTAAAGTTAATTGTTTTTCATTATGGAGTTATTTTCGATGTTGACGCAAGGACATATTTTACGAGCAATAGCTTTTAATAATTTAATTTTATTTCTATTACATTTTGAAGTTCTTCATAACATATCCCAAAATAACAGGATATTATTTGTTTACGCTTTGAAATGTACGTTTCTTTTTCTTCATTTTCGAATTATTTTCAATGTTGACGCAATGACATATTTGAAGTTAATTTAATGTTTTAATCATATGTGATTTATTATGATTTATGTTTCGATCATACATTCATATATTGCGTTGTCATAGTTTAACCTGCTTCGTATTATTTTCTTCATCATATTACTACATATTATTGTATTTTTATGAAAGGGAATTTTAAGTTACATTTGCTTAGGATATCATAAATCGCTGGCGCCTGGTTATTCCTTGCCACATAACAGTCAATCTGTCTCCTCATTTGTTGTATTTGATTGATGCATTTAAAATAAAATGTAGAAATGATATTGAATTGCATCATTTGCTTCAAGGAATCGATCAGATGGGCTCGTTATCAAAGTAAAGTCAAAACTTCTTTCTGTAAGGTATACAGTGGAAGTTGACACCTTAATTGTTATGGGTAGACCAAAGAAATCATTTATTTATTTTCACCGCTCAAATACAACAAAGAATTCAACGGGTGGCATTAACCTCAAAGAATGATAATAACAATGCTTATAACATACGAGGGCAAATTGATCGGGGATAATATGTTTTCACGCGATATGCACCGGGTAAAATATCACTTTGTCATGGTGACATGACATCATGAACAATATTATGACGTCACGTTGCTTCTAAGAAGCCGCCTTCTAAATACAACGATGACGGGGAGCCTGCCTTTGTTGGAAAGTAGATTATCGCATAATTTCCGCAATTAAAGACTTCGTGAATAAATAGAAAATTATATTCGTGACAATAATATGCTAGGTTAACGAGCTAAATATCGGCATATCCCTTCTCTGATTTCGAAAATACCAAGATTTAGGCATTTGTGTTGTAAACTAATATTTATCTTCTATAAAGTCGGCTATATTCAAACCATGAGAAATGTCGTCAAATAATGTCTGATGACAGTTACCAACGTCCCAATAGTGTCCATATATTTTAGAAATCTATAACAATAGAGCACAACCTCACTACTTTTTTTGATAAATGACAAAGGATTAATCAACCATATTAAAAGGTTTCCAGGGTTGAAGGACGAAGCTCATTAAAATCTATTGCCAGCTCCCTTTAGAGGCTGATAAAAGGTTCCAAAATGTGGGTCATAAATGCATGAAAGTTTTTATTGTTGTTCATACCCATTAGGCCTCCCGCCTCTACATGTATTTGAGATATAACCGTTAGAACCACCACCACCCCTTCTATGTCTTAAAGTATGCTAGATATACCGTTAGAACACACCACACCACTTTTCTGCCCATTTATTCAATTGGGTTAAATCATAGTTTAGAGTTGCTTCTATGGATTTTACATATTTTCCCGCAACACCGATTGATGTGTCATCGGCCAACATTATTGTGATATTTTGTAAATTTCCAGGTAAATCATTGATATATACAAGGAACACAAATTAACCAAGGTCAGATCCTTGAGGAACCCCTGCAGTAACATTTAGTTTTTCATAATGTTCCATTAACAGCAACACACTGTCGTCTATCAGGGCCCGGTTGTTCAAAACTCGGTTATCTTTTAACCAGCCGTTAAGTACATTTAACCGACTGTTACCTAATAACAGAGGGTTATCTTGTTGTTCAAAACTCTGTTAACTTTTAACAGGCTATTAACGTGACGTTAAGTTAACACACCTAAGAACCGCCGCTTACTTTTTAACAGTGTGGTTAACTCGCAAAATGGCGTTCATGGCTAATACTGCTTTCATGATGCCAGTTCAGCAAAGAAAGGATAGGGTGTATCGTGGACTGGACTTCGATATTGGAAATTATTCTGACGAAGAGTTACATTCGAAACTGTATCTATGCACATCATAGGAACTAAAATACATGTTGTACAAGTACATGATGCCTACGTTTAATCTTTTAACACTTTTGGAAAGGTTTATATATGCTTTACTACACTAAATGTCTGAATTTCTTCTGTAAATATTATTCAAACAAACACTTTCAAAGAATATAACACGTACACCCTATACCCACGTATGATATGATATTGAATAAGGCTACATGTAGATAACTAAATTAGTTTCATGAAAAAATATCCGAACGATTACATTATGATACTGATATGGTGATTGTGTATACTCTTATTCTACCGACCTTCACCTCAGAGAAATTGCCAAATACACTCCCATTTTAAGATAGAAAAGAAGCCAGAAATGCCGATTATTACCGTTGTCGTTCTGCGTGATTTTGCGTCAGTCATGGCGTCACGCAGCACAGAAACTTGACAGTTTCGTGTAAACACATCACATTCCTGTATTGTATCTATTTTTAATTTCCTATTTCTTGCTACTATGCTCTTTCCATGCAAATGGGTGTCTGAAAATTTGAGAAAATGCTACACAGTGTAAAGTCTGAAATTTTCTTTGTTTACATTTCAAACAGGTGTTGTCTTTCGAGCACAGCAGTTGTTTCCACCCCCAATATCTTTCGTTTCTCTTTATCTAGACACTTGGTATTGGTGCGAAAAAGACCAGTTGTAATTAGATTCTAAAATGTATGAGGAATTCAGTAGGGCTGGGACGAGTAGGAAACCATGGAATCGAGTACCCGCATGTACGTACCCGAATCGGAATCGAGTACCCGGAAATGTAAGAAATACATTCGGGTCAACTTTCTGAATATTCAATCACGATTTGACAGAGATTATTGTAGAAAACTTGAACAGTTGGTAATAAGACATTAAAACTGACCCCAAGCTATTTAATTTACGTCTGTTTAACCAATATAGAGAGTAACACCATTACTTACACGCCTCGTTATAACAACGAACGTTTTGTTCCTGCTGCTACTGTAACTTAACTACTCACTGCTCATGCACCGATAAATTACAGTCATTAAAACTATGCTCCATTAATTGGACAATACCAATGATGTACAAACCCGTGAATTTCCGGTTTAGAATATGGATCGTCAGTAACCCATGCTTAGCGTATGAGGCGACTAAAGGGATCGGGTGGTCAGGCTCGCTGACTTGGTTGACATATGTCATCGGTTCCCAATTGCGCACATCGATGCTCATGTTGTTGATCACTTGATTGTCTGGTTCAGACTCGATTATTTACAGACCGCCGCCATATAGCTGGAATATTACTGAGTGTGGCGTAAAACCAAACTCACTCACTCACTCACTCTTTGATGTAAATGTGTCTTACGTCAAAAATGAAAAAGAAAAGCTATTGTCTGCCCTTGTCATTACAGAGCTCTCTCCCTTTCCAGATACTCGATTCCTAGAAATAGGACTCGATTCCAGCTGTACCCGACCCGGATTCGAGTACCCGAGTATCCGTCCCAGCCTTAGAATGCAGTGATTCGTGAGTATGAAATACAAGTTATGTAACTGGCGTTTCAATACCGGCCTTCGCGAAACGTGATTTTGTAAACACTATCCAATAGGGCGCAAAGTGCACTTGGGCGTTCGTGTGAGTGTATTTATGAAAACATCTGAACACGATTCCAGGCTTATCGGCAACGTTTCAGAATTATAAGTGATTTTATTAAAAACTGATATCATTGTTAATTAATATGCTATTTTTGAAAGTCTGTACTCCAAGTAATTATCCGATTTTGTTTTAATATGTCCGTCTGGCATCCCTTCCCATAGATGGATTTTAATTATATTTTTACTAATCATTTCAGCAATAGGCCTAATTTCTTTTTCATTCGTCGAATGTTTTAATTGAAGCAAATCATCTATTAAAAATGCTGTATTAATTGATGAAAACTTAGTTAGCATAAACATTGCTCTCGCAACTGATGTGTAGGAAAATAAACATAACATTATTATGTATCTATTTCTGTTGTGAGTGATATGCAGGCCTACGTCGTAGTAACTTTGATTAAATGTTATATTTGAATATCGAAACCTTTTTGTCACAGCGAACACAACACTATCTCTTGTCATATTACACGATAATATTTGGAATGTTTAACTTATTTTATAACAATATCTGAATGCTAATGTTATACACTGATAGGTTCATAGAAGGAATACTATGGCACAATAGTATTTCTGTGCCGAATCGTTGCAGCGTTCTATAATACACTTATGAAATATAATATATGTTTTCCGACCGTGAAGTCGTTAACAAGAATTATGCATTTTCTGCAGTCACTTGTGAATTGAACTAAATGAAGGTTCATCTGATTAATGAGTATCGAGGAAATTATGTTCATCTATAAATTAGACGCAGCTTCACGTTTTTCAAGGCATTTTTCCGGAATATGCGTCTGTGAAGGCGTTCAGATAATGATGATATTGCACAGTATTATTCATGAGATTCTTGTCAAAATCGGATAATAGATCGATTTTATTCAGCAATGTTGGCCCTGGGGCCTATAGTACAGTTACAGTTTGATACATTGCACGTGGTGCTAGTAACATATTAAGTTTCTATTGGTATTGAATGCATATTTCAGATAAAAGCTATGGTATTAATTACACAACATGTATATTGTTTGATGTTACAAGATTTGGCAATGTGCGTTCATACATTACAATTTTGACAGACTTGGCAAATAATTAATAAATGATATTGATAGCATCTTCACGACTTGGCCATACAGTCATGACAATTTAAGGAGTGAAAAGTGAGCGATGGGTCTTGTGAGAATTCAAAGATTCATTAAGACTGTAGCCATCTAAGCGTAACTCTGTGTGTAATATTTATACATTTTCTATCCACTGACAACATGCTTCTAATATTAATATTATTTTCATGGATTCATCATATTTTATCTATAACTGTGCAATAGTATTTCATTAAAATGTCTTTTCTGTTGCTGGAATTGAAGTAAGTCCCACACAGAGCTGGGATCATATGTCTTTGAAATATAAATTATGCAAACGGCTGGAACCTTGTGTTCCAATACAAAACGTTCGTAACGCTACGACATTCGCATGCCTATGATAAACTATAGAGTTGGCCTCAACCATTGACTGGATTACATTCTTTTCGTCAGCAGAGAAATTTCGACTTCTCTTTTTCCTTGGGGTGCAGGCGACAGTATGCGTTTCCATTTTTAGTAAAACGGAAGTAAACAGAACACGGAACTATGGGATATATGGAAGCTAACCAGTGACGTTAACCACACTGTTAAACTTTGACGGCGACGTTAGCTAACGGCATGACTAACCATGTTCTGAACAACGCATATTTAACGTTCGGTTACCTAACGGCCGGTGAAGGATTTAACCGGCCGTTAGGAGTTAACCGGCGGTTAAGATAACCGAGTATTGAACAACCGGGACCAGATAGATAGTTAGTTAACCAACTAAGTACGTTTCCACGAACACCATCATTTTCTAATTTGTGCAATAAACCTTTATGCCATGCCCTGTAAAAAGCTTTTGAAATATCACAAAACAGCATACAGTAAAGGTGGTGATTATCTAGGACTGAGCATATATTATGATAAATGTCTGTGTTGAGATGTAGTAGAATGACTAGCAGTAAAACCTGACTTGAATTTACTTAAAATGTTATGATCATGGAAATGGTCGTGCACATGCTTTACCATTATTCTTTCAAGGATTTTCCAAAGGATAGGTAATATTAAACTAATAGGTCTGTAATTAGTTGGGAGGGATGCATTTCCTTCTTTCAAAATAGGAGTAACATTACCCGTTTTTTACAATGTAGAAAATACAGTCACTCAGTGATATATTATACAACAAACAAAGAGGTTCAGCTATAGATGTACAAATTCGTCTTAACACTCTAATGTTAATGCCATCAGGTCCACTAGATTTGTTTGCTGGTAAGGTCTAATCAGATACCTCCTTTTCGGTTACAATGACATTTGTTATACATTATATATACAACATATTCATTTAATGTTTGAGCTTTATCCAAATCTGTAAAACCTGAAGGTATCCCAGAATCATCAGTGACAAGAAGGGGAATGGGTCCCGATGAAGTAGTAACAACCTGATTGAGTAGACTGAAGTGATAAATAGTTATCAAAAATAGATTAAAAGTTTCCCTTGGCTATTCTTTTCAGATTATTTAATTATTCCTTTGCTTTTTGTATTTAAATAGCTCAGAAGTATTCAGAGATCGAAATGTTTTTTTCCTTAGACGTTCTCATTTCTTTTAAGTATGTTACGAGGGGCGTTGAAAAAGTAGTCAAACTAATTATGTTCTCGATGTCCAATATTTGAAAAACAGCTTCCATTTTATTTTGAAGGAATCATTAGCAAAGTCATATCCAAAATTTCATGTGGGTAATGTGGTTAACGAGATATTAGTCATCACAACATTGGGGTATTATGTTTCTTGCAAATTTGCAGAAAATGGAAAACGATCTCCCATTTGGTATCTAGTAATAGTAATAGTCCGCTTATATGGCGCTCACATCCAGGCACATTGCCTGCTCACAGCGCTACGTACATTACTATCCCTGATCATAGGACACTATCGTAGTTTCCGATACTTTTTCAACTCCCTGGGGACTGTACAGCCATGCTGCCTGTTAGGCGCAATGGACTAAACACTCACATTGACAGCACATACTCACGGGTACCCATTTTACAGCTGGGTGAACTGAGTTAGTGTAGATCTAAGTATCTTGTCCAAGGATACTACGCAAATGTGCCCCATCTCGGGACCCGAACCTAGGTGCCTCCTCGAAACAGGCCCTGATAGGCAGACGCCTCACAACTGCACTATTGCGCTATCTCTTGGATAATGGTATACCCTCAGATAGTATCATATAAAATATGTTCAGCATAATATTGGATGACTTCCCGTCATCATCAACATTCAAAGATTTGGATTGCTTGATTTACATTTAGACGGGGACTGAGGACACCCTCATTTTAAATTTTCAAAAACATTGTGTCCAGATATACAACATATTGAGAGCTGACACTTGTGTGACCATTCAGTATTTAGTTTGAACCCTTGACACCATGTATGAATAAGTGAAAACTTTAGGATGAGTTAAATCCTTATGATGACGTCAACTGAAAGGGGGTGGGTAGTGTCTCCAAAACAAGCCCTTTCAGTAAACATGAAGGGGGAGTCACTTGAACAAGCGATTATAGTTTAAAATTGCTTTTTTGTGCAGTTTAATATCTAAGTTTGACTTTTACCAACATACAACATGTTTTTTGCATATTTTGTTTCAATTGGTGTAGGGGGATTCCCGCCAATACACCTTGATATAAAATTGGATCAAAATCTATTAATTATTTCCTGAGTTCGCGGCTACCAAGTTTGGCATGTGCAAAACTGTTACACCTTCGCTGTGACCTTTTAAATGACCTCAAGGTTAAATCTCGTCAATAAACCTTGGTACCAAATTTGAACAAAATCCATCATTTCTTTCTCGAGTTCTTTCAATAAACCGAAGGGGGGTCATTTGAAAAAGCGATTGTAGTTTCAAATTGCCTTTTTGTGCAGTTTAATATCTAAGTTTGATTCTAGCCGACCTCTACCAATCTCAAACATACAAAAATGTTTCTTGCATATTTTGTTTCCTGTAAGTTTAATTTGTGATGCATTTCATTGCTAGTCAGCTAGGCTATTCCATTTGTCCGAACCACAACATACGGAGACAGATCATTTAGCAGACCGGGTGCTGTACTCTGGAATTGATTACCTGAAAATGTCAGAAAATCGGAAAATATCAACAGTTTCCGATCGTGTCTCAAAACCATCCAAACGAACATTCGACTAAGCGCACATGAGCAGGACTCTGGATATGTAGCGCTATACAAATGTCTAATTTGATTTGATTTGATTTGATATACCCGTTAGAAACCCATCCCCACCCCACCCTACTTTATATTTATACATATCAAAACCTCAAAAGATATTTGCGAAAAGACATGATACAGAGGACAGTTTATATCGATTATATATCAGGACGAATATCATTTTCGTCATTTTGTCAATTCATTCTTGGGTTATCGCGCTAACAATTTTTATATTGGTAAAACCCTTAGAATTTTGCTGTAACCTTGAAACTCATCTCAAGGTCACTCCATTTCACTTGTATCGGTGAATCTCGCCAATATACCTTGGTACCAAATTTGAACAAAATCCATCATTTCTTTCTTGAGTTATCGCCCTAACAAGCTTATTTGATGTATGAAATGCAACGAAAAACAAACACCCGCGTATTTACGAGTGATTAAAACTGTTATTACAATTTACGTAAATATTTATTACATTTTACCGCAACGAAAATTATTACAATTTACGTCAATTTTTATTACAATTTGCGTATTACAATTTACGTCAATTTTTATTACAATTTACGTTTTTACTACAATTTACGTCAAGTTTATTACAATTTGCTGCAAGTATTACAATTTGCGTTTTTATTACAATTTACGTCGTATCACCACAAAAACACGAAATCGTGAGAACGCGAGAATGCGACATTTCATTTTCTCACGTTCTCGCGATCTCGCGATATCGCGTTTTAGAGGCTTTCGTTTCGTATGCGTAATATCATAAGGTCAAGGCGCATACGCATCTTAGTAGTGCTGTGGTCATGCTTCTTTCATGCTTCTCATTTCCCAAGTAGCATTTAGCAAAATTATGACATAGCTTGAAAATGATATGTAATTTACATACACGATGTGTAGTGTAGTGTTTACAAGTCCGCTCCCGTTGTAACAATTTCATATGTACTTAAAAATACTCAACATGTTAAATTTTATTCAACAAACGATATTGTTAATATGAATGTCCAATAAAAGTGAAAACTTGAAAGTGTCCGGAAACTGGAAAAAATGTTAACGTCAGTGAGTGATAAAATAGTGCTTAAAGCCGCATCAATTCGCAGCTACACCGTCAGTTATAGAAATAATCACCGACCAGTGAGTTTCTCCATGATGCGATATCATATACGGCTAGCATATTCATTCAAAGAAAATTCTAACAGACCAATTTGTAGCAGTCGGCTAAAATGAGCATTTCTGATGTTTTACTCGACACCATATTCGCTGGTTTATAAAATATTAATTAAAAGATTTTCTTCCGCTCCCGCCTGACTACAAAACACTCTGTCTTACATGATTCTTTCGTGTCCAAGTACCAAGAAATAAAAATACATTTGTACCAATAATATTTGTGTTCCTCTAATATTTTCTTTCCCTCCCGCCTGACTACAAAACATCCTGCTTTATATTATTCTTTTGTCTTCAAGTTCCAAGAAATAGAAATACATTTGTATCGATAATACTTGTGTTCCTGTGGCAGCCATGATATAGTGGAGTTCCAATGTGTTATTAACCACAGACTACGGGTTATGAGTGAGACATCTGTTTAGTTCCATATCGTGGTGTAAGAAGACACCCTGTAATAACAATAATATACACAATATACATAACATAAAATCACATCTGATGAACATGTCATCATAATAGATATAGTGCATAAAAGTGCACGTACAGGTATTACGCGATGCAATATAACACAGGTAACTTACGTGATCACATGTTTACAGCTACCATTTTTTTGGAAGTCGCGGTAGCTGAGTGGGTTGGGCAGCTGACTTTGTGTGCTGGCGATTAGGTGCCTGACTCTGAGGGTGTGAGTTCGAATCCCGGATGGGGCTCAACTCAAAAAGTACTAGAATTTGTACTTTACTAAGTGTAATCCCAAATATAACATATGTTACATTTGATCACTTTCTAAATGACATTGTGTACAGTGATATACAAAATGAGTGTTGGCATAAAGACTTATAATAATACATGGTATAATAATGAAATAGACAAGAGATACTGTTCAAAGAAACCTATCCTGTGGATGACACGAGAGTGTGTCTGCACATCCTGCAGCCGGACAGTCAACGCATGCAATAATCCCATATAAGTACAGCACACTGATCAAATGTATTCAATACATTACATTATACGTAATAAATGATGTGAGATGAAATTTGGGTTTAACGTCGTGCTTGAGAGTATTTTGCTCATATGACGATATGCATGCGTGTGTATGTGTATGTGCGGCTGCTTGTACTAGCCCAGACTTAAGCTGGTTTTATAGTGCTATCCCACTGAGATACCATGCCGCAGTGAAGCATGAATACCCCACTCAGACACATTATACTGACTCCGAGCTGACCAGTCCTTGTTGTACCATTTAATGCCGAGCGCCAGGCAGGGGCCAACAAGTACCATATTTTAACGTCTTTTTTGGTATTACGCGGTCGGGGATCGAACCCGCGACCTTCCGCTCTCCGGGCGGACGTTCTAACCACTACACCACGGAGGAGGTCACATGATAGATGAGATATATCAGTCTTAAATGATACAGAAAATAGTTACCAAACCAGAACTACTAGCCAGCATATTGACTAGACATATAGAAAACAAACCATAAGCACTTTCATTAAATTGTATACCGTGTATTGATTTTTATTTTGTTTATCATGGGCATATTTTTACCTATTTTGTGTAATAATTAATATTATGATTTAATTTACTATGTATGTAACAATCAAAATGTACACTCTTCAAAAAAAAAGAAACGCAAAACCCAAATACCAATGAAAATTTGGTGTTATTCCAGGACGTGTAGATCAGCGGAAAAAGAAGATACATGAATGACATTTTGTGGAGCAATGCATTGCTATCTTGCCCATATTTCATGAGAATAACAGTCATCACAGTCATTACTGCTGTCCACCAGGTGGTGTTGAAGTCAGTACCTCGTATGACCACCTCCAGCTGCTACCACTGCCCGACACCTCCTGGGTACAGATCGAATCAGTCGTTGGATGTTTTGTTGTGGAATCCTTCTCCATTCCTCCTGCAGCATGTGGAACAACTGTTGAAGATTCTGTGGTGGAATACAACGTCGACGTACCCGTCTATCGATCTGATCCCAAAGGTGTTCGATTGGGTTTAGATCCGGGGATCTGGAGGGCCAGAGGAGGGTATTGATGTTGTTATTGGCCAGGTAGTCCACGGTGGCACGTGCTGTGTGGGTCCTGGCGTTTTCCTTTTGGAAGAGCTGCCATTGACGGTCAACAAAGTGAAGGACGTGCGGACGGAGAATCCGGTCGATGTATCGATGGCCGTCAGATTGCCTTGGACAAGCACAAGTTCCGATCTGCGGGTGTATGAGATCGCTCCCCACACCATAACACTCTCGCCACCGAATCTGTCCACCTGTCTGATGCAGTTAGGAGCAAAACGTTCATGACGTCGTCTATAGACACGGTCTCTATCATCACGTCGCCTAAGGAGATAACGGGCTTCATCGCTAAACCATATGCGCCTCCAGTTTGCCAGGTTCCATGGCAGCACCGTGTTATACCATCTCACTCGTCGACGTCGATGTAGTCGTGTCAAGGAGAGGGCAACTTTTGGACGTTTGGCACGTATTCCTACTTCTCGGAGACGGTTCCTGATTGTCTGATCGGACACTCTTCGGGCTCCAAACTGTTCTTGTGCTGTGTCCCGGGCGGTACGATGGCGGTCACGTAGATGGGTTACCGGATGTACCGATCTTGGGCAGGTGTGGTGACTCTAGGTCTTCCTGATCTTGGACGGTCATTTGTCGAATTTGTTTGACGAAATCGATCCCACAATCGAGTTATTGTGCTGGGATGAACGTTGAAGATCCTTGCCACCTCACTCTTTGATTCGCCAGCTTGCAATCGACCAATTGCCTGATTTCGATCGGCAGCGTTGAGACGTCCCATTTTCGCGTACAGTACTTGCAAAGATCGTGGATGAAATTGTGAGATTCATTTGGGTCTTTTATAATCACATGCTGTACTCATGGTTTGCACGTGAGAAACAATCATTGTGCCTGATATTCGTGCTGCATGACATCCACGCACATCATGACAATCCTGATTAATAAAACCGTTCAAAATCATTTTTGGTTTGCGTTTGGTCAAGCGTGATCTTCTAAAACATTCCAGAAACAATGTGCTACCCTAAAAAATGTTTGAGTTTACATATGTGTACAAAATTGTAAGTATCATTTTTGAATTTCATTTTGCGTTTCTTTTTTTGAAGAGTGTATGATAACTAACCTTTGATTCTGACCAAGCTATAACTTCTATCCAGTACTCATGCAATGAAAGTGTAGTACAATTAGTTAGTAAGATGGCGGTTGGCATGCATATTTGAAATAGGACCAATTAACTGAGAAGCTAATGAAACTAAGATGACAAAGACAACAACATAAAAATAGACTAACACAAATACCCTTAAAATAAGCCAGCCCTGTGACACAGAGCTGTACATAACACGCAAACACAAGAGGCAGCTGAACTGACAACTAATTGCAACATAAATACATAAAGAAGTCGTCGTCTGCGAGACCACTTCATCCCTGTTACATTTCTACTTTCCTTACTTGATGAAATACTCCCTGCACAAACGTAGCCCTACTGAACATGCATGGTGCATGTGAATTGAATCCGTTGACAGAAATTGTACACAGGTGCCTGAAAAAGTTCGATTAGAAAAACATAAAATGTAAATAAATTTTCTTCCCGCATCCCATTTGTTGTAAGAAATTAATCAAACTATGTATATCAATTTATTGCGGCCTTACCTTCACAAGCTCGGCATGCTAATACTGGAAATAAACCCCCATTCACAGCCCTGGGTACGTGCATTGCTTCGAGTTTGGCTTAACACGACGTTGAACAGTATTTATCTTTCAGTTATATCACGGCCTGTCAGCTCGATATAGGATGAAACCCACCAACATAGGTTTCTAGCGCGCTCAAGGGACGCAACTCCGTTTGGACGCCTCAGACGACTGAGCTACTCATGATCCCGGTTCAAGATGACTGAATAGGTAATTGGCAGAAAAACGCGAGATCGCAAGATTTGTCAAGTGTCACAATCTTGCGTTCTCCCATTCTCGTGTTTTTGAAAATCATTACCTAGAACTGTATGGGCAGTTGGCACAAACGCATGAGAATGCAAGAACGTGAGATCGTGAGATTTGTGAAACTTCGCAATCAAACGTTTTTGAAACTCGTTACATAGAACTGTATGGGTAACTGACACAAAAGCGCGAGAACGTGAGATCGCATGATTTGTCAAATGTCGCGTTCTCGTGCTTTTGTGCCAATTCCCCATGCAGTTCTATGTAACGATTTTCAAAAGCACGAGAACATGAGAATGCGTACAGCAGTACATCGCCATCAGCAAAATCAACCTCAAATGTCAGATTTTGTCCAACAACCTTGGCACTCTTAAAATAGTTGTGGAATTCCTTGCTTTCATCATCATATTATTATTATCTTTTACAGATTAAAGACAATATGCAGCAGAGAGGGTTCGGGTGATCCTGGCACAGTCAGGCTGGTAAGGCTCATCATCAGCTCAGGGCCCTCGCACCCTCTACACGCAGCGCCGACAGCGAATGGGACTTCTCCCAGGAAACACTACCTAGTCGAACCCACCAAGAACTTTCCGGATAATATGAAGGCTCCCCAACACTGCAGCCTTCTGCATTACCCAGAGTGTCAGAAGGGCTGTGCTCACGGTGGAGAACCCGGGCACTCTCCTGATCTGCGCCAAGAGATCAAGAGGTACCAAACCAAGGGCACCGAGAACAATGGGGAGCCTGACGACAGTGTATTTGGGATGCAAGCGAGACATTTCAAAGGCGAGGTCCACATACTTAGTATGCTTTTCCTGAATCTTGCCAATCACATTGGTGTCAAAAGGGACCGAAAATTCAATGATATATATAAATTCATAGGCTTTATCAAAAAGCACAAGATCAGGTTTGTTTGCTGGAATTCTCCTCAGGCTGTATATGGGCCTATTCCACAAAAGTTTGAAAGCATCATTTTCCATGAGAGCACCAAACGAAACTGTTTCTCTGAGATTTTGCTATTGGTGAGACCGGTGTTGAGCTTTGTTGAGCTTTGCTTCGGCCAGAATTCTAATGTCATCGTTTTTCAACGCTTTACGCTGCAGTCTGCGAGATATGTACTTCAGGGCCAAACCCACCAACCCTGCCACTCTCGCTTTTATTTCGATGCCTAGCACCACGGGTGCAACAACGACGGTTGATAACAGCCTGCCACCTGCCGCGCCTAATCCCATGCCAGCTGCCATAATGCAGTGTCGACACCATCCATAGAATTTTTTTCTGCAATGCCGACCATGTATCGCGTTCAGGGTCTACTTGTTGTATGATGTCGCATAACTGTTGCAAACGAAACCCAGTGTTTTTGTCACGTCATCCACAACCGCGTACAGTCCCATCCTGTATATATGCCTTTCATAAAGGGTATTTAATTGGTCATCCGTCAATAAATGATGAATAGACTTTAAGCTGATGAGGTATAAGTGTTTGTATGTAAAATTTGTATATAAATTTACTGTTACGCGGACCTGTGGAGAACCGAGAATGAATGTGTTGGCACGTTGTATCAAGGACTTTGTTGGGATAACTGCCGTGCGAACGACCTACGTTTGGGAAGGTTTATGCACAAGAAAATCTCATTGTGATAGTAGCAGGGGACAAAGCCATCGCTGAGGGGTACGGGAACTTGTTTTGCATTCCGCTCGAGTTCGAGCTGCTCCATGGGCACATGCCATTTTATCAGGCCGCACTGGGTGACCGGCTGGAATACAAACTCATGTTCAACGACTACAGCTAGAATTCGCAAGCAGTACTCAGGAAAGCTGTCCATTCTGTACGATCACATGCTGCGGCACCGGACGATTGTCAAGGACAAGAACGACATGTTGTGGAACATCAAAATGAACGTGAAAGCTCGATCAATGAAAGGCTTTTAGTCATTCCCATGGAGGAATATGAGCCGTTCAAAGAAACAGCGAATTCACTTGGAATCCCGAGATCACAAAAGTTGAAGTGACCATCGAGGGCGTGCCCAACCAGCTGTTCATTCAGGGCATGCGAGCTCACCAGCAGTGGGACGAGATAAACAAACTACCAGCCATCCAGCAGCACATGCCAGAAGTCAACCACATCATCAAAAAACTGGGTCTATCCTACGTATTGTTCTGTATTTACCTGGATAACCATTACGCACTGTAGCTGGACATGCGATCAACTACAATGACAGCAACTCAATATAGACAATGGACGATTCGTGCAGGTCCTTTTTTGATTTACCGCGTGATCCGCACTGCGTGATTGTGTATGGTCAGATTTGGTGCAGCAAGATGGCATTCATGCTGGACATGCTGGAAGGCTACTATCGTGACGTGTTCGACCATGTCATCATTCTCTGCTCCACTTTACGGGTGAACAAGACGTACACAGAAAGAGCGCGGATGATGAAGAACCTGGACGTGCACAGAGTCGATCCGGGAATTCGTCTGCAGGACTGGTTACACGCTAACCATGACAAGTTGAAAGGAGAATCGACGCTGTTCATCCTGGGTGACTGCAGCACCAACAAGGAAATCGTGAAAAAGAGAGACGAGCTGACATACCTGGCCTTTTTGGGCCGACACACAAAACGCAAAAAACGCAAGAACACGAAACCTGTGGGTTGGGGTATGTGGTTCGTTTGATGTGACGGGAAAACGAACGATCCCGTGGTCTTCCAAGGTCCCAATGCGGCCGAAACATTTCTCACGTCCCTGCAACACAAAGAGAGAAAAATCAGGGAAGCTTTGTCAGACTCTGTCCCTATGGATATGACACCAGAGGATGAGCTTGCTCTTAAGAAGGCTAGGAATTGCCACTTGTGCAACGAACCTATGTGCGATGACGATGGAGAAATTGAGAAAACGTGTTAACATGAAGCTAGTCAGATCCAGTGAGGAAGAAAAACTCAGGAAACTTATAGCCAGCCCGGCATTCAACAGGAGCAAGCTAATCAACGATTTGGCAGCGCTGCACATGAACAAAAGCCACATCAAATTCAACCAGCCCATTTACGTGGGGATAGGCATCCTCGACTTATCCAAACACTTGATGTACGATTTCAGCTGCAATGAGCTGAAGAAGCAGTACGGCGACAGTACTGTACACGGACATGGATTCCTTGCTGATGGAAATTCACACTGAGGACGTGTACGAGGACATGTAGAAAAACACGCATCTGTACACCAGCAACAACCCTAAAGATCACCCTATGCACGACACCATAAACAAAAAAGTGCTCGGCTCATTGTGTGTGCATATATAGAGATGTTGGGTTTTGTATAAACATGCTCATTTTTTGTGTATAACAAATCAACAGACATATTTTGTGTATAACATTTTGCATAATCAGACAGACATGCGTTTTGTTTATGGTGTATAGCCTGACAGGTTAGAAATTCTGTCAACAATAGCATGACAGGCAGCAGACACATAGGTGTTACATTGAGTTTTGTCTGCGATCGAACTGCACAGTTAGAAGTGACTCGGTAAGAAGAACGTGTGGTGAAATAGACAAATGAAATTATACAAACAGTTAAATCGGTAATCTACTGTCATAATATATAAACAGCTCGCGCCTGTGAAATATCAACAAAACATTAGAAAAATAGCTCACACCAAAGCCTTCACCGAGTATTCACCAGACAACCCGCTTCCAAGCTGCGTGAACCTATTCACTGCGCATGTGCTATGAGCGCAGCCCAGCTGTTGAAACCACTTTTCCCCCAAGCGCTGGGGGGAAATTAGTGAATCTTTTGAACTTCGATTTCGGGCGGTTTTTATCGCGTTATTTTTCAACTTTATAAGCTGAAATTGCATTTTTGATGATTTGTTTCGGTAAGTCCATACCGAAAGGTATCAGAATCAGCAAAGTTGTGTTTTACGTTGCATGTACCTTTAAGTTTATATATGAGTATCACATTTTAGGGTGTTCCCATACTTTTTTGTTTTGTTTGAAGAATATTAACCGAGGTGATGACAGCACTTTAAGACATTGGCCATTAAAAGGATCCAAGCCAATCAAATCACTTTGATTTGATTCGATTTTCATGGAAACAATAACAACCAAACTACTTGCATTACACAATTTGTATTAATAACATCGTCTTCATTAAGATGTGTTCATAGATCCTGTTATTCTGAGCTTGCAACCAAATGCGGCGCATCATTAGTCATGTCTAAATGAAGTAAATATTGATTATCTGTTCAAAATCTTCACAGAGCCAGAAGCCCCAATTAAACGTAGAAGCCAATTTGTATACAAGCCATCGTATGTGTTCCGCTTTACCCATTACAGTGCATGACTGTAATGTTAAACATTGGTTGTTGTCAATGCACCCGACCCAATCTTGCCCTGCTGATAGTGATAATAATACATTCAGAAACCACCAGGAGACGAGTGAAGGATGTTGCTGTCTATCCCAGAGCTGGTGTTCACCTTGAGTTGTATATTGATGCAAGGTACGTAGAACATTAAGTCACTAGTCACGATCTGGTTGAAATTTTGGCGACATCAAGTATTTGAATTTTTACTCCCTTATTAAATGGAAAATCTAATCCATGTTTAGAAGTAAGAAAACAAATGCATGTGTGTATGTGTGTGTGTGCGCGCACGTATATGTGCGTCAGCATGGCGTGTTTGCGCTTGTGTTCACGTGTGTCTGTTTGAGGAAGGATTTGTTTGTTTGTCGCACTGAGCAGTGTATGATCGTGTTTGAACAGCGATTTACGACTTACGCAGTCGGGATACACTGACATGTATCAACCTAGTCAGGTACATCGGCCATTCGATCCCTTCAGTCGTCTTTAGGTCAAGCCTGGGTTGCTGAAGACCAATTATTTATTACGACTTTATTTATTATTTTTATACTCGTCACGATACGGCTGCAATATTGCCAATGTGACGTTAAATTCTAACTCACTCAATAACAAACCTACTGCACTGAGGAAGGACGGGGCATCACCATGTTATTCTATCCTTGTCTTCCCTGTCAAATCCGCAACTGGCCTAAGCTATATGTCACCAAGAGTTGAACTCATCAATGTTGGTTATTACAGTTAAGGTGCATGTGTTATTACTCGTCTTTCTAGCTATGCACACATTATAACAATTGCATTCCAGGAGGTCGGCTACACGTCAAGGCAGAAAATATCATGCTCAACAAATTAAGTATCCTAAGCACCACTTACACTTCCTACCCCAATCATGGAGGCAGTGGTGGTGTTGCTTACCACTCTCCCTATGCCAATGATGGAAGCCAGAACAATTGGCCAGCGAGAAGTAATTATCAGAAAGGCCCGTTCTGGCAGGGAGACCTGCAAGGTTTCTACATCGTACACAACATCTCTGTCATAAGTGACACCTTTGGTTATGGTGAGCCATTATTCGTGGTAATAAGCAGATTACCACATTCTATTTTAACAGGAATCGCATTTACCAAGAAAAGATGACCGTTACCTATACATTTCACAACACCCCAATAAACTTTACTTCTGTAGACGACCAAGATCCTTTAAATACATTGAGAATACATCAATAATGTATTATCGTATAGAACACATAGCAAGTAGCAGACTGTCTATTTCATGTTTGAACATTTTACCTGTGCCTCTTTGTGTCAAGGTTTTAAACAGCCTGTCGGAAACGGTACTAATCTATTGAGTCAGGTATACAGTTTTACTGCAGACACAAGTATTATCCCTTAAATGTTTCAGCTCCAGAGCTCCGTGGTGCATACATTGGTGTATCGTCAGTAGACGTTGGTTGCCCGGATGATGACGTGATCTGGTGTGGTCAATGGCCGCCAGATACGTTAACCGGAGTAACCTTGACCTTCAACTGTACCCATGAGCAGCCTGTGAGATTTGTGAGGGTATGGAGAAACATCACAGGCTACCTGGCTGTACAGGAAGTGGAGGTGGAGGGCACTCCAAGAAGAAAAAACGGTAAGTATTTGATATTTACAGTTCATCCTCCTGTTATCACACGCATTAAAATCATATGATGTAAAATGACACTTGCTACCCACATACGCACCCAACGGTATTTATGCTCATCCCAGATGTTTTCTTCCATTGTATGTGAGAATCAATGTTACAGTGCTTCAAAACACCAACCACTTCTGCTGTTTATCTCCTTCATTCTAGAATATTTCTACTTTCTGTATTTTAGCTGCTAAGTACGACAAGAGTCTGAACAAGAAGCTGACCACACCCGCGACCTCAGTGAAAGCCATATCAGCCAATGACTGTGGTATCCAGTGTCACAAGACCCAACCTTGCCTCGGTTTCAGCTACAATCCATCTGGCGATCCACCCTGTCTCTTGGCACCATCTACAGCAACGACAACAGCCACCGGCTGGGTTAGCTACGCCATATCTACCTGCTCCCACAACATCACGTGTGATCTGACAGATCAGTTCAAATAATGGGGGTTATTTACGTGAGTCTGCAGTGCCAGTATCTAAGAGTCTATCACAATATATCAGTACATTCTGGTAGAACTGTAGGAAAGATCTGTCTGTCAAAGTAGAAATATCGATTCACAAATAGACGTAATGCCATGTAATATATGATTTCAGAAAGCACAGACTTTACTATCCTACAAATTAGTCTCGTAAATGCTTTCGGAGGAAAGCATTCATTCAATCACACTCCCAGACAAAGTGCCATAAGAAGAAAAACAGATGCGTAATGTTTGTGAAAAATCACGTCAACACCTTCTCTTCTAATGATACTTCAATTTCACATCCTTTTTACCAATGACAAGTGATATTTCTTCAACAGAGAGGATTTCGACCAAACTGAGTTGTTTGGGGCTGTTATGCAAACATTTGGAACAATACAGCTGAAAGTGTTACAATAATATCCTACTCTTACATTCTATAACCCTGCAGTAAGGGACTGCAAACATCCTTGTAAAGTAAACTAGCTGACTGAGTGAAGCTGAATTTTACATGATGTTTCTCGACGTGATGACATCTTGTTTTGTTTCTTATGGATTTCATGGTGATACTTTAAAACATTTTAATATACCATGTCCTCCCTATAAGGACTACTTGGTTTAAGAGTATACATTTAATTGTTGGTTATAAGTTCATTTGGAAACATTGTTTTTCATGTGTGCTGATGTATTTGACCTTCTTGTTTGTTATTGGCAATTGAGCCATGTTGGCTGTCTTTGTCCTGTCTTTCTTCATATAGTGCTGTAATTATAGAAGGTTCTGTAGATACATTATCTTGATGTGTCTGAAGAATCAAAACGTTTAAATATTTAATCTTAATTACGAAACTAGGCAGATCATGACACCGATTCTTCTTTGTCTCCATATTTATTCTGTATTGATAACACCTTTTTATTCACATACCAGTTTAACATTCGATATTTTGAACCAAACTTCTTGTTTACTGAATATGCCAACGTCTCAATGACGCTCCTGACACAAGCTGAAGTGATGATGACGTCAACTATGTAATACACAAGAAGCTATCATCCATAAAATTAATATTTTTTTTCTTGAATGGCAAAACATAGTTTGAAAATATATTCATTACATTTGTTGAAGGATTTGATTTTATGAGTGTGTATTTTTGTATGTGTTTTTTTCTAATATGTATTTGCAAACCCCAATACCCAACTTTCAATAATATAACTAATATCCGTGAATGTACATTTACTAACATATGGCTTATTGAGTAGAATAGGCCTTGGCAAAGAATTAGCATTCCTACCATTAATTAACTTTTCATGACAATTGCTGAAGAGCCATTAGTTTGATTTATTGTATTTGTGTCACTTTGTATGGACTTTACTTTGGAAGCCGTCAGTGTAACTGTAACCTGTAGACTCAGTAATGCTACATTCACTTTGCTTCAATGTTTCACATGGCTCTCAGTCTGTATTCAATCCTTGTTTTCTTTTTTATTTAGTCAAATAAAACGTTACGCTGTATCGCATGGACTCTCAGTTAGACTTTCAGTTGGACTCTCAGTCAGACTTTCAGTTGGACGCATGGCTACTTCCTGCGTGCGTACGTACAAGTGAACAATTTAAGCTGTTAAAATATTCTCAGGTGAATACCTTTGAATCCAAGATCTTCAAGATAACATTAAATTCAAAATTGTAGTACAATATTCTTCCGTTAGTTCAGTTCAACAACTAAACATTGAACTAATTCATATACAGGCAGGGTGTCCCGGTGAACTACATGATCGTGAAAGGCTTTGCATGTTATTCTGAGTGGTAAATAGCAGCTCCATAGCAGAACCATCATGGCGGAGGCACGCGTGTCGGTTGTATAGACAAGTTACTGGTTGGCCATCGGGGGCGTGTCGATTTCCAAAACTGAAGGTCGAAGTTCAGCCTTGAAACCTGCAACAGAGCCTAACAGTGATTCAGTGAACTGAAGGTTTAGGTTTATCTTCATAAATGACAACACATGGGGTCAAAATGTGGGACAGCAGCAACAAATAGAGATATATCGAGCATGTGCGTCCTACTTTTTGTCACAAATGAGGACCTTCACCAGCCAGAGCAAGAGAGCAACATGCGAAAGTAATGTCTTTGATACCCATTATATCATTATTATCTTTAAGTTTGAGTCCTTTAGAATGAACTGTTATGACCGCCTTGTTGTATTAGAAAACCACAATGTTCGAAATTATACGGTTCTATACCGGAATTACGTCACAATACGATTCGAAGGCGTCATCAGTGCCGTCCGGATGACGAACAAACAGTGGTGCACTTGGGGTGATATTTGCGACAAATCCACAGAATTTATGTACTCTGTTATTCCTGCGAAGATCAATGATTATGTTGAGAGACGCAGGATTCGGAATGCAATAGCAAAACGGCAAAACGTTTGTTAAGTCATGTATACTACCGTTCTAAATAGGACTAAATCACAGCTATGTCACATCAGTCGGAATGGTAGACACAACGCGTGACGAGCCACAGAATGACTGCACAACTGCTTCTCATTGATGGCGTCAACGTTGTTGAACCAAACCTCCCCATGGTGTCCTAGACAACCTCCCGAGCAACACAACCTCCCCATGGTGCCCTACACAACCTCCCGAGCAACACAACCTCCCCATGGTGCCCTACCAGCAACATAACATCCGAATGGTACCCTATCAACAACACAACTTCCCCATGGTGTGCATTCAGCAACACAAACTCCCCATGGTGCCCTATCAGCAACACAACCTCCCCATGGCGCCCAATCAGCAGCACAACCTCCCCATGGTGCCCTATCAGCAACACAACTCCCCCCATGGTACCCTATCAACAACACAACCTTCCCATGGTGCCCTATCAGCAACACAACCTCCCAATGGTGCCCAACACAACCTCCCCATGGTGCCCTATCACAACAACCTCCCCATGGTGCCCTATCAGCAACACAACCTCCCCATGGTGCCCTATCAGCAACACAACCTCCCCATGGTGCCCTATCAGCAACACAACCTCCCCATGGTGCCCTATCAGCAACACAACCTCCCCCATGGTGCCCCATGGTCCCCATGGTGCCCTATCCCCATGGTGCCCAATCAGCAACAACCTCCCCATGGTGCCCTATCAGCAACACAACACATCAGTAACCTCCCCATGGTGCAACACAACCTCCCCCTATCAGCAACACAACCTCTCCCATGGTGCCCTATCAGCAACACAACCTCCCCATGGCGCCCAATCAGCAGCACAACCTCCCCATGGTGCCCTATCAGCAACACAACCTCCCCATGGTACCCTATCAGCAACACAACCTCCCCATGGTGCCCTATCAGCAACACAACCTCCCCATGGTGCCCTATCAGCAACACAACCTCTCCATGGTGTGCATTCAGCAACACAACCTCCCCATGGTGCCCTATCAGCAACATAACCTCCCCATGGTACCCTATCAGCAACACAACTCCCCACGATGCCCTATCAGCAACACAACCCCCATGGTGCCCTACCTACCTATCAGCAACACAACCTCCCCATCGTGCCCTATCAGAACCTCCCCGTGGTGCCCTATCAGTAACATAACCTCCGAACTTGCCCTACCATGGTGTGCATTCTATCAACAATACAACTTCCCCATGGTGTACATTCAGCAACACAAACTCCCCATGAAGCCCTATCAGTAACACAACTCCCCACCGTGCCCTTTGCTCATCACAAACGTCCCTATGGTGACCCTCAGCAGCAAAACCTCCCCACGGTTCCCTGTCAGCAACACACAATTATCCTACGCCCAGAAGGGAACAACTAGCCTTGAACCTTGAACTATGAACCTCCAACTGTCGACCCGGATGCAACAGGGAGCAAGGTCAAGCTCCTTACATTCACCTCTCTGGTATGAAGAAGGTAACGTGCGTGTCAAACGCTTGGGTAGACTTTGCACCATAGGCAACTGCAAGATGAATGTCATTATTGTACGGTCTCTTCGTTCATTATTTTTCGCCTACACTGGGGACAACTGAATTTAACAAAGGTTTCCATCAGATAATATGTAAACATCAGTCATCTGAACGACACCTATCAAGATCGTCACACACAAGATACAGATTTCCCAAACTGTTTCTTGTGATAATTATCCTCCTCGTTATGCTACCGCATGAAGTTTGGTAGGAAGTATACGAATTATCAAATATCATAAGTTATACACTGGATTTGTATTAATATTATGTATGAGGAAATGTCTCTTTTTCGACAATGTTATCATCACACTTTGATGCAATATAATGCGTTATCTATATTTGAACATTAGGAGCTATCTGCCTTGCATGCATTCTCTCCCAACAGAGGCTATTCCCGCGTAACCTCTGTTATAATAAGGCCATATTTCCCGATTCTCGTAAAATCCCAAGGCGGCAAAAACTCGCAACACAATTTATTTCCATTCTTTCTATCAAATCAGAACACATGTTACATCGACTTAGATCCAATATGGCGGCCGCCATGGAGTTAGTTCTGTCTAGAAGAAACGTTTGCGCATCGCTCAGGGGAAGACTTTCTAGTTTTCCCGAAGCATACGGAAATAATCGAGGCTTTGCGAATGATCACTTTTGAAAGAACTAAATCTGATTGCAACCAATCACGAATCCTGAACACTCGCACCATGAAAGGGACGTATTAGAACAGAGGTTACGCGGGAAGATATGACTTGAGTAACCTTTGTGGGAAGAGAATGCCTTGCATGAGACTATATTGTATAATATAGTGGTCTTTTATCTTCTCCGCAATTGTATAACATTTGCACTTCATCTATATATACATGCCCAGATTCCGACAAACTACTATACGTTAATACGTCCAAATAGGGGTCTGCGTTGAAGACAACATACGATAAATAATATCCCTACAATAAACATGTGAACAGGTGTGATGGAAGAGGGAACAAACACATAAAAATGTAGTGCTAACATTTATTGTTTTATTTTCTGTAATGCATAGGTTTCACCATTTCCTGGTGGCATTTTAAGTAAATTTTATGCTGTTAGAACAAATTTAAACATGGTCATCTGTTAAAAATGACTTAATTGCGGTGGCCATCTTTGTTTACAGCTGAGGGAGATGAAAGTAGTCCGAAAATATTGACCAATCAGGAATTGTTGAAAAGTTACCAAAATGATACCTCCTAGGATATATGAAGTGATTTCCTCTATATGATGTGAAGCTGAATCATCAACAAGAGGTAGAAGCATGATGTCTGTAATATCCTGATGTATGTAACTCATAATTACTCAGTGGGTACATTGGCTGCATGAAACAAAGATGTTTAGAACATACTGATTATAGAAGGAATACTATCTACAGTTACATAGTTTGCCTGGTATTCAGACCAGAGTTCATTTACATCCATTCTAAATGTTTTACTGTAAGACAAGTAAATGCTTTCCACATATATTTAATCATTCACCTGAAGAAAGGACAAGGAAAAGCCCAGATACGTTGTGTATACAATGGAAGGAAGTTGGCAGCCATACTATTTTGTCTTACACACACATATTCAATGCTTAATATTCTGTGTGCTCTTTTGGGTGTGCCTGATTACCAGATTTGCATGATGAAATAGTCATTCCAATATTCCAAGATTCCGGATATACGACAGTGTCAAGGTAATCTTAAACATACTACAAGCAAATCACTTTAGAATTTATAACACCAACGTGGTAATCCAGCAGCCTTTCCATTTTTATGGCTTAAGAAAACTCTCTGTCTGGAACTTCTCCGATAAAAGATCACCAGTGAAAGACAATTCGTTACCATGCTCACAGGTATGAGAATCTATCAAGTCCTTTACAAAACAAAGTTTGACTCAGCAACAGCAACTAGATTCAACAGGTTTCGGAAATACATGGGTATCAAGTGTTATTGTATTCAGTGGAGACCCACGATGTAAAGCTGTTTCAAGCTATTCCAGAACGTTTTAAATCCCCATATACAGCTTCCATAATATCTCCACTCAGTTTAATGTCACAGGCATGTTTCTTCTACACACAGTTCCTCTCAGATGACTGGACATATTTTTTTATATAGATAACTTAATGGGATATGGACGGAATCAGAACTCGGAAGAACTGTCATGAAATAGTCTATTATACTACAACCTGTGAGACGAAAGTAAAGTTGGTATATCTGATTTTGTCCTCCAATTTACAAACTATACATTGAGCAGTTTGCACAAATCAGGAAGATCCAGACCAACAACGTACATTACACATGTGGACTGGCTTGACTCCGATTGAACATACATGGGAGATCCTTGGGTGACTGGTTGATGACCGCACTATTCAGTCCCAGGCTCTGGGTCGACTCGATCTGGCCTTTGTTCGAAGGGCAACATATTCTCCAGCAGCAACAGGAGGTATGTATGTATGTATGTATGTGTGTGTGTGTGTATGTATATGTGTGTGTGTATGTATGTGTATATATGTTTGTATGTATGTTTGTTGCATGTATGTATGCATACCTGTACTGTACTTGTTTAGTTAACTTAAAATGTAAACGTTCGTCTGTTTGTACATACTGTATGTTTATAATGTTTTTATTAGTTTTAGTAGTCTCTCAGAACGTAACGGGTGGTATCTGTACTTATAAACTTCACCATGGTTGACCTGGGACGTCCGCTCGTTCGTTTGCCTTGTGGGTTCCACTGTAGAGCTTTTCGGGTGGTGTTTTCTGGGTCTTATCGTGGGGTGTCCCCAATCCATGTCCATTTTCTAGCAGGAGGTGGTAGCTGTTCTGTTCTTTTTTTAGCTGTTCTGTTCTTTTTTTAGCTGTTCTGTTCTTTGCCAAAGTTCTTGGCCAACAGATTCTGATGACCTTGTGCAGTGAGTTGTTGACGAAGGACTGGATCATCTTTTCTGACCAGACTTGTGCGCCAAGTTTCAGCTCCGTAAAACAACATCTTTCAAGTTGGGAGTTGAAAATTCGCATTTTCGTCGTCATCTTGATGTTCTTGGCATTCCATGCTCTTCTAAGCAGGTTGAAGGCGGTTCTTGCTTTGCCTATTCGGACTTTGATGTCTTGGTCTGTGCCACCAGTTGTTCCCACTACACTTCCTAGATATGGGAATGATGGAAATATTGGAAGAATTAACCTAAGTACCAGTTTCAAATGTAGTGTGCTTTCCTAATTATGCATTTTGGCAGACATCTAGACGTTTTCGCTTCCCTGTGAGAAAATCTGCTTGAGAGAGTTGGCATGTGAATCCGCTTCAAATTCATGTTTTAGTTTTTTCCTTTGATATGAACATGGATTCACCTATGTTATTTTGTTTCATTCAGACAAAAAAACTCAACAAACTCTAAACGGATACTCACAATGAAGCTTGTCCAAGCCGTTCTGATACTAGCTGTTCATGCATTGGTCATCTCTGCTAAAAGGAGACGTGTTCAATTCCTTAACTGTCCATCCTCAAAACCGAACAGTGATTTAATGACAACACCCACTCGAAGCAGGATCGAGTGCTCTGTGATGTGCCTGAATGACCCACACTGTCTGTCAGCTTCCTTCTGCAAGACTAATGGTGCCTACACGTGTCAACTGAGTGGTTTTTACCCAGAGTGAGTGAGTGAGTTAATATGTAACGTCACATCGGCAATATTTCAGCCATATCGTGACGAGAACATTTGATATTGAAATGAAATATATGTATATTACAAAACACCTGCCGACGAAGAACAGTAAAAATACTAGATGATCACAGATATGAATATAAAACTAGTGAACAAAGCTAAAATAGTCAAATCAAAGAAGACAATACAATATAAAAATGGGCTATAGATCGCCAACAACTGAAGGTAGATCACCATACTAAGGCCCGTGGGGACTTACATTACTTTTGCTACCTGCATGGACCCTAGCTGGATTTACACCATCCCTTCAGCCATTGGCGTTTATACTGAGATTTAGCCTGACATTAAAATGACAAAAATACTACGATTAAAAACCTGGTAGACTGAAATTTACTTGAAATGTTTTGGGACTTACGTACCCTCTCAGGAGGACAATAATTTTACGGTACTTCAACCCCCCTTGAGGGCACAGTCACTAACAATCTAAGTTTACAATCTAAACTACCAACCATTAAAATACATCTACTTACAGAGCATATTAATCAAAAATCAGTAATCAAATCAATTTCTTTTAAAAAAACCAAGAATTAAATGAACATGAACAGTGTTAAAAAGATCCTTAACAGTTTTAACATTAAAATATTTATCCCTTATGATGGAGAATTCGACACAGTCAAGCAGGAGATGCTTGACTGTGACTCTCTCATCACAAGGGATACCACAAGAAAAAAAATGGTGATTTCCAAAAATTTCCAATTTGGAAATATCATCTTTCCAAAAATTTCCAAAATTGGAAAGATGATATTTCCAAGGTTTGGAAATTTTTGTGGAAATTTAGGAAGGATTTTACCACTACTTCTTTCAGTTTATCCTTTTCCCAAGGATCCCCGTGAGTGTATAGACTGTGTATTCGTCCTCCTAGGAGTGTATTCGTCCTCCTATGCGAGCAACTATAACCAGGGAGACTATAAGACGTTGTAGATTATTCCTGGTATAACTTCTCTCGTCTGCATCCTTGTTGTTCTATGTGTCAAAAATTGACATTAACTGTCATATTTGCCCTGATATGGCTAGCATTTTCCAAAATACAGTTTTAAGTGTATGGTTTACTTATTATCCACAAAAGCGCAAATAGTTTTTGACCTGTCACGGTTTGCATAAACACAAATTACATAGACCTACGTTACATCATTGATTAAATAAAAGTTTACCGGACCCACTGACTGACTGGCCAGGGTTTATTACATGTCATAAAAGTGAACCCTTGCCAGGGAATAATAGGCTTATTGTAGTAGAATACATTCTTTAATGGTACCCTCTAATTAACACCTGACACAAGGGCTGGACCGTTTGGGTGGTTTATCATTGCGAAATCAACAGTCAACAGACCATGAAATGTTGTTTTAAGACTGTAGGCGAATAGAGAGCAACCCGTTTGGGTTTGTGGTCAGAGACGGTGTTATGCAGTTGGTGTATTCACGAAATATCATGAACTTAATAATAGATAATTGGTTATATTGTTCACACACAGGCGGACTGGGGCAAAAAGAACCCAAATGAATTCCTTCTTAAAAACTTCATACTGTAACTAATTAATTTGGTCATATACAATAAAAGGTGACTAAATGTCGCTATTTTAGATAACGTTAAATAATTTCTAGAGAAATCACTACACAAGTTCATATCACAGGTGATTCCAGAGACAAATAGTTTATCAGATTCTAGTTTATGAAAAGCATTAAATTCCAAACAATTCTCTAATGCTCAGGAATTATTACCACTTACATACCATAGTTTGAGATGTCGACTCAGGAAGCCGACCTTTCGATTCTTATAAGGCTCAGGACATTGACAAGGGGTACGCTTTAAAGTTTGGGTGTTATTTTAGCACATGGCTAATCTCATGTGACGTGTTATTACAAGCTGGTGGTTGATGGAAGTGAACACATCGCACACTGAAGCCGATCGTGTAAAAACATGATCAAAACAATCATATGGTAAACACATTTAAAAGGGCACTGATCCAGAGCAATTTCCGCGCACTGGTTGTTGCTTTTGTTATTGCTTTTCTCCCCTGAACACCCGGATGATATCCCAGTATTTTCGATTGGTTCGTGACCTTTGCTGCGCAACCCGCATGCGCAATTGATCGTATAGGTGTAGATTGATCAACAAAAATAAAATCTTGTTTTACTCGATAATATTTCCATCATTTTGATTATAACAAATGAAAACAGTTTGAAGTTTAATCATCTGCCATGACTGAAAAATAACGAAGTCAATGTATGTGTCAGGGTAGAGACTGCGATCTGGTAGAATCTCCGATCCTACCAGTAGAGATTGCGATCGGAGTCTCTACCATTCCTGCTGGCAGTTCGTCTCGTATTAGTTCGTATTAGTGTTGAAGAATTTTACTTGTTCTGTACTTCTCTCAGGTGATTGCATTAACATAACTACCCTTAATTGGTGCAGCTAGTTATCCCATGTTTGAGAGCGAAACTTCGCGAATCAGTGACCAAGACGCTGTCAAAAATGGGACACTACCTCCACATAAAGGAACAATATGCCATTGATCTGCAGCTGACAAAGAATCCTGTTCCATGTCAAGTGTCTTTTAACAGTCTAATACCCGAAAAGGGATACATCGATTCAGTTTTCACATTGGTGTATAATCTCATTGGTAAAGGTAATTTAATTAGCCAATAATGAGCATTTAATCCACTTGTGTTTTTCTTGGCTTGGTCATCTCCTCCCCCACCCTCCCCACCCACCCGTACCATTGTCTTGCTAATTAACATGGTCTGGTGATCCTCTTACGCCTTAAATAAACAACTTGCCCGACTGGTAAAGAGGAACACCCCCATCAACTTACTGGCGGTTAATACATTGAAGGAAAGATGTTGTTTTACACAGGTACAGGGTACAGGACAGGGTGTAATCAGTATAGATTAGTAAATCTACATACATAAACACTACCTTTTGACAAATCCGCTGTGAAAGAAAAAGTAATTAATCAATCAGCGTGTTATCGGTTAACCCTTTGATCAATGTTTGTTTTGTATCTCAGCTGATAATTCGTCTTGCTGCAGTTCCATGAGCATATTGCATAACATGTAATACATTTGTCACATCAGACCTTAATTCATAATGCTGAGTAGATGTATTTACTCCAGACACAAGAAATGCGAAATGGGAACCTTTGGCGGGTAACTTGATTGGTATTACCATCATACCTGTTATAAATTCATTAACTGACCATCAAGTGAATGATGACAAATAACATGTGTAAGTTTATACCACCAAACACTCAGCTGGTTACAGCAAAGGGGTAGTAATCGCTGAATTGCATGCAATGTTAATTGCCTGAAAAAGTTATGGGCCGACACTGTTTGGAGGATACGAACGGAACTTAACGGAACGCATAAGAAATACATATAAGCATTGGATGTGTACTGAAGTTAAAATTGTATATACCTGAGTACAGTTTCATTTGTCATAAATACAATATGTAATAGACATCATATGTTCACATGGCATGATTAAATATCGAGGTAAAAAAAACACAGAAATAAGATCAAATTGGAAAATTGGATCAGTCACTATGCCATCTATGCATTAAAAAATCCGAAAAGCATATACAGTGTACTCTGTCAATACCGGCATCAGTCGGGACCAAATAAAAATGCCGGTTTTGACAGAGTGCCGGTTTAGCTAGGTTCGCTTATGACGCCTGCGCACACGGAAGTTCGCTGTCGTACTGTCACTTTAGCATTAACAAGATGTTTGAATAAGAAACAAGGCAGTGTCTGAATGCACATTCATGTTGTTTAAATCAAATAAAAATGTCTGAAATCTCTTAGTAAATTTCAACTGATCATATATTATCGGCAGAATTAAAATTATAAACTATTTTTCGCAATGTTACTGAAAACAACGATTCTTGTTTATGCTTCGGCAGCGGGTCTACAATAGAGCAAAGAGCAAAGTAACGATGTTTCAAACATCGAGGAAATCATGAAATATATTGAAATCAACAATAACATTCATAAAAGTTGTCAAACGTACATATAAAATTACTATTTCCATACTTTTGTGCGATCATGCAATGTAAGTCAAGTCACTGACAAGTTACATCTCGGCTTTCACCGCCTCCGTCTTGACGCCCGGACACGACGCTTAATGTGAAAATATATGCATGAAGCATTTTTGTCATAGGCCATAACCTAGCACGATATGTCCAATACGTTCCATAATTTACGTATAGGTAGCGATGTCTTTCTTAATATGTTCAGAATAGCATTATTTTACCCAAAACCGGTATCCATTTCCATAATATGATTGGCTGCTTAGGTCACGTGTCTGATTTTGACCAATCACGACCCTTATAAGCAGAGTGTAGTGAAAAAGCGTCGTTAGAAACAAATCTTTATCCAATAAAATCGCTTCTTACAAATGTGAAAATACTCGACACGTGCCACTCACTAATTAACAAGAAACTGATTGACACTTCCCGTTTCTGAATAATCTCAGGAGTCAATACCCGCGAATCAACACAATGTAAACATTTGCTTGTTTATACAGTCAAACTGCCCACTACATGTATTAATTACTCAGTGTAAGTGTTACGTACCACTCACCGATTAACAAGATACTGATTAACACTTCCCGTTTCTGAATAATCTCGGGAGTCACAGCGAATTGTGTTCTTACATCATTTGGACCTAATTGCATCAAAGGGTTACGCCGTCTTTCATGTGCCGGTTTTTACAGATCCGTTTTCATAACAACTTGTTCGTTGGGACTGAAAAACAATGCCGATATCCTGAATAGACAGATGCCGATGTTTACAGAAGTTTCTAAATGATAATAACGTGCATTTCTGCCGGGACTGAAACTTTGTGCCGATGTAGACAGAGTGTCGGTGTTTACAGAGGCCGGTATTGACAGAGTCCACTGTACACTGCTTGTATACTTTATTGCAATCAGACAGGAACTACTGGGGTATTCTCAAATACATGTAACAACATCTGATGAGCATCCACCCTTCCTAATGTCCCGCTGTTTGGGTTGAAGACATTTTGTCAAGGTGGCCAGAAGCCCAGTCCCTGTGTCCGTCATGGTTGAGGGAGCAGATACCGACAAGCGTGCAGTTTGGTTTGGTAATTAGACTGTTGGCGGGAAACATTAATCGCTCTGGATCAGTTCCCCTCTTATTACATGGGGATATATACATGTAATGAGAAGAAGCATGAAAGTGTACATTCGATTTCGATTAAATAAAATCTGTCCATATAGTCTCCGTTACCACTCGTGGCTTACGCCTTCTATGTTTTTTATGTGTTTTATATTTCAATGTTTATATGCTGAGACTGAAATGAAACACTATCTTTATACATATATTTGGCTCGTTTTCTCATTTGGTGTGCTGTCATTCGCATAATCCGGAATATCCTCTTCTATCAACACGTAGGCCTGTCATTGTCTCTATAATCCAATGTTAATTTGCTAACGGACGGGACATCAACATTTCTCTTAACTCATCTGTTTGGACCAAAGGTCGATAGAGGGAGTTTCCATGTATATTCTCACGCCGTTATCAAGATAACAGTTACTACAACCAGGTGAACAGAAGTATATATGCATAGTGACTAGCAGCAAATTAACACCAGGTAATTCAGCAACTAGCACATCGTTGGGGCCAACAGGAGAGTAAGATCAACAAGTCTAAATCCACTCCTTTGTCCAAGTGATGGAATCAATGAACATTCAATCAGCTTGTCTATCCTGAACGTTGTACATCGGAATGCCGCTCTATGCAATAAACATGGAGTTGTTATCACATAAGTGGTATGTTTCGTTGTGTATCCCCATACTGTTTACTGCAGTATAAGTGGAAACTGCTTCACTTTGCGAATGACCAATCTTTTGAAGTTGATTTAAGTTCTACTTAAGTAAATTGCTACCTAACAGATTCATCTCAGATTAAAACATCTCATTCCAAAGTCGTGTTTTCTATTTCAGGTTCTAAGAAATACTGCATTTTTACATATTAGACATAAATCTATCGGTACCAGTTTGACGTGTCTGGTCATGAGTTAACTAACATAGTGATTATATATTTTTGACCATTACATGTGTCATTCACACGTCATGTATGCCATTCTAATGTTCTCTGATCCATTTCATCATACAGCATTTATTTCATTCAATGTTTTGAAGCTCATATGAAAACATGAAAAATGTTACTGTTCCAGTTCCTTTTGAAGAATGAAATTATTTTTGTTTTGGAGTGTTCCAACCAATAAAGTCATTATGGTTACAATCGGCCTGATTTTAATTAATACATATCAAGTTAGATGTTATACACGCGTGCATGCACACACACCCACAAAAACATCCGTAATTTGTGAATTCTGTTCGGACGATAAAGACATATCTAATTTGATGAGAATCACTCTATAAATTATCTTCCCTTACTCTGAGAGAAGCATGGCATTATTCATTCATTTTTAATAAATTTATCTGCATAAAAGAAGGTATTATCAAAATGTGAAACAAACTTCCGTATACTACCATTTCACAAACATTGCGATATTGACCATGGAATAATGTTAAGTTTAGTCTGTTTTCAATGTCATAATATGTGAGGTTCCTCATTCACACATACATACAAACTGACAGCATAAAACAAAACAATATGCAACCAACCCAATGTAATACAATACAATTTTCCCCGCCTGTGCATACCGCACTGTTGACGAATCTCTCAGGTGTGTTAGAGCAATAATCACATCGCTACATGATTAACAAACCTACAGCTCAGCAGATTTTAATAACTTACCTTTTTAATCAGAAAAATAAGAGTTATGGATGTCTACTTCTTTATTGAGAATAACACGAAGTTTCGGAGCATATGCTTGCTCCTTCATCAGGTGAAAATCAGGTCACAGTAATGCATTCCACTTCTTAATGCCCATCAAAGATTTAACTTACTTCCAGAGGCTTCTTTAAGAGGCATAAAAACGTGTTAATTAACAAGGCAGTAGGCCTTGTTAATTGGTGACTATTAACTGCCTTGATTCACTCATCAATCAACAAGGGATTAGGTCCTGGGGCGTGCAAAGAACAATAATTTACCATCACCCACCAGTTATCTCCCTTTGTAGATATATTCCAAAATTGTACATTTTGGGAATCTCATATTTCTAAAATTGGAAACATTGTTCTTGAATATGTCATGCTTCTTGCATATTTCATGCAATTCGAACAGTAACTGTTTGACTGCGTTTCTACTTTTTAACACATCCTTGCACTTTGCTATTGCTAGAAGACTCTGAAAATTTACTTAGGTAAATAGGTAAATACAGTTTTAGCACACAGCAAATGCTTATATGTATTTCTTATGCAACAATGAAGTTCTGTCCGTATTCTCAAAATAGTGTCGGCCCATAGGTTTTCACATGCAATACAGCAATTAATACTCCTTGTTGTAACCCGTGTTAGGTGGTATAAACCTACACATGTCATTTGTCATCATTCACTTGATGGTCAGTTAATGAATTTATAACAGGTATAATTGGTGGTAACACCACTTAGATAACCCGACAAATGTTCCCATTTTGCATTTCTTGTGTCTGGAGTAAATACTCAACATTATAAACATCGATCAAACGATTAACCCATACTTTTATCTTACACAGCGGATTTGTCAAAGGTAGTGTTTGTGTATGTAGATTTACTAATCTATACTGAATACACTCTGTCGTGTCTGTGTCTGCGTAAAACAACTTCCTTCTTTCAAAGGATTAACCGCCAAGACATTGATTCTCATTATTGGCTAACTAAATTAATTTTTTGTAAAGAATGGCGGACATTATGCAATTAGTTCCCAGGTATGCTATCTTTGGTGACCAATGAGACTATATACCAATGTGAGATACCTGAAACGATATATCACTTTTCGTAAACATGTATTAGACTGTTAAAAGACACATCATTTGGAACTGCTGCAGGTGAATAGTATATCACTCATTTTTGTGGATATTGATGGATACATTCCTTGAACAAAGTAATCGCCTGACATTGTTCTTATAACTCTAATCTGTTTTAATTTTAATAATTGCATTTTGTTTTTTTTTCATTTTCGTAGCATTCCACAGAATCATTGTTTTCGTCGTGAAGTAATGACACATACACTAGGGCGTGTGCGAATTATGATTTACATTGGCAAACTATAAAATGTCTAGATATTCCAGTTATAAGTATAGGCAGATCGCCTGATTTTTATTTAGTTTCAAAATGCATACAAGTATGATAATAAACTAATTAGGATAATAAGACCAAATATAAAGACGCACGTTGACTAGTATCTACATACTGGTGAGTGGACGTTTACCACGTGAATGTAGCAAGAAATTTATTGGGCAGTATTGTCACTTCCTCGCTTCCGAGGAAGAAATCGTTATGTTACAAGTTGTGTCATGCCAAATCCTATTGGCCATTACTCAAATACATGTTTAACTACGAGTAGAAAGTAGTTTCGATTTTCTAACTTGATGAAAACAAACCATAATCTCATTAATTCTTTAACAGACTTTAGCCCGTGATGTTACGATTATTAAAAAAACATCAGCCAGTCTGAGGATAAATGCTATTTAGGTTTGTTTTCACCGAGTTACAAAATCAAAACTACTTTCTACTGGTAGTAAAATCTGTATTTGATTGATGTCAAATAGGATTTTGAATGACATATCTTATAACATAACAATTTCTCTCGTGGAAGCGAGGTGGGTGTCAATATAATACTACTTACAATATTATTGCCACTTCCACCACAACCTCGCTTCCGAGAAAGAAATCGTTATGCTTCAAGTTGTGTCATGGGAAATCTTTTTTGGTCATCAATCATATATTTATTGTACTACAACTAGTAGGTTGTTTTGATTCTTTAACTTCCGCGAAGCGATCTGAACATATTTAAGATATCATTCCAAGCTTCCACAACGCTCGCTTCGCACTCACAAACATAACCCATCTAGCACGAACTACGGGGTCCGGTGGAAGTTAGTGCATGGTGACACCATCACTCGACCCCCTAGGAGGGCAACGCAACGATTGATGGCAACGCAACGATTGATGGCAACGCAATGATTCGTTTTGCCTCGAGTAGGTTTCGTTGTTCAGACCATCCTTTAATGTTGGAATATGGGCGAAAAGTAAATATAAAACAACATGAGCGATTCTGCCCTCTGTGTATTGTACTTACCATTGAATCAGAGTACCAATTCTTTATTAAATGTTCATTTTACTGTGATCTGAGAAACAGCCTGCTACAACAATACTACATAAATAATCCATGTGAAACTAAATTTATGAACTTATTATTGTCTTCCAATTCTACAACTGTTAACAATCTTGCTAAGTTTATATTTTTTGCATTGACAAAAAGAGCGAAGTTGTCGAATATAGAGTATAAGGTTAAATAAGACATTGTACATGTAAGCATACAGCTTAATATTATATATGGCGCTGGATTGTATTGTTATCTTCATAATTGTATAACGGGTCGGTGGCCCTTGTACGAAATTAACTCTCACTCACTAGATATAAGCTTACGATGACACATACTTAAACTAAACGTGACAAAATTCACTTTTCACCCAAAACATTGAACATTTAAAATGTGTTCACCACTGCAATTTCGACTAGTCAAGTCGATTATCCTTTCGTTAACCCCTTAAACAATCATTACTAAAACAACACCAAACATCAAAGACTACCGCCAGTCGCCTTAACGACCCCATGAAAGACTCCATGCCGCCCCATGCCACTATTGCAATTAGCCCATGCAGAACAATAATTTACCATCACCCACCAGTTATCTCCCCTTGCGGATATTTCCAAGATTGGAAATTTTGAAACATCATCTTTCCAAAATTGGAAAGTCTTGGAAACATCATCTTTCCAAAATTGGAAATGTCTTGAAACATCATCTTTCCAAGACATTTCCAAGCTTGGAAAGATGGATTTTTTCCAGTGTCTACTTGGGTGTTCCACTTCTTTTGCATCAGATCACGGATGTAAGTTCTAATGCAAGCTTTGTAATCAGAGTATGGGAGCAGAAGTGGTGTCACAGATTTGTTGAGTGCAGCCTTAGCAGCAATATCAGCCATCGTGTTCCCAGAAATGCCAACGTGGCTGGGTAACCAACAAAAGACGATGTCGCACTTGCCAGTAGCAAGCTCATTATACAATTCAATAATTTCTAATAAAAGTGGATGTTTGCAAGAAAGATTTTTAATAGCCTGAAGACAAGAAAGAGAATCTGAAAAGATGATATATTGTTTATATTTACGGTGTTTATTAATATATTTAAGAGCTGTTAGTATTGCGTTTGGAAAATTGAACTGTCATTGGGTAGTCTGGAAGATATTGTTTTGGACCCAATGACAGTTGCACAAGCAACCGCGCCACCATCCTTGGATCCATCTGTATATAAGGATTTATAGGTATTATATTTATTTCTTAATTGACTAAATTCTTGTTTATACTGTAAATCATTAGTTTCGGATTTTTTAAATGTGGTTAATGTTAAGTCAACGTCTGGCCTCACCAATTGCCAAGGAGGAGAAGAAAGAAGACGAGAAGGAGATATATTCTCCAGCTCAATGCCGGCAGCAGAAAGGAACGGTTTAATTCTGTGCCCAAGAGGCGGAACAAGAGAAGGCTTTTTGTTATATAAATCTTCATAAAGAGGAGTGAAGATGCAGTGAAACGCAGGATTAGAATCGTTAGAATATAGCTTCGTAATATACTGTAATGATAATTTTATACGGCGTTGGGTAAGAGAAGGCTCATCTGCCTCGACGTAGAGACTGTCAACAGGAGATGTTCTGAAGGACCCAAGACAAAGTCTTAGGCCTTGGTGATGGATAGAATCCAGCAATTTTAGGTTGCTTTTACAGGCTCCACCATATACGATGGAGCCATAATCAAGCTTCGAGCGGATAAGTGATCTGTAAAGGTGTAGGAGCGTAGCTTGATCCCCTCCCCACCTTGAATTAGACACGACTTTCAATAAATCGAGTGCCTTCAGGCATTTAGTTTTTAGAGATTTAAAATGCGGAAGAAAAGTTAAATGAGAGTCGAAAATGAGACCTAAGAACTTGGCCTCTTTTACAACCTTGATGGGAGTGCCATTTAAAAACAGTTCTGGGTCTTTATGTGGTTTATATGTACGGCAGAAATGTATGCAATTAGTTTTTGATTTAGAAAATTTAAAGCCGTTTTCAAGACACCATTTATTTATTTTGTTTAAACACAACTGTAGTTGCCGTTCAATAGTATGCATATTCTTACCGCGACAAGAAATGTTAAAATCATCCACAAAAAGTGATCCATCAATGGAATCGTTTAAAACCTTGGATAAACTGTTAATCTTAATACTAAACAATGTTACAGACAAAATACTACCTTGTGGGACACCCTGATCCTGATTATAATGGTCAGACAGGGATGAACCCACGCGGACTTGAAATTGCCTGTCTGTTAAAAACTGTGATATAAAAAGAGGTAAACGACCCCTTAAACCAAAATCATGTAAATCCTTTAAAATGCCATGCTTCCAGGTGGTATCGTACGCTTTCTCGAGATCAAAGAATATCGATACTGCATGTTGTTTATTAACTATAGCATTTTTTACAAAGGATTCTAATCGTACCAAATGATCAATGGTACTACGATTTTTCCTGAAACCACATTGAATATTTGTTATTAGGTTATTGGTTTCAAGATACCATGTTAATCGATTATTTACTATTCGTTCCATGGTTTTACAGACACAACTCGTTAAAGAGATTGGTCTGTAATTAGACGGATCGGTATGATCCCGGCCAGGCTTTGGTATAGGGACTACAATGGCATTACGCCACGAAGGTGGGAAATTCCCTGAAGTCCATATTGTGTCAAAAATATTTAGAAGAGTTTCCAAACATGATTCTGGTAAATGCTTCAAGAGCTGATAGTGTATATTATCAGCTCCTGTTGCTGTAATGTCATGAGCTTGCTCAAGGGCATTGTGGAGCTCATGTAATGAAAATAATTCATTATAGTCTTCGCCATTGTCCGAGTTAAAATTTATTCTCTTCTTCTCCTGTTGTTTCTGATATTGTTGAAATTGTGGGACGTAATTCGACGAAGAAGAGTGTTTGGCGAGCGTTTCACCAAGCTTATTGGCAATGTCAGACTTACCAGTTAATATATTGTCACCATCCTTCAGATGGTGAACAGTAGATTTGGAACCTTTGCCCTTAATTCTTTGGATCATGTTCCACACCTTTGAAATCTGTGTACGTGAATTTATGTTAGAAACATATTTCCTCCAAGACTGACGCTTATTCTGCTTAAATGTACGTCGAGCCTTGGCATTTAGAATTTTTACTTTATTCAAATTATGGACAGTAGGATGTCGGCGAAAATATTTTTCAGCTTTCTTCCTGCTCTTTCTGGCCTGTTTACATTCATTATCAAACCATGGTTTACGAATATGTGGAACCGCAGAGGACTGAGGAATTGTACTGTCAGCAATGTCATTAAGGATATCAGAAAACGACTGAATAGGATCTTCACTGTTCCTAAAACGATCATGAGTTAATTGTTCAGCACACAAAGTCTCATATAATGACCAGTCAGCCCTGGCAAAGTTCCTTCTTGATAAAGGTGGATCATCCCCAGGGTTGACTGTTTTGAGAATGGTGGGGAAGTGATCACTCCCACATAGGTCATCATGGACCGCCCATTCAAATTCATTATACAAGCTGGAGTCGGCAATTGACAGATCCAGGGAAGAATATGTTCCCGTAGCTGGATGTAGATAAGTGGGAGAATCATCGTTATATATACATAGGTGATTATCGGAAATAAATTCCTCAAGGATTTTGCCTTTAGTATTAGTATGGCCACTTCCCCAAAGCGGATTGTGGCCGTTCAGATCGCCCATGATGAGACATGGCTTCGGTAGTTGATCAAACAGATTTTGAAGATCTGATTGTTGAATATTTGAAGAGGGAGGTATATACAAGCTGCACAATGTCAGAGCAATGTGCAGAGTGAGACGCACAGCAACAGTTTGAAGAGTCGTATTTAGAGGTATAGGGCTATGTATGACCCTCTGATAAACCAAAATAGAAGCGCCTCCAGATGCTCGATCTCCCGGAGGAGAAAAAGAATGATAATCACTATAGTGTCTCAGATTAAAGCTATCTGTAGTTTTAAGATATGTCTCTTGAAGACAAAATGCTGACGGATGGTGATCTTGTATGAGTAATTGTATCTCATTAAAGTTAGTTTTCAATCCTCTGCAATTCCACTGCAATAAAGTCGACAATTGAGTCATGGTGGCTCAATTGGCGACCGTTCACGTGAATGGGAGGAGGAAAAGCTCCTCTGCCTGTCCTGAGAGGACAGAGTGACCTCCATATCAAGAGGCCCAAATGAATTTTGGAGAGAAACCTCCGGAGGTGATGGGGCAGAATGTTGGTTTCTATTTAATTTTTTTCCTTTCTTTTTCTTCTTTTTAACTAGATCAGCTGATTGGGAATTTGCTGGTTGTGAAGCAGACGTTTGTGAAGTCTCAGGCTGAAGTTCAGTCTGAGACCCTGACGTAGATTGACTGACTGGGGAAGTAGACTTTGAAAAAGTAGTTTTTGTGGCTGAAGAGACAGGTTTTTCTGACTTGACCCATGTCAAGTCAGTTTGACAAGCAGTGGAGGACACCGCAACAGAGCGGGTGACTGCAGCAGAATAGGTGATATTTGATGGAAGTGATGACTGAATTGTGAAAAGGTTCTTGGCCTCAAGGTAAGACATATTCTTTTCACATTTTATTTTCATTATTTTTGATTCCCGTTGAAACACAGGGCAGGATCTGGATGAGGCTGGATGTGAACCAGCACAATTAGCACATTTGTAGTCCTTTTCGCAATCTGTAGTTTCATGGAGGTCACCACAACGATGACACACCACAGAATTACGACAAGAGTTGGATCCATGTCCGAAGCGTTGACACTTGTAACACCGGAGTGGACTGGGGATATACACATCCACCCGATGTTAAAATAGCCTGCTTTGATCGACTGTGGAAGGGATGATCTAGCAAAGGTCAGGAGATATGTATTTGTGTTTGTGGTTTTGCCATCTTTTTAATAGAAAAACGTTTCACCGCCGTAACGGCCTGGTCTTCAAGTTCTGCAGCTATGTCCTCCTCTGACATGTCAGAGAGACAACGAAGCCCTGTCTCGTACGATACCACGGCACGAATTGAGAGTCCTGTGCACGGACACAGCAACCTCAACATTAGCAAAAGTTTTGATGGACAAGAGATTAACAGATTGCTGTCTCCGTGCGCACTCCACCAGAAGTGAACCACTACGAAGACGGGTAACATTTTTAACTTCCCGCATATCCCATGGATAGCTTTAGAAACAGCAAATGGATTTAGTTTAATGGGTAGAAAGTCAGAAGCTTCGATCACTAAGAATCTAGGCCAGGAATCAACGTTTGACGAAATTGTTTCAGTTGGACGATCTAGTTCGTCCAGGCGTCTCTTTTTGTCATAGCGAGATGAACCAGCTTGTGGGGATGCCATAATGAAAGGAAAATAATTCAGCATCCCTGCTCCCCACCCACCATGGAGTGTCAACAAGGACGATGTCAAATAGCACCGGATCTCCAAGATGCCAACACCAGGGATACAGGGATGTTATACGCCAGCAAATATGACACATATAGCAATATTTGTGTACCAAATCAAATGCCAGGGTGGTTCTGCCCATGACAAGTAACTGGACACATATTGAATGTGGAGGTCAACATTGCCAGATTGGCCCATGAGCCACCGCCTTCTGGCATAGGACTCTAGGCAGTTGAAAGTAAGCAATACTTTATATACAATAGACCAAAATAACCAAGACCAATTTATAATTTAAATGTGCAAAAATATTCCTCATGCACAGGGCTTGGCGTGACCAGCCGATTGATTGAACCGGGCCAGTTCAACCACCCGTCTAGGTGAAGTAAGGGTCGAAGTGGTGTGTTGGGCAAAAGGAACACGGTTCCAGGCTCCCAGTGCCCTCAACCACCAGACTCCCGTCCTCCACCGACACAGGGGCGCAACCCACGGCAAACGGGTTGGTGGACCAAAATATCCCCCCCGGGTCCACAACGGGGGGTTGAAAGGCGCTTAGCGTGACCCAGCACCCACCACGAGGAGGTGGCCTTTCATGGGTGCCTTTTTACCCAGAGGGAAGATGTAATGAGGTTTGTGCTGAGGATGCCTGCAGTCTGTCAGCTATGGTAAGTTAAAATATTCTAAAGGGAAATTGATCTAGTTGGTTGGTTGATTGGTTGCTTAGTTGTTTAACTTCGTACTCAGCAATGTCCCAGCTATATGGCGGCGGTCTGTAAATAATCGAGTCTGGAACAGACAATCCAGTGATCAACATCATGAACATCGATCTACGCAATGGAGATGCGATGACATGTGTCAACCAAGACAGGTAGTCAGACCCCTCGATCCCGTTAGTCGGTTTTTACGACAAGCATGGGTTGCTAAAGAGCCATTCTAACCTGGTATTGTGCCCAGATCTCTGCTGCACCACCCGCAAGCACAATTGGTAGTATAAGGGCGTATCCATACACTGACCAGCAATGATGAAATCCATCTTCGTCTTGAAATTAATTGGGTACTATAGTTATCTTTTTGACGTATTAATGTGATTATTATGACAACAAATGAAAACATTTTGAAGTTTGACTTCATCTGTCAGAGGTAAAAATTGTTAATATTGACAGTGTGTGTGAGTGAGTGAGTGAGTGAGTTTAGTTTTACGCCGCACTCAGCAATATTCCAGCCATATGGCGGCGGTCTGTAAATAATCGAGTCTGGACCAGACAATCCAGTGATCAACAGCATGAGCATCGATCTGCGCAATTGGGAACCGATGACATGTGTCAACCAAGTCAGCCAAACTGACCACCCGATCCCGTTAGTCGCCTCTTACGACAAGCATAGTCGCCTTTTATGGCAAGCACATGGGTTGCTGAAGACCTATTCTATTGACAGAAAACAAAGTGAATGTATGTCTTTATATTTTTGCCTCATAATCCTAGCAAAATTCAAGCGCGATCAAGTGAGTGTTGTCTGTTTCACATTGAAGAATTTCATGGCAACAAATTAAATGAAGTGGACCGATTATGTTGAATGCTAAAACAAATGAATAAAACCGAAATACAAATATCAAAATTACAAACGACTAAAGTTGTAGCAATAATATAAGGCTATTACTACGTTCGGGGGATGTATCCGTCAATATCCACATACAGGAACGATATCCCATCTACTCCATGTCATGGGTCTATAAAGAATCAAACACTGAAAACTTGTATGTAGCGTTAAAGGTGAGGTGAAATGGGGTTTAACATCGCGCTTGATAATATTTCGCTCATATGATGACATGCATGCGTGTGTATATGTGGCTGCTTGAACTATCCCAGACTTTAGCTGGTTTTATAGTGCTAGCCCATTGAGATACCATGCCGCTGTTAAGCATGAATACCCAACTCAGACATATTATACTGACTCCGAGCCGACCAGTCCTTGTTGTACCCATTAATGCCGAGGGCCAGGCAGGGACCAACAAGTACCATATTTCAACGTCTTTTGGTATGTCGCGGCCGGGGATCAAACCCACAAAATTGCGCACTAACCACTACACGACGGAGGTGACCGTGTAGCGTTTTAGTGATAGTTTCTCAACTGGTCACCTGATTTTATATGAGTTTTTTCACATTGGTGTATAGTCTCATTGGTCACCCATGACAGCACACCTGACAACTATTTACATGATGTCCAACATAAATTTAGCAAGACAATAATGAGTGAGTGAGTTCAGATTTTAAGTCACATCGGCAATATTACAGCCATTTCGTGACTAAATCAAGTTATAAATATATTAACAATTAAAGGTAAAATATAAAATTCTGTCAAAGAAGGACAGCAAAACAACTCGATTAGCACAGATATAAATATAAAACTAGTAATAAAATCTAAGATATTTTAACTATAGATGAATATACAATATAAAAACAGGCTATAGATCGCCAACAACTGAAGGTATATCACCATACTAGGGACCATGGGGACTTACGACAACAATGAGCAAACAATCAACGTATTGGCGGTTATTTGAATAAAGGGCGTTGTTTTTACATCACGTGACGTGCATAAAGTACAAATTCAATATAACAGAATGCAAAGTAAGGAATACGTTTGGCACTAGTCTGTGTACGCATATAACAAGGCAAGAATGGCAAGTGTGCCAAGGTGGACAGCTGCCCAGTCTCCGTGACCGTCACGTTCGAGGGAGCAGGGACTGACCTCCTAGTAATAAGACGACGTAATTTGATTGTTGTCACAAAACATGAATCGCTCTAGATCAGTGCCCCTTTAACTAGACTGTGAGTGGAAAAACATATGGTAAGAGAGTGATAAGGTGAGCGAGTGAGGTAAATTAATTATAACTTAGCTCTTGAGGAAAGAATTAATTAGGATCATTACATGAAAGATAAAATATAATACTTTCTTCACATTTTACAAGGTTTTATAGTTTTGGGTGAGACTTACGATATGATCGTGAAATCTGAAAGACTTTATTCGTTGCATGTCAATCCATGCGAAAACGGTGCGACTTTCGTTCCTCAGAACAGAACATGTCTCTGTGCTGATAGCTTTGTTGGTGATTACTGTCACAGGCGCTACAGAAGTGAGTACTGAAACAACAAAGGCAATACTAAGTACGCCTAACATCTGAGGATAGAAACATCTGCATTTTCTTCCAGCAATCGGGTCATGCATGTCATCTCCATGGCACGTCAGAAGCTCATGAATCCTGGTTTGAATTCAGGTTTGCTCCTTTATGCTGCTAGGTTTGTTAGCACCATACCTATGTTCGGGGATTTACCAACATAGATAGTATATTGTATTGTTCTCTTTGAAAATATCGTTTTATGATAACATGCTAGTTCTACACTGATAGTTTTACTGTTCTTCGTCAATAGGCTATTAATTTCTTATCTTATTGATCTACAATACAATAATTAGTTGTTCTCGTCACGATATCGCTGAAATATTGCCACACCAAAATAAATAAATAAAGCCCTGTATCATGGCGGGGTTCAACAGTGTGAGGGTTCAACTGAAGTGAAAGTGAGTGAATGAGTTATTATTTAACGTCACATCAGCAATATTTCAGCCATATCGCTGAAGTGAAAGAGTTATATACAGTTAAACAGACAATTTGTTTCATTGGCCCATTATCAAAGTGACTTCGTGGTATGAATGGTTTCCCACGACGCATTGAAATCATCAACTCATAACAATCATTAGTTAAAGAAATTGCACTTGTATCTTGGTACTTACATGCACATGTCATCCAAAGACATACATCAGACTCACAGTGATATACAATAGCATGTTAAGTGCAACTGCATACAACGGATATTTCACGAACTAATGGTAAAGCTTTGTAAATACGCCATAGCATGTTCAGATGTCTCGGCTTTTCTAGAAATTTCATTGACTGCACTGCAAATAAGTGCTACACATTTTTTCCACATCTTTCATACATGTGTCATTAGACTCACAAAGATAATACAAACACCGATAGCTGGGATATTAAGTGTAACTCTAAACCATGATATCACAGACAAATGGTAAAGCACTGAAAATGCTTCTTGGCACGTAAATATTTATCATGAGTTCTTGATTTCAGTGACGACAAGCCACTTAATACATAATTTTGTATTTTGTATATATGTAATTTCTATTTTATCTTATTCCAGGTTGTGAGGCGACACCAGGAAGGTATGGGCTCTACCACATTCAGTTTTGGTCAGACTATATCTTTCAACGGAAATGCAGTGGAGCAATTACCAATTCACTAATCGGGCATATGCGTGATTATAATTATACCAGAACGTGGCAGGCAATAAGGAGTGGTGTTCCCTTTGTGCCAGGAAGCTTTTACTTTCTCGGCCTGGAACGTTTACATCAGTTGAGTGAGTGAGTGTGTGAGTTATTATTTAACGTCACATCGGCAATATTTCAGCCATATCGTGACGAGAACATTTGGTATTGAAATGTAATATGTGTATAATATAAAACACCTGCCAACGAAGGGCAGTAAAACAACTAGAATATCACAATTAGATTTAAAACTAGTGTGGAAGGTTAAAACTAATAGCACTATTAGGACAATACAAGATAAAAACAGGCTATAGATCGCCAACAACTGAAGGTCGATCACCATACTAGGGACCATGGGGACTTACAGTACCTTGGCTACCTGCATGGACCCTAGTTGGATTTACACCATCCCTTCAGCTGCTGGCGATTGTAAGAAATGTTAGCTACAATTAAAATGACAAAAATGCTACGTTTAAAAATCCTGGTAAGTTTAAATTGACTTTCGAAGTTTTGGGACTTACGTACCCTCTCAGGGGGACAATAATTTTACAATACTTCAACCCCCTTGAGAGTACAGCCACTAACAATCTAAGTTACTAATCAAACTACCAATCATTAAAACACAGCTATATACAGAATATATTAATCAAAATTCATTAATGAAATCAATTTCTTTTAAAAAACCAAGAATTAAATGAAGATGAACAGAATTAAAAAGATCCTTAACAGTTTTAACATTGAAATATTTATCCCTTATGATGGAGAATTCAACACAGTCAAGCAGGAGATGCTTGACTGTGACTCTCATCACAAAGGGATACAAAACGGAGGATCTTCACCATTTAACAAATATTTGTGAGTATACCTTGTATGGCCAATACGACATCGTCGCATGATGACCTCTTCAAATCTGGACTGACAACCCAAGTTAGTGTAACCGATATTGGGATTTATTTCATGCAATTTATTAATACCTACTTGGGTGTCCCACTTCTTCTGCATCAGATCACGGATGAAAGTTCTAATGCTAGCTTTGTAATCAGAGTATGGAATAAGAAGTGGTGTCACAGATTTGTTAAGTGCTGCCTTAGCAGCAAGATCGGCCATTGTATTCCCAGAAATGCCAACATGGCTGGGTAACCAACAAAAGACGATGTCGCACTGGCCGGTAGCAAGCTCATTATATAATTCAATAATTTCGAATAAAAGTGGATGTTTACAAGAAATATTTTTAATAGCCTGAAGGCAAGAAAGAGAGTCAGAAAAGATGATATATTGTTGATATTTAGGGTGTTTTTTAATATATTTTAAGGCTGTTAATATGGCGTTTGCTTCAGCTGTAAAAATAGAGCTGTTATCTGGTAAACGAGAGGAGATTGTTCTGGATCCAATGACAGTCCTTGGACCCATCTGTAAATAAGGATTTGTATGTATTATATTTATTTTTTAATTGATTATATTCTTGTTTATATTGTAAGTCATTAGTTTGAGATTTCTTAAACCTTGTCAGAGTGAGGTCAACTTCAGGCCTCACCAATTGCCAAGGAGGAGAAGAAAGAAGACGGGAAGGGGCTATATTTTCCAGCTCAATGCCGGCAGCAAACAGAAATGGCTTAATTCTTAAACCAAGAGGCGGAACAAGAGAAGGCTTTTTCTTGTACAAATCCTCATAGAGAGGAGTAAAGACACAGTTAAATGCAGGATTAGACTCGTTAGAATAAAGTTTTGTTATATATTGCAAGGACAATTTTATACGGCGTTGTTTAAGAGATGGCTCATCAGCCTCGACGTAGATACTGTCGACAGGAGAGGTTCTAAAGGACCCAAGACAAAGTCGTAGACCTTGTAGGTGGACAGAATCAAGTAATTTTATGTTGCTTTTGCAGGCGCCACCATATACGATAGAACCATAATCAAGCTTTGAGCGAACCAATGATCGATATAGGTAGAGGAGGGTAGTTTGATCTTTCAACAAATCGAGTGCCTTCAGGCATTTGGCTTTAAGGGATTTAATATGCGGCAAAAAAGTTAAATGTGAGTCAAAAATAAGGCCCAAGAACTTGGCCTCCTTTACAACTTTGATTGGCGTACCATTTAAAGATAGTTCTGGATCCTTATGAGGCTTATATTTTCTACAAAAGTGTAGACAATTGGTTTTTGACTTGGAAAATTTAAAGCCGTTTTCAAGACACCATTTATTTATTTTATTTAAACACAACTGTAGTTGCCGTTCAATGGTATGCATATTCTTACCGCGACAAGAAATATTAAAATCATCCACAAAAAGTGATCCATCAATTGAATCATTTAAAACCTTGGATAAACTGTTTATCTTGATGCTAAACAATGTGACAGACAAAATACTGCCTTGTGGTACACCCTGATCCTGATTATAATGGTCAGACAGGGTTGAACCCACTCGGACTTGAAATTGTCTGTCTTTTAAAAACTGTGATATAAAAAGAGGTAAACGACCCCTCAAACCAAAATCATGTAAATCCTTCAAAATGCCATGCTTCCAGGTGGTATCGTATGCTTTCTCAAGATCAAAGAAAATCGATACAGCATGTTGTTTATTAACTATTGCATTTTTTACAAAGGATTCTAAACGTACCAAATGATCAATTTTTCCTGAAACCACATTGAATATTTGTTATAAGGTTATTGGTTTCAAGATACCAAGTTAATCTATTATTCACCATACGTTCCATGGTTTTACAGACACAGCTAGTTAGAGATATTGGTCTGTAATTCGACGGATCTGTATGATCCTTGCCAGGTTTTGGAATGGGGACTACAATGGCATTACGCCACGAGGGAGGGAAATTTCCCGACGTCCATATTTTGTCAAATAAATCTAAAAGTGTGATCAGACATGGCTCAGGCAAGTGTTTCAGTAGCTGGTAATGAATGTTGTCATCACCCGCTGCAGTGTCATGAGCTTGCTCAAGAGCTGTATATAGTTCATGTAATGAAAACAGTTCATTATAGTCTTCACCATTATTTGATTCAAAATTAACTTTGGTCTTTTCCTGTTGTTTCTGATATCTCTGAAACTCAGGGACATAATTTGCCGATGAAGAATTTTTGGCAAGAGTTTTGCCAAGTTTATCTGCAATTTGAGACTTGTCAGTAATTAAATTATCACCATCTTTAAGATGGTGAACAGCAGATTTTGATCCTTTGCCTTTAATTCTTTGAACCATGTTCCATACCTTAGACATTGACGTACGTGAGTTAATTTTGGAGACATAGTTCCTCCAAGATTGCCGTTTATTTTGTTTGAAGGTGCGACGTGCCTTCGCATTGCGCATTTTAAATTGATTTAAGTTGTGGACAGTTGGGTGATGGCGGAAATATTTCTCTGCCTTTTTCCTCGCTTTTCTAGCATTTTTACAGTCTGCATTAAACCATGGCTTTCGCACATGTGGAGTTGTAGAGGACTTTGGTATACACTCATCAGCTATTACATTTAAAACGTCAGAAACACTGAAACATTCGGGTCTTAGTTTAGATGTGCATAAAGTTTGAAATAAAGGCCAGTCTGCCTTCGAAAAATTCCATCTTGTAATAGATGGAGAATCAGTTGGATAAGTTTCTGATAGTGTCGTGGGAAAGTGATCACTGCCACAGAGGTCGTTGTGTACTGACCAGTCAAATTCATTAAGTAGATTTGAGTCTGAAAGAGAAATCCAGAGAAGAGTAGGTGCCTGTTGCAGGATGCAGATACGTGCTTGAATCATCATTAAATATGCACATGTCATTATTTGAGATAAAATCTTCCAGGATTTTGCCTTTAGTGTTAGTATTTGTACCACCCCAGAGCGGATTATGGCCATTAAGATCACCCATGATAATGCAAGGTTTCGGAAGTTGATCATAGAGAGCTTGAAGATCAGTCAAGTGAAGTGTTGAAGAAGGCGGGATGTACAGTGAGCATAATGTAAAGACTCACTGCAATGGCTTGAAGATTAGTTGTAAGTGGGACAGGGCTGTGAATAACATTCTGCTTAACAAGGATTGATGATCCACCAGTGGCTCTATCACCCGGAGGTGAGAAGGAATGATATGCAACGTACTGACGTAGATTAAACGTATCTGTCTGTTTCAGATATGTTTCCTGCAGACAAAATGCTCGTGGTGACAAATCTTGGACTAAAAGCTGCAATTCATTAAAGTTAGTCCTTAACCCTCTACAATTCCACTGTAATATATTTTGGGAATGATTCATGATTTGGGTGCACTTATTGGCGATCTACCACGCCTTGATTTAGAAGGCGATGAACTCCCTGACCGGTGATGGATAAGTTCGGATGTATCCATATCTTCGAGAGACCCATACTTGTTAAAAAGCTGGATGTCATCTTTTGAACCTTTAGCGATTCTATCGCTATGGTTGATTCTATTTAGTTTTTGATTTTCTTTCACAGTTTGCGTAACTTGAGTTCCATGAACAGATTTAGATGGACACGAATCTGATTTGGATTTTGAATGAACGGTTGTACCGGAGGACTTCCCTTTATCTGGTTGAGTCTTTGGACAAGCAGAATTCTTCTGTGAAGAAGGCATAGACTGAGGTTGAGAGGACGTCACTGTAGCTTGTAACACGTCTGCAGTCTGGGTAGCAGATTCTCCTCGTGTCAACAAGTCTTGATTTGGGATGGGTTCAGGAGTAGAAGATTTTATCCATGTCAGCTCTGTTTGACATTCAACTGAGGCTGTGGTCGTGAGTGGTCTTTTAGTAACAGAAGCATAAGAGTTACTTGGGTAAACAGATGGAACAAGTTTCTTAGCTTCAGCATAGCTGATGTTTTGAGAATGTTTTATTTTATTGACTTCCATTTCCCTCTTCCATACCGGGCAATCTTTTGAAGAGGAGGAATGCTGTCCTGAACAATTGACACATTTTTTAAAGTTGTTTGTACAATCTTCTGAGCACAAGTTATAGGGTTTGAGCAAGAATTTATCCCATGACCAAATTTCTGGCATTTAAAACACCTCAATGGATTTGGAATATACAATTCAACTTGAAGATTGCAATACCCGGCTTTGATTGATTTTGGTGCCGTTGGAGAGACAAATGAAAACAAATATGTGTTTGTTGGAATCACTTCTGAATTCTTACGCCTCGTAAAACGTTTCACGTACGTAACACCTTGATCTTTGAGTTCAAGCATGATGTCAAGCTCCGTCATGTCCTCCAAAAGATGATCTCGATCCCTGACAATGCCTTTACTTGAATTCAGTGTACGATGGATTGACACTGAAACAGGGAATCCAGCCAAAGTATCAATTGACTGCAGGTTAGCTGCTTGATGTCGTTTACTACATTCAATGAGCAACGACCCAGATCTCATTCGCTTGATATCTTTAACATCTCCTGCAATACCATACACTGCTTTAGATACAGCAAACGGATTGAGTTTAATTGGCTTTTTGTCTGGAGATTCTATCACTAGAAATCTTGGCCAGTAGTCTATCTGTGTCAATGGTCTATAAGTATCATTTGTGCTTTGATCATTATCAAGCTGACGTTTTTTTCTCAGGGGGGTTTCAGGTTCCATGTTAATGTATAAAAGATTCATCAACCCAGCTCCCCACCCACCACGGTGTGTCATAAAAGACGGTGCTATATACAAGTGGACCTCCGACTTGTAGCACCAAGGATACTGGGATGATATACTCAAGCAGAAAGATTAAACAAGTAATCAATCTACCAGATTGGCCCATGAGCCATCGCCTTCTGGGCATAAGACTCTAGGCAATGTAAATAGTACATATTTCAAAATCAAGCGATGATTTATAAACAAAAATGCGTCAAGACCTAAAGTCAAAAATGTAATACATAATATAAATTTTGTGCAGATACAATTTAATGCACAGGGCTCGACATGACCAGCCGATTGGTAGAACCGGGCCCATTCTACCACCCGTCTAGGTGAAGTTAGGGTCGAAGTGGTGTATTGGGCAAAGGAACGCTGTTCCTGGAGCCCTTGCCCTCAACCACCAGAATCCCGTCCTCCACCGACACAGGGGCGCAACCCACGGCAAACAGGTTGGTGGACCTAATATCCCCCCGGGTCCACAACGGGGGGTTGAAGGGCGCTTAGCGTGACCCAGCACCCACCACGAGGAGGTGGCCCTTCATGGGTGCCTTACATCAGTTGACACAACAGGGTTCGTACAACATGTCTGCGACAGTAGACACTGAAGCTGATGATCTCGGGGTGCTGTGGTACAGAAACATTCGTGTGGACTCAGAAGCAGAGGGGTATGCGCTGCACTGGGATTACTTTGAAACGGGCGATATGCCGTACTTAGTCAACGTTAGTATTTTCCAAGACGGCTTTGGGGGTGCAGGTGATGAAACCAAGAACTTGAACGGAGCTCGGTTTGGAACATATGACAATGACGTCAATGGATGTGCCGCTGTGAAGAATATTGGATGGTGGTACAACCCACTTGGATGTATGATTCTTGACTTTACTCCAAATGGAGCGTACTGGCCAGTTAACCGAAACGGAACAACAGTTTTCTCCGTTTTTCAAGCTTATGCTGTGGCCTGTGAATATGTATGTAGAAGATGACCTCATGTTTTAATCTGACTACTTCGATGACCACATGTACTTAGAAAGTGAGTGAGTGAGTTGGGTTTTACGCCGCACTCAGCAATATTCCATATACATAGCTGTGGTCTGTAAATAATCGAGTCAGGACCAGACAATCCAGTGATCAACATCATGAGCATCGATCTACGCAATTGGGAACGAATGACATGTGTCAAGCAAATCAGTGATCCTGACCACCTTGAGAGCAGCGTTAAACTAAACTCACTCACATGAGAGGCAAGAATTAAATCCCGTCATATAATTGTTTGCTCAGCATTCAAGAAGTTTGTTGGTCAATAACAAAGCATACAACTTTATGGAGAAGTTCTTGTTTATTGCATAGAGCAACGTTATGGTGTAGATACTTCCACTATTTTCAAACTAAAAGTGAACTAGCTCCAAGGCTAGGCGGACTGAAAGCTGCTTTGAACCTTGATAAACATCAATAGTTATGAGCAGTTAAGAAAAACGTATGGGCACACCTCACACAAGTCAACCAACTTATGTAAGCTGTTTTGCTTAAGACTCTTTTGTCAAATTAATTATTTTCCTAAACTGGTACTATGATTTTTGACATTCTAATTCAGCGCTAATCTGCAGTGATGACATTTATCATGTGCCTTGTGTTACTGTATAATAACAAAACTAAAAACGAAAGTGTATGTTATTTCTCGCAAGAATAATGTCGTCTCTGCATATTGCTTGTTCACAAAGTCATGACTGTCTTAATATTTATGCAAAAATAATCGTTATTGGTGTAAATATACAAGGGCCCTTAACTTAAAATTAAAGAGAACTCTTTCACGTCATCAGGAACCGTTTAACCATTTGTAAGTTGTCCTTCACAACATATTGAATACACTTGTTCTGATTTTGGTTTATTAAAATAGTTAATTATGCCTGTATGGTTGGAAAAAATGAAAGTCATGCAAAGATGTGCAATTCGTTTCCACTGCACAACGACACAAACACATTAATACATGCAGTGTACACCCAAGAAAATTAAAGTTCTCTCTCCAACTAAATACTAAAAGGACAATTAGTGAACCGCAGAGACGACCACTTTATCAGGCGGTCAACAATGTGGCAATGGTAAAGGCTGGCTGCTACAACAAATATAGTCTTACATATTATTTCCATTTTATTGCTTCAAAATTATATTCAGTATAAACACGAATATTTTATCAGAATATAAACAATATATTTAGCAAGTTCTGTTCTTTCCAAAGTATCATGCTAAAAGAAAGCGTCTCCAAGGATCTCTTGCCTTACATTCCCCAGTCTGGCAGGAGTATTCTTGGAAACTAGAGATTCCCGATTTCTAACGTCATTTGGTACCTCTGTAGCCCTATTTCTAATATATTGCTAGCAACGTGAAGATTGAAACTGGTGTGTTAGACTTTTATCTCTTGCCAAATTGTAGAGGACAGCGTTATGGGGGAGTGAGAGGTCGAGTCAGTTGAGATTTCATTCATGTCATGACAGGTTTTTACGTTATACATTTATTGATTTGAATATTGATATAAACTGTTCTCGTCACGATATGGCGGCAATATTGCCGATGTGACGTTAAATGTTTACTCACTCACTGTCCTCGTTGATGCTCAATAGTGGGTGGGGAGCAGGGATGCCGAATCTTTTCTTTCATTATACCACTACAAGCTGGTTCATCCCGAAATGAAGAAAAGAGAATAAATATTTGCAAAAAAGTTAACTTGTTAACTTGATTTAAGACAGTAAAACGACAAGAATATCACAGGTAGAACTTTAAAACTAACATGTAACTTAATACTACCATTCTGGACAATACAATATAAAGAAGGGCTGTAGCTCACGAGCAGTGACAGTGAGTTAAAAGTCATCTTTGACGAAACGATTGTATTTCAGCCATGGCGTAACTGGAACAAATTAAACAGTCGCAAGACATAAAGGTAACTTATAAAAAAATGTCAACAAAACACACATGCAACTTTGAGGAGGCTACACTGTTCAGTCAAAAGAAAATATGAAACTCTGCAAGACTCATGGAGCGCTGTTTATTCATACTAATTTATTGTTTACTTAATTTATTATTTACGTATTGTGCTGACGCAGAACGTTCCCGAAACAAATCGATAAATGTGTTCTATGATGTCAGCATATAGACATACTAAATACTGGTGGATCGTTTTAACATAAATATTGATTACATTTAAGTTTTTTTAAAGGAAATTGAGTTGATTTGAACATTTTGATCAATATGTCCACTCCGATATATTATAGGGGAAAAAAACGATTCCTGTCACGTATGATGTCTCGACAAGAATGTAGAGTTGTGTGCACTGATACAGCCACCTAAGTTTTGGCAAATGTTCTACAGACAAAAGATTGAGAGATGTTGTGTCCATGCACTCGACGTGAACGACTACGGAGACGGTTGACGATGTATACGTCCCCACAAACCTCATAGATACCATTAGAAATAACATACGGGTTTAGTTTGATGGATTGGTAATCAGAAGCTTCAATCATTAGGAATCTAGCCCAGGAAATAACGTTTGAAGAATGAGTCTTAGCTGAACGATCTATTTCGCCTAGAGGACACTTGTCTTCATTTCGGGATGAACCAGCTTGTTGTAGTGGTATACTCAGGCCCTCCTATCTATTTGTCTAAAAAGAGGCATTATTGGATGTAAAGTAAACTATAATGTGGGTTTAGCTACCACATGCGAAGGAATAGCATTAAATGTGTTGTGAATGCAGCAACTATCGCTGTAAAAGCGGTTGGCATCGGAAGCACTATACAGCCGCTATTGGAACCTAAAGCATCGGCAGCCGAAAACTTTCGGTCATCTCCGATAATTTCCGCGTTTCGCCGAACAACGCCAACACTTCCTGTCGTCACAGCGAGCGAAAAATGGCTGCCGACAGAGGAGGAGGGAAAAGGGTAAGTGTTTCAATCAACGCTTAGCTCCACATACTGTAATTCTGATTTAGAAGGTGGTGTGCATTGAACGCATGTTATCATCCCCCTTTGATAACAATACTTCATCTTCGTAAAAAATGTATTTAGTGTCCATTATCTGCGTTTTTGTATGGAAGTCGAACGGATTTCAAGATGAGGTCGGCGGAATGAGGCTACCAACCTCCTTCGTTTTGAGTGAATCCTTACATGGCTTTAGAAAATTTATCGTGAAGGGATTCAGTGAGGAGCAAAGTGAGACTCAGTGTGAATATGGTATTCGGGGTTATTACGGACGATGACGACTTGAGCAATATTTTCATTGACCGGCTACGTCCGAGAGACCGCAGTTGTATTTTGCCCCATACTTGTAACGTATTCATTTTTAAACTGGAGGTGAGTGCGAACAGTATGCATTTTATTCTAGTTGTGATTGAACCTATATTAAATTGTGTAACAGATACACTTACCAGACCATCATGTTTGTTTTGGGAAATACAGTCGCCGAGTGTGCTTGGATTTGGTGGACGGATGGGCGAGATGTCTGACAGTTGTGACCTCCCTACTGTTGCCGAAACTCCTTCGACAGAGATTATACATGGAGTCTGACCAATACCAAAGTCTTCCAATGTGCCAGAGTCACCAGCTGTGATTCTCACACAAAGAGGTAGATTATTGCCCTTCAGTTTCAGTTCTCTTTGGGTTTTTTCGGTTAAATTAGATTGTAAAGATATGTGACAAACATGACACACACACCCCTTTTCATTCCATGTTTAAAATATAACTCATAATAATTAGTTTTGAATAATATTTTCTGAATTTATTTCATAATGTTATTCTCTTGGTTTGCCACTTACAGGTCACAGTCTGCAGAAGTGTTCAAGACTTGAGCAACAAGATGACACAAGTTTCCTGGATGTGTCTCACTTAGATGAGACACCGATCAAGCTTCCAGGATAGGTGAGACATTGTTTGTTGCAGCAGAGACTGAGCACAAACCATCTTTACAGTGTGGGACCTGAGGGAAGATTGTCAAGACCTAAGGCTCCTTGAACCTGCAAGTGAGGCGCCACACTAAAGATGTCAAATTCTCATGTGAATTGTGTGGGACGTTTTTCCTTATCAACCAAACGCTGAAGGAACATGTTGCTAAAGTACACAAACAGACTGGTTTGTCAAGTGCAAGGTTCGCAGTATAGTTACAACATTTCGGGGTATGGAGGAATACAAGTCTGCTCCATGACCCAGATAGCAAAGGTGTGTTGGGCCAATGTTGGTATATGGTTGGTTGGTTGGCCAACAGTTTGACAACATTGGCCCAACGTTATCTTAATGACTTAAAAGTAACGGTGGCTTTTGACACGTTGGTCCAACGGTGGGCCAACATTTGAAAAACTCTGCCTATTTGCCCTGATCTTACATCTATTTCACAAAGTTGGGCCACCGTTGGCCCAACATTGTGAATAAAAGAGTGAGCACACGGCCATTTATAGCCATGTTTTCTTATAAAGATTTTGATGACAGTTGAAATAATTACACAGACAAAAAGAATGAATCCATTTCCTTGTCTTTCAACTATGATGCAGTGAATTTTACAGCGTTGTTTTCTCCAAACTGAATACCAAACTTGTCATCATTGATAGCTTTACCTGATATTCAAAGAGCAGACGACACTACATTTCTGGAGGCCTTCAACTGGTAAATATGCATTGTTATTTCTGCGAATATATTATGAAATAATTGGTTTAAATCATCATTTAGGCTAAAGAAACTGACACATACTGTATTGAAAGGCAATTGATTGAGTGGATAAAAGATTTAATTGACTCTTTTCTTTAGGTAGCCTGTTTTAACCACTTTGATAAAATCTCATTTCATTTTAAATTATTTAAATTTATTATGTTTACTTTATTAACATTATGTGTTTGTCAGTTACACTCCTGTTTCCATATACAACTCTCTCTATTATTCATCTTTACAACCAATAATTGCTAAACATCATCATATCAGATATATGTGTCACAGTTATAGTAGTTATGCGTCATATCCAAATAAAACTTTGTTTGAACAGCATTCTGGAAGTTTGTGAGTCAAAAATGAAACATACAACTCTATAGATGACAACTTCTTGTTTATTGTATAGAGCGACGTTTCGATGTAGAGTCTTACACCGTTATCAAGCTAAAAGTGACTACACCCAAATGATGAGAAGTATATATACATGTACATAGTATGTTTTGTCAAATAAACATAATTGGGAGCGGCCAAATGGATCTAGTGATGAAACCAATTAACAAGGGAGGGAGGAGGGGGGGTGGGGTGTTAGGTTGTAACAACCTGATAGGGTGATTTGATAGAGTCTATAGTTTGATTAGTTCTTCATATCCCATTGGTATGAAGTATCCTTGGTCTCTATTGATCAAAGGTTAGTGGCGGCTGATTTTGATGGCTTCCAAAAGTTTTCTTTTTGTGAAGTCCTGATTCTTGGTGGATAAGATTTCGAATTTGTCAAACCAGCCCCTAAAACTAAGTTTGGCGTCATCTCAACCCTGATCAAGCACGCTAAGAACATTGCACCAGCGGCCATGACCTAGAACATGAGCGGAACCACCTACAACATGTCTTCACGAGCCTTAACCAGTAATCCACCAACACATAGTCTGTTTGATTTCATTTGAGACCAGGGGCCGTGGGGTAGCCTAGTGGTTAAAGCGTTGGCTCGTCACGCCGAAGACCCGGGTTCGATTCCCTACATGGGCACAATGTGTTAAGCCCATTTCTGGTGTCCCCCGCCGTGATATTGCTGGAATATTGCTAAAAGCGGCGTAAAACCAAACTCAGTCAGTCAGTCATTTGAGACCAATGAATTGCTCACTAACACAAACTCTAATAATTGCAACAAAACCAAATTTTGCAGTCACATGAAAACGACAGACCAATGAAGAACTAATCAAACTATAGACTATCAAAGCACCCAACAGCTTGTTGTTACACCTGAATCCCCCCTTGTTTATTGGCTTCATCACTAGTTCCATTTGTTGTTCTTAGTCCCCATCTGGCCTCTCCCAATAATGTACCAGTTGTTATTCAATTACATGTTGTTGTTAATGTTAATCTGCTGATTGTCAAAACATACTACGCATATACTTCTCATCATTTGGTTTTAGCTTGATAACAGTGTAAGAATCTAAATCCGAACGTCACTCTGTGCAATAAACAAGAAGTTTTCAATCATTAAGTTGTATGTTTCAATAAAACATAAGGTCAAATACTATGTCCTTTTACGATAGTTCTCATGTCTAAAATTATGATATCTGACAGTTTCATGAAAATTTTGGGTTGTTTTTTTCAGGAGCAGTTCGAAAAACCTGTCAGCGGCTACAGCCAAAAGACCTAAGACAAGAATATTTTCAAGAAATACAATAATGTTCAAATAACAATGAAAAAAAAGAATTAAATAGTTCACTTGATTAACTTGTGTTGTTTATATATGTTTCTGATTGCAGAGGTCAAGAAAGAGCTAAATGTTGAAATACAGTTGTGCCAACATAAGGCCAACTAAATCACATCGTTGGGCCAAGTATGGGCCGTGGTTTTAGTACAAAGGTCAAGAAAGAGCTAAATGTTGTAACATGGTGGTGCCAACATAAGGCCAACAAAATCACTACGTTGGGCAAACTATGGGCCATGGTTTTGTGTGAATTTTCATTCGTTGGCCCAACAATGAGCCAACATGATGGGCCACTGTGGAGCCGATGAGCATATCCAAGTGGGCCCATCGTCAGGTTGACAACCATGGGCCAACCAAACCGGTGATTATGGGCCAACTATGGGCCAACATATCATTGCTATCTGGGGATGAGCATGCACCCAAATACAGGTTGTGGTAAACTCAAGACATTTTTTCATTGGTAGAATGAATGACCATGGCCAGTTGTCAAATCCCAAATACGTAATTTGGAAACCCGACTTATAATTGCCACGATAACCATACCACCTTTGCTTATTTGAAGTTCATTTGTTTAGATTTAGTAATAAAATTTCCTCAAATCTTTTTTTCTGTTGTTAGAGGTTGTAAATTCTTGTTGATGTTGGAAAATACTTGTGCATGCTTGTAATGTTTGTTCATGTGACTTTGTGTTTTGAAAGTAGTAGGAAGGATGCTTGGCTAACCAGGTTAGCTATATGATAATGGCAAAGATAACTAACAAATAACTGCAATGATATGTTTAATGTTGTTTTTATCAACCATGTTAACTTGTAATAAAGATATATTTACAGACATATATGAAGTTCAAGTGTTTTATTCATTGACAAATCTGAATATGACTTTCTTTGTCCAATGATAATCAGTAGATAAAAATGTCTTATTTTCTGTTTACGTAAGACAACATCACATCATATCCAACTTTACAATTCCCATATTTACACATTATGAAAGTGCATATGTAAAAAACATAACAGATTCAACACTTTGAAATCTGTTCATCACAGTGGGCAACAGAAAGACCAGCTCTTATAAGTCGCTTCATCTTGCTTTCCTTGACTTTGTGGTAGCTCCAAGACCAGGTTCATGCACACTTGACATAACCTTCACTGGTTTCCTCGCACAATGAGCCTACTGGGGGCATCAAACAAGTGGTCCTGTAATAGGATTGAAGAACACTTTTAGTGGAATGCAATGTGTGTGTCAGTGTGTGTGTGTGAGTGAGTGAGCGGCTTAACTTTGACGGAAGAGGACCAACATTATTATACTTGAAAATATCACACCAAGACCTCTGCAAGATAGCAATCAAACAGTTAAACCTGTGGAATCACACTGTAAACCATGGCACACTGATCAGTTAGTCATCTAAACAATAAGCTACCACACTGCTAGATTCTACATATTTAATAATGCTATTAATAGTAAAAAGTAATGGTAAACAAAACTGTCAGCCAGTGTTTGTTAGAAAACGCCATTAGTTAAACATATATAACTTTTAAATGTCAAACAACACCAGCCTTCCTAGTATGGTGTGGGACTTACCTGGTTGGATCTTGTCTTACAATGCTCTCCCCACAAATTTTGGACGTGTTGACATGTAAACCCACTGGAGGGAAGTGGACAAGTCAACCAGTGACAGAAGGAATTTCTTGAACCCGTAACAATAAGAAATATAGCAATTTCATGAAGTTAGGAGAGTTAACGTTTAATCAGCCGTAGCTTTCATTATGGATGTGTTCATATTACAATGATCTGTAGTCCACAGAGGAAATTCGAAATCAACTCACCTGTATACCCATATGTATCATCCTGCATCTGTCAATAGCTGATATCCCTGGGTCATCACACGCCTGGAACCACTCACGAACCTGAAATGTGTTTAATATCTCTTTACCAAGAGTCCAATTTCAACCAATTAACATGTTAATCAACATTGAGATACCAAATGCATGATCATCATATATTCTAATGCAAGTTACACCTGACTACATATGAAATAAGTTACATATTTGCGCAATTGATCATGCACACCTCTTAAGTAATTCAGAATTAAAATCAACAACATATCCTTTTATCAAGTTGTCAGCTGAAAACAGCCATAAACCAACATTCCCGATATTCACCGTAATTTCACTTGGCACAACTGTACTCGAGATCTAAACAAGAACACATTCACTACTACATATCTTAGACACAACATAACATAAACTGGTACCAATGTGCGATTTGGAGAAATCAAACCCGCCTCGATTAACTTTCAGCCTGCAACACTTCTTTCAGACACAACTGTGTAACCTAACTTGAGGCTGAACAGTGAACACACTGACGAGGCCGAACCCTACCCATTTATTTACGGTAACTGATTAAACAAAACACGTATTCCACATCAAATGACAAATCCAGCTGCATATATACATGATGGTTGATCAATGATGTGGGTGTTATGCATAAAAGTCAAGACTTCAACCCGGAATATACAAAAGAAACTACTCACCTTGTCACTTGTTTCGTTTCGTCCGCCATTTTGTCGTACAATGTTTTTCCGGAAATGGTGTTGTCATTCAACTACGATCGGTTTTTCACGGATACAGTCGAAGTTATTCCGCTGCATTTTACTGAGTTTCGCATAGCGGCTGTACGCGTATTCCGCTAACAGCCGCTGTCAAATCCGATAGTACCTCTTTTTGTTCGTATATGAACTGCATTAGATAGCAATACAGACGCTATGCTACCAATACGCCATCATTATGATCTCATTTAACGCTTTTTCATCACATAGATAGGAGGGCCTGATAATGAAAGAAAAAGATTCGGCATCCCTGCTCCCCACCCACTATGGAGCATCAACGAGGACAGTGAGTGAGTTAAAATTTAACGTCACATCCGGAATATTGCCGCCATATCGTGACGAGAACAGTTTATATTAATATTCAAATCAATAAATGTACAACGTAAAAACCTGTCATCGAAGGACAATAAAAATACAGTATCACAGCTATATAAATTTAAGATTAGTGCGCTATCGTAAAATGAAATCACTATAGACAGTACAAAATAGAAACGGGCTTTAGATCACCAACAACCGAGGGTAGATCACCATACTAGGGACCATGGGGACTTACAGTACCTTTGCTACCTGCATGGACCCTAGCTGGATTTACACCATCCCCTCAGCCGTTGGTGATTGAAGACAAATCTAGCCATAAGGTAAAAGCACACATATTCAACGATGACAGTGTCAGGCTGCACTTTATACCATGATGCCACCAGCTTGGATACAGGGGTGCTATACTGAAGGGAGTGTGACGCTGATAGCTGATAGCTGTATTCACCCCCTATTTATCGTGCCAGACGGGATCTGCCCGTTACAAGAAACTGGAGTGAGTGAGTGAGTAAAAATGAATAGTCACATTGGCAATATTTCAACCATATCATGACTAAAACTGCTAACACGTTAATACGTTAACAATAGATATTATTAGAGTATACAATCTGTCGACAAATGACAGTTAAACAACCAAAATATCGAAATTTTAGATATTAAACCTAGCATTTAATTTAAAATCATATGACTATGGCTGAAGTTCCATACAGGCAGTTTGATTTGTCGGCCAGTACAAACGATCAGCGCCAAATTTGAACATCGCACAATTGCTTGTTTGAGTGGCATTTTAGAAGTTGAGACGTACAATATGGACCAAGTTTTTATGGATAACAACTTCTTTTTTTCGTGAGTGCGACGTTTCGATACAGATTCGTGTACCGTTGTCAAGCAAGAGTTGCTTGACAACGGTACAAGAATCTGTATCGAAACGTCGCACTCATGAAATAAAGAAGTTGTTATCCATACAAACTTGTTCCATATCGCACAATTGAGCGGGGTTATACCACCATGATGCATTATTTTCAAGGGCACAGCCGTTGACATCATTGTCAAATGTTCCAAAACGGGCTCCATTTAAGCTCATAGTGGGATCCCCTTCTGCTCCGAAACCATCCAGCAAATAATCGATGTTTTGATCGGTAGGTGGTATTTCTTTCGACCTTCCCCCAACGCAATGCATAGCCATTTTCAGATGAATCCACCCGGACTTTTCTGTACCATACAGTTCCTTGTACTGTAAGTTTAGAATCAAATAGCCACACAAACATATCATACACGCCCTGCTTTGTTAATTGGTGTTGAGCTTTAAGACAAAGAAAAAAGTAAAAGTGCTATACAGGAATACCTTCCGTCAGTTGCTGCCATGAATGCATTTGACTTGTATCAACCCATGAGTCTAACCTGTTGAATACGTGAAATCTCTATGACATTTCGATTCAAAGATGTAATCACTTCCAAAGGGCTGGACCAGATGAGACTTGTATTGTGGTGTCACAGTGCAATCTGGATTATAAGAAAGATAACAAAATCATAATAGCTAGGAGTGAGTGAGTGAGTTAAGATTTTAAGTCACATCGGCAATATTTCAGCCATATGGTGACTAAAGTAAGTTATAAATATATCAACAATTTAAGTGAAATTATAAAATTCTGCCGACGAAGGACAGTAAAATAACTAGATTATCACAGATATAGATATAGCTAGGAGTGAGTGAGTTAAATTTAACGTCACACCGTCAAAATTGCAGCCATATCGTGACGAGTCAAATTATAAAAGCCTGTCAACCAAGGACAGTAAATTCTACCATGGCTACGTGAAATGCTCAAATGTGATTGGTCAATCAATAAAATCAGACGAAATCAATTTGGATTGAAAATGCGTCTGATTTCACGGCGCTTCACTGCGCACGTATACAACACTGCCGCACTACTTCACCTTGGCCACCAACTTGACTAATATCAACACAACAGACGTGATGGAAATGCTAATGAAACATTTATTAAAACTCGAAAAATACAATTATACGATTTCTCCTCCACAATATTATTAGGGAACCTCACTATCATAACTATTAACTTCTATTATAAAATATTCAAACTCAATTACAATACACAGCCCCAAACATAAACAAACAATATCTAACATATAAATCAGAAAACCTTGTGGCTTGTAAAAATACATCCCTATCTATCCCTATTTGTGCGGCAAAACATTCGTAAACATTTACCTACCTGGTAAATTCTATATTTGTTTCCGTTTAGAATGGGAAATTCGCAAGATAACGGTCAGGCGAAACACAAAATTTATGCCACTCATACTCCATCATGTCCAGCTGCATCGTTCAAAAATTTAACCACGAGAATTCCGCGCTCTGCCACCTTCCCCGCAGGGCTGTCACTGCTATGTTCGTACACTTTGAAAAGCTTGGCCACAATCCAGTCCCAAATGATGAGAAAAATGTTCCAAGGAATACCAAGTTAGTCGCATGTACACAAAGCAGCACTGTCACTCTTTTCGTCGCATGCCGGGGTGGAGGCACCTACAGCCTATGTAAGTGAAATCATGATCCACACTCGATGGTCATAGAAATCTTTGAATAGTGGTCGTAGGTCGATCAGAAAAGGATCTATTCTTCTATTCTGCAGGGTTCAGATTCGACATTCAGTCAAGTATTTTCCACTGTCACTCAAAATGTAAACACTGGCTGTCCGCCATTTCAAACTGATGCGTAACTGTCAACAACTACAGATTGCACTTCCAAGAATTTATTTTAGGTCAGACGATTCCATTATAGTGTGGCCAGGGGGTTAGAGTAACACGGCACGCAAAACAATAGGCTGGTTTCGGCCGTGTGGAGTTGGGATTATATAAACCAAGCTCTTAGGTATTACATTATTGCATTGAATAAACAGTAGTTAGTTTTCTTTGGACAGAATATTATATATGTTGCAATGTTTAAAAAAATACGAACGGCGCCTTCCTCTCCCTTCACAGACGAGTTCAATTCGCCTCTCGGACCATGCCGGATTTCGCAGTGTCTTCCGTGGAAGGAAGGAGTTCGATTTTAAATCGGTTATGGTAGAATGGAGATAAACGTATTGTGTTGGAATATTAGATGAATGTTAGGCAGAATTGATAGTCTCTAAATTAATGCGTGAGGTTTCAAATGATTAATTTAGAGACTATCAATTCTGCCTAACATTCATCTAATTTCCCAACACAGTACGTTTATCTCCTAAATAGCTAGATCATCACCGATATAGATATATAACTAGTATGAAAAACTAAATACTTTTAACTATAGAAGACAATACAATATAAAAATAGGCTACATGTTGCCAACAACTGAAGGTAGATCACCATACTGAGGACCATGGGGACTTACAGTACATTTGCTTCCTGCATGGACCAATAATAGCTAGGAAATATGGGGATTTATTTGATATGATATCCAACTGCATTGCATCTAGAAAAATACTTGTGATCCCATTACCAAAAGGGTTATGCACAAATGATAACTAGCTCATAATACAGTACGATTCATTTGATGGTATATTATGTCACGAGTCACGTGTTTGTCTACATATTTAAAAGCCTTCTAGAAATATACACCTGGAAAAAAAGTTAAGCACCCCTAACTATGTTGACTGCTAACAGAACTATGTTCATATGATGATGAGTATGGTAAAAATTGGAAACTGTCTCTATACACCATTCTGGGCATGTCTAGAAACAAATCCTAAAAATGTTCATGAGTGCATTGCGAGCACGTGCCACATGTCAGTCTTTAATCTGTGTGGGTCACACGCTTCCATAGTTGTTGGCACTATTGTACAAATAAAGATTATTACAGATGGCTAAGTATCGGTATGCATAACTCTGGTATGTCCTTTAAAGCAAGTGGCTGGGAAATGAAAGCCATTACACAGTTGAGAGTCGTAAACACTGTTCATTACTGAGGCTCACTCGATGACATCCACAAGCACTGTTTTGATGCACCGCTAGTTACTATTTCGCATGGTTTCAACGAGAACACTCAGGAATTGCTTAGGAAATGCCGAGCACAACTCTAGAAGGGTCATCAAACGCCCTCTACTGAGCCATCATTGCCAGCAAGCATGTTTGGCTTGGTCTTTAACACGGCAATAATGGAATCTGAGGAATTGGCAAAAAATACATCGGTCTGATGAAAGCTGATTCCTTCTTCATGTAACTGATTGACACTTAAGGATTCTGAGGCAGTGAAATACAGTATTTGCAGCAAAAAACATCCACACCTGTTGCCTTTAGTTTTGGTTTCGTCATGATGTGTTTGTGTGTGTGTGTGTGTGTGTGTGTGATGAATTTCACGGGTATCTCCCACGCCACTCGAAGATAACAGATACTGGCGTGGTGAGAAGAAGGTTTCATATCACAGAAACATTCTCCCTTGTGAGACATCGTAATGTACATGTTAGACGATTTGACCCGCTCGATACGCGATATGGTATCACATACTGCATTAAGCTTCTGTTTCAGTGTGCGAAATAGTTTCCAAATTTTGCAAGCCAGTCGTGATGGCTATGCCTGAAAGTTACTAGCCCACAGAATAATTCACTAGTCCGACATAAGTCATCATTAAGCTGCTAATATGATGAACATTTTCATCCGGACATAATCTTGAATGATTTAAAAGTGTATTATAACTTAAAAAGTCGGAGAGAGTGAGAAATTTACAAAATAACCCCATAGAAATTCACTAGCCAGTCGGGCCAATGACTGTGGAGATTTACTGGCCCGACTTGATTTTTACTAGCCACGGGCTAGCGGGCCATTGGCTATTTTGCACACTGTTCTGATGACTGAAGTTTGTAGTCTTTGAACTATATTGTGCTCTGTACATTGACTGTTTTGACAAAGCACTGTTTACAGTCATATCTCCTTGATATGGTTTCACAGCTGTTACGGGTCATGTGACATGGCCTCGTTACTCTTTAGAAGCGTGAAACAAGACGGCGTGGGCACATACAGCAACTCAAAACACGTTGTGAAGAACCTCTTCGTGGTGACTGCAGGGTAACGCTAATAGCTCTTCCCCCGTGTCGACCCGGGGTTGAATTGGCATGACATGCGCGCAGTTAAGGTTAACATTAACGTGCTTTCCAAAACATTCAAGTGCTAAAGAATAATCAACCTTTCTTAATTTTGAATATCAGGTTTGGGAACTTCAGGTGTCAAAGTGAATAAGTTGATTGTGCACAAAGTGCATTTGGAAAGGTTGTGTGCCGAAATATATTTCCAGATTCAATACATATATTCGGCTTCCAAACTCACATCCGATATTTGACCTTCATTAATTCACATAGAACGAAATGAGGGGATATATGGAGTCAAAAGTACAAAGACAGCAAGCCCTTGTTAACCTATCACCGGTTAGCCTGACTACAGTCAAAATCCCTATCAAAATGTTCATTTTTTTTCCCAATGCCCAAGTGTACACCTGAAGGTTTTTTTTTCAAAACGGATGTGATGTCAGCATGGTCCTGCCTTCATTATGAGTGAGTGAGTGAGTGAGTGAGTTAAGATTTAAAGTCACATCGGCAATATTTCAGCCATATCGTGACTAAAACTAGTTCTAAATTTGTAGTACATACATATAATATATAAAACTGTCAACGAAGGACAGTAAAACCACTAGATTATCACAGATTGAGTTAAAACTAGCTAACATATATCTTTAAAAGTAGAAAATTATTTCTGGACAATACATTGTAAAATTGGGCTATAGATCGCCAACAACTGAGCCTTAATTATGAAAAATAGAAAGAGCAGTAGTCGCGTTTCTTGTGAATATAGGAGCTGAACTGACAGTATCCGATGCAGATGGTGACAACATTCTTCATTTGGCTATTTTGGGGCGAGATGCGGAGATTGTGAAGTATATCCTCACAAAACATTGTTGGCAAACATTAGAGAAAGTAACGAAATGACATCACTGTTGCTTGCAAAAGAATCAGGGGCAAGAGATGTGTTCGATTTGCTGATACAGAGGAGCCGATGGGTCAGTAGTGAATACTAATGGTGACAACGTCCTTCATGTGGCCTGTCGGAGAGGAGATGAAGACACTGCTATTACTCAGCATGCCGATATATCCACCAAGAATAAACAGGGACTAAATTCAGCTATGATAGCTAGGACAAAGTAACATTTATGAATAACAAGTGTCATTAAATCATCTCTGCGAAAGGTCATATACTGCACAATACACTAAACCCATATTGTGGAATAATTCCAAACCTCGCTCACATTGCACTTCTAACATCTACTAAAACCCGGATATGTTAACATCGGAGTGAAGCTCCAATTCCTCTCCCGTTTTGCAAGTGCCAAACGTCTGGTGATTGTGCCAAGACCTGTACATGCAGCATGGTAGGCTGTTACAGCGGGGCTCCCGACAGCCCTGAACGCGCTAACGCAATTAAGTGTGCTAAAATGTCTACATTACAAGAGAAGAAAACACTCATTATTGACAAGGCTCAGAAAGCACGAAGGACTATGTTGACATCACATTCGTTTTGCAAAGAAACCCTTCTAGTGTACAGTCAAGCAATGGGACCCTATCGGAGTGGATCACGCATTCGTGTACAGTATTTTAGTTATATCTGGACGTATGTTACATTTCTGAAGTGATGGCGTTCGTGCACGTATGGCACCAGAAACCGAGCGGATAGTGCCGTGATTCTTCCAAACTTATGTAGAATTCGACCTGGCGATCGATGGATCCTGGTACGACATGTGACCTGGTGGAAAGTTGACAAAACTACGAAGTTGTTCATTAAAACTTTATTGAAAGCACAATTTACAAATAGGCACGCAATTATGTGGTATACAAACGTCTATTCAACACTGCGTTCGTTCAATGTTACTGAAGTTTGGTGAACAACGCGATAAAACCATTTTGATACAAGTTAACAGGCTTTGCATATGGATATATATTGAAAGTTTGTGGAATTGTTGCCGCTTTAATCGGCATTCCAAAATATCAATTCAGATCTATGTTAGCTAACGAACCTCAACTACCGAATTTAGTATGCCACGATGTCATCCTTTAGTAAAGTAAATACTTAATGACAAAATTTCGACTTTGGCGATTGTATTTGGAGGTACAATTGGAAATTGTAAAGAAAGATCTGTTGAAAGTTTCCATGAAAGTGACTTTGATACAGTGTAATCCTTTTGAGACTCCCATTGTGAATTCGAAAGTTTGTTTGAAAGTATGAAATGAATACATCCAGAGTAGCATGGCTCCACCACATCTGTATGTATTCATTTTTCTAACCGAGGACGAAGTAAAGTGTTATTATATGATCGTGACCAATAGAGCGAGAATTTGGGACTGTATGTGAACCTTTACAGGTATGTAGACTAAACTAGAAATTTAATTCTATAAACTTAGAAATACACTGACATTAATTCAGTACATATTTAAATTTGAATGTATACATCCAGGGCAGCATGGCTCAACTACTCCTGTATATATCCATCCTTCCTATGGAGACCAATATACATTTCATGGGACGGTTTGAAAGCGGTAACACAACATGGGTAAGTTGTCTTGACAAACAATAGGGTTGCTATGTCGTGATTGTGTTATGGGCCACTGACAATAGGGTTGGTGTCCCATTTAACCCAAGCGTACGTTGAACTAGAAATAAAGTTTACTGGCAATATATAAGTTAACAGGGCATCTACCTCACTTTATTATTCTCACACCAAGAACTTAGTTTATATGGAGCACTGCTTTCAACAGCTAAGAAATATAACTTACTTTATTATGTATTTCACTACATCTGCACAGGAGAATTCCCGGCGAAACATAAGTGGAGAAAGATTGTAGTAAATGAAATAAGTAACCACGAGGAAGAAGTATGGAAATATATTCTATCATGCAGAGCTGACTTGTCTCAATACTCGAAAATCCATACAGCACTTTCACCTCGTGTGTTATAGAGCATGGCATTTATACATCTAGAACTGAGAGAAGAATTACAATATGTAATAAGGATTGGATCCGGAAGCAAACTATCAAAAGAATGTAAAAAGTGTAATATCTTTGCTAATGATTACTATCACCACGTTATCCTAAACTGTGGATATCTACCTTCAGCGAGAGATATATTTTTCTCAACTCTCAATATAGAGATGATGGAAGAGCATGACATGCTGGCATTATTCCTTGGGGCCAATAACAATATTGATGACATAACATGGCATTTTACTATTATAGAATTCTAAAAGTATTTGCATAAGCTAAAAGATATCCTCAATCACCTGTGGTAATAATCTAACCAATACCCGACTGTAAATAACCTGTATATATTTGGGGAAACGTTCCCATATTCAATGTATGTACATATATATATGTGTGAGTGTATGTTGAGTGTTCTGTTAATTATATATTTATATACGCATTATGTTTTCATGATCTTTGGACCTATCTGGAGGAAATAAAGACATCCATCCATGCATTCATATGTTAACTATCGTACTGATGATTATAATGATTGTTGTATTGTCTTCATCGACAGGGGAGAGCAGCATGGCCATTGGGTCAATCCATTCCTTGAGATTTGATCTGGGAGGAAAAGCCTGTTGGAGAGAGATGGTCGATTATTAGAGATGCACAACAAGTTCTAAATATAATGTCAATGAGAGATTTTAGAGATTAGAACCGAATGACATTGTAGCAACTGCTATAACGTGTGATGTCTTGATGAGCAAAGTAATGCATACCGACAATATCTGCATGAAAGCTCATTTTTCAGTGATAATGGACACATTCCTATGGGTAATAGATTCTGACAATTGGGGTAATTCAACAACTATTGTTTAAGGTTGTAGGTTAATTAGTGATATTTCTAGATTGCCGTAGCAGTCATTGGGTAAACGTATAGTCTACTGGAGCTTATCCTTCAGACAATGACCACAGACTGAAGCGTGGAAGGTGAAGGGAGTGTTATATTTTCTAGCATTTCCATACCTAAGTGCAGTTGTTATACTAACCTTATTAGCTCATTCCGTTCATATATCCATCTTCGTGGTAGATGCCAACACCATGCCGTAGTACCGCTCATGATTAGGAAAAGTCTTCAACTCATTATGCATGATAATATAAAACCCTTCATATATAGTGATTGTTCAGTCAAAGGTAATTTGATATGTTTATAGACACTAGAACGATCTCTTCCTGCAAAACGCTTTGAAACGATTATATGCCAAAGGCCGTTCACCAAATACAAGCGACCCAGAAGATGCTTGAGAATACAACCGAATCATCGTTCAGCTGGAAGGTGTTAGCGGGTATTTCAGGTAGGAATGTGAGCCATGAAACATGAGAGACCCCTCAACACCTCAAAGCTGCCGAGTCATCAGTAGGGTCTCACAAGACATCCATGAAGGATTTGTATGTGGACGATCGTGCCAGGTGTACATACAAAACAGACTGAGTTCATACCTACATGTGAAGATGGAGGAAAAAGTGTATGCAGAGAGTTGAATATGGACTAAATGAAGGTATTAACTCCTAAACATGAAGCGGTGTAGTTGGCAAGGGTGTTCGAGAATGTAGCCGTGACTGTCACCACACCTGAAGAAGCAATATTTTAATAATTATTTATATACATGTAATTTAAATTTGCATACAAACATGAGCAGTTAGCATGTGTCACTGATCGTACACGCATACGGAATGGTCATAAGACCAAGTCAAGAGCTGTTCAGGTAAGATAAGCAAAAGTATAATGACGATTGAAGGCACAACATCTTAATCCATGAGAATTCCTGTCGTATGATTCATGTTTAACAGTTTACTTACTGTATGAGGAGAGGTGAGACAAGGTTGAAATGGTGATTAACGTTGGAGAAGGACTTATTGCTGGCTTGTTGACTGGCGACTGGAAGGCAACTGGAGCTGGCAAATGGAGGCAGGACACATCATGGTCAATAGATGGCGGTCTTATGGCCTAACGTCGGCGGCGTCGTTGTTGTCGCTGTAGTTGTTGTTGCTGCCGTCGTTGTCGTATGAAAGTTGATTGTTCTGTGGTAACAACATCTGAAGTGGAAAGACTGTAGTGAATATGTAACATCAGGTAATGAAAATTATGAGCATGGAAAGATCTACAGATGTATAAACAAAAGTGTAGATTGTTATTGTCAACACAGCTGAGACAATCTCTTTGAAGAATTATGCCATGAGACTCATATTCATAGTTTATTGCTTGAGATATTTTCAAATTCTGTAGAAATCCATTGAGAGGTAAAAAAATACTGAGTTGTATGTCGCCAACAGACTAAAAGCTACTTTGAAAAAAGGACATAAAACAGTTTATTTCCTTTTGATGTTATAACATGAAATTGTCATTCATGCAGTACAATTCAAGTTAAACAATTTTATGTATTGGTGTTGTTGATTCTGAGAAAACCTGTACAATGGATGTCCAGAGAATGACTTTGTTCACCGCTTTGAACGGTTTTAAAATACATTCGTGCTTAAAACACAAAGGTATTTGCCAAGTCAACAGAACAACGTGTTGGCGCAGTAGTGCATGTCTGATCCTGTACCAGTGGTGAACATTGTTCTAAGAAAAGCAGGAAAGGAAATAACTCACACACAAATATGGAAATAACCCTGTGAACATAGACGGGGAGTGAATGAGTACAGTTTCAGCAATATCACATCAATTTCACTGCGGGTGACACCAGAAATGGGCTTTCCACATTGTACCCAGGTGGGGAACCATCCCAGGTCTTCAGTGTGACGCCCTTATGGACGGGGAAGTAGCACAAACAGCGTGAAATCAGGTTGGTCTGAATGAACACTTTGCAGTCAACTTACTCGTCAGTCCTCCACCCATCGTCATCTGGAGTACACCAGCAGGTCTCCGAATACGGCCTCTGCTCTGCAATAAAGAAAACAATACTTTGCCTGTTACTGTTGCTTAGGGCTACAAAGTCCCACGTACCAGGACAAATAGAACGATGTAAAACCTAGAAGTTCTTGTGCTGAATCAGTTTGGGTGTACAATTAGTGCAAGTCTCAGATGTTAGAAGCTACGTTTAAAAACCAGGAGGATGGGTTTTGGGGCAGATAAATTCAGAAAAATACTTGGGACAAAACTCATGATCATAGGGGCTTTTTATGTGAGCAAGGGATTCGACCTGGTACAAGGAATTTCGGTGCTTTTAAGTTGTGGGTTAGCTGTGTTTCGTCAATAAAGAAGAAGCAATAGAACGTACTGTTACACAATATTGTATTAACAGTGCATTTGAAATTTATGACAGGTGTATGGCGAAATACAAGTAATTTTTTATTTATTTCAGAAATCTGTCGCAGTATGACATTTAGATTGGGAACAGATGAAAGTAAAATCGCACTGAAGTTCTCTGTGCTTCGTCAAACCGACGAAGGAGATCCTGGTAGGGCTGTTGCTGCTGCTGCTGCTGCTGAAGTTGTTGGCTCTGCTGAACCTGACGAGCCCGTCGCTGTTCCTCCGCTCTTTGCGCTCTCTGGCGTTGTTGGTGCTGTTGCCGTTGTTGTGTGGCCTGAGTCCTCTGTCTGTACCTGTCGTCTCTCTGATGGTTCAGGAGTGCCTGAGTCTGAAATAATGTCCATTGAAAACAATAGCATAGTAACATAGTTTGCGTTAAAATTTTACGTCACATTGTCCAGCCATTATCTTGACGATAATTATATACTGAGAATATATGTGTATTTATTATGATAAAGTTACATTATTTTTATACTTGTCCTGACTCATACATACATATGCACTTTTTAAAATGCTTTCAGCAAAGGACAGTATACCTACATGATGACAGTCATTAAAACTAGTATGAGATCAGTTTAAAAGCTGAGTCAGGCATCAATATAAAATCAGCCTATAGATCGATAGGAACTATAGTTTGGCTGGTTTGTGTTTAACGCCGCACTCAGCAATATTCCAGCTATATGGTGGCGGTCTGTAATTAACTGAGTTGGTACAAAAGCATTCAGTGATCAATAGCATGAGCATCGAATTATGCAACTGGGATACGATAAGTGTGAAGCAAGTAAGCGAGTCTCTCCACCCAATCCAGTTAGTGGTATCTTATGGCAAGTATAGGTTATTGAATTCTAATCGTCACAGGTGAGCAACTGAAGATATAAAATAGTTTGAAAATAATGCCATATGGATAAGACAGACAAAACTGAATGTGATCAATGGTCCATATGATCGGTGTTCATGATACTCAATCTACCAAGTGTTTGAGCTGGACGGAGGAGAGTACCTAATACCAGAGATAAGTTCCAACCCAACATCCACATGAGGTAGCATGTTGACAATACTGTTCTGCACAGATGTTGAAAATGCTGTTTAAACAGAATGAGGGAATCAAGATCAACGGAAGAAGGAGATAACAAAATAATGTTCTTGCAGGGTTTAAGGTCATTCAGAAACGTCAGTTTAACATGGTAAAAGCGAGTTTAACTGTTCTTGAAATTTTGGTTACTCACAGTTGGCATCGTCGCCAATGTCGCCAGCGTGACTGTCGCTACAGATGCTGATGCAGAAGCGGAGGCGGAAGCAGAGGTCGAGGTCGAGGCGGAGGTCGATGCCAAAGACGATGCCGGATACGGAAGGAAAACCTGCAGGGATAAAAGAGTTTTCATAGAGTGTATTCGATAACATTTACACACTAAGACTGCACTACTTCTATTTGTACATCCAATTAGGGTGAAATTCTAGGTGATTTAAGTGAATGTTTTCCTGTAAGATGTTTGTAATTTATTTTAGAAGGGAAACATTCAGGTCACATTTTAACATTTAACAATATATAAAAAAGTGTACATATTATCTGGTATAAAGCTGCTTGTTCTGAAGGCATTTTGGTTTTATCACTAAAACTGCTCGCTCAAACGCACTCAGTGCATACTAGACGTATCGCCTGAACACACCTGGAGATGAGTGCACGTGAAAAACGAATAGGTTTTGCAAATATAAGACGGTGATCAGCGATACACCGGGCATTCGCTCCTTTCTGCCATTCGTTGCTATTTGTGTTTAGGTATTTAGACTACGAATAACTTTGTTGTTAGATGTGTAGGTTCAATTGGCTATTGTGGCGTTAGATTATTGAACTTGCATTAGTATGTTTAAAGGTTAGGCAATTAGCGGCATTTAGCGGGTCATTTCATTTCAAAGTTCATTTAGAATCACTTAAGAGAATCGAGTATAGTTCTTGTAAATCATACATGGTTTTCTCACTTATATTAGTTGTCACGTTTAGTTCCTTGTTGAGGATAAAAGGGAAGTTAAAAACTTTAGTTGATTCGATTTTCAGTTACATTGCATAGCTCTGGACAATCGTTTTATTTCCACTGCGCAACACTGCTTGTTTATCAGTCATAATCATAATAACAAGGAATCGGTAAGAGTTCCGCCCGTACCGCCTCTCTCAAAAACCAAGATTATGAACTGTCACTCATAAAACACACTAAATATACGGGCAATAAAGTGTACAGGGTCTAAAAAACAATGCACGAGGTTCAATAACTGAATCATACTTACAATTGGCACTGTCTGAGTGGCTACGCTGAAAGACGTCGATGTCGCTGCTGCTGATGTCGTGTTTGCCGACTGTTGTAAAACCAAAAGGATACAAAACAGATATTACATTTTCACTCATGCACATACACATACACACATGAAAACACTGCACTTTTATCTCTTGTATATTGTTTGGCGTATTAGGTTGGAAATGCTAGGTGGCCCAGATGGATGTATCCACAAATCACAGATAAAGTAATCAGGAAAAACTTACAAGAAGTGGTCACAAAATTAGGTGTGGTCACCTTGTTAAGTTACATTAATAGCGCAAAGGTATTTCAAGCAGGCTTGTAATCGATTACCTTATCATGAATAGAGAAGACATATCGCTAATGCCGTATGCACGACTTCACTGTTATACTGTTCACATTAACTTGTTTGGCTTACGTTTGCTTTCAGTCGGCTGAGTTCCTGCTTCAGCTGCCGGTTCTCCTCCTGAGATCCTCCTGAGACTTTCTGAGCTCCTCTTCCAGTTGCTGGAGCCGGGCGTCCACAAGCTGTAACAACAAATGTAAGATGGGTGACCCTACTGTCTTTATTTATTTTGATATCTATATTCAAGTGCGTGTCCATGTAAACGATTACTGAATTACTCCGCTTTGTTTATAGATGAACTGGGCAACTAGCAATACCTCAGCCACATGACACCTGCCTCCAAATGAGTCTTGACAAGACAGTACAGTGACTGACGTCACCGCCATGTCTGCACATTTGTCACACAACCCGTGAAAGGCGTCAGCGTAGACTGGTGGTTCAAGTGTCCGCCTAATAAACTGATCTATCGTCGGTTACACACGATCATACATGCTGACTTGTCAGTGCTTTCTCACTCACCCACTACCTTTTGTAAGGCACACAACCATGTTGAATCACATGCTACATAGGAATAAGACGGTAAGGGTGTAAATAACCTGTAATCATATGGTAGAACAAGTTGATGCAGAAACATTAACAAATATTTTGTTTACTCACATTTATTGCTCTTGCACCTCCACGTGCAGCTGTGGGAACGGGTGCTGTTGCCATCGGTGTGGCAAACGGCGTTGATGATGTCGAAGAGGTCGATGTCATCCTTGATGCCGATCCCTGGGTCCCGGGCTGTGTCGTCGGGGTCGCCTGGGGTCCTTGGGTAGACTGGGTGGTCTGGGCTCCCTGGGCTGTCAGTCTTCCAAAGAAACGGAACATGATAACCGCTGATAAGAGCGAGTGGAACGATTGTGATAACGTGGTAACGAAGTAACAAAGTATGGAAGTAACGAAGTAGTGATGATGATAACGAAGTAAGGATGCTGATAACTAGGGAACGATGCGATAAATCGACAAACGTGACAGATGTCTGAAGGTATCCTTGTTTTATAGTGCGACATCACGGAGAAACCATTTCAAAGGAGGGGAGCTAGATATACTAGATTGTGGTTTGAGATGAGCATTTGCTACCTACATATGTAAAAGCTGAGTTACGTTTTGCCAAAAGAAAAGAAATGAATTATTAAGTGTTTCGATACATACCGTCTGCAAGAGTAAGGGACACTTATATTCCATTAAGCAGAGGCCTTACTATATAGGACCTCTCCCCACCGCGAAAAACAAATAGTCGCGCCCTTGAACCCAACAAGCACGTGCGAATCAGCTGAGGCTATGTGCTGTCGTACAGCCTCGTGAAGTTCAAGCCTGGACTCAAATCACAAGCGTCTGAAACAATGGAGCACTGTGAGACGTCTCCGAACCCCAGGCCCATCGGACTGTGTTATGCAACATCGTCCCAGCTGGACGTGAGTTACTCAAGCATTCCCAGACAATGGAAATCAACTTCGACAAGAAATTGCACACATAATGCATCACTAAATATTGTATTTGTACATGATCATGCATGAATCGGTCCCATGTTTCAAAATCTACACCCTGAGGGTACAGTCAGTGTTAACAGGCGAGCAATGCTTTTCATGATTTGTCATAACTTTCTGGGTATATCAGTGTGTGTTTTAATTTATACTTTTTAAAAACTAATTTTCAGAGGTTGATGAGCTCAAAACCAGTAGTGGAGGTTACGGAGATATGTATCAAATGAATACAAGACTTTACTAAGATATAAGTGTGAGGTAGGAGTGTTAGGTGTGAGGTTATGACAGTGAGATTAGCATTGTAGAGAGAACTGCCGGACGGAATGTGGGTAGGCGGGTCGCTTAGCGTTTCGTAATCGAGCTAAAGTACTGTCGGAAATGCTAGAAAAATGCTTTTTGACTTGTATTTAAAATTCAAAGGTATTACAGTTCCTTAAATAACAAATATCACTTTAAGAAACATCTACCTACTGTAGACCGAGGGACTAAATTTTGAGACATGCCCTAAAATGTGTTTTTACTGATGAAAATACCAAATAATAACGGGTAGCGGGACGTTATTTGATACAAACATTAACTGCCTGTGTTACGTCATCAGCATGTACTGTATCGACAGGTGAAATTGACACCTGAGCACACGCTCGGGGGAAGGGTCATCTCAACAGATGTTTTCTTCAAAATGTTGAATATGTGTACGTGTAGTATAGGTATTGGTTATGTAAGGGGTCATTTGTGTATATGTGTTTGTTTTGAAATAAACATACGAATTACTGTACATTGGAAAGAATCCTGTCACTTGTGTTATCTTATCGATTGATTGTAGAAATGTGCAACCTTTTAATAAATGTTTTGCATGTCCACAGTATATTTCATTGCACAAATATGGATGTAATTCGGTCAGTTTAATCTAGTTGTGAACATTGGCCAAAGATTTAACGGAGTCACTGTTGTAGCTTCTTTAGAATATATTCTTCTCATAAATTTTGTAGACCGCCTGTCTAAGTACTCTCTTGTCAAAGTTGCCGAGGATGGTTTTACGTCCCGGTTTTGCTTTTGAGAACGGTCCCTTTCTTGTCTGATTTGTTTACAATATTGTAAATTTGTTGGTAAGACATACCAACAGCTCTACAAGTTCTGTAATAAACGCTTTCTAAACTAATGAAAGGTTTACCTCTGTCTTTTTCAATCACAAAAAAACTTATAAACCTTTGCAACAATTGACTGCAAATCGTTGGCCATAGTGGACGCTGTGATAAAGATGTGCATGCATGACGGGAAACTTACTTAATAATAATAATAATAAGAGTACTTTTAAAGCGCCTCATCCACATCACCCAGGGACATGCTCTAAGCGCATAATCAAGACTTAACATTTATATTAATATTTCTTCAATAAAGAAGCGATAATTAAGTAAAGTAACACAAACATTCAACATTTATTTGAAGAAAAACGTTGATTCATATTTTTACTCCACCAGTATTATTAGCATAAATGTAAAGACTATTTCAGATTTCTGTTGTTGAACCATATTCTCTCCTGTAAACTGCCCTTTAAATGCATAGGAATGTTAAATCGATTGAAATAAAAATTAGGTACACTATAGGCGAGTTGATATATTGGCAACATAGTACATTTATCACCTTTATCAAAGTATTAAGGCTAAAAAGCATTTTTCTAGCATTTTCGACAGTACTTTAGTCAAGTGGTTATACACATGTACATCAGAATGTGTCGCCTTGTTCTTTTGTGAAAATACGATCCTGCGTTTAGTACATGTCAAGTTAGTCTGCTTCGTTCACTCATAACAGCGAAACCAGTGGCTGAAAGAAATATGTACAATTATCATGTCCACCACGTACCACACAAACACCCACCTTCATCATAACCATCACCATCACTGGATTGTCTGGTCCAGACTCTATTATTTACAGACCGACGCCATATAGCTGGAATATTGCTGAGTGCGGCGAAAACTAAACTCCCCCCCTCCCTCCAATTTATACGTGTGCTAAATACTGCCCAAGTGTGCATGTAATAAAATATGCAGGGACGTTCGACATACTTTACAATCGAAGTTCAATTCATAAGGTGCACCATAGCGCGAAATGTGTTGAAATATTCCTTACCGTGCTATTTAAACTTCCTCTTGGGATACACAAGTATGTGAACTAGGCTAATATGCTTGTAGATGTTGGCTCGAAGGCATATATGCTGGCGATAAGGTGCCTCACACTGAGAGCGTGGGTTCGAATCCCGGACTCGAGCAAAACAAGTTCGAGAATCTACCTCTCTGAGACAGTGTATGCCCAAATGTAACACATGGTACATCTGAGCACTTTCTATACGGCATTGCGTATTCTATGACGTTTGTTTCGATAGGAAATCGGTTATCACTGTAAAGGCGGTAGTGGTAGAGGTAGTAGTAGCAGCAGTCTATATAAACTGGCGGGATTTAGAGGCGTGTTGATGCGTTGGTAAGATTGTGTGTTGAATATCGTCTTAACGTTAACTTCGATGAAACGAAAGTCGTCGTCTTTAAAAGAGGTGGGTCTCTATCACGCAAAGAAAGGATGTACTTTAATGAAAAGAGGTTGATTTCATTATTCATTTTCGAACCTTTGGAGCTAACGAAAGACCGATGCTGTTGGAAACGAAGCATAACCGTATCTGCGTATGCGTCCATTCAGTCACATAATAAACAGATAATGATTTATGCTACATATTCAACTGGAGCAGATGATTCTGTAAATCGAAACCACGCCAGAGGCTCTTTCGTAGTCTTCGCGGTAGCAGTAGTAGTCAGCATATTTAACTTGTTTTCTAGTTGAATCGCTTTGCAATCAACCAAGTCGTATTGCAGTAGCGGTAGTAGTAGTAGTAGTACTCGTAGTAGCACTAGTTGTAGAAGTGGTAGTAGTAGTAGTGGTGGTGGTAGTGGTAGTGGTAGTAGTAGGTGAGTTTAGTTACGCTGAAATATTCAGCAATATTCTAGCTATAAAAAAGTTTTAAAAAATCGAGTCTCGACCTGGCAATCCAGTGTTCAATAACATGAGCATCGATCTACGTAATTGGGATACGATGACATGTGCCAACCCCCGATCCCGTTTGCCGCCTCTTACGACAAGCATGGGTTCCATAAGATCAATTCTAACCCGCATCTTCACTTGTCCGTAATTAATACCAGTAGCAGCAGCAGTAGTAGTAGTAGTTGTCATTGGCGGATCCAGGAATTCTGAAAGGAGGGGGTTCAGGGGGTTCGAACACCCTGAACCCCATTGGCTCCGCCAACGCAAAAAAAAAAATCTTCAATGTGACCTTAAGTCATTTTCAGAGAGGGCGGGACGACCCCCCCCCCCCCCTCTCTGGATCCGCCACTGGTAGTAGTAGTAGTTGTTGTAGTAGTAGTAGTGGTGGGTGGTGGTACGCAGCGGACACGATAATTGAACATATTTCTTTCAGCCACTGGTCGTTGTGAATAAACGAGGCGGACTAACTTGAAACGTACTTAACGCTGGATCGTATAAGAAAAGAACACTGAGTGCAGTGTGTGAAGCCCGTTTGTGGTGCCCCGCCCCGTGATATTGTTGGAATGTTGCTAAAAGCGGAGTAAAACTAAACTCACTCACTCACTGACAAAAGAACACTGTGACACTTTCTGGTGTGTGTGCCGTTTGACAAGCTCGATTACCTAACGCTTAGCGACCCAACTTCGTTCATTTCTTGCAGCTGTTCTCTGTCCAATGCTAATCTTAATATTAAAACTGTTTCTCCAACCACAGGGGCTTGTAACACTAAAAACTGCAATCAAGGTATATACTGTTACTACGGGGTCTTAGTACTATAGTCATGGCTGACGATGTGACGTTAAATAATAACTCACTCACTCACTCACTTAGTACTATATAACTGTCTGTGGTTGTCTGGTTACCGGTACTTAAGTTGTTGTGACATTGCTCTTCGGGGTTAGTTGTTTGTTCCCCTTAGATGGTTTACAACTCATATCAATTTCTCAATCTTGTATCCTAGTTGTTGTAGGTGTCTGCACATTGTTTCCTGATAGTTAGGAGGTTGTGGTCTTACATATCGCTTTTAGCCCTTTCTTGTTGGGACCCAGTCCAACAGTTAGGTATTCTTATTGCCTTCTTGGAGGTTCCTCATATACATTCCACATTGTTCATATATTATGGTCCAGTTGGACAGAGATTTTCAATCATAGGTAGATGAAGATGTGGATTTGATCCATCAACTTAATCCCATTGTCCGTACTAGCATACTCTTCCGCCTAGCAGATGACGTTAATCCACACCAGCCTCACACTACCTTTACAGCTGATATGGCGTCTGGGGATCTGTTGTCTCGGCCACATGTGCCTCCACCCCAAGATAATAGGCCAAGGTCTGTTCAGCAACGACGAGGCCCATCATGTCTGCTAGTGCATTTCCCAATAAGATTCCCCCTTTGTTACCTCACATACCTACGGGGACTTCCCAGCTGGGTACACACCCACAAGACCCTAGTCCGAGGTTAGACTTGCCTAATTCTCTACCTTGGCCCTACAGGTCCCTATTCAGTTACACCCCACCAATAGGTTCAAGTATACCCTACCCACGAACTAGGGCACCCTATGAGGCCTGGCCTAATAGACATGTACCCATGCCTTTGCCATATCCTGGGTACAGTTCCACTGCCCAGCCTAGTCAGCTCAGGGCAACCCCGCGTTCCACCATGCCTATGCCGATACTTCATGCACCAAGTCCCCGTTTGTCCACATTTTCTGGGGATGGGGGGAAAGGGTGATGTAAAGTATAGTCAGTGGCGCCTTGAAATATCGGGGTGTCGACGTGAGAATGTTTACTCTGACACCACAATATCCAATGCTATGCGGAGAGCAGCCAAGGGTTTTGCTGCAGATCTCCTCGTTGGCTTCTCTACTGAAGCAACACTTGATTCTACATTGGAGCAGTTGGACATTGTCTTTGGCAATGTGATGCCTGGTGAGACGCTTATGGAGCGTTTTTAATCTCAGCAGGTCATGCTTAGAGTCGTCGAGCGGGATTGGCCGGTCGGACTCGGATTTTTAAGTATACGAAACGAATGCAGTTCTGAATCATTGTAGATGTTAAACACCATTCGAGTACCTGACTCACGATGTTTACCAAAAAACTAATTGCATATTAAGGGGCTTTGATATGTATAAACGCCATTTATGTATTGTATTGTTCTGATGGAAATCAAATATATAGATATATACAATTTTACATTCTTTTCAGTGATATACTAGTTGTTTCTACTGTCCCTTCTCGACAGGTTTTTAAAATTCAACTCTAGTATCATGAATATATAACGTGTGGAAGTCAAGGTATGGCTGAAATACTGCTGATTGATTATAAATTTTAACTCACTCATTCACTAAAACATGAGCACAAAATAATAAAAAGATATGTACAAGGCTTTAGGTTTGGACACAACAAAACGTGTATGCATAAATATCTAAGTAAACAGGTTGGTTACATGTTGCCTTTGGACAGTTGAAAATGATTCTACTGATACAAATAAACGGTTGTATGTTATCCAAAAATGTGGTCAACCTGTTAAAACTTTGAAGACAGTCACACTTCTCTTCGTGAACAAGCGATATGATGAGACGAAATATTTATAATGAGAAATAGCATGTACTTCGTTATATATTTATTTATTAGACACTCACACAAGGCACAATATATATACTGACATTACAAATTAATTTGCGGAACTATTGGATGGCAGAATCACAGAACATGGCAGGATGAAGGGTTTTTGAATGAATTAAGTATATATTATGTCGACAATCATAATCCGAGTTTCAGGAATATATTGCCCAAAATTGACAAAATACACTGTGGTGGAGAACAAGTTACGTTAGTCGGTTGGTTCATTTGAGGTGTGTCTCAAAACGTTAATGAGAAAAATCTATGGGTAACTGCATATAACAACAATTTATGTTCAACGATATATTATGGCGGTATGTAATTGATGGAATCTTAAACATACAATCAAGAGATTAACATCTATGGTATCAATATACGTATGATGTGATTTGATGAGTGAGTGAGTGAGTGAATATTTAGCGTCACATCGGGAAAACTGCAGCCATATCGTGTCGAGAACAATTTAATTTATATCAATATTAAAATAAATTTAGAACTTAAAAACCTGTCATCGAAGGACAGTAAAATACTAGACTATCACAGCTCTTAATTTAAAAATAGTACGGTATCATAAAAATAGATCACTAGAGACAATACAATATTTTATATATAAAACGGGCTATGGATCACCAACAACCGAATGTTGATCACCATAGTAGGGACCATGGGGATTTACAGTACCTTTGCTACCTACATGGACCCCACCTGGATTTGTGATTTGATGACATCAACCAAATCTGTGATCCTGACGACACGATCCCGTTATTCGCCGCTTATGTCAAGCATGGGCTGCTCAACGACAGTTCTAACTTCATTGGAAACATTTAAAGCTACCTTATTCATGGTTCAAATCGTTTAACCAGAAGACACATATCGTTCACTGAGACATAACAAGCAGTGTTGATTGTGATCTAACTCACCCGTATTTTAATGTAAAACAGTTCAGGATCTTTTAAATGAACAACTGAGATTGTTAGTGGCTGTATCCTTGCAGGGGTTGAAGTGAAGCAAACCACCTGTTGGGGTACGTAAGTTCCAAAACATTCATGTAATATTTACGCTTACCACATTGTTTAAACGTAGTATATTTGTGATTTTAATCGGTGGCTAAATTCTATTAAAATCGCCTGCGGCTGAAGGGATGGTGTAAAACCAGCTAGCGTCCATGCAGGTAGCAAAGGTAAAGTATGTCTCCATGGTGTGGTGATCTTCCTTCAGTCACTGGTGATCTCCAGTTCGTTTCTATTGTTCTATTTGGGATAACCCACTGAACCACCAGTAAAGTGAAAATTCTAGTACTTTGATTGTGTCCTATTCAAAATCACACTCTCAAAGTGAGCACGATGGCAACTAATCGCCAGCACACTGTTATTTACTAATGGCGTATTTTTACCAGAATTAACATTTGAATGGTACATTCTATCAGTTTCTAAATATGGCATTTGTATTCAGCATATTATTGAAATAATCACACATGATGGCACTATGAAATGTTACCTTCAAAGTCAAACCAAAGTAAAAATACAAATTGTATCCAAAACACCCGGATGAAAATGTTATTTAAAAAAATATTTAATGCTAAAAAATATAGTTTTTTAGCGAGGTAGAATCCCGTTTGAAACTGTTGATCATCAGAGGTAATAACGGTACATGGCTGGTTCAGAACATACAGACTACAGTCCAGGTCAAAGGGATGCAACAAAACATATACATAATCATGATAAATTTCGGACTAAATCAAAGTCATATGAAGGTACTATGATGATGGGCACCAGTTCAAATAGCGCCAGCCTAAATTCAGTGAAATTATGAAACTCCGAGAATTTACATTCATGGTAAGAACGCTTTAAAAATTTGTTTTATCGCTTGAAATTAATGCTTTCCCTGATGGAACCATTTCCCAAGTGTTATTAGAGACACAAAATGTTTTCGTTAACTCTTCAGTCTTCAGTTTTTGGTCAGACACCACGTCCTCCAGTTTTTGGTCAGACAACACGTCCTCCAGTCCTTGATCAGAGACCAAAGCCTGTTTCTCCCCTGTTCTGTCCTCCTTACAGAACTTCCAGAAGAGGAAGGAGAGAGCTGAAGCCACCAGTATGGGGAGGAGGGCGAACACGATCACGTACATCCATGCTCTTGCCTTACAACTGCTCCACATGTCAATGCTCTGGTGACGGGCTCTCCGGCTGCTGTGAAACACCACGCTCTGTTCAGGGTTAAAAGAGACATCAAAGCGGCAAGATGGTTTACCTGGGACAAACGTACAGTTTGATGTCGCTTTCGTCACATCATACAAAGTCCGTCTGAGGAAGAAGTTTGCTGTCGATGATGCACCATACGGTCCATCGTTGAAGAACACAAAGAAATAGTTGTCTGCTTCTGTGGAGTTCATTGCATAGGTGTCAAGAGACAGCAAGTCGTGTTTGTAGATGTAACACCCACTACAGTCTCCTTTACCGTCTAGCCATGTTTGAAGGTTGCTTTCACCTTGGATGACAAATAGGGTCGTGAATTTTGAATATGAGGTGTTGAGCCGTAGTGTTGACCCAGGGAGGAGATAGAACCCCCAGTATTCGTAATTCTGGCTAAATATTGTCATCGTATAGCTTGTAGTAAACTCCTCAGTCCTGTTAAGATCTACCACGGGTTCCTTGTCAAAGGTGTAGGCTTCGAAAGGATCACTGGAGTTGAGAGTGAGACTCTGACAGAAGGCGTTGTTCACGTGGTCCTCTACTTTGCGCATGTCTGTTGGCGCAGCCTGGAACTTATTGGTGCCGAGGACGTTGATACTGATGAGAAGTCCGGCCGTGAGGACGGCAGTGGCAACATAGATCCAGAGGAGGGCGATGCGGAGGTAGCGGGACATCTTCCTGATGCAGAGGAGGATGCTGGCGATGTTGATGCCGAGGACGAAGAAGTAGCAGCAGCATTTCCCGCACTCTTCATCTCCGCCTCCTGAGGTGCTGTGTGTGGAATGGTCGTAGTGGTGCATGTGGAACCCCCCACTGCTAAATCCACCGCCACTAAACCCGCCTCCCCCGCCACTGTACCCGCCTCCCCCGCCGCCGCCACTGGAGAAACCTCCGGCACCGTGAGTCATCCTAAAATTAGAAAGGGAAAACGTTGTTGTAACATGCAGTGAACTGGGACACATAATCAGCAATTTCTAATAACGTACTTCTTGGGTGATAATTGATGTGGATTTGCTTCAATCAATATGATGCACAATATACCGAAGACCCGAGACATGTTACATCCATCCTTATAAAATACTCTACATCTCATTCTTCTATACAGTCACCAGCTTCCCATTTAGCAGCACATATATGCTTAGAAACAAATGTTTCAAATAAACGTGTGTCTTTTAGTCGCGTTGTGATTTTATTTGTAATTTCAGGACGATATCACACAGATTATACAGTCTGTCAGTTAATGTTTGGAATATTACCGATGTGTCGATAACATTTATCTCAGTCTTTGAACAGCATTTTGGTGTGATACACGAATTAGGTGAGAATTTATGGATACCCACTTCTTGATTTTGAAGAAACACAACGTTTATTCCTACTCCTTCATCAATTGAACACCACGCTAGGGTAGCCCACTGGATTAAGTGTTCGCTCGATCCGGTTTGGATCCCCAACATGAGTACAATGTGCGAAGCCCATTTCTCACTCACTCACCTTAACACAACTTTTTGGAACACGAACGTTTTCGTCAGTTTTTTTGTACCATCTGTCATATGTCTACATTTATCTTAGTCATATACAACAGGTAGTAGATACAACTGATAACCTATGAAACAGTTTTATCTTATCCGGTCTGTTTCACGTACCATGTCTAACCACTCACAGATCATGTCTAACCACTCACAGATCATGTCTAACAACAAACAGATTCATGTCTTACCACTCACAGATCATGTCTAACAACAAACAGATCCATGTCTAACCACTCACAGAGCATGTCTAACAACAAACAGATCCATGTCTAACAACAAACAGATCCATGTCTAACAACAAACAGATCCATGTCTAACAACAAACAGATCATGTCTAACCACTAACAGAGCATGTCTAACCACTCACAGATCATGTCTAACAACAAACAGATCCATGTCTAACAACAAACAGATCCATGTCTAACAACAAACAGATCCATGTCTAACAACAAACAAATCCATGTCTAACCACTAACAGAACATGTCTAACCACTCACAGATCATGTCTAACATCAAACAGATCCATGTCTAACAACAAACAGATCCATGTCTAACAACAAACAGATCCATGTCTATCGACAAACAGATCCATGTCTAACCACTAACAGAACATGTCTAACCACTCACAGAGCATGTCTAACAACAAACAGATCCATGTCTAACAACAAACAGATCCATGTCTAACAACAAACAGATCCATGTCTAACAACAAACAGATCCATGTCTAACCACTAACAGAACATGTCTAACCACTCACAGAGCATGTCTAACCACTCACAGAGCATGTCTAACATCAAACAGATCCATGTCTAACATCAAACAGATCCATGTCTAACAACAAACAGATCCATGTCTAACAACAAACAGATCCATGTCTAACAACAAACAGATCCATGTCTAACAACAAACAGATCCATGTCTAACAACAAACAGATCCATGTCTAACAACAAACAGATCCACGTCTAACCACTAACAGAACATGTCTAACCACTCACAGATCATGTCTAACATCAAACAGATCCATGTCTAACAACAAACAGATCCATGTCTAACAACAAACAGATCCATGTCTAACAACAAACAGATCCATGTCTAACCACTAACAGAACATGTCTAACCACTCACAGAGCATGTCTAACATCAAACAGATCCATGTCTAACCACTAACAGAGCATGTCTAACAACAAATAGATTCATGTTAAACCACTCACAGAGCATGTCTCACCACAGACAGAGTTATGTTCCAATACAGTGCCACGTCTTACCACTTACGTTGTTCTTCATCTTCGACCAGCATAGATAATGCTTTTTTCCAACATGATGCATTACGGTTCAATATTAAAATTAAACTCACTCCCTTTGTGGTTTCAGTGGTACTGGGGTATATCTGTTTAGACAATATGTAATATTTATCAACCCGTAGCATTTCATATCTCTCACCTTAAATTTCAGATTTAACTCACTCCTCTTGACAATACATAATCATTATTAACACTCAGAAATTCATGTCTCTCACCTCAAATTTCAGATTATTGTCAATACGATCTCAAACAATGTTCACGAAAACCTGGGTGCACACGCTTGTGTTGAACGAGTATGTTTCCAAACCTCTCTGTATATAGGTGTTATATGAAACTCGGTGATATACTTCCCTGTGTGAGGATGTATAATGATACGACACTGTTGTGTCTCTCTATATATAGGTGGTGTAACGCTGGTGGTGATAGTCCCGCTTGTGATAATTAGTGGTGTACACGTCACACTGCCCTGACAGACATGTGACATCTTTACATAGACTGTGAGGTTTCTCTGCTGTGTGCATATGTATATGTAGCCAGATCAGTTTCAAATTAATTGTCACAGTCAGAGATACATCTGGCGTTTGCCACAAACAGTCTTGCCAAATCTTATGTGTAATGCGAAATTATATATCACTGGCCTATGTAATGCGGATTTAAAATATTCCTATCGAGCCTTCCGTTACACTACGTGATTATGTGACTTTGACCCGTAACGCTGGTAGACATGTGATAACAAATTGGACGTTGCGACACATTGTGTGGGGAATACTTAACAGACGTGATTCACAGGGCAGTTGCTCAACTCCAAACATCGTTAGTGAGTGAGTTTAGTTTTACGCCGTTTTCAGCAATTATCCATCAATATATCGGCGGAGCGAGTGAGTGATTAAATGTTGCTTTAAGCTGCTTCAGTAATTTTTGCAGCTATTCGCGGCTCACGGCGGGGGCCATCAGAAACGGGCTTCACACATTGCAGCCATATGGGGAATCGAACCCGGGTTTTCGGCGTGACAATCGAACGCTTTAACGACAAGGCTACCCCACAGTCTCGAAACAACCGTCTTTGTTTCCATTTAAATCAACTTTCGACGTTGTTAGAGTTTTTGTGAATGTTTTAGTTTCATAGTTGAGGTTGAATAAGCCAGTGGTGACAGTGTTAGGTCGCTATGTCTTTGACACCTATCGATTCCCAAATGAGTACAAAGTTTCAAAGTCATAGTGTTGAGGGAAAACGTACCAACCCAACTCACGTGCAGTTACCATTATCGTTTACTGCAGGAAAATCGAAATTATATCAATCATCATCACCATATTAATTATCAACGTAGTTATGATGATGAATCCCGTCTAAATCATTATCAGCTTCTCCTCAAGATGGCTAGCACCACACAATCGCCCTTGTAAGAGTCACTGCATGTGATGGACACTTCCTACTCAGCATTGACGTGTGTATTCACGAGTAATCACGTCATAGCTCAAATGTTAAAAACCCAAGCGAATATTTCACGTCACGTGACATGCAGCTGTCAGCGTGATAACAGGTCACGTGGCGGTAGGCTGTGTTCTGACATATACTATCACACCTTCAACAGCAACGACTGCAACAGAGAAGTAGGCCGCTGTCACATCCACATATTGTACTGCTGAAAGCTTTACTTCGTGTTGAAGTACTGATTATTAAGGTTGGTGTCAGCTTTGCATGTGCCTGACTAGGCTGTTAACATGTAGTTGCCAGCCGGTATTGTAACACTGCCTATCGCAGATTCGATTTCATCCTGGAAGATCCGGGTTAGAATTCATGTTCAAAACTTCATACTCTTCCTTCAAGGGGGATCCGGGGTAGAATAGGTCTTCAGCAACCCATGTGCTTGCCATAAAAGGCGACTATGCTTGTCGTAAAAGGCGACTAACGGGATCGGGTGGTCAGTTTCGCTGACTTGGTTGACACATGTCATCGGTTCCCAATTGCGCAGATCGATGTTCATGCTGTTGATCACTGGATTGTCTGGTCCACACTCGATTATTTACAGACCGCTGCCATATAGCTGGGATATTGCTGAGTGCGGCGTAAAACTAAACTCACTCACTCACTCCTTCAAGGGGACCAGGCGGATCAAGGGAGGGCATTACTGCTGACGTCTTATTCCCATAGTGTAGAACGATGCTGACCCACTCAGTCTTCCATATTTGTGAACAATAGTGCATTGATTTCCGAAGCTCTATTAGCGCTAAGATAGTCATAAGTGCCATACATTAACATTAACTTTCGACTATCTTAGCGCTAGCTAGGCCTAGATTTTCGTAGCTCTCTTAGCGCTAAGATAGTCGTAAGTTAAGTGGTTGAGTTGGTTAGATCGGAGACTTTGTGTGTTGGCGATTAATGTCTTTTCCTACGAGTATGGGTTCCAATCTCGGGGCACCCATGAAGGGCCACCTCCTCGTGGTGGGTGCTGGGTCACGCTAAGCGCCCTTCAACCCCCCCGTTGTGGACCCGGGGGGATAATTGGTCCACCAACCCGTTTGCCGTGGGTTGCGCCCCTGTATCGGTGGAGGACGGGAGTCTGGTGGTTGAGGGCACTGGTTCCAGGAACAGTGTTCCTTTGCCCAACACACCACTTCGACCCTTACTTCACCTAGACGGGTGGTAGAACTGGCCCGGTTCTACCAATCGGCTGGTCATGTCGAGCCCTGTGCATTAAATTGTATCTGCACAAAATTTATATTATGTATTACATTTTTGACTTTAGGTCTTGACGCATTTTTGTTTATAAATCATCACTTGATTTTGAAATATGTACTATTAAATTGCCTAGAGTCTTATGCCCAGAAGGCGATGGCTCATGGGCCAATCTGGTAGATTGATTACTTGTTTAATCTTTCTGCTTGAGTATATCATCCCAGTATCCTTGGTGCTACAAGTCGGAGGTCCACTTGTATATAGCACCGTCTTTTATGACACTCCGTGGTGGGTGGGGAGCTGGGTTGACGAATCTTTGATACATTAACATGGAACCTGAAACCCCCCCTTCGAAAAAAACGTCAGCTTGATAATGATCAAAGCACAAATGATAGTTATAGACCATTGACGCAGGTAGACTACTGGCCAAGATTTCTAGTGATAGAATCTCCAGACAAAAAGCCAATTAAACTCAATCCGTTTGCTGTATCTAAAGCAGTGTATGGTATTGCAGGAGACGTTAAAAACATCAAGCGAATGAGATCTGGGTCGTTGCTCATTGAATGTAGTAAACGACATCAAGCAGCTAACCTGCAGTCAATTGATACTTTGGCTGGATTCCCTGTTTCAGTGTCAATCCATCGTACACTGAATTCAAGTAAAGGCATAGTCAGGGATCGAGATCATCTTTTGGAGGACATGACGGAGCTTGACATCATGCTTGAACTCAAAGATCAAGGTGTTACGTACGTGAAACGTTTTACGAGGCGTAAGAATTCAGAAGTGATTCCAACAAACACATATTTGTTTTCATTTGTCTCTCCAACGGCACCAAAATCAATCAAAGCCGGGTATTGCAATCTTCAAGTTGAATTGTATATTCCAAATCCATTGAGGTGTTTTAAATGCCAGAAATTTGGTCATGGGATAAATTCTTGTTCAAACCCTATAACTTGTGCTCATTGTGGGGAGCAATCTCATGTCACAGAAGACTGTACAAACAACTTTAAAAATGTGTCAATTGTTCAGGACAGCATTCCTCCTCATCAAAAGATTGCCCGGTATGGAAGAGGGAAATGGAAGTCAATAAAATAAAACATTCTCAAAACATCAGCTATGCTGAAGCTAAGAAACTTGTTCCATCTGTTTACCCAAGTAACTCTTATGCTTCTGTTATTAAAAGAACACTCACGACCACAGCCTCAGTTGAATGTCAAACAGAGCTGACATGGATAAAATCTTCTACTCCTGAACCCATCCCAAATCAAGACTTGTTGACACGAGGAGAATCTGCTACCCAGACTGCAGACGTGTTACAAGCTACAGTGACGTCCTCTCAACCTCAGTCTATGCCTTCTTCACAGAAGGATTCTGCTTGTCTAAAGACACAACCAGATAAAGGGAAGTCCTCCGGTACAACTGTTCATTCAAAATCCAAATCAGATTCGTGTCCATCTAAATCTGTCCATGGAACTGAAGTTACGCAAACTGTGAAAGGAAATAAAAAACTAAATAGAATCAACCATAGCGATAGAATCGCTAAAGGTTCAAAAGATGACATCCAGCTTTTAACAAGTATGGGTCTCTCGAAGATATGGATACGTCCGAACTTATCCATCATCGGTCAGGGAGTTCATCGCCTTCTAAATCAAGGCGTGGTAGATCGCCAGTAAGTGCACCCAAATCATGAATCATTCACAAAATATATTACAGTGGAATTGTAGAGGGTTAAGCACTAACTTTAATGAATTGCAGCTTTTAGTCCAAGATTTGTCACCACGAGCATTTTGTCTGCAGGAAACATATCTGAAACAGACAGATACGTTTAATCTACGTCAGTACGTTGCATATCATTCCTTCTCACCTCCGGGTGATAGAGCCACTGGTGGATCATCAATCCTTGTTAAGCAGAATGTTATTCACAGCCCTGTCCCACTTACAACTAATCTTCAAGCCATTGCAGTGAGACTTACACTTCATGTTGTCTTTACATTATGCTCACTGTACATTCCGCCTTCTTCAACACTTCACCTGACTGATCTTCAAGCTCTCTATGATCAACTTCCGAAACCCTGCATTATCATGGGTGATCTTAATGGCCATAATCCGCTCTGGGGTGGTACAAATACTAACACTAAAGGCAAAATCCTGGAAGATTTTATCTCAAATAATGACATGTGCATATTTAATGATGATTCAAGCACGTATCTGCATCCTGCAACAGGCACCTACTCTTCTCTGGATTTGTCTCTTTCAGACTCAAATCTACTAAATGAATTTGATTGGTCAGTACACAACGACCTCTGTGGCAGTGATCACTTTCCCACGACACTATCAGAAACTTATCCAACTGATTCTCCATCTATTACAAGATGGAATTTTTCCAAGGCAGACTGGCCTTTATTTCAAACTTTATGCACATCTAAACTAAGACCCGAATGTTTCAGTGATATTGCTGATCCTATTCAGGTATTTTCTGACGTTTTAAATGTAATAGCTGATGAGTGTATACCAAAGTCCTCTACAACTCCACATGTGCGAAAACCATGGTTTAATGCAGACTGTAAAAATGCTAGAAAAGCGAGGAAAAAAGGCAGAGAAATATTTCCGCCATCACCCAACTGTCCACAACTTAAATCAATTTAAAATGCGCAATGCGAAGGCACGTCGCACCTTCAAACAAAATAAACGGCAATCTTGGAGGAACTATGTCTCCAAAATTAACTCACGTACGTCAATGTCTAAGGTATGGAGGCACCCATGAAAGGCCACCTCCTCGTGGTGGGTGCTGGGTCACGCTAAGCGCCTTTCAACCCCCCGTTGTGGACCCGGGGGGGATATTTTGGTCCACCAACCTGTTGGCCGTGGGTTGCGCCCCTGTGTCGGTGGAGGAAGGGATTCTGGTGGTTGAGGGCACTGGTTCCAGGAACAGTGTTCCTTTGCCCAACACACCACTTCGGCCCTAACTTCACCTAGACGGGTGGTAGAATGGGCCCGGTTCTACCAATCGGCCGGTCATGTCGAGCCCTGTGCATTCTTTGTATTTGCACAAATTCTATTTTGGACTGTATTTATTGACTTTAGGTCTCGGCTCTTTTTGTCTATACATTACTTGATTTTGACATGTGACCTATTCATTTGCCTAGAGTCTTATGCCCAGAAGGCGGTGGCTCATGGGCCAATCTGGTGGAAGAATTAATCTTTTAGTTTTTCTGCTTGAGTATATCATCCGAGTATCCTTGGTGCTGCAAGTTGGAGATCCACTTGTTTTTAGCATTGTCCTTGTGATACTCCGTGGTGGGTGGGGAGCTCGGATGATGAAACTTATACACTAACTATGGAATACAAAACCCCCCCCTAAAACGAAACAAGCGTCAACTTGACAATGATGATGATGACGAACGTCCTTCCAACTCAATCGACTATTGGCCACGATTTCTGGTTATCGAGACTGTAGACAAGGCTCCACTCAAGCTGAACCCTTTTGCAATTTCCAAGGGTGTACATGGCATTGCAGGTGAGGTTAAAAACATTAAACGCTTGCGTTCAGGCTCTCTGCTGGTTGAATGCAGTAGAAAACAGCAAGCAAATAACCTGATGTCAACAGAGTTATTTGTTGGAATTCCAGTTTCTATCACTGCCCACAGAACTCTGAACACTAGTAAAGGCATAATCAGAGACAGAGATCGACTGTTGGCTGATATGTCAGAACTAGATATTGTTTCTGAGATGAAGGATCAGGGTGTGACATATGTTAAAAGATTCACAACCCGCAGAAACAACGAATCAATCCAAACAAATACTTATCTGTTCTCATTCTCATCTCCAAATCCTCCGAAGTCTGTCAAAGCAGGTTACTGCAATATTTCAGTTGACATCTACATTCCAAATCCTTTGAGATGTTTTAGATGTCAAAAATATGGGCACGGGGTTAATACTTGTACAAAGCCCATAACATGCGCCCACTGTAGTGAGACTACTCATGTCACAGAAGACTGTACCAGTGACCTTAAAAAGTGTACAAATTGTTCAGGAAATCATTCTTCTTTCTCCAAAGACTGTCCAATCTGGAAGAAACAAATGGCAATCAATAAAATTAAATTCACCCAGAACATCAGCTTTGCTGATGCCAAAAAACTTGTGGAATCTGCAGCACCGACTGAATCATATGCTTCAGTCGTCAGAACACATTCTGAAACTATGTCAAAAGTAACCACCTCGTCGATCCATTGCCAAACAGATTTGACGTGGGTCAAAACTACTAATGCTCAGTTTGTTGCACCTGAACAGTCTACTCAGACCTCGACCTCTTCTATCACCACTCACTCACTCACTAATGGTCCACCAGAGCCCTGTAGTCAGATTTCATCTGTATCCGGAGAACAATATTTGTCTCAGTCAACTCAAAAGTCTCAATCAACGCCAAACATTCAACCAATCGTTAAAACAAAGGCAAACTGAAGCAAGATTCAAAGAAACAAGTGGCAGAGCCCCAAGGGTCAGATGATAAAATCAAGTTATTCAACAAATACGGATCACTTGAGGACATGGACGTGTCCGAAAACGTCCATTCTAGGTCACATAGTTTGTCGCCCTCGAAAACGGTGCGGGGTAGATCCCCAATTAATCCGCAAAAAATAGGTATATCTACCAATATCGTGCAGTGGAACTGTAGAGGACTCGGACAAATTTTAATGAAATACAGCTATTAATCCAGGATTTAACACCATCAGCGTTCTGTCTGCAAGAGACGTATCTGAAACAGACCGATAACTTTAACTTACGTCAGTTTCAAGCCTATAATTATTTTTCCTCCAGGTGATAGAGCCACTGGAGGTTCTACTATCCTTATACGACAGAATGTTATTCACAGCCCTGTTACTCTTAACACTAATCTCCAAGCTGTTGCAGTGCGACTTACTCTGGGTGTAGCATTTACGTTAAGCTCTCTGTATATTCCGCCTTCATCGAACCTTCAGCTGACTGATCTTCAATCACTCTATGATCAACTCCAAAAGCCATGTGTTATTATGGGTGACCTAAACGGTCACAACCCACTCTGGGGCAGTACTAACACTAATACTAAAGGCAAAATAATTGAAGATTTCATTTCCAATAATGACCTGTGCATATTTAATGATGATTCAAGCACCTATCTGCATCCTGCAACTGGCACTTATTCTTCTCTAGATTTGTCTCTTGCAGATTCTACCCTTCTGAATGAATTTGATTGGTCTGTTCATAATGACCTTTGTGGAAGTGACCACTTCCCAACTATACTTTCAGAAATAACTCCATCTGATTCTCCATCGTATACAAGATGGAACTTTTCGAAGGCGAACTGGTCTTTATATCAAACTTTATGTAAATCTAAATTGGCGACCTGAATGTTTCAGTGATATAACTGATCCCATTCAGATTTTTGCTGACGTTTTAAATGAAATAGCTGACGAGTGTATACCGAAATCCTAGGTGAGTGAGTGAGTGAGTTATAATTTAACGTCACATCGGCAATATTTCAGCCATATCGTGACGAGAACACATGTGACACCGAAATGGAATAGATGTATACTATAAAAACCTGTTGACGAAGGACAGTAAAACAACTAGAATATCACAATTACAACTATAACTAGTGTGGAAAATTAAAACTAATAGCACTATTTGGACAATACAATATAAAAACTGGATATAGATTGCCAACAACTAAAGGTAGATCACCAAACTAGGGACCATGGGGACTTACAGTACTTTTGCTACCTGCATGGACCCTAGTTGGATTTATATCATCCTTTCAGCCGCTGGCGATTGAAGTCAAATTTAGCCAAAATTAAAATGACAAAAATACTACATTTAAAACAGGTCGTAAATTTAAATTTCCTTTGAATGTTTCGGGACTTATGTACTCATGTGAAGGTGTGTCCATCTGAAGCTGTGCTCGGCTAAAGGTGTAAAGCGAGCCTTATGAGCGAATGTGTGACGCTAGCAATATGAAAGTGTTAACACAGTGACGTCCTCTTATGCCGAGGCTGTGGAACCCACGACAACGTGTCCGACACCTGGACATGTCCACGCAAATACTACGCATAATACTTTGTCACCAGACACTGAAACAACAGTTACAGGTGACCAGTACAAACTTCTCACAGCCGTCACAGACAGAAGGCATATCTGTATCCATGGATAACGATAATTATTCATCACGGACTCCAAGAAGCGACGGTGTCAATAACAGACTGACTGACTGAGTATGTTTTTACGCCGTTTTTAGCAATATTCCAGCAATATCACGGCGGGGGACACCAGAAATGGGCTTCACAAATTGTACCCATGTGGGGAATCGGACCCGGGCCTTCGGCGTGACGAGCGAACGCTTTAACCACTAGGCTACCCCACCGCCCCGTCAATAAAAGATGTGCAAGGAATACATGCAAGGACAGTGAAAGTGTCATGTCTCCCCATCGTGACACCGTACAAGGTAGGCCACATACAAATCAGATCCCTAACAACAGTACGTTACAACAGCCACGACCGTCAAGTAAGTACATTGATCTGTCCGACAGGGATCATCTTATCAATCTATATTTCGAAAATGACTATGGGCTTACTTTTTGAAACACAGTGCACACTGCAGAATCTACACATGCACAACGCAATGCCCCAAAGAATATGAAGGTAAAATCGCAGAATATAAGATCTCTGGCTAAATTGTATTGGAGTGTACTGGAGTGTGTATTTCGTATCAGGAACAGTCGCATAGTCATAGGCAGATCCAGAGGGGGTGGGGGGTGCAGGAGTGCACAAAGACACAGAAAAAGTATTGGTATGAATGCATGCAGTTTCAAACAATTCAGCACTTTAAAATATCTGCTTCTGAAACGAATCGAGGACTGTCTGATTATTTCATATTTTGATAGTACAGTGGGTCACACCAAAACGCACAGGTCTGAATTACCCACATGGGCAAATGTGTGCAGCCCATTTTGATTGACATTTGGGGAATATTGCGAAATCAACTTACTACCATATTTACCATTACTGTAGTTAATATGTCATGGTATAACAGGTTAACAATACCTGTCTTGCATGGTCCTTAACTTGTTTTGAGAGAAGTACACTGTAAAGAACTTTTCTAATATTAATAATATTCCAATCCCAGAGCAATCTGTGCTAGTCAATAGGGGCGACAGGGATCAGTAGTCAAACATGACTAATCATACATGATTGTAAATACTGTTCTGAGTCTTGAAGCGAAAGGGATGGGTAATATTGGCCATTGTAGCTAAACTAAATGATCTGCATTTACACTGTCGATAAATTTAATGTTGAAGTCATCATGTTCTCAGTAATCATCGGTATCCATTTATTCGAGAGTGCGATGCTTCGAGGACCGTCTTTTTGTGTTGCAGGTAATGGTATTTGCTGGTTATAAATATTTACCTTTATGAACCAATCAATATCAAATGACGTGATTGTCATATGAGTTGATTTGTTACTCGAAGTTTTGTAACCATGATATTTTTGGGGGTTACTTTTAATATGTTCATTGTCAGTAAGATCTTTAAAGTAAAAGATTTCATTTGATTCACACATTCAACGTACATTTTGATTTGTTGAAGGTAGGTATTGCAATACCTGTTACATACTCAAACTATGCTTGTTTCAGCTGAACCATCTTTGCACCATTGGTGGCATTAGCAGTGAGGATACGGTGCAAAGAATGATGGTCACTGTATTCAAATACCACCTGGCATGTTCCTTTAATTGGAAGGGAAGAGGTGGGAAACATGCATTCTGTGCATTAGCCCTGTGTCGAGCAATAAAAGGTATCATAAAACAAATGCTTGATAACGCTAACAAAATTTCTGACATGAATTAGTCATATATTTTTCCACATCTATCTGTATGGTATTGCTGTTTGCTGATTGATTTGGAAAGTCCTTGAACTAATGTTACTATTGGTTTAAACTTGTATTCATTTCTTTTGTCAGCGGCTTGCAAAAAACGTGGATATCAGAGTGAGTGAGTTATTAGTTACCGTCACATCGGCAATATTTCAGCCATATCGTGACGAGAACATCTGACATTGAAATAGAATATATATAGATATTATAAAAACCTGCCGACGAAGGACAGTAAAAATACTAGATCATCACAGATATGAATATAAAACTAGCGAACAAAGCTAAAATATTCCAATTAGAGAAGACAATACAATGTAAAAATGGGCTATAGATCGCCAACAACTGAAGGGAGATCACCATACTAAGGCCCATGGGGACGTGGATATCAGAAGTTGATGCTGAGCGAACTATAAAATCATAGCTGAAATACAGTGCAGACAGAAGTGGTGGAAGAATAAAGAGAGCTGAAGAGAGCTGTCAACCTTGCCCACCCTTCTTTCCTTCCTAGACAAAAGGGGTGCAGGGGTATGCCGTCCTGAACTTTTTAGAAATTGTCACCACGTATTTTTGGATATTTTTTTTATAGCGCACACATCCACGCACTAGTGCATGCTTAAGTCGCTTGTATTTTCCCCCCGATCATTGAATGTCATTGTCAACGACACATCTTATTATCAAGATCAACTCCCTGGGGAGTATACAACTCTTGCTTGCACAAGGCGCATCAGGTTATTGCGTTTACTGCACGTTGCTGTACCCGAAACTAGGTGTTTGCACGTATTCATGTAGCCACCATCTGGCCATATACCAACGGATTCGTGGGGTCTTTTAAGTGCACAGGTCTGTGTACTGTACACAGGGGTTGTGACAACACTGACAGAATCTGCACACAAAGTTAACTCCAAGGTTTTTACACCCGGTCACAGGTGGGCTCGATCTCGGCACCTCATGCTCGCTGGACCACTAGCCTGGCGCCTTAGCCAGCTCACCCACCACGCCCCATAATAATTTTTTAATTAAATTAAACCTAATAAAATGTCTTTAAATATTGTCAATTTCAGAAAGGGTGATGCTAATCTTGTAAGACCTTTTGAATCAATACAGATGGCATTCAGTATTTTTTATAGACTAAGTTTTTCAAGTATTATGCAAAGTACAATGCACCATTGTATCCCTTCATCATACCCATTTCTTCGAACAAAAGTATTATCAACATTACTTATGTCATGAATGATGTTTTGTATACATTCCCATGAAGCAATGATTATAAAAACACTCAAGATGCAGGGTTTTACATAGCTCTTGGTCCAACGTAAGTGATAACGTTGGCTCAACGTCAGAATGCTATCTGGATACGGCACCCATGAAAGGCCACCTCCTCGTGGTGGGTGCTGGGTCACGCTAAGCGCCTTTCAACCCCCCGTTGTGGACCCGGGGGGATATTAGGTCCACCAACCCGTTTGCCGTGGGTTGCGCCCCTGTGTCGGTGGAGGACGGGATTCTGGTGGTTGAGGGCAATAGGATCCTGGAACCGTGTTCCTGTTGCCAAACACACCACTTCGACCCTTACTTCACCTAGACGGGTGGTAGAATGGGCCCGGTTCTACCAATCGGCTGGTCATGCCAAGCCCTGTGCATGAATTGTATGCATATCATTATTTGATTCTATAATATGTTTTGATTGGTCTTGGCCAACGTATTTACGTTGTCAAAATGAAATCTGCCTAGAGTCTCATGCCAGAAGGCGGTGGCTCATGGGCCAATTTGGTAATGTTGTCCTCCGAAATCTGCATGTTTCCAATTTCTTGTTTTGGGCGAAGCAACCAAACATTTACTTTGGTAAACTAACGCAGCTTTTCGCGTCATATTTGCTGAAGTATACCATCCCTGTATCCCCGGTGTTTGCATGTTGGAGATCCGATGCTATTAAACACCGCTCTTTTTGGCACTCCATGGTGGGTTGGGAGCAGGGATGCTGAATCACATTACTTTCACTATGGCTCAACAAAACCCTGGTTCAAATAGATCCAAACGTAGACATGTAGAAACTGATGAAACTGGTCACAATGTAAATGTCTGTCCTGTACTTGATTCATGGGCTCGATTTGTTGTTATCGAGGCAGCAGATAAACAACCAATTAAACTTAATCCATTCGCGATTTCAAAAGCTGTTTCAGGAATTTGTGGCGAAGTGAAGAACGTGACACGTCTTCGAAGTGGATCACTGCTTATTGAGTGTTCAAGGAGACAACAATCTGAGAACTTGTTATCACTTAAAACATTTGCGAACATTGAGGTTGCTGTGTCTATGCACAAAACCTTGAATTCTTGCCGTGGCATTGTTCGCGACAGAGCACGTTGCCTGTCCGATATGTCTGAGGAGGAAATCGCGACTGAACTGAAAACCAAGGTGTGACCACAGTCAAACGTTTTACTATGAAAACACGAGACGGTGACATAGTTCCGTCTAGTACGTATCTATTCACATTTTCATTGTCGGTCCTGCCGAAATCAATAAAAGCTGGTTATGTGAACATCGGAGTGGAGGTGTATGTCCCCAATCCACCCGATGTTTTATGTCAGAGATTTGGACATGGCTCCAAATTTTGCAATAGATCTGCTGTGTGTCACCGCTGTGGAGACGGACACGAGAACACTGAATGCTCAGCTGAAATACAATGTGCAAACTGTAAAGGTCAACATGTAGCTTCCTCAAGTTTATGTCCTGTGTGGCAAAACCAGTCAAAAATACTAAAGTTAAAACACGAGAAAAACATTTCGTTTCAGGAAGCAAAGAAACTTGTAGAAAATCAGATTCAAATACTGCCTCTAAATAGATCATATTCTGCAGTTGTAGCCCATACCGCTTCTCCTTGCACATCTGTTTCTGTTCAGACTGATCTGTCATGGATCAACTCAAATCAGCCTATCAGGTTAACTTATGTCAGTGATTCCGACACGTCGTCAACTCAAACTGTGAATCATTCTCAAATTGATGACGATGTACCTGATGCCCCGAGTATATCAGTCACAGCTGAACCAGTTGTACAACCTTTGACCAGAAATGAAAAGAAAAAAAATAGAAAACAGGCAAACAAAAAACCTTCATCTTCAGAGATAGTCGTCCATAACTCCTTTGAAGCTCTTGATATGGACATAACCCTCCGTCACAGAGCGGTAGGAATCCGCCCTCACGACGAGACCGTTCACCGATTGAGCCACCATGAATCAATCGTCCAACATAATCCAATGGAATTGTAGAGGATTTAGGAATAACTTTAACGATTTACAGATTTTAATACAGGATTTTACACCATCAGCGATGTGTCTACAAGAAACATATCTTCGAGACACAGACAAATGTGATATCAGAAAATACAATTTGTATAATCACTTTTCTCCTCCAGGTGCAAAAGTCACTGGCGGTTCCTCCATCTTGGTAAGACAGGATGTCCTACATAGTGTTGTTCCGCTTACTACCAACCTTCAGGCTGTTGCAGTTCGGCTAACATTTCACATTGCCTTAACACTCTGCTCTTTGTATATCCCACCCTCCTCGACTTTACAGCAGACAGATCTACAAGCTTTATATGATCAGCTGCCCAAACCTTGTGTCATCATGGGTGATTTAAACGGGCATAACCCTCTATGGGGAGGTACAAATATAAATAATAAAGGCAAAGTTATTGAAGATTTTGTTTCTGATAATAGTTTGTGTATTTGTAATGATGATTCAAGCACCTATTTACATCCTGCTACAGGAACTTATTCCACTCTTGATTTGTCACTCGCTGATTCAAATATTTACAACGAATTTGAATGGTCCGTTCATGATGACCTTTGTGGAAGTGATCACTTCCCAACTGTCCTACAAACTATAAAACCGGTTGACGAACCATCTTTATCACGATGGAATTTTACGAAGGCAAATTGGTCTTTGTATGAAACATTGTGTATGGATAAATTAATACCGGATAATTTTAATAATGTATCAGATCCTATAGAGTTGTTTTCAGCTCTGTTGAATGAAATTGCTGACCAGTCAATTCCTAAGTCCTCTGCAACTCCTCATATTCGTAAGCCATGGTTTAACAATGACTGTAAACAAGCAAGGAAGTGTAGGAAGAAAGCAGAAAAGTATTTCCGCAGACATCCTACAGTTCATAACTTCAATAATGTTAAAATTACAAATGCCAAGGCGCGACGTGCTTATAAACAAAACAAGCGCCAGTCTTGGAGGAAATATGTCTCCAACATTAATTCGCGCACACCCATGTCCAATGTATGGAATATGGTCCAGAGAATAAAAGGCAAAGGTTCCAAGTCTTCTGTTAAACATCTTAAAGACGGTGATAAATTGATAACTGGTAAGTGTGATATTGCTAATAAAATTGGTGAAACTCTTTCCAGAAATTCTTCATCATCAAATTATATCCCTGACTTTCAGAAATATAAAAATCGCCAAGAAAAACAAAAAATTAATTTTGATTCTAATAACGGTGAAGATTATAATGAAGTATTTTCATTACATGAACTACACACCGCTCTCGAGCAAGCTCATGATACTGCTGCTGGTGATGACAACATTCATTACCAGTTACTAAAGCATCTGCCTCAATCATGTCTTTTGACACTTTTAGAAATATTTGACCATATTTGGACTTCAGGGAATTTTCCTCCTTCCTGGCACAATGCCATTGTAATCCCCATACCAAAGCCTGGTCGGGATCACACAGACCCCTCAAATTATCGCCCTATATCGTTAACCAGTTGCGTTTGTAAAACCATGGAACGCATTGTGAACAATAGATTAGTTTGGTATTTGGAAACCAACAATCTAATTTCAGATATTCAATGTGGTTTCAGGAAAAACCGAAGTACTATTGACCATTTAGTACGATTAGAATCCTGTGTTAAGAATGCCATTGTTAATAAGCAACACGTAGTATCAATTTTCTTTGATCTGAGAAAGCTTATGATACTACTTGGAAGTACGGCATTTTGAAGGATTTACATGATTTCGGTTTGAGAGGTCGTTTACCTCGTTTTATCTCACACTTTTTAACAAACAGGCAATTTCAAGTCCGAGTGGGTTCAACCCTGTCTGACCATTACCATCAGGATCAGGGTGTCCCACAAGGCAGTATTTTGTCTGTCACGTTATTTAGTATTAAAATAAACAGCCTGTCAAGGGTTTTAAATGATTCAATTGATGGATCACTTTTCGTGGATGATTTTAATGTTTCTTGTCGTGGTAAAAATATGCATACAATAGAGAGGCAACTACAACTATGTCTCAATAAAATTCATAAATGGTCAATTGAAAACGGTTTTAAATTTTCTAAATCCAAAACTAATTGTATACATTTTTGTAGAAAATATAAACCGCATAAAGACCCGGAACTGTTTCTCAATGGCACTCCCATCAAAGTTGTAAAGGAGGCCAAGTTCTTGGGTTTAATTTTTGACTATCATTTAACGTTTCTGCCGCATATTAAATCTCTTAAAACTAAATGCCTGAAGGCACTTGACTTGTTGAAAGTTGTTTCAAATTCTAAGTTGGGAGGGGATCAAGCCACTCTCCTACACCTATATCGATCATTGGTCCGCTCGAAACTTGATTATGGCTCCATCGTATATGGTGGAGCCTGCAAGAGCAACTTAAATACTTAGATTCTGTCCATCACCAAGGTCTAAGACTTTGTCTTGGATCCTTTAGAACTTCTCCTGTTGACAGTCTCTACGTCGAGGCAGATGAACCATCTCTTACACAACGCCGTATAAAATTGTCCTTGCAGTATATAACAAAACTTTATTCTAACGAGTCTAACCCTGCATTTAACTGTGTTTTTCATCCTTTTTATGAGGATTTATACAACAAAAAACCTTCTCTTGTTCCACCTCTTGGTTTAAGAATTAAACCATTCATTTCTGATGCCGGCGTTGAGCTGGAAACTATAGCTCCTTCCCGTCTTCTTTCTTCTCCTCCTTGGCAGTTGGTTAGACCACAAGTTGACCTAACATTAACAGCATTTAAAAAGCAGAAACTAATGAATTACAATATAAACAAGAATACAATCAATTAAAAGTAAATATAATACATATACACCCTTATTTACAGATGGGTCCAAGGATGGTGGCGGTGGCATGTGCCACTGTCATGGATCCAGAACCATCTCTTCTCGTTTACCAGATAACAGCTCTATTTTTACAGCAGAAGCAAACGCCATATTAACAGCATTAAAATATATTAAAAACACCCTAAATATCAACAATATATCATCTTTTCTGACTCTCTTCTTGCCTTCAGGCTATTAAAAATATTTCTTGTAAACATCCACTTTTATTAGAAATTATTGAATTATATAATGAGCTTGCTACTGGCCAATGCGACATCGTCTTTGTTGGCTACCCAGCCATGTTGGCATTTCTGGGAATGCAATGGCCGATCTTGCTGCTAAGGCAGCACTTCACAAATCTGTGACACCACTTCTTATTCCATACTCTGATTACAAAGCCAGCATTAGAACCTACATCCGTGATCTGATGCAAAAAAAGTGGGACACCCAAGTAGGTATCAATAAATTACATGAAATAAAACCCTATATCGGTTACACTTACTTGGGTTGTCAGTCCAGATTTGAAGAGGTCATCATGCGACGATGTCGTATTGGCCACACTAGATACACTCATGGGTGCCTATTGCAGGGTGAGGATCCTCCGTTTTGTATCCCTTGTGATGAGAACACCACGGTCAAGCATGTCCTGCTTGACTGTGTTGAATTCTCCATCATAAGGGGTAGATATTTTAATGTCAAAACAATAAAGGACCTTTTTAGTAATGTTAACTATCATTTAATCATTGATTTTTTAAAGGAGATAGATCTGTTAAATGAATTATGATATATGTTTTGTAGAGAGATAAGGTTTTATAATTGGTAGTTTAGATTATCAACTTAGATTGTTAGTGGCTGTACCCTCAAAGGGGGTTGAAGTATTGTAAAATTATTGTCCTCCTGAGGGGGTACGTAAGTCCCAACACATTTAGAGTAAATTTAGGCTTACCACGTTTTTAATCGTAGAATATGTGTGCTTTTAATTTATGGCTAGATTTCTCTTCTGTCGCCAATGGCTGAAGGGATGGTGTAAATCCAACTAGGATCCATGTAGGTAGCAAAAGTAATGTAAGTCCCCATGGATCCTAGTATGGTGATCTACCTTCAGTTATTGGCGATCTATAGTCCGTTTTTATATTGTATTGTCATTTCAAATTAACATATTTTAGTTTAATTGCTGGTTTTACAAACATATCTGTGATATTCTAGTTGTTTTACTGCCCTTCGTTGGCAGTTTTTTTTATATTATACACATATTCCATTTCAATCTCAAATGTTCTCGTCACGATATGGCTGAAATATTGCCGATGTGACGTTAAATAATAACTCACTCACTCACTCACTATCTGGATACAGGGCACAGTGAACATCATCAGTCTTCAAATAGTAGGTTGTACTCGTCCTCGATTATATGTCGATATGCCAGGGCTTACCATCACAGATGTTTCTCTAGGTATGACAGTCACCTTCCTTTCTGTAGCGCCTGGTGTTTGTCATTTTTGTGCATATGATGACACATCATGGGTACATTCTGAAAATTGTCTCCGTGACACCTGCAAGGACACTGGCAGCTACTTCAATTTACCCATCTCTCGTGATGGTAATATATGCATGGTGTTATTTTGTTTATACAATTTTCGGGACGAAATTTTCAAAGAACAGGGGGATACTAATAACATGGAGGAAACGGGCAAAAGTTCCAAATATTTTGTGACTGTATATGTTATTGAAACCTGGAAATGTTACATACAGACTAAATGACTCCAGTCTTTAACCTGCAAAGAGTCACATTGCTAACGAACGTCCGAGACCAGTATCGTACATTGTGTTGGTTGATCAAGATAGGCAAATCTGCTCCACTGTGAACTTCAACACTCATCAACGCCGTTGTCAGCAATACGTTTATCAAAATTATTATGTAATCATGTCACGATAGAGTATAACAATCTTATCGTCAGTCGAGTTGGGCAATATGATCTAGATAACGCAACTGAAGTTCACAATAACAACTTTATCGTCAATTTAATCAGTAAATGTATTTATCTATGATAGCTGGAATATGTATGCAATTGGGACGACTTTCATTCACAGATCATCCTGTGTAAGAAACTCGTCATGTATTTACTCAGGCACTTTCTTCTACTTCGTTAAAATCTTTAACATATTTTGTCATCCCTAAAATCTTTATGCTATTACATGTATGTCCCAAGTTCAATCTATCGGTATCATAAAAATATTGTCCTCAAAGTAAATTTAACATTACCAGACTTTTACAATGTAGTATTTTTGTGATTTTTAATCAAGGCTAAATTTTCCTGCAATCGCCAGCGGCTGAAGGGATGGTGTAAATCCAACTAGGGTCCATGCTGGTAGCAATGGTACTGTCCCCATGTATGGTGATGTACCTTCAGTTGGTGGTGATCTATAGCCTTTTTATATTATGTTTTGTCCAAATAGTCCTATTATCTTCTTAACTTTACATGCAGATTTTAATGCTGTGATAATCTAGCTGTTTTACTGTCCTTTGACGACAGGTTGTATAATATATAGTAAGGTCTTCAGGCCCATATAACACGCAATACAGGTGTACAAATAAGAGACTTTTACTTGACGAAGACTAAGACGAGACTGACTACAATTGAGAAACAATCACACGACACAGTTGACGAGTCCACGTGCAGGCGCACGCTATTGATGGATGCGTTCGTGCGATGCTGTACAAATACCGGGAACAACCTCACATCCCTCCCCTCTCAAGAAAGGTCTGGCACGACTTGATCAACACTAACGACGACTGTTTCTCTCGATGAACGAGGCACCCATGAAGGGCCACCTCCTCGTGGTGGGTGCTGGGTAACGCTAAGCGCCCTTCATCCCCCCGTTGTGGACCCGGGGGTATATTTGGTCCACCAACCTGTTTGCCGTGGGTTGTGTGTCGGTGGAGGACGGTAGCCTGGTGGTTGAGGGCAGTAGGAGCCTGGAACCGTGTTCCTATTGCCCAACACACCACTTCGGCCCTTACTTCACCTAGACGGGTGGTAGAATCGGCCCGATTCTATCAATCGGCTGGTCACGCCATGCCCTGAGCATGTGACTTTTGTATTTTTAAATTGTTACATTCATACCTGTTTCTTTAATGGACATAACAGACAACAGTTTCAAAAAACACCTTTGCCTAGAGACTATATGCCAGAAGGCGGTGGCTCATGGGCCAATCTGGCATTTTTGACCTCCAGATTCTATATGCCTTCAGGTATCTGTCTTGGGCTGAACCAACCTGACCTTTATTCTGTTTGGCAGAAATAGCTATCTGAGTCATTATTGCTTGAGTATAGCATTCCTGTAGCCCTGGTGTTTGTAGGCGGCTTCCACTATAACACTGTCCTTGTGGACACTCGATGGAGGGTGGGGAGCAGGGATGTCGAATAACCTTTCTTACATTATGGATACCTCAAATTTAACTGGTTCACGTTCTAAAACGAAAAGACGTCACATTGATGCAGATATAGCAACATCTTCCGACGAGGAATCTGTTCAAAATGTTGATTCTTGGCCACGTTTTCTAGTCGTTGAAGGCGTTAATAGTGAACCACTGAAAATCAATCCCTTCGTTGTTTCTAAATCTATTGAAGGAATTTGTGGTACAGTTAGAAATGTCACGCGTCTCCGCTCCGGTTCCCTGCTTGTGGAATGTACAAGGAGACAGCAGTCTCAGAATCTTTTAAAGGCACATCACTTTGCAAACACGGAGATCGTTGTGTCAGTGCACAAAACTCTCAATTCATGTCGGCACCCATGAAAGGCCACCTCCTCGTGGTGGGTGCTGGGTCACGCTAAGCGCCTTTCAACCCCCCGTTGTGGACCCGGGGGGGGATATTTTGGTCCACCAACCCGTTTGCCGTGGGTTGCGCCCCTGTGTCGGTGGAGGACGGGAGTCTGGTGGTTGAGGGCACTGGGAGCCTGGAACCGTGTTCCTTTTGCCCAACACACCACTTCGACCCTTACTTCACCTAGACGGGTGGTTGAACTGGCCCGGTTCAATCAATCGGCTGGTCACGCCAAGCCCTGTGCATGGGGAATATTTTTGCACATTTAAATTATAAATTGGTCTTGGTTATTTTGGTCTATTGTATATAAAGTATTGCTTACTTTCAACTGCCTAGAGTCCTATGCCAGAAGGCGGTGGCTCATGGGCCAATCTGGCAATGTTGACCTCCACATTCAATATGTGTCCAGTTACTTGTCATGGGCAGAACCACCCTGGCATTTGATTTGGTACACAAATATTGCTATATGTGTCATATTTGCTGGCGTATAACATCCCTGTATCCCTGGTGTCGGCATCTAGGAGATCCGGTGCTATATGACATCGTCCTTGTTGACACTCCATGGTGGGTGGGGAGCAGGGATGCTGAATTATTTCGTTCTCATTATGGCATCCCCACAAGCTGGTTCATCTCGTTATGAAAAAAAGAGGCGTCTGGTTGAAATAGATCGTCCAGCTCAAAATGTTTCTGTACACTTGGATTCCTGGGCTCGATTTCTTGTGATCGAGTCTAAGGACTTTCTACCGATCAAACTTAATCCCTTCGCTATTTCGAAAGCTATCTCTGGAATCTGTGGAGAGGTAAAGAACGTTACCCGTCTCCGTAGTGGCTCGCTTCTGGTGGAGTGTGCACGGAGACAGCAATCTCTCAATCTGCTGTCTATCACGACCTTTGCCAATATCGAGGTTGCTGTGTCTGTGCACAGAACGTTGAACTCTTGCCGCGGTATCATACGAGACCGAGCTCGTTGTCTCTGTGATATGTCAGAGGAGGAGATAGCTCTAGAACTTGAGGAACAAGGAGTTACAGCGGTGAAACGTTTCACCTTCAAGAAAGAGGGTAATATCACTCAAACTAACACCTATCTCTTGACTTTTTCGCGATCTTCCCTTCCACAGTCAATAAAAGCAGGTTATGTTAACATCGGGGTGGATGTGTATGTCCCCAATCCACTCCGGTGTTACAAGTGTCAGCATTTCGGTCATGGGTCTCACTCGTGTCGAAACTCTGTGGTGTGTCACCGCTGTGGTGACAATCATGAGAGTACAGATTGCGTGAATGATTATAAATGCGCAAACTGTGAAGGCCCACATGCTGCTTCATCCAGGTCGTGCCCTGTTTATCAAAGGGAATCAAAAATAATGAAAATCAAATGCGAAAAAAACCTTTCCTACCTTGAAGCCAAAAAACTGTTCACAAGTCAGAATTCAACTCCATTGAATATATCTTATTCTGCTGCAGTCTCCCGCACTGTAGCAACATCCTCTACTGCTTGTCAGACTGACTTGACGTGGGTCAAGTCAGAAAGACCTGTCTATTCAGCAAACCCACCTACTTCACCAGTCACTCAGTCTACTTCTGGGTCTCAGACTGGAATTCAGCCTGCGACATCAAAGACGTCTGATTCACAGCCATCTACTTTTCAACCAGCTACTGACCAAATCAAAAAGAAAAAAGGAAAAAAGTTAAACAGAAAACAACCACCTATTGTCTCTTCACCTTCCGAGGTTCCTCTTCAAAACCCGTTTGAACCTCTAGACATGGAGGTTGCTCTGTCCTCACAGGACAGGCGGAGGGATAGCTCCTCCTCACATACCCGTGAACGATCCCCAATTGAGCCACCATGACTCAGTTAGCCAATATAATTCAGTGGAACTGCAGAGGACTTAAAAGTAACTTTAACGAAATACAGTTACTAATTCAAGATTTTCGCCCGTCAGCATTATGTCTCCAAGAGACATATCTAAAAAACACAGATAATTTTGATTTACGACAGTACAGTGATTATCACTCATTCTCTCCTCCAGGAGATAGAGCAACAGGAGGTGCTTCCATTTTGGTGCGGCAGGGTGTCATACATAGCCCTGTCCCACTTAATACAAATCTTCAGACAGTTGCTGTTCGTTTAACCCTGCACATTGCATTGACCCTGTGCAGCTTGTATATTCCTCCTTCATCAAATATTCGACAATCGGATCTTCAAAATCTCTATGATCAGCTTCCAAAGCCATGTGTTATCATGGGCGACCTGAACGGACACAACCCGCTTTGGGGAAGTGTCCATACTAACAATAAAGGCAAAATCCTTGAGGAATTCATTTCCGATAATAATTTATGCATTTTCAATGACGACTCTGCCACTTATTTACATCCAGCTACGGGAACATATTCTTCCCTGGATTTATCTCTAGTTGATTCCAACTTATATGACGAATTTGAGTGGATGGTACATGATGACCTATGTGGGAGTGATCACTTCCCCACCATTCTCAAAAACATCAACCCTGGTGCTGATCCATCTGTATCAAGAAGGAACTTCGCCAGGGCTGATTGGTCATTATATAAGAGCCTGTGTGTTGAACACTTGAAGCATGATCTTTTTCGGAACAGTGAAGATCCTATACAGTCGTTTTCGGATATACTAAATCACATTGCTGACAAAACAATTCCAAAGTCCTCTACAGTTCCACTTATTCGTAGACCATGGTTCAATGATGAATGTAAACAGGCCAGAAAATGTAGGAAGAAAGCCGAAAAATATTTTCGCAAACACCCTACTGTCCATAATCTAGACAAGGTCAAAATTACTAATGCTAAGGCTAGACGTTCTTTTAAGCAAAATAAGCGTCAGTCTTGGCGAAATTATGTTTCTAAAATAAATTCGCGTACACCTATGTCAAAAGTGTGGAACATGATCCAAAGAATAAAGGGCAAGGTTCCAAATCTACCGTTCATCATTTGAAGGACGGTGATAATTTATTGACTAATAAAACTGACATTGCAAATAAACTTGGTGAAACTCTTGCCAAGCATTCATCTTCATCTAATTATGTCCCTGAGTTTCAAACGTATCAGAAACAACAGGAGAAGAAAAAAATAAATTTTATCTCAGACAACAGTGAAGATTATAACGAACTATTTTCGTTACATGAGCTCCATACCGCCCTTGAGCAAGCTCACGATACAGCAACAGGAGCTGATAATATTCACTATCAGCTCTTGAAGCATTTGCCCGAATCATGTTTACAAATCCTTTTAGACATTTTTGATCAAATATGGACTTCAGGGAATTTCCCAACTTCGTGGCGTGATGCCATTGTTGTTCCTATTCCAAAGCCTGGCCGGGATCATACTGATCCGTCGAATTACAGACCAATCTCTTTAACGAGTTGCGTCTGTAAAACCATGGAACGAATAGTCAATAATAGATTGACATGGTATCTTGAAACCAATAACCTTATAACCAACATTCAATGTGGTTTCAGGAAAAATCGTAGTACCATTGATCATTTGGTACGTTTAGAATCCTTTGTAAAAAATGCTATAGTAAATAAACAACATGCAGTATCAATCTTCTTTGATCTTGAGAAAGCTTATGATACAACCTGGAAGCATGGCATTTTGAAGGATTTACATGATTTTGGTTTGAGAGGCCGTTTGCCTCTTTTTATATCACAGTTTTTAAAAGACAGGCAGTTTCAAGTCCGAGTGGGTTCAACCCTGTCTGACCATTACAATCAGGATCAGGGTGTCCCGCAAGGCAGTATTTTGTCTGTCACATTGTTTAGTATCAAGATCAACAGTTTATCCAAGGTTTTAAATGATTCAATCGATGGATCACTTTTTGTGGATGATTTTAACATTTCTTGTCGCGGTAAGAATATGCATACCATTGAACGGCAACTGCAGTTGTGTTTAAATAAGATAAATAAATGGTGTCTTGAAAACGGTTTTAAATTTTCTAAATCAAAAACTAATTGTCTACACTTCTGTAGAAAATATAAGCCTCATAAAGACCCAGAACTGTTTTTAAATGGCACTCCCATCAAGGTTGTAAAAGAGGCCAAGTTCTTGGGTCTGATTTTCGACTCCCATTTAACCTTTCTTCCGCATATTAAATCCCTAAAGACTAAATGCCTGAAGGCACTCGATTTATTGAAAGTCGTGTCTAATTCAAGGTGGGGAGGGGATCAAGCTACGCTCCTACACCTTTACAGATCACTTGTCCGCTCGAAGCTTGATTACGGCTCTATCGTATATGGTGGGGCCTGTAAAAGCAACTTAAAACTCTTAGATTCAGTCCACCATCAAGGTCTGAGACTTTGTCTTGGGTCCTTCAGAACATCTCCTGTTGACAGTCTCTACGTCGAGGCAGATGAGCCTTCTCTTACCCAACGCCGTATAAAATTATCATTACAGTATATTACGAAGCTATATTCTAATGAGTCTAATCCTGCGTTTCACTGCATCTTCACTCCTCTTTATGAGGATTTGTATAACAAAAAGCCTTCTCTTGTTCCGCCTCTTGGGCACAGAATTAAACCATTCCTTTCTGCTGCTGGCATTGAGCTGGAGAATATATCTCCTTTTCGTCTTCTTTCTTCTCCTCCTTGGCAATTGGTGAGGCCAGACGTTGACTTAACATTAACCACATTTAAAAAATCAGAAACTAATGATTTACAGTATAAACAAGAATTTAGTCAATTAAGAAATAAATATCATACCTATAAATCCTTATATACAGATGGATCCAAGGATGGTGGCGCGGTTGCTTGTGCCACTGTCATTGGGTCCAAAACAATATCTTCCAGACTACCCAATGACAGTTCAATTTTCACAGCAGAAGCAAACGCAATACTAACAGCTCTTAAATATATTAATAAACACCGTAAATATGAGCAATACATCATCTTTTCCGATTCTCTTTCTTGTCTTCAGGCTATTAAAAATCTTTCTTGTAAACATCCACTTTTATTAGAAATTATTGAATTGCATAATGAGCTTGCTACTGGCCAATGCGACATCGTCTTTTGTTGGTTACCCAGCCACGTTGGCATTTCTGGGAATACAATCGCTGATCTTGCTGCTAAGGCAGCACTCAATAAATCTGTGACACCACTTCTGATCCCATACTCTGATTACAAAGCTATCATTAGAACCTACATCCGTGATCTGATGCAAAAGAAGTGGGACACCCAAGTAGGTATTAATAAATTACATGCAATAAAACCCTATATCGGTTACACCTACTTGGGTTGTCAGTCCAGATTTGAAGAGGTCATCATACGACGATGTCGTATTGGCCACACACGATATACTCATGAGTACCTATTAAAAGGTGAGGATCCTCCGTTTTTATCCCTTGTGATGAAAGAATCACGGTCAAGCATGTCCTACTTGACTGTGTTGAATATTCCATCACAAGGGATATTTATTTCAAAGTAAAAACTATGAAAGATCTTTTTAGTCATATAAGTTCTCATTTAATTATTGCCTTTTAAAAAAATTAGACTTGCTAACTGATTTGTAAATAGATATATATTTTATTATTGGTAGTTTAAATTAGTAACTGAGATTGTTAGTGGCTGTACCCTCAAAGGGGGTTGAAGTAGCGTAAAATTATTGTCCTCCTGAGAGGGTACGTAAGTCCCAAAGCATTCAAACTAAATTTAAATATACCATTAGTTTTAATCGTAGAATATGTGTTATTTTAACTTATGGCTAATTTGTCAAAACTTGCTGACGGCTGAAGGGATGGTGTAAATCCAGCTAGGGTCCATGCAGGAAGCAAATGTACTGTAAGTCCCCATGGTCCCTAGTATGGTGATCTACCTTCAGTTGTTAGCGATCTATAGCCCATTTTTATATTGTGTTGTCCCCCATTGTTATAGATTCAATTACTAGTTTTACATATATATCTGTGATAATCTAGTTATTTTACTGTCCTTCGTTGGCAGAATTTTATAACTTCACTCAAATTGTTGATATATTTATAACTTGCTTTAGTCACGATATGGCTGAAATATTGCCGATGTGACTTAAAATCTTAACTCACTCACTCACTCAATTCATGTCGAGGTATTGTCCGAGATCGTGCCAAGTGCCTCTCAGACATGTCCGAGGAGGAAATTGTGACAGAACTGAAGCCCCAGGGTGTATCATCAGTGAAACGATTTACAAGGAAAGATGGTGACAATATTGTAAATACCAATACATACCTGTTCACCTTTGCCCTCACAAAGATCCCTACATCGATCAAAGCCGGGTATTTCAACATCGGAGTTGATGTATATATTCCTTACCCCCTCCGATGTTATAATGTCAAAGATTCGGACACGGAGCTAAATCATGTCGTAACGCCCAAGTTTGCTCCCGCTGCAGTAAACAACACGAAAGCACAGAGTGCACAGAGTGCACAGATGATATCAAATGTGCAAATTGCAGTGGAACTCACATGTCCTCTTCAAAATCATTTTCCCTCTTTCGTCACGCAGACACAAATATTAAAATTAAAATATACCAATGACATTTCGTTCACCGAGGCCCGGAAATTGGTAACAAATGCACCAACCACTCCTCCTTCACTGACTTATTCCACTGCAGTTTCCTCTACTCCTCTCACGTCACGATATGGCTGAAATATTGCCGATGTGACGTTAAATAATAACTCACTCACTCACTCTACTCCTCTCAAATCTGATAATGGTTGACAAACTGCTACTAGCTGGGTATCAAACGATCATAAAATACTGTATCCAATCGATGCTGAAGACTCACTCACTTCATCTGCTTCGTGATCCCGTGATTGTGGCTGACTGTGTACATGCCGAGAAAACGAATAGAACTCTAACTGCAAAAGAACGAAAACAACAACGGAAAAAAGAACCAAGGTCCCCTAAAAATATCAAGGTCCCGTATACCTCAACAGCCTCTCTGGATGTTCATAACGTCTTTGAACCTCTAGATATGGAAGTCAATCCATCGCTGCCTTTGCAGCATAGAGGGCAATCCAACCCCTCACTATCTCCAGTTAAGCCACCATGAGTGGCTTTCCCACTATAATACAATGGAATTGTAGAGGACTTTGGAACAATCTAAATGATCTTCAACTTTTAACACAGGATTTTAAACCATCAGCATTTTGTTTGCAAGAAACTTTTCTCAAAAGCACAGATAAATTTGACCTAAGACATTATGATTCACACCATAGCTTTTCCCCTCCAGGGGATAAAGCTACTGGCGGTTCTTCTGTTTTAGTGAGGCAGGGCATCATTCATAGCCCTGTTCCTCTCAATACCCCTCTCCAGGCTGTTGCAGTTCGAATAACATTAAATGTTGTTTTCACATTATGTTCTTTGTACATTCCACCGTCGACTTGCCTTCAACAGTCTGCACTTCAGGCGCTATATGACCAGCTCCCTAAGCCCTGTGTCATCATGGGAGATTTAAATGGTCATAACCCACTTTGGGGTAGTAATGACAGCAATACAAAAGGTAACGTACTGGAGGATTTTTTCTTAAACAACGATTTATGCATACTCAACGATGGTTTGCATACATATCTACATCCAGGAACTGGAACTTACTCTTGTCTGGATTTATCCATTGTTGACTCTCATTTACTGAGTGAATTTGAATGGTCAGTTCACGATGACCTCTGTGGAAGTGACCATTTTCCCACCCTGTTAAAATCTGTGACACCTTCTGATGTTCCTCGGTCATCACGGTGGAACTTTGCTAAAGCTAACTGGGATTTGTATGAAACTCGTTGTTCTACTAAACTAACACCTGGTGCTTTTCTTGATGTTTCCGACCCTGTAGCACTCTTCTCTAACGAACTTCTGAAGATAGCTGATGAATGTGTTCCGAAGTCCTCTTCAAATCAACACATACGCAAAGCATGGTTTACTACTGACTGCAAACAAGCTAGGAAAGGCCCGGAAGAAAACTGAACAGTATTTCCGTCGCCATCCTATGGTCCATAATTTAAATAAGTTCAAAATGTTTAATGCTACAGCAAGGCGTACTTTCAAACAAAACAAACGCCAGTCTTGGCGAAATTATGTTTCAAAATTAAATTCACGTACGTCAATGTCAAAGGTATGGAACATGATACAGAAAATCAAAGGGAAAGGTTCTAAATCTAGTATTCACCATCTTAAAGATGGGAATGAATTATTGACTACTACATCAGATATTGCTAATAAACTTGGTGAGACTCTGGACAAACATTCTTCCTCATCTAACTATGTACCTGCATTCCAAAAATATCAAAAACAGCAAGAAAAGAAATCTATTAATTTTACTTCAGATAATGGGGAAGATTACAACGAAACCTTTTCGATACATGAACTTCATACTGCTCTTGACCAGGCTCATGATACTGCTTCAGGAGCTGATGGTATACATTATCAACTCCTAAAACATTTACCTGAATCATGTCTAGAGACACTTGTGAATATTTTTGACGAAATTTGGACAACTGGTAACTTTCCTTCATCCTGGCGTGATGCCATCGTTGTACCCATACCAAAACCTGGACGTGATCATACCGATCCATCTAATTATAGGCCCATTTCTTTGACTAGCTGCGTTTGCAAGACCATGGAACGCATGATCAATAACAGATTAACTTGGTACCTAGAATCTAATAATTTAATCAACTATTCAATGTGGTTTTCGTAAAAATCGCAGTACCATTGACCATTTTCTTTCTCGGTAAGAATATGCATACTATAGAACGGCAACTACAGTTGTGTTTAAATAAAATACATAAATGGTGTCTTGAAAACGGCTTTAAATTTTCTAAATCAAAAACTAATTGCAAACATTTCTGCCGTAAATATAAACCACATAAAGACCCAGAACTGTTTTTAAATGGCACTCCCATCAAGGTTGTAAAAGAGGCCAAGTTCTTAGGTCTCACTTTCGACTCCCATTTTACTTTTCTTCCGCATATCAAATCTCTAAAAACTAAATGCCTGAAGGCACTCGATTTATTGAAAGTCGTGTCTAATTCAAGGTGGGGAAGGGATCAAGCTACGCTCCTACACCTTTACAGATCACTTGTCCGCTCGAAGCTTGATTATGGCTCCATCGTATATGGTGGAGCCTGTAAAAGCAACCTAAAACTCTTAGATTCAGTCCACCATCAAGGTCTGAGACTTTGTCTTGGGTCCTTCAGAACTTCTCCTGTTGACAGTCTCTACGTCGAGGCAGATGAACCTTCTCTTAACCAACGCCGTATAAAATTATCTTTACAATACATTACTAAACTATATTCTAGCGAGTCTAACCCTGCATATAACTGTGTCTTTCATCCCCTCTATGAGGACTTATACAACAAAAAACCTTCTCTTGTTCCGCCTCTTGGGCACAGAATTAAGCCATTCCTGTCTGCTGCCGGCATTGAGCTGGAAAATATAGCTCCTTCCCGTCTTCTTTCTTCTCCTCCTTGGCAATTGGTTAGGCCTGAAGTTGACCTAACTCTGACAAAGTTTAAGAAATCTGAAACTAATGAATTACAATATAAACAAGAATATAATCAACTAAAAACTAAATATAATACACACAAATCCTTATTTACAGATGGGTCCAAGGACGGTGGCGCGGTGCCATGTGCCACTGTCATTGGATCCAGAACAATATCTTCTAGAATACCAGATAACAGCTCCATTTTTACAGCAGAAACAAACGCCATCTTAACAGCTCTTAAATATATTCACAGACATCCCAAACATAAACAATATATAATATTTTCTGACTCTCTTTCTTGCCTTCAGGCTATTAAAAATCTCTCTTGCAAACATCCAATTTTCATTGAAATAATCGAATTATATAATGATCTTGCTACTGGCCAATGCGACATCGTTTTCTGTTGGTTACCCAGCCACGTTGGCATTTCTGGGAATACAATGGCCGATCGTGCTGCCAAGGCAGCACCCAACAAATCTGTGACACCACTTCTTATTCCTTACTCTGATTACAAAGCTTGCATTAGAACCTACATCCGTGATCTGATGCAAAAGAAGTGGGACACCCAAGTAGGTATCAATAAATTACATGCAATAAAACCCTATATCGGTTACACCTACTTGGGTTGTCAGTCCAGATTTGAAGAGGTCATCATACAAGATATACGCATGAGTACCTATTAAAAGGTGAGGATCCTCCGTTTTGTATCCCTTGTGATGAACGAATCACGGTCAAGCATGTCTTGCTTGACTGTGTTGAGTACTCCATCACAAGGGATATCTATTTCAAATCCCGAACTATGAAGGATCTTTTTACTAATATAAGTCCTCATTTAATTATTGCTTTTTTAAAAGTATTAAATTTGTTAACTGATTTGTAAATAGCTAAATATTTTATGATTGGAAGTTTGAATTAGTAACACAGATTGTTAGTGGCTGTATCCTCGAGGGGGGTTAAAGTACTGTAAAATTATTGTCCTCCTGAGAGGGTACGTAAGTTCCAAAACATTCATAGTAAATTTCACCTTTCCGTTTTTTAATCGTAGAATACCTGTTCTTTTAATGTATGGCTAGATTTGCTAAATTGCTAACGGCTGAAGGGATGATGTAAATCCAGCTAGGGTCCATGCAGGAAGCAAATGTACTGTAAGTCCCCATGATCCCTAGTATGGTGATCTACCTTCAGCTGTTGGCGATCAATAGCCTGTTTTTTAAATTGTATCGTCTTGTATAGTTCAAATGTTTTAGATTTTGTTACTAGTTTTATATCTATATCTGTGATCATCTAGTTATTTTACTGTCCTTCGTTGGCGGAATTTTATACTTTCACTTAAATTGTTGATATATTTAGAACTTGCTTTAGTCACGATATGGCTGAAATATTGCCGATGTGACTTAAAATCTTAACTCACTCACTCACTCACTCGATGAACGATCAGATGACTTGACTTGTAGGAACTCACCATAACACTTGGATACCACAAATCCGGACTTGAAATGTTGTTTCTTGAACTTGTGTCCTCCTAATATTTTGACTGCAACACGATCACCAACATTCAACATCCTTGACACTCTTTGTGATGTCTGCTCCTGATGATGTAATTTAGCCGACGTATGGGATTCGACACACATATCCCACACCTCTACACAGCTATCCATCTCCCCCACAGAGGAAACATCGTCCGACACTAAATGATGAATCAAACTGTTACGACCAAACATAACAAAATAGGGTGCGAAACCCTTGGTACGATTTAACAACGAATTATGTGCTAACACAATTTCTGGCAAAACTCTGTCCCACGTTTTGTCACACTCTGCTGTTTTCACTAAAGAAGTTTTTAATGTCCTGTGAGCTCTTTCAACTGGATTAGCCTGAGGTCTAGCAACTGGAGTATAACTGCATCTAATTCCCCACTTGGAAGTAAACACACAAAACTCTTTTGATGTAAAAACAGTACCATTATCCATATGTAAAACACTGGGTGGACCGAATATGGAAAACAGACGTTCAAGCACTGTTGTTGCACTAGATGTCGTCGCCGTACGAACTGGAAAGGCGAAAAATATCCTACTCAAATCATCTAAACACATACAAATAACCACAAGACGAACGTGGAATTGGGCCAACAAAATCACAATGAAGAACCTCCCAAGGACGCGAAGCAGTAACAGTAACACCTAACGGAGACCTTGCTATAACATGTGGACCCTCTATACACACAGTACATTTCTCCACTATTTCAGCTACCTCACGTTGTGTAATTGAAGAATCAACTTTTTGTGCTAATTGTCACGTTCTTTTTACACCAAAGTGACCCAGTTCATGTGCTTTGAGAATAATATGACGTCGTTTTTCTTGACCTCTAGTCACAGGTAACACTGGTAATTCATTGGCGTCTTCAACAGGCATAAAACTCAAAACACCACTTGGAATGTTTTCATTCCCTGCAATGTGATCAATGTCAAATGAGAACTCAGAAAGTTCTAAACTCCATGGCGAATTTCTCTGATTTTGATGTCAAAATGTATGTCAGAGGTTTATGATCTGTTCTCAAAGGAAACGTCTTCCCGAACACATAGGGTCGAAATTTCCTAACAGCCCAAATTATCGCCAGTGCTTCTCGATGGATAGTGGAATAATTTCGTTCAGTTTTGGAAAGTTTCTTTGAAGCATAACTGATGGGATGGTCATCTTGCAAAAGCACTCCCGCTAAACCTGTCTTACTAGCATCTGTTTGTATTATGAATTGCGACGCCTCTGCACTAAAATCAGGATGTCTCAAAACAGGGTAAGACGTCAAGATCAACTTGAGCCTATCAAAAGATTCCTGATGTGGCGACTGCCAACAGTAGACATGCTTTTCAACAACACGACTGAGAGGCATAATAAGATCTGAAAAATTTGGAATGAACCTCTGAAAGTACGTTGCAAGGCCTACCAACGAACGAACTTCTTCCCATGAAGTCGGAACCGGAAACTGCCTGATTGCTTCCAAACCTTTCTTTCCTGGACTCACACCTGAAGCATAAATCTCATAACCTAGATATTGGACACTCTCCATGAAGACATTCAGCTGCTGACTTTAAGGAACAAACCAGTTGACGAGTCCACGTGCAGGCGCACGCTATTGATGGATGCGTTCGTGCGATGCTGTCCAAATACCGGGAACAACCTCACAATATACATATTCTTTATTAACATCAAATTTGTCCTCGTCACGATATGCCTGAAACGAAACACTGCCGATGTAAATATCAACTCACTCACTCGCTCAATCTATCGCACCTTAACCATGTGTTTACAACTCTTGGCAATACATTCAGGTTTAAGTGGAACGTGGTATCCTTGCATATGTCTCTCAGATATTCTGTATTACTGTTTAGGATAGTGTATTTCAATACTGATTAACATTAGGCTGTTTGTGACTATTATAGAATGTATGAACGCCCACTGAGGTGATGTGTATAGTATGCCGGCTACGCTATATTTGATCATAAATGAAATATTGCATTACGTTGCGTACATTGTAGTATGTATCGTGTGACGAGTGAGTGAGTTAATATCTAACGTCACATCGGCAATATTTCGGCCGTATAGTGACGGGAACAAGGTAATTTACATCAATATTAAACACAATAAATTTAGAACATAAAAACCTGTCATCGAAGGACAGTAAAAATACTAGGGCATAACAGATGTAAGTTTAAAACTAGTACACTATCATACAATTAAATCAATAGAGACAGTACAAAATAAAAACGGGCTATAGATCACCAATATTGTGTGACGAATCTGCATGTGATGTTTACGTAGTATTCTTCGCATAAATGTAATATAATAACTGATTGTGATCATGCTCTAATAATTTATTGTAAACATGTCTATCATTAACTGGCACCCATGAAAGGCCACCTCCTCGTGGTGGGTGCTGGGTCACGCTAAGCGCCTTTCAACCCCCCGTTGTGGACCCGGGGGGGATATTTTGGTCCACCAACCCGTTTGCCGTGGGTTGCGCCCCTGTGTCGGTGGAGGACGGGAGGCTGGTGGTTGAGGGCACTGGTTCCAGGAACAGTGTTCCTTTGCCCAACACACCACTTCGCCCCTTACTTCACCTAGACGGGTGGTAGAACTGGCCCGGTTCTATCAATCGGCTGGTCACGCCAAGCCCTGTGTATAGACTACATATCTATATATGTCATTGCACAAATCTGATTTGGAATTATTATAATTTCGGACTTGGCCTAAGTGTTCATCTAAAACTATTGTGATTTTGAACTATGATGTTATGAACTTTGCCTAGAGTCTTATGCCCAGAAGGCGGTGGCTCATGGGCCAATCTGGTGGATTAGTTATTTACAACTCTTCTGCTGGCGTATATCATCCGAGTATCCTTGGTGCTGCAAGATGGAGACCCACTTGTTTTTAGCATTGTCCTTGTGATACTCCGTGGTGGGTGGGGAGCTCGGATGATGAAATCTTACTAACTTACCATGGCTTACCTAAACCCCCCCAAAAAGACCAAGCGTCAACTTGACACTGATCCTGTTGAAACTGACCTCAGACTGCCCAACTCAATTGATTACTGGCCACGTTTTCTTGTGCTTGACACTATTGACAAGACACCTTTGAAGTTGAATCCTTTTGCCGTAGCTAAAGGTATACAAGGCATTGCTGGTGACGTCAAGAACATTAAGCGATTACGTTCTGGTGCTCTGCTGGTTGAGTGTGCAAAAAGGCACCAAGCCACCAACCTTATGAGTATTGATTCTTTTGTCGGCATTCCAGTCACAGTCTCTGCTCACAAAACACTCAACACGAGCAAAGGAATTATCAGGGATCGAGAACGATTGTTTGCAGACATGTCAGAGCTCGACATCGTCACTGAGATGAAGGATCAAGGCGTACTTTATGTCAAGCGTTTCACAACCCGTAGAAATGATGCAACTATAAAAACAAATACGTATCTATTTTCCTTCTCTTCTCCAAATGTTCCAAAATCACTAAAAGCAGGATACTGTAACATCAACGTTGAAATGTACATTCCAAACCCTCTTAGATGCTTCAAATGCCAAAAGTTCGGTCATGGGGTTAATACTTGCACATTGTCTGTTGTGTGTGCTCACTGTGGTGAAAAGACACATACAACAGAAGATTGTGACAGTAATGTCAAAAATGTACCAACTGTGAAGGGGATCATCCATCTTACTCTAAAACTGTCCTGTTTGGAAACATCAAATGGAGATAAATAGAATCAAATTTACGCAAAACATTAGTTTTGCCGATGCAAAACTAGTTCAAAGCTCAGAGCATAAGGAGAGCTATGCTTCTATCACCAAAACACCGTCAGAAGCAACCACTAGAATAACAAAGTCATCTGCATGCTGTCAGACAAACCTGACCTGGGTTAAATCCGAATCTCCTCTGATATTCTCACCTGCAATATCGACCCAAACAACAGAACCAGTTCCTACTACGTCTCAAAGACAATGTGAAACATCCTCTGATCTTGACACATCATCTCAGTCGTCATCAAAGTCTACACAGCCCCTTAAAGGCAAGGTAAGAAACCAGATAATTTGAAAAACAAAGTGGCAGAGCCCCAAAAGGGTCAGAAAGTCAAATCAACTTATACAACAAATATGGTTCCCTTGAGGACATGGACGTGTCGAAACTGTCCGTTCTAGGGCGCACAGCTTGTCGCCCAACAAAAAGTTCGGGAAGATCCCCAATAAATCCCCCAAAGATAGTTTATCACGATCATATTATACAGTGGAATTGTAGAGGACTGAGGACTAATTTCAGTGAATTACAACTTTTAGTCCAGGATTTAACTCCATCAGCGTTCTGTCTGCAGGAGACCTATTTAAAACAAACAGATGCTTTTGCCCTGCGTTCATTCAATGCATATCATTATTTTTCACCTCCGGGTGATAGGGCCACTGGGGATCTTCAATCCTAGTCAGACAGAACATTATCCATAGCCCTGTTGCTCTTACTACTAATCTTCAGGCTGTTGCAGTGCGACTTACTTTACACGTTGCGTTTACATTATGCTCTCTCTACATATCTCCGTCTTCAACATTTCACAAAACTGATCTTCAAGCTCTATATGACCAACTCCCGAAGCCCTGTATTATTATGGGAGATTTAAATGGGCACAACCCACTCTGGGGTAGTGCAAATACCAACGCTAAAGGTAAATTACTGGAGGAGTTTTGTTCCGATAATGATTTATGTCTTTATAATGATGGTTCCAACACATATTTACACCCTGGTACAGGAACTTATTCTGCTCTCGACTTGTCACTCACTAATTCAGAACTACTAAATGAATTTGAATGGTCAGTTCACGATGACCTATGTGGAAGTGACCATTTCCCTCCCGTACTAAAACCTGTAACTCCATCTGATGTACCTCCATCATCAAGGCGGAATTTTAAAAAGGCTAACTGGGCCTTATATGAAACACTGTGTGCTACAAAACTGAAACCTGAACTTTTTAGTGACGTTATGGATGCTATTAACTGTTTTTCCGATCAACTGACTACCATAGCTGATGAGTGTATACCACAGTCCTCTGCAAATCCACATATCCGAAAACCATGGTTCAACGATGAGTGCAAACAAGCTAGGAAGGCAAGGAAAAAAGCAGAACATTATTTCCGTCGCCATCCTATGGTGCATAATTTAAATAAATTTAAAATGTTAAATGCTAAAGCGCGGCGTACCTTTAAACAGAATAAACGCCAATCTTGGCAAAATTATGTATCCAAGATAAATTCTCGAACGCCCATGTCCAAGGTTTGGAACATGGTCCAGAAAATTAAAGGTAAAGGTTCTAAATCTAGTGTCCATCATCTTAAACATGGAGATCAATTACTTACAAATAAATCAGATATTGCGAATAAACTGGGTGAAACTCTTGCCAAACACTCTTCCTCTTCTAATTATGTGCCTAAATTCCAACAATATCAAAACAAGAAGAAAAGAAAACTATTAATTTCAATTCGGATAATGGGGAAGATTATAATGAAACATTTTCTATTCATGAACTCCATACTGCTCTTGAGCAAGCTCACGATACTGCTACAGGTGCTGATAACATACATTATCAGCTCCTGAAACACTTACCAGAGTCATCTTTAGAGACGCTCTTACACATTTTTGATGATATTTGGACGTCAGGGAAATTTCCTTCCTCATGGCGTGACGCTATAGTAGTACCAATACCTAAGCCTGGACGTGATCATACAGATCCGTCAAATTATCGACCGATTTCACTAACAAGCTGTGTTTGCAAAACCATGGAACGCATGATAAATAATCGACTTGTTTGGTACTTGGAAACTAATAACCTTATAACAGATATACAATGTGGTTTCCGTAAAAACAGAAGTACTGTCGACCACCTAGTGCGTTTGGAATCATTTGTTAAAAATGCACTAATTAATAAACAACACGCTGTGTCTATCTTTTTTGATCTTGAAAAAGCATATGACACGACGTGGAAATATGGCATATTAAGAGATTTACATGGCTTCGGATTGCGAGGCCGTTTGCCTCAATTTATAGCTAACTTTTTAAACGACAGACAATTTCAAGTCCGCGTGGGTTCTACCCTGTCTGATCATTACAATCAGGATCAGGGTGTTCCACAAGGCAGTATTTTGTCTGTTACCTTATTTAGTATCAAGATCAACAGTTTATCCAAGGTTTTAAATGATTCAATCGATGGATCTCTTTTTGTGGATGATTTTAACATTTCTTGTCGCGGTACAAATATGCATACTATTGAACGGCAACTGCAGTTGTGTTTAAACAAGATAAGTAAATGGTGTCTTGAAAACGGCTTTAAATTTTCTAAATCCAAAACTAATTGTATTCATTTCTGCCGCAAATACAAACCGCATAAAGACCCTGAACTATCTTTAAATGGCACACCCATCAAAGTTGTGAAGGAAGCCAAGTTCTTGGGTTTAATTTTTGACTCCCATTTAACCTTTCTTCCGCATATTAAATCCCTTAAAACTAAATGCCTGAAGGCACTTGACTTGTTGAAAGTTGTTTCAAACTCAAGGTGGGGAGGGGATCAAACTACACTCCTCCACCTATATAACTCATTGGTCCGCTCGAAACTTGATTATGGCTCCATCGTGTATGGTGGAGCCTGCAAAAGCAACCTAAACCTACTTGATTCTGTCCACCACCAAGGTCTGAGACTTTGTCTTGGGTCCTTTCGAACTTCTCCTGTTGACAGTCTCTACGTTGAGGCTGATGAGCCATCTCTTACACAACGCCGTATAAAATTAACTTTACAGTATATTACTAAACTTTATTCCAATGAGTCAAACCCTGCATATAACTGTGTCTTTAGTCCACTATATGAAGATCTGTATAACAAGAAGCCTTCTCTTGTTCCGCCTCTTGGTATAAGGGTGCAACCTTTCCTTTCTGCTGCTGGCATTGAGCTAGAACATATAGCTCCTTCCGTCTTCTTTCTTCTCCTCCTTGGCAATTGGTGAGGCCAGACGTTGACTTAACATTAACTACATTTAAAAAATCAGAAACAAATGAATTACAGTATAAACAAGAATTTAGTCAATTAAGAAATATATATAATACATACAAATCCTTATTTACAGATGGGTCCAAGGATGGTGGCGCAGTGGCATGTGCCACTGTTATTGATCGAACAATATCTTCTAGAATACCGGATAACAGCTCTATATTTACAGCAGAAGCAAACGCCATCTTAACAGCTCTTAAATATATTCAAAGACATCCCAAACATAAACAATATATAATATTTTCTGACTCTCTTTCTTGTCTTCAAGCTATTAAAAATCTCTCTTGCAAACATCCACTTTTAATTGAAATAATCGAATTATATAATGATCTTGTTACTGGTCAATGCGACATCGTCTTTTGTTGGTTACCCAGCCACGTTGGCATTTCTGGGAACACGATGGCTGATATTGCTGCTAAGGCAGCCCTCAACAAATCTGTGGACGCCACTTCTTATTCCATACTCTGATTATAAAGCCAGCATTAGAACATACATCCGCGATCTAATGCAAAAAGAAGTGGGACACCCAAGTAGGTATTAATAAATTACATGCAATAAAACCCTACATTGGTTACACCTACTTGGGTTGTCAGTCCAGATTTGAAGAGGTCATTATGCGACGATGTCGCATTGGCCATACTAGATATACCCATGAATATTTGCTTAAAGGCGAAGATCCTCCGTTTTGCATCCCTTGTGATGAAGAATCACAGTCAAGCATGTCTTGCTTGACTGCATTGAATATTCCATCACAAGGGATATATATTTCAAATCCAAAACTCTGAAGGATCTTTTTAATAATGTCAGTTCTCATTTAATTATTGCATTTTTAAAAAAATTAGATTTGTTGAGTGATTTGTAAATAGATATATATTTTATTATTGGTAGTTTAGATTAGCAACTGAGATTGTTAGTGGCTGTATCCTCAAAGGGGGTTGAAGTATTGTAAAATTATTGTCCTCCTGAGAGGGTATGTAAGTCCCGAAACATTTAGTCAATCTAAGTGTACCTGCTTTTTAATCGTAGAATAAGTGTGTTTTTAATTTATGGCTCGATGTCTCTTTTGTCGCCAATGGCTGAAGGGATGGTGTAAATCCAACTAGGGTCCATGCAGGTAGCAAAAGAAATGTAAGTCCCCATGGTTCCTAGTATGGTGATCTACCTTCAGTTGTTGGCGATCTTTTGCCCGTTTTTATATTGTATTGTCTTTGTAAATAAAATAGTTTTACATATTCATGCTAGTTTTAGACTCCATCTGTGATACTCTAGTTATTTTACAGTCCTTCGCTGACTGATACTTTAGCAACTTTAATTTATTATTTATATAAAACATTTCTCGTCACGATATGGCTGAAATATTGCCGATGTGACGTTAAATACTAACTCACTCACTCACTCACTATCATTAACTGATTATGTATTCATTCGGTGGCTGTGTAACCAACTCATTGTTTATTTATTCAGGTCTCATGTTGTCCGTGGGTTGGTATAGTGGAACACTCGCGTTTTAATAAAAGTAATATTCACCTTACACGTGCAAATGTTGACATGGCACTTACAGCAGCCGTAAGTATCTGTTTTATAATTTCACCTATCCCTAGCACCACGTGTAGAATATTCATGTTCTCGTGTTCTTAATGAGTACTCATCACGAGTTAAGCATCACGAGTTAAGTTATAATAATGTCAGGAAATAGAACGTATGCGTGGACAATCACATGGCAGAAGCTCGGTTATTACGAGGGTTAAGTCTTCAACTGACGGTTGAGAAAAAAACACACATGCGACGATGTCCTTTTGGCCATTCAAGGTATACTGATGAATATTTAATGAAAAGTGAGAAGCCTCCATTTTGTGCTTCTTGTGATGAAAGAATTACGGTTAATCATGTTCTTCTTGACTTTGTCAGTTTTCCATCACAAGGGATAAGTATTTCAATGTAATAACTTTATAAGGATCTTTTACTCAGTGTTCCAGTTCTCAGGTAATTACCGATTTTTTACCGATACAAATTGTGATGATCGGGTATTTTCAAACTGCTGCTGCTGGTAAATTTTGTATTGCTTAAAGTTGCCTGTTATCGGTAAATTTAATAAAATTGCAGTTAACATCTTTGTTTTTTTCTTTGTTCTCAGTTCTTATGCTTCTTCCGTATTTTCACAAACTTTTCTCCCGTGATTAATTTCAGTATTATTACCTTTTGATTTGGGACTAGACCGGAGACCAGTCTAAAATCAAGTGGCACCAATTACGTCATAATCAAAGGGCGGTAACTCTGGCCTGTTTAGCTCGGCAAACAAGGACCGCATGATGGCATAACATTTCAGCACTTATTTTGAGGGTTATACTTTTATTGTAAGAAAAATGAGTGTATAATTTCAAACACTGATAATAAAGAATTAAACTATTTCATTTTGTTTCATATAAGAATAAAATGTGATTTTATCGTGTACACTTCCCCTTTAAATAGAAAACAATCTGCACTAAATGACCATCGGGAAAGTCAATCACATCACAAGGCTGTGCTAGCACTCACGCATAGACAAGCTATGGCAGCATGCCAGAAATCCCAGACTGAGAAGAATGATGACAGACTCCTTGCGATGTGCAAAAACTGTGGATAGTGTTCCCCCTAGGCACATTTAGGAGGGCGCTGCGCCCTGCCCTTTGATTTTTGCGCCCTGCCCTTTTTGTTTTGCGCCCTGTCTTTTTCGCCTCAATCCCAGGTTTTTTTCCAGCTGTGCTTGATTTTACAACAACCCGTGTGTATTTTCCGGATTTTATTAAGGACGGAGTTCTCTCCCTTTCAAGGGGAGACGCAAAATTGTTTTGATAATGATTAGGAAAGTGACATTTAAACCATGGCGAGTCAAATGTGTTTAATTCGCTTTACAAATCACAATGCCTACCAAGGAAAGAATCAAAAGGAAAAGAGAAGAAGCGGTGAAGGTTGAAGCAAGGAAGTGTCGCCGACTAATAGATTTCTTCACTCCTAACAGGTATGTGCCTCTAAGTTCGTGATTTTTAGGCCGTTGATTTCCCTTTCCATTTCACATGCCTTTCAAATAAAACCTCCATTTATTAAAGACAACGATGTGTGAACTACATGGGGTGTACTTTTGGTACGTTTGGGGGACCGATATTCATGTGACTGCTGTTTAGGTGAAAATCTGAAACTCGAAAATGTCCGCCATTTTTAATCCATCGGCAATTTGAAATTGATCTTGAATTATTTTGTTGTTTGTCCTGGGAAATGAAATAGTTAATACAGCTTGCCTAACAGCTTCACATGGTAGCCTTGTTGTTAGTGTTTAGTGTCGATTTCATAAAAAAGTAAGTCTTGAAGGAGTAAAACTATTTTACGATTACAAACAATGGGAAGCCACACCCTTGTCGAAGCTCTCCACAGTAGATACTTACGTTCAGGTGTATTATTGTGTGATATTTTTGTTTTTAATAATTATGATTGCAAATTCAATATCTAAGAATATTTTGAATATGGTATATTAACTTTGTATATATTTTTTTTCAGACCGGACTTAGACGAGTCAGAGGTAGTTTCCTATGAAAACTCAAGGGCACACGAGACAGAGTCAGTTAATCCAACACAGAAGAAAGATTGTGGTCACAAGACAGCATTTGACACAAAGTGGCAACAAAACCGTCCCTGGTCGAGGTACTCAGAAGATGATAAAAGAAGGGAATGATGTTTTGTTCATTATGTTCTAAGTGGAACACCAAGGGCAGAAATGGACTTAATGTCGACCAAACACAGATTGAGTGGAGTCAAGTAAAGGAGCTTGACACCAGTTCACCCTCCACCATTTTGAAGACTCAAGCCTCAACTTGGAAACTTGAATCCAAACATTGTTCAATTACTGTCCATTCATGCAACTGTGATTGTCAACTTCTGAAGTTGAGAGTGTTCTCAAAAGTGAAACTGATTGTGACAGATCATAGAAACAGACTCAGTGTTCAAAATTGCAACAGACTTCTCATGAATAGCCTGAATGCATCGTCAGTTTCAGACATTGACTTGAAGAAAGTTGTGAACAGATACTTGGCAAGAAGGAAAAGGAGACTGTAAATAGTTGTTTGCGTGTTTTGTGAAATTGTAAACAAATGTGATAACAGATTAATGCCTTGAAATGCTTTTTTTCTCCAAATTTTGATCTTAAAATACAAAATGAGAAGAGTAATAAATGAACTTTAGAAATAAACTTATAAGAGCATTTGACTTCATATACATTTTGTTATTGTTATTTTTTCAATAATCCTCACCAAAATGCCCTTTTAGATTATGAAGTGCCCTTTTTTCTCTAAGTTACCCTGCCCTTTGTGAATCCTAGGGGGAACACTAATTGAACAAACATTAGCTACGAGCACAATTGAGCACTTAAAGGGCCGCATAGCCAACAACAAATTTGAGGGTTTGATAATTGATGAAACAGTTAAATTCACAGTTGAAGAAAAAACTCATCATGTGTCTCAGAATTGTTAACGATGGAAATGCAGATACTGTTTTTCTCGGCAATCACGCTGTACATGACGGCACCGCTAGCACCATCACAGACAAGATCAAGGAAGTGCTTCGAGAATGGAACATTCCTATCAAAAAAGTCGTCAGCCTTGGCTTTTGGTGCTAGCATGATGACCGGTCATAAGTCGGGTGTGGGGGCGAGGTTAAAAGACGAGTGTCCGTTCTCAGTGCATGTGCATTGTATCGCACACAGAGTCCCCCTCGCGTCCCACGATGCCGTCAAGATGTCAACGGTTGTCACTGACTTCACTAAAGCGTTGAATGAAATCTACAAACACTATCAGTATTCAACTGTTCGTTATGAGCGTCTGCGGCACCCATGAAGGGCCACCTCCTCGTGGTGGGTGCTGGGTCACGCTAAGCGCCCTTCGACCCCCGTTGTGGACCCGGGGGGATATTAGGTCCACCAACCCGTTTGCCGTGGGTTGCGCCCCTGTGTCGGTGGAGGACGGGATTCTGGTGGTTGAGGGCAATAGGATCCTGGAACCGTGCTCTGTTGCCCAACACACCACTTCGGCCCTTACTTCACCTAGACGGGTGGTAGAACTGGGCCGGTTCTACCAATCGGCTGGTCACGCCGTGCCCTGCGCATGGAATCATTCAAATTTATATCAATGTACATTTATATAATGTTGATATTGAATGTTGTATTTCACAAATATATTATTATATCTATTTGCCTAGAGTCCTATGCCAGAAGGCGGTGGCTCATGGGCCAATCTGGTGATGTTGACCGCTGATTACTATATGTTTCTAAATAGTTGTTATGGGCAGGACCAGCCTGACAATGAATTTAGTAAACAAATGTAGCTATTCAAGTCATATTTGCTGGAGTATAACATCCCTGTATCCCTGGTGTTTGCATTTTGGAGACCCAATGCAGTTAGACATTGTCCTTGTTGACACTCCGTGGTGGGTAGGGAGCAGGGATGCTGAACCATTTTTGCTTACATTATGAATCCCCAATCATCTGGTTCATCAAGAAATGAAAAGAAGAGACGCATAGAAACTGTTGATGACTCTTCTAGAACTGTTCATTCTAATGCTGATTCTTGGCCTCGTTTCCTGGTAGTTGAAGCTGTTGATTTTCTTCCCATCAAATTAAACCCTTTTGCTATTTCCAAGGCAGTATCTGGGATTTGTGGGGAAGTGAAAAATGTCACCCGTCTCCGTAATGGTTCCCTTCTGGTGGAATGTGCACGGAGACAGCAATCACTCAATCTGTTATCAATCAAAACATTTGCCAATATCGAGGTTGCTGTGTCCGTGCACAGAACTCTCAATTCCTGTCGTGGCATTATTCGAGATCGAGCTCGCTGTCTGTCTGATATGTCGGAAGACGATATTGCAGAGGAACTACAAGATCAGGGTGTTACTGCTGTGAAACGTTTCACCGTTAAAAAAGAGGGTACTGTTGTAAAAACAAATACCTATCTCATAACGTTTGACCGTACATCCTTACCGCCATCAATCAAGGCAGGGTATTTTAACATCGGGGGTAGACGTGTACGTCCCTAGTCCCTTGCGATGTTATAAATGTCAAAAGTTCGGACATGGGTCAAATTCTTGTCGTGGCTCTGCGATATGCCCTCGTTGTGGTGAAAGTCACGAGAACACAGACTGCAACAAAGATTTTAAATGTGCAAATTGTCTCGGTCCTCATGGTGCGTCGTCTAAATTCTGCCCTGTGTGGCAGAAGGAATCAAACATAATGAAACTAAAGTGTGAACAGAATATATCTTACTTTGAAGCCAAAAAATTACTTGGTAATGAAACCTCAACTCCACTAAATATTACCTACTCAGCTGCAGTCACCCGCACAGTGACAACATCCTCTGTTACATGCCAGACTGACTTGACATGGGTCAAGTCGGACAAGCCCATTACTTCAACTTCAGTCGCACCACAGAAATCACGTATCACACAGTCTACATCTGGATCACAGACTGAACATCAGCCTGAAACATCATCACAGACTTCTAACCAACAGCCAGACACTGTTCATTCATCAAAACAGAAAGGGAAAAAATTCAGTAAGAAACAGACAGCTAGCGTTCCTTCACCTTCAGAGGTTCCACTAGAGAACCCTTTTGGACCTCTAGATATGGAGGTCACTCTGTCCTCACAGGACAAGCGGAGGAATAGTTCCTCCTTACATACTCGAGGGAGATCACCAATTGAGCCACCATGACTCAGTTGTCTCCTTTAATGCAATGGAATTGCAGAGGACTGAAACATAACTTCAATGAAATCCACTTACTAATACAAGATCTTCAACCGTTAGCACTATGTCTTCAAGAGACTTACCAATCGGCTGGTCATGCCAAGCCCTGTGCATGTATATTGTGGTGCACAGATATTTTATATTGTTAAATGTTTTGGCAAATGTCTTGGCTTTATGATGTTACCTTCGAAATTCAAATTAGAACTTTCATTCTATAACTTGCCTAGAGTCCTATGCCCAGAAGGCGGTGGCTCATGGGCCAATCTGGTGGAGTAATTATTTATAATTCTTCTGCTGGAGTATATCATCCAAGTATCCTTGGTGCTACAAGTCGGAAATCCACTTGTTTTTAGCATTGTCTCTATGGTACTCCGTGGTGGGTGGGGAGCTTGGATGACGAAACAATATAACAACAACCATGGATTATCAAACCCCTAACAAAAAAACCAAACGTCCACTTGAAAACGATGATCAGCAACGTCCCTCCATATCTATCGATTATTGGCCACGATTTTTGGTTATCGAGACTCTTAAAACTAAACCCTTTTGCAATTTCTAAAGGTGTCTCTGGAATAGCAGGAGAAGTTAAAAACATCAAACGCTTGCGAACAGGATCGCTGTTAATCGAATGTAACAGAAAGCAACAAGCAACCAACCTGCTATCAATTGATGTATTCATTGGAGTCCCGGTTCTGGTGTCAGCTCACAGAACGTTAAACACCAGCAAAGGTATTGTTAGAGATCGGGATCATCTATTTGCAGACATGACTGAGCTCGATATTGTATCCGAGATGAAAGACCAAGGAGTTTCATTCGTCAAAAGGTTCACAACCCGGAAAAATAATGAGATTATTCAAACAAACACCTACCTGTTTTCATTTTCTGCACCAATTCCTCCAAAGTCAGTCAAGGCAGGTTATTGCAATCTAAACGTTGATGTATACATTCCAAACCCTCTGCGCTGCTTCAAGTGTCAGAAATACGGACATGGTGTGAATACTTGCACATTGTCTGTCACATGTGCTCACTGTGCTGAGAATACACATGTGACAGAAGATTGTGATAGTATTACTAAAAAATGTGCAAACTGTTTGGGACCTCATTCGTCTTTTTCTAAAGAATGTCCCATTTGGAAAACGCAAATGGAAATTAACAAAGTCAAATTTTCCAGAAACGTCAGTTTTGCTGAAGCCAAAAAAAATTGTACTGTCCACTGAACTCACTGAGACTTACGCCTCCGTCACTAAAACTCCTGAATCGTCCTCAAAAGGACCTACTTCACCAGTACTCACTTCATCAAGCTCATGTCAGACTGACTTGACATGGGTGAATACAGAACATCCCAAATCTCTTTCCTGAACAGTCCACTCAGACAACACCACCTTCTACGCAGCAAAACGTATCTCCTCCTTCTCAGTCTCGATCTCAGTGTGAAAAGAGGAATGAAAAACAAACAGTAAAATCGAAAACCAAAACAAGAACAGAATCTTCGAAACCAACTCGAGCTCCTAAAGGGTCAGATGATAAGATCAAATTGTTTAATAGGTTTGGATCAATGGAGGATATGGAAGTGTCTGACACTATCCATTCCAGGGCACATAGCTTGTCGCCCTCAAAAACCGTGCGGGGTAGATCCCCAGTCAACCCACCAAAAAAGATAATGTTTTCCAAAAATATAGTACAGTGGAATTGTAGAGGATTAAGGACAAATTTTAATGAGTTACATCTTTTAGTTCAAGATCTGGCACCATCAGCGTTCTGTCTGCAGGAAACTTATCTGAAACAGACAGATACATTTAATCTACGTCAGTTCGATGCATATCACTATTTCTCACCTCTGGGTGACAGGGCCACTGGCGGATCTTCAATCCTTGTTAAGCAGAATGTTATTCACAGCCCAGTAAAACTTACAACTAATCTTCAAGCTGTTGCAGTAAGAATCACTCTTCATATTGCCTTTACAATATGCTCGTTGTATATTCCGCCTTCTTTTACACTTCATCTGTCTGATCTTCAGGGTCTCTATGATCAGCTTCCGAAACCATGCATTATAATGGGTGATCTCAATGGCCATAATCCACTCTGGGGTGGCACAGCTACTAACACTAAAGGTAAACTACTAGAGGATTTCATCGCCAATAATGACTTGTGTATATTCAATGATGATTCAAGCACTTATCTGCATCCTGCAACCGGCACCTACTCTTCTCTAGATTTATCTGTTGCAGACTCTAATCTACTAAATGAATTTGATTGGTCAGTCCATAATGATCTCTGTGGAAGTGATCATTTTCCAACGATACTATCACAAATTTATCCAACTGATTCTCCATCTTACTCAAAATGGAATTTTTCCAAGGCAGATTGGTCCTTATTTCAAACTTTATGTACATCTAAACTAAGACCTGAATGTTTCAGTGATGTTGCTGATCCTATTGAGATGTTTTCTGACGTTTTAACTGTAATAGCTGATGAATGTATACCAAAGTCCTCTACAACTCCACATGTGCGGAAGCCATGGTTTAATGCAGACTGTAAAAATGCTAGAAAAGCAAGGAAGAAGGCAGAGAAATATTTCAGCCATCACCCAACTGTCCATAACTTAAATAAATTCAAAATACTAAATGCGAAGGCGCGTCGTACCTTCAAGCAAACTAAACGTCAGTCTTGGCGAGACTATGTTTCAAAAATTAATTCACGAACACCTATGTCCAAAATATGGAATATGGTGCAAAGGATAAAAGGTAAAGGATCAAAATCTGGTGTTCATCATCTTAAAAATGGAAACACCATATTAACTGATAAATCTGACATAGCTAATAAATTAGGGGAAACTTTAGCTCAACATTCCTCATCATCAAATTATACACAAAAATTTCAAAATTTAAACAACAAGCTGAAAAATGAAAATCAATTTTGCGTCTGATAATGGTGAGGACTATAATGAGGTTTTTTCCATTCATGAACTACACACTGCCTTAGGGCAAGCTCATGATACTGCTACGGGTGCTGATGGTATTCATTATCAGTTACTTAAACATTTACCTGATTCTTGTTTAGAAACCCTGTTAAATATTTTTGATCAAATATGGACAACGGGTAATTTCCTTCCTCGTGGCGGAATGCTGTCATTATTCCTATTCCAAAACCAGGCCGTGATCATACTGATCCTTCCAACTATAGGCCAATATCGCTTACTAGTTGCGTTTGCAAGACCATGGAACGAATGGTCAATAACAGACTTGTATGGTACTTAGAAACTAATAATCTTATTACAAATATCCAGTGTGGGTTTAGGAAAAACAGAAGTACCATTGACCATTTAGTTAGATTAGAAACGTTTGTTAAGAATGCTATCGTAAATAAACAACATGCTGTATCTATATTTTTGATCTCGAAAAAGCTTATGATACCACCTGGAAACATGGAATTTTGAATGATCTTCATGATATGGGTCTGAGAGGCCGTTTGCCTAATTTCATATCACAGTTTTTAACAGATCGACATTTCCAGGTGCGTGTGGGTTCCACCTTGTCTGAATTGTATGAACAAGATCAAGGTGTCCCGCAAGGTAGCATATTATCTGTAACGTTGTTCAGTATCAAAATAAATAGTTTATCGAAAGTGTTAAATGACTCTGTTGATGGGTCATTATTTGTTGATGATTTTAATGTCTCATGTCGGGGTAAAAATATGCACACGATTGAGAGACAGTTGCAGCTCTGTCTCAATAAAATTAAAGATTGGTCCGAACGAAATGGCTTTAAGTTTTCTAAATCTAAAACTAACTGCATCCATTTCTGTCGCAAATATAAACCACACAAGGACCCATATTTACATCTATCGGGTACCCCCATTAAAGTAGTTAAGGAGGCTAAATTTTTGGGTATCATATTTGACCATCATCTTACGTTTTTACCTCATATTAAATATCTTAAGGCAAAATGTCTGAAGGCATTAGATATATTAAAAGTCGTCTCCAATGCTAAGTGGGGAGGTGATCAGTCGACCCTCCTTCACTTATACAGAGCACTAATTCGTTCCAAACTTGATTATGGTTCGATCGTGTATGGTGGAGCCTGCAAAAGTAACTTGAGTCTATTAGATTCTGTCCACCACCAAGGTCTAAGACTTTGTCTTGGATCCTTTAGAACCTCTCCCATTGACAGTCTTTATGTTGAGGCCGATGAGCCATCTTTAACACTTCGCCGTATCAAATTGTCTTTACAATCTGTCACAAAGTTATCTTCTAATGATTCCAATCCTGCTCACAACTGCGTTTTTCACCCTCTTTATGAGGATTTGTACAATAAAAAAACTGCCCTTGTTCCGCCTCTTGGGATACGAATCCAACCATATATCTCTGCTGCCGGCATTGAGTTGGAGAATATATCTCCTTCCCGTCTTTTTTCTTCTCCTCCTTGGCAATTGGTTAAACCACACGTTGACCTAACATTAACTACATTTAAAAAAATCAGAAACAAATGACTTACAGTATAAGCAAGAATTTAGTCAACTACGAAATAAATATAATACATACAAATCCTTATTTACGGATGGGTCCAAGGACGGTGGCGCAGTGGCATGTGCCACTGTCATTGGATCCAGAACAATATCTTCTAGAATACCGGATAACAGCTCTATATTTACCGCAGAAGCAAACGCCATCTTAACAGCTCTTAAATATATTCAAAGACATCCTAAACATAAACAATATATAATCTTTTCTGACTCACTTTCTTGCCTTCAGGCTATTAAAAATCTATCTTGCAAACATCCACTTTTAATTGAAATAATCGAATTATATAATGAACTTGCTACTGGCCAATGCGACATCGTCTTTTGTTGGCTGCCCAGCCACGTTGGCATTTCTGGGAACACAATGGCTGATCTTGTTGCCAAGGCGGCACTCAACAAATCTGTGACACCACTTCTTATTCCATATTCTGATTATAAAGCTGGCATTAGAACTTACATCCGTGATCTGATGCAGAAGAAGTGGGACACCCAAGTAGGTATTAATAAATTACATGAAATAAAACCCTACATTGGTTATACCTACTTGGGTTGTCAGTCCAGATTTGAGGAGGTCATTATGCGACGATGTCGCATTGGCCATACGCGTTATACTCACAAATACCTATTGAAAGGTGAGGATCCTCCGTTTTGTATCCCTTGTGATGAGAGAACCACGGTCAAGCATGTCCTGCTTGACTGTGTTGAATTCACCATCATAAGGGATAAATATTTCAATGTAAAAACAATGAAGGATCTTTTTTACAAATGTTAATTATCATTTAATTATTGGCTTTTTAAAAGAAATTGATTTAATGAATGAATTTTGATTAATATGTTCTGTACATAGATGTATTTTAATTATTGGTAGTTTTGATTTGTAACTTAGATTGTGAGTGGCAGTGCCCTCAAAGGGGGTTGAAGTAGCGTAAAATTATTGTCCTCCTGAGAGGGTACGTAAGTCCCAAAACATTCAAAGTAAATTTCAACCTACTACTCTTTTAATCGTAGAATATATGTTCCTTTAATATATGGCTAGATTATCTAACATTGCTAATAGCTGAGGGGATGGTGTAAATCCAGCTAGGGTCCATGCAGGAAGCTAATGTACTGTAAGTCCCCATGGTCCCTAGTATGGTGATCTACCTTCAGTTGTTGGCAATATATAGCCGGTTTTTACCTTGTATTGTCCTATAGTTAGACTGTTTTAGATTTGATTGCTAGTTTTAAATTCGAATCTGTGATAATCTAGTTATTTTACTGTCCTTCGTTGACAGGTTTTTATAGTTTGCCCTTGCTTATTATGTATAAAATTAATTGTTCTCGTCACGATATGGCTGAGATATTGCCGATGTGACGTTAAATTTTAACTCACTCACTCACTCACTTGGCGAGAGTATGTTTCAAAAATTAATTCACGAACACCTATGTCCAAAATATGGAATATGGTGCAAAGGATAAAAGGTAAAGGATCAAAATCTGGTGTTCATCATCTTAAGAATGGAAACACCATATTAACTGATAAATCTGACATAGCTAATAAATTAGGAGAAACTTTAGCTCAACATTCCTCATCATCAAATTATACACAAAAATTTCAAAAATTTAAACAACAAGCTGAAAAAATGAAAATCAATTTTGCGTCTGATAATGGTGAGGACTATAATGAGGTTTTTTTCCATTCATGAGCTACACACTGCCTTAGGGCAAGCTCATGATACTGCTACGGGTGCTGATGGTATTCATTATCAGTTACTTAAACATTTACCTGATTCTTGTTTAGAAACCCTGTTAAATATTTTTGATCAAATATGGACAACGGGTTATTTCCCTTCCTCGTGGCGGAATGCTGTCATTATTCCTATTCCAAAACCAGGCCGTGATCATACTGATCCTTCCAACTATAGGCCAATATCGCTTACTAGTTGCGTTTGCAAGACCATGGAACGAATGGTCAATAACAGACTTGTATGGTACTTAGAAACTAATAATCTTATTACAAATATCCAGTGTGGGTTTAGGAAAAACAGAAGTACCATTGACCATTTAGTTAGATTAGAAACGTTTGTTAAGAATGCTATCGTAAATAAACAACATGCTGTATCTATATTTTTTTGATCTCGAAAAAGCTTATGATACCACCTGGAAACATGGAATTTTGAATGATCTTCATGAAATGGGTCTGAGAGGCCGTTTGCCTAATTTCATATCACAGTTTTTAACAGATCGACATTTCCAGGTACGTGTGGGTTCCACCTTGTCTGAATTGTATGAACAAGATCAAGGTGTCCCGCAAGGTAGCATCTTATCTGCAACGTTGTTCAGTATCAAAATAAATAGTTTATCGAAAGTGTTAAATGACTCTGTTGATGGGTCATTATTTGTTGATGATTTCAATGTCTCATGTCGGGGTAAAAATATGCACACGATTGAGAGACAGTTGCAGCTCTGTCTCAATAAAATTAAAGATTGGTCCGAACGAAATGGCTTTAAGTTTTCTAAATCTAAAACTAACTGCATCCATTTCTGTCGTAAATATAAACCACACAAGGACCCATATTTACATCTATCGGGTACTCCCATTAACGTAGTTAAGGAGGCTAAATTTTTGGGTATCATATTTGACCATCATCTTACGTTTTTACCTCATATTAAATATCTTAAGGCAAAATGTCTGAAGGCATTAGATATATTAAAAGTCGTCTCCAATGCTAAGTGGGGAGGTGATCAGTCGACCCTCCTTCACTTGTACAGAGCACTAATTCGTTCCAAACTTGATTATGGTTCGATCGTGTATGGTGGAGCCTGCAAAAGTAACTTAAATCTATTAGATTCTGTCCACCACCAAGGTCTAAGACTTTGTCTTGGATCCTTTAGAACCTCTCCCGTTGACAGTCTCTATGTTGAGGCCGATGAGCCATCTTTAACACTTCGCCGTATCAAATTGTCTTTACAATATGTCACAAAGTTATCTTCTAATGAATCCAATCCTGCTCACAACTGCGTTTTTCACCCTCTTTATGAGGATTTGTACAATAAAAAAACTGCCCTTGTTCCACCTCTTGGGATACGAATCCAACAATATATCTCTGCTGCCGGCATTGAGTTGGAGAATATATCTCCTTCCCGTCTTCTTTCTTCTCCTCCTTGGCAATTGGTTAAGCCACACGTTGACCTAACATTAACTACATTTAAAAAATCAGAAACAAATGACTTACAGTATAAGCAAGAATTTAGTCAACTACGAAATAAATATAATACATACAAATCCTTATTTACAGATGGGTCCAAGGACGGTGGCGCAGTGGCATGTGCCACTGTCATTGGATCCAGAACAATATCTTCTAGAATACCTGATAACAGCTCTATATTTACCGCAGAAGCAAACGCTATCTTAACAGCTCTTAAATATATTCAAAGACATCCTAAACATAAACAATATATAATATTTTCTGACTCTCTTTCTTGCCTTCAGGCTATTAAAAATCTATCTTGCAAACATCCACTTTTAATTGAAATAATCGAATTATATAATGAACTTGCTACTGGCCAATGCGACATCGTCTTCTGTTGGTTACCCAGCCACGCTGGCATTTCTGGGAACACAATGGCTGATCTTGTTGCCAAGGCGGCACTCAACAAATCTGTGACACCACTTCTTATCCCATATTCTGATTATAAAGCTGGCATTAGAACTTACATCCGTGATCTGATGCAGAAGAAGTGGGACACCCAAGTAGGTATAAATAAATTACATGAAATAAAACCCTATATTGGTTACACCTACTTGGGTTGTCAGTCCAGATTTGAAGAGGTCATCATACGACGATGTCGTATTGGCCACACAAGATATACTCATGAGTACCTATTGAAAGGTGAGGATCCTCCGTTTTGTATCCCTTGTGATGAACGAATCACGGTCAAGCATGTCTTGCTTGACTGTGTTGAATATTCCATCACAAGGGATATTTATTTCAAAGTAAAAACTATGAAGGATCTTTTTAGTCATATAAGTTCTCATTTAATTATTGCCTTTTAAAAAAAAATTAGACTTGCTAACTGATTTGTAAATAGATATATATTTTATTATTGGTAGTTTAAATTAGTAACTGATATTGTTAGTGGCTGTACCCTCAAAGGGGGTTGACGTAGCGTAAAATTATTGTCCTCCTGAGAGGGTACGTAAGTCCCAAAACATTTAGTCAATTTAAGTGTACCAGGTTTTTAATCGTAGAATATGTGTACTTTTAATTTATGGCTAGGTTTCTCTTCTGTCGCCAATGGCTGAAGGGATGGTGTAAATCCAGCTAGGGTCCATGCAGGAAGCAAATGTACTGTAAGTCCCCATGGTCCCTAGTATGGTGATCTACCTTCAGTTGTTGGCGATCAATAGCCTGTTTTTATATTGTATCGTCTTTTATAGTTCAAATGTTTTAGATTTAGTTACTGGTTTTATATCTATATCTGTGATAATCTAGTTATTTTACTGTCCTTTGTCGGCAGAATTTTATAATTTCACTTAAATTGTTGATATATTTATAACTTGCTTTAGTCACGATATGGCTGAAATATTGCCGATGTGACTTAAAATCTTAACTCACTCACTATGAGCGTCTGCGACATTTGTTCCAAATTCTCAGCGACACAGAATTCACTAGCTTGAAAACCAGACATGTAGTGTTCGTTGGTTGTCTTTGGGGCAGTCTGTTACGTCCACCAAATACAACCTACCAGCACTATATACGGAAATTGAAGAGGCTACAGCGCGACAAAATGCTGTAGCAACTAGCATTAAAAACTTTTGAACTTTTTCCTTTGTTGCCCTTTGCTACATGCTAACGGATGTTCTTCACATCATGCACAAACTTATCACTGTCTTCGAACGGGATGAGGCACCCGTGAAGGGCCACCTCCTCGTGGTGGGTGCTGGGTCACGCTAAGAGCCCTTCAACCCCCCGTTGTGGACCCGGGGGCATATTTGGTCCACCAACCTGTTTGCCGTGGGTTGCGCCCCTGTGTCGGTGGAGGACGGGATTCTGGTGGTTGAGGGCACTGGTTCCAGGAACAGTGTTCCTTTGCCCAACACACCACTTCGGCCCTTACTTCACCTAGACGGGTGGTTGAAGGGGCCCGGTTCAACCAATCGGCTGGTCACGCCAAGCCCTGAGCACACATTATGTAATGTTGCACAAAATTTTGAATATTGTAACTTCTATTTTTAAGTCTTGGCGAATTTTTAGAGCTTTTGAATTTCAACTACACAATTTCATATGTGTTTTGCCTAGAGTCGTATGCCCAGAAGGCGGTGGCTCATGGGCCAATCAGGTGGAATATTTACCTTTGTATTATTCTGCTTGCGTATATCGTCCGGGTATCCTTGGTGCTGCAGGCTGGAAGCCCGCCTGTTTTTAGCATTGTCCTTGTGATACTCCGTGGAGGGTGGGGAGCTCGGATGATGAACCATTCAACAATAACTATGGCTTACGAAACCCCATTACAAAAAGAAACGTCCACTTGACACTGATCCTGATGTTAACGACCAAAGACTGCCCACATCCATTGACTACTGGCCACGTTTCATTGTGATTGAGACCGTTGACAAAACACCTTTAAAGCTGAACCCTTTTGCTGTATCAAAAGGCATACAAGGCATTGCAGGAGATGTTAAAACATTAAACGTTTGCGGACAGGTGCACTTCTAGTTGAATGCAGTAGAAAACCACAGGCTACCAACCTCCTGTCAACTGACTCATTTGTCGGCATTCCTGTATCAGTCTCTGCCCACCGAACGCTTAACACCAGCAAGGGCATAGTAAGAGACCGGGATAGACTTTTACTGACATGCTGGAAATAGATATTGTCTCCGAGATGAAAGAACAAGGTGTTATGTATGTTAAACGCTTCACAACCCGGAAAAAAATAATGAAACCCATCCAACCAACACGTATCTGTTCTCTTTCTCCACTCCGACTGCTCCAAAGTCAATAAAGGCTGGTTACTGTCACATCAAAGTGGATACATACATACCAAATCCACTGAGATGCTTCAAGTGCCAGAAGTATGGTCATGGCGTCAATACTCTGACATTGTCTGTTGTGTGTGTCACTGTGGTGAGAAAACACACACAACAGAAGATTGTGACAGTACTTACAAAAAGTGTACCAATTGTTCAGGGGACCATCCTCTTTCTCTAAAGAGTGTCCGATTTGGAGACATCAGATGGAAATAAACAGAATCAAATTTACTCAGAATATTAGTTTTGCCGAAGCTAAACAACTTGTACAAAGATGCGACCAACAAGAGAGACATATGCTTCAAAACCAGAAAACCTGAGGCAACTCCTAAAGTACCTAAATCATCTTCCAGCTGCCAAACAAATTTGACTTGGGTAAAAACCGATTCTCCTCAGATTTTTTCAAGTGCAATATCGACTCAAACAGCGGAGCCACTTTCTGGCATGTCTCAAACTCAATCAGAACAAGTTCCTGATCCTAACGCATCCTCTCAGTCAACCACAAAGTCTCAATCACTATCTAATGTCCATCAAATTGCTAAAGGCATGACTAAACATAAGCCTGATTATTCAAAAAAACAAAGTGGCAGAGCCCCAAAAGGGTCTGAAAATAAAATCAAACTTTACAACAAATATGGATCACTTGAGGACATGGACGTGTCCGAAAACGTCCAATATAGGGCACACAGCTTGTCGCCCTCCAAAACAGTGCGGGGTAGATCCCCAATAAATCCGCCGAAAAGATAGTTAATTCCAACACCATCGTACAGTGGAATTGCAGAGGACTAAGGCATAATTATAATGAATTACTGTTATTAGTCCAGGATTGTATGCCGTCAGCATTCTGTTTGCAGGAGACTTATTTAAAGCAGACAGATCCTTTTGACCTACGTTATTTCAATGCTTATCATTCTTTCTCACCTCTGGGTGACAGGGCCACTGGAGGTTCTTCAATCCTAGTCAAACAGAATGTTATCCATAGCCCTATTACACTTACTTCTTATCTTCAAGCAGTTGCAGTGCGACTCACTTTACACGTTGCATTCACATTATGTTCTTTGTATATCTCACCATCTTCAGTCATTCAGAAGACTGATCTTCAAAATTTATATGACCAACTCCCAAAACCGTGTATCATTATGGGAGATTTAAATGGCCACAACCCGCTCTGGGGTGGTACAACAACTAATGCTAAAGGTAAACTCTTAGAAGACTTTTGTTCAGACAATGATTTATGCATATATAATGACGGTTCGAGCACATATTTACATCCTGGCACAGAAACTTATTCAGCTCTTGATTTATCGATTACTACCTCAGACTTATTGAGTGAATTCGAGTGGTCAGTCCACGACGACCTGTGTGGAAGTGACCATTTCCCAACCATTCTCAAACCCCTGAATCCATCTGATGTTCCTCCATCATCAAGATGGAACTTTAAGAAGGCTAACTGGCCTTTATATGAAACTTTCTCTGCTGACATACTCAAACCAGAACTTTTTCATGATCTTCCTGATGCCATCAACTGTTTTTCAGATGAGCTCAGACACATAGCTGAGAAGTGTATCCCCAAATCCTCTGCAGTTCCTCATGTACGTAAACCATGGTTTAACGCTGAATGCAAACAAGCTCGCAAGGCACGAAAGAAAGCTGAACATTATTTCCGTCGCCATCCTATGGTCCACAATTTAAACAAATTTAGAATTTTAAACGCCAAAGCACGGCGTACTTTTAAACAAAATAAACGCCAATCTTGGCGAAACTATGTCTCAAACATCAATTCGCGCACGCCAATATCAAAGGTGTGGAACATGATTCAGAAAATAAAAGGTAAGGGATCTAAATCTAGCATTAAGCATCTAAAAGTGGAGATGAATTATTAACTGATAAATCTGACATAGCAAATAAACTTGGAGAAACTTTGGCCAAACATTCTTCCTCATCTAACTATGTACCTGAATTCCAGAAATATCAAAGACAGCAGGAAAAGAAATCTATTAATTTCAATTCAGACAATGGGGAAGACTACAATGAAACCTTTTCGATACATGAGCTTCATACTGCTCTTGACCAAGCTCACGATACTGCTTCAGGAGCTGATGGTATACATTATCAACTCCTGAAGCACTTGCCTGAATCATGTTTAGAGACGCTCTTATCTATTTTTGATGACATTTGGACATCTGGACAATTTCCTTCGTCGTGGCGCGATGCTATAATTGTGCCCATCCCTAAACCTGGACGTGATCATACTGATCCTTCCAATTATAGGCCAATTTCATTAACTAGCTGTGTTTGCAAGACCATGGAACGCATGATAAATAATCGACTTGTGTGGTACTGGGAAACCAATCACCTTATAACTAATATACAATGTGGTTTCCGTAAAAACCGTAGTACCATCGATCATTTAGTGCGCTTAGAATCTTTTGTGAAAAATGCCATAATTAATAAACAACATGCAGTGTCGATCTTTTTCGATTTAGAAAAAGCATACGACACAACATGGAAACATGGGATTTTAAAAGATTTACATGACTTTGGATTACGAGGCCGTTTGCCTCAATTTATATGGCACCCATGAAAGGCCACCTCCTCGTGGTGGGTGCTGGGTTACGCTAAGCGCCTTTCAACCCCCCGTTGTGGACCCGGGGGGGATATTTTGGTCCACCAACCCGTTTGCCGTGGGTTGCGCCCCTGTGTCGGTGGAGGACGGGAGGCTGGTGGTTGAGGGCACTGGTTCCAGGAACAGTGTTCCTTTGCCCAACACACCACTTCGCCCCTTACTTCACCTAGACGGGTGGTTGAACTGGCCCGGTTCAACCAATCGGCTGGTCACGCCAAGCCCTGTGTGTACTACAAATGTGAATTGTTACACAAAATTTTGGGATTTATATGATGATATTTATAAGTCTTGGCCAATTTTGATCTGATAATTTCAAATAAAATATTTCATGTATGTTTTTGCCTAGAGTCGTATGCCCAGAAGGCGGTGGCTCATGGGCCAATCTGGTAGAATTTATCTTTTCAAGATATTTTCTGCTTGAGTATACCCTCCTAGTATCCTTGGTGCCGTCTGTTGGAGACCCATAGACATGAGGCATCGTCCTTGTTGACACTCCATGGTGGGTGGGGAGCTAGGAGGGTGAATCATATATACTTTAACCATGGCACCCCCACTCAAAAAACGCTCACATGAATCAGATGATTCATTGTCTTCAGAGGATGAAGCTCAAAATATTATCACCAACCCTGACAATTGGCCTCGCTTTGTAGTCATGTGTGCCCCTGATGGTGGCCCTGTTAAACTGAATCCCTTTGCTGTTGCAAAGGGTATTGAAGGTTTGGCCGGAGACGTTAAAGAAATAAAAAAGTTGCGATCTGGCTCCCTGCTAATCGAATGCAGGAAACCAATACAATCCAACATTCTTCTGAAAACAACATCTTTAGTAAATGTTCCTGTGGAGGTGTCCCCTCACAGGACATTAAATAGCAGCAAAGGCATCGTCCGTGATAATGGACGTTGCCTATCAGACATGAGCGATATTGAAATCGTTACCGAATTGCATTCTCAAGGGGTAACTCATGTCAAACGATTCACCGCGAAAAAGAATAATGAAACCTTGAAAACAAATACTTATTTGTTCACGTTTTGTATGCCAGTTCACCCACAATCACTGAAAGCAGGTTATTGCAACTTGAGGGTGGATACTTTCATCCCCAATCCCTTAAGATGCTATACTTGTCAGAAGTATGGTCACGGGGCCAAGTCTTGCAACAATCCGGCTGCATGTCATCGATGTGCTGGAACATGCGAAGACAGTATCCTTTGTGACAAAACACCTCTTTGTGTCAACTGTGCAGGTTGCCATCCTTCTTCTTCCAAGGAATGCCAAGGAATTTCGCGAGTGAAGCATGAGCGAAACGTGTCCTTCTTTGAAGCTAAACAGATTGTTCTTGCTCAAGAACATTCAGGTCCAAGTTATGCTGCCACTGTTTCGGCTTCGGTTCAGCCCTCTACACCAAAAAATGTTTCATATACTTCAGTAGGTTGCCAAACCGACTATACGTGGGCAAGGACTTCTGCTCCTACGTTGGTAACTGCTGAAATTCAAGCGAGACCTCCAAAGGTGACTTCAAGTGCTCAAACCATGCCTTCGCAAACCATCACTCCGTCTAAGGCACTTTCTGAGACAGACACATCCTCATTTCAGAAGCAACCATCTGACAAAAATGTGAAAGTAACTGTGAAGAATCAATCAAAACCAAACTATGAAAACAAAAAAAATCAAAGTCACAGAGCCCCAAAAGGGTCGACTAACCAGGTCAAACTTTACAACAAGTTTGGATCACTTGAGGACATGGATGTGTCCGACCACAGCCATGGTAGGACACATAGCTTGTCACCCTCAAGGAAGGTGAGGGGTAGATCTCCTGTCCATCCGCCAAAGACATAATGGCTTCACCTCTCATTCAATGGAATTGTAGAGGAATTAGGACTAATTTAAACGAGTTTCATCTATTAGTCCAAGATTTCAAACCATCAGCGTTCTGCATACAAGAAACCCATCTGAAACAGGCAGATAATTTTGACATACGTCAGTTCAGTGCATATCACTATTTCTGTCCTCCTGGTGATAGAGCTTCTGGTGGAGCATCAATTTTTGTGAGGAACAATATTATACATAGCCCTGTCCCACTTAAAACAAATCTCCAAACCGTTGCAGTTCGCCTTACATTACAGGTTGCTTTTACTTTGAGCTCTCTATACATTCCGCCTTCATCAACTGTTCAACTTTCAGATTTACAAGCTCTTTATGATCAACTACCTAAACCCTGTTTAATCATGGGTGATTTAAATGGCCACAACCCACTCTGGGGTGGTATTAATACAAACACTAAAGGTAAATTACTGGAGGATTTTATTTCAAATAATGATTTATGTATTTATAATGACGGTTCACAGACATATTTACATCCTGGCACAGGAACATATTCAGCTCTTGACTTGACTATTGCTGACTCTAACCTACTGAGTGAATTCGAATGGTCGGTCCATGACGACCTCTGTGGAAGTGACCATTTCCCAACAATACTGACACCTGTGAATCCATCTGATGTTCCTCCATCGTCAAGATGGAATTTTAGAAAGGCTAACTGGCCTTTATATGAAGCTCTCTGTGCTGACAATCTGAAACCTGAACTTTTTAATGACATTCCTGATGCCATAAAATGTTTTTCAGATGAACTAAATAACATAGCTGACAAGTGTATCCCAAAGTCCTCTGCAATTCCTCACATACGAAAACCATGGTTTACCAATGACTGCAAACAGGCTAGGAAGGCCCGGAAGAAAGCCGAACACTATTTCCGTCGCCATCCTATGGTCCACAATTTGGACAAATTTAAAATTTTAAACGCCAAAGCACGACGCACTTTCAAGCAAAGTAAACGTCAATCTTGGCGAAACTATATATCAAAAATTAATTCGCGCACACCTATATCAAAGGTGTGGAATATGATCCAGAAAATCAAGGGTAAGGGCTCTAAATCTAGCATCCACCATCTAAAAGATGGGAACACATTATTGACTAGTAAATCAGATATTGCAAATAAACTTGGTGAGACGTTGGCCAAACATTCTTCCTCAGCAAATTATGTACCTGAATTCCAAAAATATCAAAAACAGCAAGAAAAGAAAGCTATTAATTTCAATTCAGATAACGGGGAAGACTACAATGAAACCTTTTCGATACATGAGCTTCATACTGCTCTTGATCAGGCTCACGATACTGCTTCTGGAGCTGATAACATACATTATCAACTCCTGAAGCACTTGCCAGAGTCATGTTTGGAGACACTGTTACATATTTTTGATGACATTTGGACAACTGGAAATTTCCTTCGTCGTGGCGTGATGCTATAATTGTGCCCATCCCTAAACCTGGACGTGATCATACAGATCCCTCTAATTATAGACCAATTTCACTGACAAGCTGCGTTTGCAAAACCATGGAACGTATGATAAACAACAGACTTGTTTGGTACTTGGAAACCAATAACCTTATAACTAATATCCAATGTGGTTTCCGTAAAAACCGTAGTACCATCGATCATTTAGTCCGTTTAGAGTCTTTTGTAAAAAATGCCATAATTAATAAACAACATGCAGTGTCGATCTTTTTCGACTTAGAAAAAGCATACGACACGACATGGAAACATGGGATTTTAAAAGATTTACATGATTTTGGATTACGAGGCCGTTTGCCTAAATTTATATCCAACTTTTTAAATGACCGGCAATTTCAAGTCCGAGTGGGTTCAACCCTGTCTGACCATTACAATCAGGATCAGGGTGTCCCACAAGGCAGTATTTTGTCTGTCACCTTGTTTAGTATCAAGATAAACAGTTTATCCAAGGTTTTAAACGATTCAATTGATGGATCACTTTTTGTGGATGATTTTAATATTTCTTGTCGTGGTAAAAATATGCATACTATCGAACGGCAATTGCAGTTGTGTTTAAATAAAATAAATAAATGGTGTCTTGAAAACGGCTTTAAATTTTCCAAGTCCAAAACAAATTGTCTACACTTTTGTAGAAAATATAAGCCGCATAAAGATCCAGAATTATCTTTAAATGGCACTCCCATCAAAGTTGTTAAGGAGGCCAAATTCTTGGGTCTAATTTTCGACTCCCATTTAACCTTTTTGCCGCATATTAAATCACTTAAAGCCAAATGCCTGAAGGCACTCGATTTGTTGAAAGTTGTTTCCAACTCAAAGTGGGGAAGGGATCAAACTACCCTCCTTCACTTATACCGATCTTTGGTACGATCTAAACTTGATTATGGTTCGATCGTATATGGCGGAGCCTGTAACAGCAACCTTAAACTACTTGATTCTGTTCACCACCAAGGTCTAAGACTCTGCCTTGGATCGTTTAGAACCTCTCCAGTTGATAGTCTCTATGTTGAAGCAGATGAGCCTTCCCTTACACAACGTCATATAAAATTGTCTTTACAATACATTACTAAACTATATTCTAGCGAGTCTAACCCTGCATTTAGCTGTGTTTTCAATCCCCTCTATGAGGATTTATACAACAAAAAACCTTCTCTTGTTCCGCCTCTTGGGCACAGAATTAAACCATTCCTTTCTGCTGCTGGCATTGAGCTGGAAAATATATCTCCTTCTCGTCTTCTTTCTTCTCCTCCTTGGCAATTGGTTAGGCCACAAGTTGACTTAACATTAACCACATTTAAAAAATCCGAAACTAATGATTTACAATATAAACAAGAATTTAGTCAATTAAGAAATAAATATAATACCTATAAATCCTTATATACAGATGGATCCAAGGATGGTGGCGCGGTTGCTTGTGCCACTGTCATTGGGTCCAAAACAATATGTTCCAGACTACCTAATGACAGTTCAATTTTCACAGCAGAAGCAAACGCCATCTTAACAGCTCTTAAATATATTAATAAACACCGTATATATAAACAATATATAATCTTTTCTGACTCGCTATCTTGCCTTCAGGCTATTAAAAATCTATCTTGCAAACATCCACTTTTAATTGAAATAATTGAATTATATAATGAACTTGCTACTGGCCAATGCGACATCGTCTTTTGTTGGTTACCCAGCCACGTTGGCATTTCTGGGAACACGATGGCTGATATTGCTGCTAAGGCAGCCCTCAACAAATCTGTGACACCACTTCTTATCCCATACTCTGATTATAAAGCCAGCATTAGAACTTACATCCGTGATCTAATGCAGAAGAAGTGGGACACCCAAGTAGGTATTAATAAATTACATGTAATAAAACCCTACATTGGTTACACCTACTTGGGTTGTCAGTCCAGATTTGAAGAGGTCATTATGCGACGATGTCGCATTGGCCACACTAGATATACTCACGAATATTTACTGAAAGGCGAAGATCCTCCGTTCTGTATCCCTTGTGATGAAAGAATCATGGTCAAGCATGTCCTGCTTGACTGCATTGAATATTCCATCACAAGGGATAAGTATTTTAATGTCAAAACATTGAAGGATCTTTTTACTACTGTTAGTTCTCATTTAGTTATTGCCTTTTTAAAAGAAGTAGATTTGTTAAGTGATTTGTAAATAGATAAATATTTTATTATTGGTAATTAAATTAGTAACTGAGATTGTTAGTGGCTGTACCCTCAAAGGGGGTTGAAGTAGCGTAAAATTATTGTCCTCCTGAGAGGGTACGTAAGTCCCAAAACATTTCTAGTCAGTTTAAGTGTACCAGGTTTTTAGTCGTAGAATAAGTGTGTTTTTAATTTATGGCTAGATTTCTCTTCTGTCGCCAATGGCTGAAGGGATGGTGTAAATCCAGCTAGGGTCCATGCAGGTAGCAAAAGTAATGTAAGTCCCCATGGTTCCTAGTATGGTGATCTACCTTCAGTTGTTGGCGATCTATAGCCCGTTTTTACATTGTATTGTCATTTAAAAGTACCATATTTTAGTTTACTTACTAGTTTTACATACATATCTGTGATATTCTAGTTGTTTTACTGTCCTTCGTTGGCAGGTTTTTATAACATACATGTATTTCATTTCATTATCGAATGTTCTCGTCACGATATGGCTGAAATATTGCCGATGTGACGTTAAATAATAACTCACTCACTCACTCACTCAATTTATATCCAACTTTTTTAAATAACAGGCAATTTCAAGTCCGAGTGGGTTCAACCCTGTCTGACCATTATAATCAGGATCAGGGGAGTCCCACAAGGCAGCATTTTGTCTGTAACACTGTTTAGCATCAAGATTAACAGTTTATCAAAGGTTTTAAACGATTCAATTGATGGATCACTTTTTGTGGATGATTTTAATATTTCTTGTCGGGGTAAGAATATGCATACTATTGAACGGCAAATGCAGCTGTGTTTAAATAAAATACATAAATGGTGTCTTGAAAACGGCTTTAAATTTTCTAAATCCAAAACTAATTGTATACATTTTTGTAGAAAATATAAGCCGCATAAAGACCCGGAACTGTTTCTCAATGGCACTCCCATCAAAGTCGTAAAGGAGGCCAAGTTCCTGGGTTTAATTTTTGACTCGCATCTAACTTTTCTTCCCCATATCAAGTCCCTAAAAAACTAAATGCTTGAAGGCACTTGATTTGTTGAAAGTCGTTTCCAATTCTAAGTGGGGAGGGGATCAAGCTACCCTCCTAACATTATATCGATCATTGGTACGTTCCAAACTTGACTATGGCTCCATCGTATATGGTGGAGCCTGCAACAGTAATCTTAAACTTTTAGATTCTGTCCACCACCAAGGTCTAAGACTATGTCTTGGTTCCTTTAGAACTTCACCTGTTGACAGCCTCTATGTCGAGGCTGATGAGCCATCACTTACACAACGCCGTATAAAATTAACTTTACAGTATATTACAAAACTTTATTCAAATGAGTCAAACCCTGCATATAACTGTGTCTTTAATCCACTATATGAAGATCTGTATAACAATAAGCCTTCTCTTGTTCCGCCTCTTGGTATAAGAGTGAAACCTTTTCTTTCTGCTGCTGGCATTGAGCTAGAACATATAGCTCCTTCCCGTTTTCTTTCTTCTCCGCCTTGGCAATTGGTTAGGCCACAAGTTGATCTAACATTAACTACATTTAAAAAATCAGAAACAAATGAATTACAGTATAAACAAGAATTTAGCCAATTAAGAAATAAATATACTACATACAAATCCTTATTTACAGATGGGTCCAAGGATGGTGGCGCAGTGGCATGTGCCACTGTTATTGGATCCAGAACAATATCTTCTAGAATACCGGATAACAGCTCTATATTTACAGCAGAAGCAAACGCCATCTTAACAGCTCTTAAATATATTAATAAACACCGTAAATATAAACAATATATCATCTTTTCAGATTCTCTTTCGTGTCTTCAGGCTATTAAAAATCTTTCTTGCAAACATCCACTTTTATTAGAAATTATTGAATTGTACAATGAACTTGCTACTGGCCAATGCGACATCGTCTTTTGTTGGTTACCCAGCCACGTTGGCATTTCTGGGAACACCATGGCTGATATTGCTGCTAAGGCAGCCCTCAACAAATCTGTGACACCACTTCTTATCCCATACTCTGATTATAAAGCCAGCATTCGAACATACATCCGCGATCTAATGCAAAAGAAGTGGGACACCCAAGTGGGTATTAATAAATTACATGCAATAAAACCCTACATTGGTAATACCTACTTGGGTTGTCAGTCCAGATTTGAAGAGGTCATTATGCGACGATGTCGCATTGGCCATACCAGATATACTCATGAATATTTATTGAAAGGCGACGATCCTCCGTTTTGTATCCCTTGTGATGAAAGGATCACAGTCAAGCATGTCTTGCTTGACTGCATTGAATATTCCATCACAAGGGATATCTATTTCAAATCCAAAACACTGAAGGATCTTTTTTAATAATGTCAGTTCTCATTTAATTATTGCATTTTTTAAAAAATTAGATTTGTTGACTGATTTGTAAATAGGTATATATTTTATTATTGGTAGTTTAGATTAGCAGCTTAGATTGTTAGTGGCTGTACCCTCAAAGGGGGGTTGACGTAGCGTAAAATTATTGTCCTCCTGAGGGGGTACGTAAGTCCCAAAACTTTCAAAGTCAATTTAAGTGTACCTGCTTTTTAATCGTAGAATAAGTGTGTTTTTAATTTATGGCTAGATTTCTCTTCTGTTGCCAATGGCTGAAGGGATGGTGTAAATCCAACTAGGGTCCATGCAGGTAGCAAAGGCACTGTAAGTCCCCATGGTCTCTTGTATGGTGATCTACCTTCAGTTGTTGGCGATTTATAGCCCATTTTTACATTGTATTGTCTTCTTTAATTGGAATGTTTTAGCTTTGTTCGCTAGTTTTATATTGATAGCTGTGATTATGTAGTATTTTTACTGTCCTTCGTCGGCAGGTTTTTTTATAATATACATATATTTCATTCTAATATCGCATGTTCTCGTCACGATATGGCTGAAATATTGCCGATGTGACGTTAAATATTAACTCACTCACTCACTCACTCGAACGGGATGAACTCAACCTTGGTTGTATTCATCCTATCCGGGTCGTGGCACCCATGAAGGGCCACCTCCTCGTGGTGGGTGCTGGGTCACGCCAAGCGCCCTTTAGCCCCCCGTTGTGGACCCGGGGGGATATTAGGTCCACCAGCCCGTTTGCCGTGGGTTGCGCCCCTGTGTCGGCGGAGGAAGGGAGTCTGGTGGTTGAGGGCACTGGTTCCAGGAACAGTGTTCCTTTGCCCAACACACCACTTTGCCCCTGACTTCACCTAGACGGGTGGTTGAATGGGCCCGGTTCAACCAATCGGCTGGTCATGCTGAGCCCTGTGCATTCAACTTGTTCTTGCACAAATTTGATTCTTTCAAGTGTTTGCCATGGGGTCTTGTTCAAATAGCTTGTAGACCTGCACTATTAATTGATTTTGCATAGATCAAAATACTTACCTAGAGTCTTAATGCCCAGAAGGCGATGGCTCATGGGCCAATCTGGTGGATTAATTGATCTCGAATTGATACTTCTGCTGGAGTATATCATCCCAGTATCCTTGGTGCTGCTAGTTGGAAATCCACTGGCTTATAGCATTGTCTTCGTGATACTCCATGGTGGGTGGGGAGCTGGGATGATGAACCTCTATAACCTTAACATGATACCCCCCAAAACAATTTAAACGTACATTAGATGATAGTACATCTTCTGATGATGATGCTGTTTCTAACAGCAAATCTGATTATTGGTCACGCTTTTTGGTGATTTCCTCATCGGATGATGGTCCGTTGAAGCTGAATCCCTTTGCTCTTTCAAAAGCAATTTATGGTATTGCTGGTGATGTTGTCACAATGAAAAAGATGCGATCTGGCTGTATCTTGATTGAATGTAAGTCTGCATTTCAATCAGCTACCCTCTTGGCACTCAAACATCTCGTTTCAGTACCTGTTATTGTGTCACCACATAAAACTTTAAACGGCTCGAAAGGCATTGTCAGAGACCGAGAACGTTGTCTTTCAGACATGTCTGAAGATGATATAGCTTTTGAATTAAAGGACCAGGGTGTGACGGGTGTAAAACGTTTCACGAGTAGGCAGATTGGTCAAATAGTAAAGTTCAACACCTATCTATTTACCTTGTCTCTTCCTGTTCCACCAACATCCATTAAAGCGGGTTATTGCAACATTGGTGTGGATAAGTACATTCCTAATCCACTTCGGTGTTATTCATGTCAAAAGTTTGGTCATGGTGCCCAGTCATGTACCAACAGAAAGAAATGCCATCGATGTGGCGAACCTGCTCATGAAATGTTAGAATGCCCAAACAACCCAAAGTGTGTTAATTGTTCTGGTGATCACGCTGCCTCTTCCAAATCATGCCCTGTGTGGCAACTACAATACAAGGTAGTTAAAATGAAACATGAAAAAAATGTTTCTTTTTCAGAGGCTAAACGTTTGGTGATGTCAACTACAACTCCAACTGCAGCTGTGTCATACTCTGCAGTAGTTGCACGTCATCCTAACATGTCTACTAAATCCGTTGAATGCCAGACAGATATCACCTGGGTGCATACTGAAAAACAGTCATTGTCTGAAATTCACGTTGTGGCGTCTACCCAAACAAAACCACCATCCCGTCCAAAATCTCGTTCACTATCACCTGTTGTGATAAATGCCAGCAAAAACATCAACTATTCAAGACAAGAGTCATCAGAAGATGACATATCCCCCCGGCCCCCACATCTTTGAAAGAACAAATCATCTGACAGTTACTTAAAGTCCAGCTTGATTTTAGACTAAGTGCAAATCGTTTCCATGGAAATCATGAAAAAAATAAATGACAAAAATCTGCAAATAGCAAAAGGCACCACTTTGGGATCTGCCTCACATATCTGCCAAGTTTTGCTGAAAGATATTAAGAAGTTTTCGCGTTGTGCTCCGGAAACAAAACCCATCCCTTCCTTTTTGAGACTAAGTTCGAATCATTTCCATGGAAACCGAGAAAATAATAAATCACAAATATCTGCAAATAGCAAAAAGGCATCACTTCAATATCTGCCTCACATATCTGCCAAGTTTTGCTGAAAGATATAGAGAGGTTTTTGAGTTGTGCTCCGGAAACGAAGCCCACCCCTCACTTTTGGGATTAAGTCCGAATCGTTTCCATGGAAACCGGGAAAAATAAAAATGCCAAAAATCTGCAAATAGCAAAAGGCACAACTTTAGGATCTGTTTGATATATCTATCAAGTTTTGTTGAAAAATATTATACGGTTTTTGAGTTGTGCTCCGGAAACGAAAGCAATCCTTACTTTTTGAGACTAAGTCCAAAATGTTTCCATGGAAACCAAGAAAAATAAAAATGCCAAAAATCGGCAAATAGCAAAAGGCACCACTTAAGGTTCTGTTTCATACATCTACCAAGTTTTGTTGAAAAATATTGAACGGTTCTTGAGTTATGCTCCGGACACGAAGCCCACCCTTCTTTAAGAATAAGTCCAAAACGTTTCCATGGAAACCGAGAAAAATAAAAATGACAATTATCTGTAAATAGCAAAAGGCACCACCTTAGGTTATTTTTGACATATCTACCAATTTTGGTTAAAAAATATCGAACGGTCTTTGAGTTATGATCCGGAAACAAAATGATTACGGGCGGACAGACGGACGAGGCGACGACTATATCCCACCGCATTATATGCCGGTGGGATAAAAACGTACGCGCCGCAAAAGTCATTCACCACAGTCTAGGAACAGATCCCCTGTCTTACAACCTAATGTAACATGAACAACACTACTACACTTATCCAGTGGAATTGCAGAGGTCTTAAGACCAACTTAACTGAAATACAGCTGTTAATCCAAGACTTTCAACCATCTGTTTTCTGTCTCAAGGAAACTTACCTGAAGCCGACGGATACATTTGACTTACGTCAGTACAATTCTCATCATTCCTTTTCTCCTTCGGGTGGCAAAGCCACTGGAAGCTCCTCTATTTTAGTGAAGCAGGATATCATACATACCTGCATACTCATGGGGGATTTGAATGGACATAATCCTTTATGGGGAAGTAGTGGTATTAATACCAAAGGTAAAATATTAGAGGATTTCATTTCTGACAATAGTCTATGTATTTTTAACGATGGTACTAACACATATTTACACCCTGCAACGGGTAGTTATTCTGCCTTGGATCTAACAATCACAGATGCAAACCTTCTGAATGAATTTTCATGGTCAGTTCATGATGATTTATGCGGAAGTGACCACTTTCCTACATTTTTAACAGTCAGTAACCCATCTGACGTTCCGCCTTCATCAAGGTGGAATTTTGCAAAGGCTAACTGGTCTAAATTCACATCATTGTGTTCTGAGAAATTAAAACATGAAGCATTCCAGAATATCACTGATCCCATTCCGCTGTTTTCAGATGAACTGAATGCTATAGCTACCGAATCCATTCCTAAGTCCTCTGCTAATCCACACATTCGTAAGCCATGGTTTGATGGAGATTGCAAACGGGCTAGAAAAAATAGGAAAAGAGCGGAAAAATATTTTTGCAAACATCCAAGTGTACATAATTTGAATAATGTTAAGGTAACCAGAGCTAAAGCTCGACGAACCTTCAAACAAAATAAACGTCAATCATGGAGAACCTACGTCTCCAAGATTAATTCCCGCACACCTCTATCAAAGGTGTGGAATATGGTCCAAAGAATCAAAGGCAAAGGTTCAAAAACGAGTGTTAAACACCTCAAGGAAGGAGATCTTATTTTGGAGAATACTTCAGATATCGCAAACAAACTTGGTGAAACATTAGCTAAACACTCGTCTTCATCAAACTATCTTCCTAAATTTCAGAAATATCAGGAGATCGAGGAAAAAAAGAACATTAATTTCAACTCCGAAAATGGAGAAGATTACAACGAAGTCTTTTCACTACATGAGTTACAAACTGCCCTTGGGCAAGCTCATGATACGGCAGCAGGGGCTGATAATATTCACTATCAGCTCCTAAAACATTTGCCGGAATCGTGTCTTGAAGTACTTTTAGACATTTTTGATCAAATTTGGACTTCAGGAAATTTTCCTCCTTCTTGGCGGAATGCTATTCTTGTTCCGATTCCTAAACCTGGCAAGGACCATTCAGATGCATCTAATTATCGACCTATATCATTAACTAGCTGTGTTTGCAAAACTATGGAACGAATGGTAAATAATCGTTTAGTGTGGTATTTGGAAACCAATAATCTTATTTCAGATATTCAATGTGGTTTCCGGAAAAACCGCAGTACTATCGATCATTTAGTCCGATTAGAATCCTATGTTAAAAATGCTATTGTAAATAAACAACACGTAGTATCCATTTTCTTCGATCTGGAGAAAGCATATGATACTACTTGGAAGCACGGCATTTTGAAAGATTTACATGATTTCGGGTTGAGAGGTCGTTTACCTCATTTTATCTCGCAATTTTTAACAGACAGACAATTTCAAGTCCGAGTGGGTTCAACACTGTCCGACTATTACACTCAGGATCAGGGTGTCCCACAAGGCAGTATTTTGTCTGTCACACTTTTTAGTATCAAGATCAACAGTTTATCCAAGGTTTTAAATGATTCAATTGATGGATCACTTTTTGTGGATGATTTTAATATTTCTTGTCGAGGGAAAAATATGCATACTATTGAAAGACAATTGCAGTTGTGTTTAAATAAAATAAATAAATGGTGTCTTGAAAATGGTTTTAAATTTTCTAAATCAAAAACTAATTGCATACATTTCTGTCGTAAATATAAACCGCATAAAGACCCGAACTGTTTCTCAATAGCACTCCCATCAAAGTTGTTAAGGAGGCCAAGTTCTTGGGTTTAATTTTCGACTCCCATTTAACGTTTCTGCCGCATATTAAATCCCTTAAAACTAAATGCCTGAAGGCACTTGACTTGTTGAAAGTCGTTTCAAATTCTAAGTGGGGAGGGGATCAAGCCACTCTCCTACATCTATATCTATCACTGGTCCGCTCGAAACTTGATTATGGCTCCATCGTATATGGTGGAGCCTGCAAAAGCAACTTAAAACTATTAGATTCTGTCCATCACCAAGGTCTAAGACTTTGTCTTGGTTCCTTTAGAACTTCACCTGTTGACAGTCTCTACGTCGAGGCAGATGAATCATCTCTTACACAACGCCGTATAAAATTGTCCTTGCAGTATATCACAAAACTTTATTCTAACGAGTCCAACCCTGCATTCAAATGTGTCTTTACTCCTCTTTATGAGGATTTGTACAACAAAAAGCCTTCTCTTGTTCCACCTCTTGGTTTAAGAATTAAACCATTCATTTCTGCTGCCGGCATTGAGCTAGAAAATATAGCTCCTTTCCGTCTTCTTTCTTCTCCTCCTTGGCACCCATGAAGGGCCACCTCCTCGTGGTGGGTGCTGGGTCACGCCAAGCGCCCTTCAACCCCCCGTTGTGGACCCGGGGGGATATTAGGTCCACCAACCCGTTTGCCGTGGGTTGCGCCCCTGTGTCGGTGGAGGACGGGATTCTGGTGGTTGAGGGCTGGGGCTCCAGGAACAGCGTTCCTTTGCCCAATACACCACTTCGACCCTTACTTCACCTAGACGGGTGGTAGAACTGGCCCGGTTCAATCAATCGGCTGGTCACGCCAAGCCCTGTGCTACAACTGTAAAATGTTGCACAAAATTTGAGAATTATTATATATATTTTTAAGTCTTGGCAATTTTTGAATTTTTGAATATCAACTGCACGATTTCATGCATGTTTTTGCCTAGAGTCGTATGCCCAGAAGGCGGTGGCTCATGGGCCAATCTGGTGGATTCATTAATCTTTTAATTTTTCTGCTGGAGTATGTCATCCGGGTATCCTTGGTGCTGCAAGTCGGAGATCCGCTTGTTTTTAGCATCGTCCTTGTGATACTCCGTGGTGGGTGGGAAGCCCAGATGATGAAATCTAATACAATAACCATGGCTTACGAAACACCAACAAAAAAACCCAAACGTCCTCTTGACAATGACCCTGTTGATGATGACCACAGACTGCCTAAATCGACTGAGTATTGGCCACGTTTCCTTGTAATCGAGACTCTAGACAAGAGTCCATTAAAGTTGAACCCTTTTGCAGTATCTAAGGGTATTCAAGGTATTGCTGGGGATGTAAAGAACATTAAACGTCTCCGTTCAGGTGCACTGCTAGTTGAATGCGCGAAAAAACCACAATCAACCAACTTGATGAATACAGAATTGTTCGTTGGCATTCAGGTCTCGGTCTCTGCTCACAAAACTTTGAACACAAGTAAAGGAATCGTCAGAGACCGGGACAGATTGTTTGATGATATGTCAGAACTTGACATAGTATCAGAAATGAAAGATCAAGGTGTTCTTTACGTTAAGCGCTTTACAACCCGGAAAAACAATGAAACTTTCAGAACGAATACCTATCTTTTTTCCTTTTCATCCCCAAATGCTCCCAAATCGCTGAAGGCAGGTTACTGTAACATTCCCGTTGACACCTACATCCCTAACCCACTCAGGTGTTTTAAATGCCAGAAATATGGACACGGTGTAAATACTTGTACATTGTCTGTTGTGTGTGCTCACTGTGGTGAGAAGACACACACAACAGAAGATTGTAACAGTACTTTTAAAAAATGCACCAACTGCTCGGGCGACCATTCAGCTTTTTCTAAAGAGTGTCCCATTTGGAAAGAGCAAATGTCAATTAACAAAATCAAATTTACCCAAAATATCACTTTTTCTGAGGCAAAAAAACTGGTAAAGGGATCCGACCTTCCAGAGAGTTATGCTGCAGTAGCCAAATCACCATCTCAGTCTAGCTCTAAAATAACAAAAGCATCCACTAGCTGCCAAACAACCTTGACTTGGGTCAAAGGGGACTCTCCACATAATTTGTACCCTGAGATATCGTCTCAGACTGAGGAATCACTTCCTGGTACGGCAAAATCTTCTTCTCAATCACGCTCGCTCACTCAATCGTCATCTGACAATCAACAAATTGTTCAAAGTAAAGGTAAGCCTAAGCCTGATGCTAACAAGAAACAAAGTGGCAGAGCTCCAAAGGGGTCTCAAAATAAAATTCAGTTGTTTAACAAATATGGATCTCTTGAGGACATGGACGTATCTGAAAACGTCCATTCTAGGGCACATAGCTTGTCGCCCTCCAAACAAGTGCGGGGTAGATCCCCAATAAATCCCCCCAAAAGATAATGTCTTTTAATAATCTTGTACAGTGGAACTGCAGAGGGCTAAGGAATAACTTCAATGATTTGCAGCTCTTAGTCCAGGACTTCACACCATCAGCCATTTGTCTCCAGGAGACATATTTAAAACAGACGGATACATTTGAATTACGTAATTTCAATGCATACCACTCCTTTTCACCTCCAGGTGATCGGGCCACTGGAGGATCTTCGATCCTTATCAAACAAAGTGTTATCCACAGCCCTGTTATACTTAATACTGGTCTCCAGGCGGTTGCAGTAAGACTGACGTTACATGTTGCGTTCACATTATGCTCATTATACTTCTCACCATCTTCAACTCTTCGGAAGTCTGACCTTCAAAATTTATATGACCAACTCCCAAAACCTTGTATCATTATGGGAGATTTAAATGGCCACAACCCGCTCTGGGGTGGTACAACAACTAATGCTAAAGGTAAACTATTAGAAGACTTTTGTTCAGATAATGATGTATGCATATATAATGATGGTTCGAGCACATATTTACATCCTGGCACAGGAACTTATTCAGCCCTTGATTTATCAATTACAGACTCAGACTTATTGAATGAATTTGAGTGGTCAGTCCATGACGACCTGTGTGGAAGTGACCATTTCCCAACAATTCTCAAACCCGTGAATCCATCTGATGTTCCTCCATCATCAAGATGGAACTTTAAGAAGGCTAACTGGCCTTTATATGAAACTTTCTGTGCTGACAAACTCAAACCTGAACTTTTTCATGATCTTCCTGATGCCATCAAATGTTTTTCAGATGAGCTCAGACACATAGCTGACAAGTGTATCCCCAAATCCTCTGCAGTTCCTCATATACGTAAACCATGGTTTAACGCTGAATGCAAACAAGCTCGCAAGGCACGGAAGAAAGCTGAACATTATTTCCGTCGCCATCCTATGGTCCACAATTTAAACAAATTTAGAATTTTAAACGCCAAAGCACAAACATCAATTCGCGCACGCCAATATCAAAGGTGTGGAACATGATACAGAAAATAAAAGGTAAGGGCTCTAAATCTAGCATTAAGCATCTAAAAAATGGAGATGAATTACTAACTGATAAATCTGACATAGCAAATAAACTTGGAGAAACTTTGGCCAAACATTCTTCCTCATCAAACTATGTACCTGAATTTCAGAAATATCAAAGACAGCAGGAAAAGAAATATATTAATTTCAATTCAGACAATGGGGAAGACTACAACGAAACCTTTTCGATACATGAGCTTCATACTGCTCTTGACCAAGCTCACGATACTGCTTCAGGAGCTGATGGTATACATTATCAACTCCTGAAGCACTTGCCTGAATCATGTTTAGAGACGCTCTTATCTATTTTTTGATGACATTTGGACATCTGGACAATTTCCTTCGTCGTGGCGCGATGCTATAATTGTGCCCATCCCTAAACCTGGACGTGATCATACTGATCCTTCCAATTATAGGCCAATTTCATTAACTAGCTGTGTTTGCAAGACCATGGAACGCATGATAAATAATCGACTTGTTTGGTACTTGGAAACCAATAACCTTCTAACTAATATACAATGTGGTTTCCGTAAAAACCGTAGTACCATCGATCATTTAGTGCGCTTAGAATCTTTTGTGAAAAATGCCATAATTAATAAACAACATGCAGTGTCGATCTTTTTCGATTTAGAAAAAGCATACGACACAACATGGAAACATGGGATTTTAAAAGATTTACATGACTTTGGATTACGAGGCCGTTTGCCTCACTTCATATCCAACTTTTTAAATAACAGGCAATTTCAAGTCCGAGTGGGTTCAACCCTGTCTGACCATTATAATCAGGATCAGGGGAGTCCCGCAAGGCAGTATTTTGTCTGTTACACTGTTTAGCATCAAGATAAACAGTTTATCCAAGGTTTTAAACGATTCAATTGATGGATCACTTTTTGTGGATGATTTTAATATTTCTTGTCGCGGTAAGAATATGCATACTATTGAACGGCAAATGCAGCTGTGTTTAAATAAAATACATAAATGGTGTCTTGAAAACGGCTTTAAATTTTCTAAATCCAAAACTAATTGTATACATTTTTGCAGAAAATATAAACCGCATAAAGACCCGGAACTGTTTCTCAATGGCACTCCCATCAAAATTGTAAAGGAGGCCAAGTTCTTGGGTTGAATTTTTGACTCGCATCTAACTTTTCTTCCCCATATCAAGTCCCTAAAAACTAAATGCTTGAAGGCACTTGACTTGTTGAAAGTCGTTTCCAAGTCTAAGTGGGGAAGGGATCAAGCTACCCTCCTACAATTATATCGATCATTGGTACGTTCCAAACTTGATTATGGCTCCATCGTTTATGGTGGAGCCTGCAACAGTAATCTAAAACTTTTAGATTCTGTCCACCACCAAGGCCTAAGACTATGTCTTGGTTCCTTTAGAACTTCACCTGTTGACAGCCTCTACGTCGAGGCTGATGAGCCATCTCTTACACAAGGCATCCGTGAAGGGCCACCTCCTCGTGGTGGGTGCTGGGTCACGCTAAGCGCCCTTCATCCCCCCGTTGTGGACCCGGGGGGATATTTGGTCCACCAACCCGTTTGCCGTGGGTTGCGCCCCTGTGTCGGTGGAGGACGGGAGGCTGGTGGTTGAGGGCATTGGTTCCAGGATTAGCGTTCCTTTGCCCAACACACCACTTCGCCCCTTACTTCACCTAGACGGGTGGTAGAACTGGCCCGGTTCTATCAATCGGCTGGTCACGCCAAGCCCTGTGTATAGACTATATCTATATATGTCATTGCACAAATTACATTTGGAATTGTTTTAATTTCGGGCTTACTTGTTTATCTTAAATGTTTGTGATTTTGAATTATTATGTTATGAACTTTGCCTAGAGTCTTATGCCCAGAAGGCGGTGGCTCATGGGCCAATCTGGTGGAATTATTAATCTTTTTAATTCTTCTGCTGGAGTATATCATCCGGGTATCCTTGGTGCTGCAAGTTGGAAATCCACTTGTTTTTAGCATTGTCCTTGTGATACTCCATGGTGGGTGGGGAGCTCGGATGACGAACCTTGAAAAATTAACCATGGCTTACGAAACCCCCATAAAAAAAACCAAACGTCCACTAGACACTGATCCAGTTGATACTGATCAAAGACTGTCCACGTCCATTGAATACTGGCCACGATTTCTTGTCATTGAAACTGTTGATAAGACTCCATTGAAGTTGAACCCTTTGCGATATCTAAGGGTATACAGGGCATTGCTGGTGATGTCAAGAATATTAAACGTTTACGTTCCGGTGCTCTGTTGGTTGAGTGTGGGAAAAGGCACCAAGCCACCAACCTCATGAGTACAGAATCGTTTGTCAACATCCCGGTCACCGTCACGGCTCATAAAACTTTAAACACGAGCAAGGGAATCATCAGAGACCGTGATCGATTGTTTGCAGATATGTCTGAACTTGACATCGTCTCTGAGATGAAAGAACAAGGCGTACTCTATGTCAAACGTTTCACGACCAGGAAAAATGATACTGTTATCAAAACAAATACCTACCTGTTTTCATTTTCTTCACCAAATGCTCCAAAATCTCTAAAGGCAGGATATTGTAACATCAATGTTGACACGTACATTCCGAACCCTCTACGGTGCTTCAAATGTCAAAAGTTCGGTCATGGCGTCAATACTTGCACATTGTCTGTTGTATGTGCTCACTGTGGTGAAAAGACACATACAACAGAAGATTGTGACAGTAATGTCAAAAAATGTACCAACTGTGAAGGGGGATCATCCATCTTACTCTAAAAACTGTCCTGTTTGGAAACATCAAATGGAGATAAATAGAATCAAATTTACCCAAAACATTAGTTTTGCCGATGCAAAAAAAGCTAGTTCAAAGTTCAGAGCATAAGGAGAGTTATGCTTCTATCACCAGAACACCGTCAGAAGCAAACACTAGAATAACAAAGTCAACTGCATGCTGTCAGACAAACCTGACCTGGGTTAAATCTGAATCTCCTGTGATATTCTCACCTGCAATATCGACCCAAACAACTGAATCAGTTCCTAGTACGTCTCAAAGCCAATGTGAAACATCCTCTGATCTTGACGCATCATCTCAGTCGACATCAAAGTCTACACAGCCCCTTAAAGGCAAAGGTAAGAAGCCAGATTCTTTCAAAAAATTCAGTGGCAGAGCCCCAAAAGGGTCAGAAAATCAAATCAACTTGTATAACAAATATGGTTCCCTTGAGGACATGGATGTGTCCGAAACTGTCCGTTCTAGGGCGCACAGTTTGTCGCCCAACAAGAAAGTACGGGAAGATCCCCAATAAATCCCCAAAAGATAGTTTATCACAATCATATTATACAGTGGAATTGTAGAGGACTGAGGACTAATTTCAGTGAATTACAACTTTAGTCCAGGATTTAACTCCATCAGCGTTCTGTCTGCAGGAGACCTATTTAAAACAAACAGATGCTTTTGCCCTGCGTTCTTTCAATGCATATCATTATTTTTCACCTCCGGGTGATAGGGCCACTGGGGATCTTCAATCCTAGTCAGACAGAACGTTATCCATAGCCCTGTTGCTCTTACTACTAATCTTCAGGCTGTTGCAGTGCGACTAACTTTGCGTTGCGTTTACATTATGCTCTCTCTACATATCTCCGTCTTCAACGTTTCACAAAACTGATCTTCAAGCTCTATATAACCAACTCCCGAAGCCCTGTATTATTATGGGAGATTTAAATGGGCACAACCCACTCTGGGGTAGTGCAAATACAAACGCTAAAGGTAAATTACTGGAGGAGTTTTGTTCAGATAATGATTTATGTCTTTATAATGATGGTTCCAACACATATTTACACCCTGGTACAGGAACTTATTCTGCTCTCGACTTGTCACTCACTAATTCAGAACTACTAAATGAATTTGAATGGTCAGTTCACGATGACCTATGTGGAAGTGACCATTTCCCTACCATACTAAAACCTGTAACTCCATCTGATGTACCTCCATCATCAAGGTGAATTTTAAAAGGCTAACTGGGCCTTATATGAAACACTGTGTGCTACAAAACTGAAACCTGAACTTTTTAGTGACGTTATGGATGCTATTAACTGTTTTTCCGATCAACTGACTACCATAGCTGATGAGTGTATACCACAGTCCTCTGCAAATCCACATATCCGAAAACCATGGTTCAACGATGAGTGCAAACAAGCTAGGAAGGCAAGGAAAAAAGCAGAACATTATTTCCGTCGCCATCCTATGGTGCATAATTTAAATAAATTTAAAATGTTAAATGCTAAAGCGCGGCGTACCTTTAAACAGAATAAACGCCAATCTTGGCAAAATTATGTATCCAAGATAAATTCTCGAACGCCCATGTCCAAGGTTTGGAACATGGTCCAGAAAATTAAAGGTAAAGGTACTAAATCTAGTGTCCATCATCTTAAACATGGAGATCAATTACTTACTGATAAATCAGATATTGCGAACAAACTGGGGGAAACTCTTGCTAAACATTCTTCCTCTTCTAATTATGTACCTAAATTCCAACAATATCAAAAACAACAAGAAAAAACCCCCATTAATTTCAATTCAGATAACGGTGAAGACTATAATGAACTATTTTCTATTCATGAGCTCCATACTGCTCTTGAACAAGCTCACGATACTGCTACAGGGGCTGATAACATACATTATCAACTCCTGAAGCATTTACCAGAATCCTGTCTAGAAACGCTTTTAAATATTTTTGATGATATTTGGACATCAGGTAACTTTCCTCCCTCATGGCGTGACGCTATAGTAGTACCTATACCTAAACCTGGACGTGATCATACGGATCCGTCAAATTATAGACCTATTTCACTAACTAGCTGTGTTTGCAAAACCATGGAACGAATGATAAATAATCGACTTGTTTGGTACTTGGAAACCAATAACCTTCTAACAGATATACAATGTGGTTTCCGTAAAACAGAAGTACTGTCGATCACTTAGTGCGTTTGGAATCATTTATTAAAAAACGCTCTTATTCATAAACAACACGCTGTGTCTATCTATCTTTTGATCTTGAAAAGGCATATGACACTACCTGGAAATATGGCATTTTAAAAGATTTACATGGCTTCGGTTTGCGAGGCCGTTTGCCTCAATTTATAGCCAACTTTTAAAGGACAGACAATTTCAAGTCCGCGTGGGATCTACCCTGTCTGATCATTACAATCAGGATCAGGGTGTTCCACAAGGCAGTATTTTGTCTGTCACACTATTTAGTATAAAGATAAATAGTTTATCAAAAGTTTTAAACGATTCCATAGATGGCTCGTTATTTGTGGATGATTTTAATATTTCTTGTCGTGGTAAAAATATGCATACCATTGAACGGCAAATGCAGATGTGTTTAAACAAAATAAATAAATGGTGTCTTGAAAACGGGTTTAAATTTTCTAAATCCAAAACTAATTGTATACATTTCTGCCGTAAATATAAACCGCATAAAGATCCGGAACTATCTCTAAATGGCACACCCATCAAAGTTGTGAAGGAGGCCAAGTTCTTAGGTCTTATTTTTGATTCGCATTTAACTTTTCTGCCACACATTAAGTCACTTAAAGCTAAATGCCTGAAGGCACTTGATCTGTTGAAAGTCGTTTCAAATTCTAAGTGGGGAGGGGACCAAACTACCCTCCTACACCTCTACAGATCTCTCATCCGTTCGAAACTTGATTACGGCTCCATTGTATACGGTGGAGCCTGTAAAAGCAACCTTAAAATACTTGATTCTATCCATCACCAAGGTCTAAGACTTTGTCTTGGATCTTTTAGAACCTCTCCTATTGACAGTCTTTACGTCGAGGCTGATGAGCCATCTCTTAACCAACGCCGTATAAAATTATCCTTGCAGTATGTAACTAAACTATATTCTAACGAGCCAAATCCTGCATTTAATTGTGTTTTTAATCCTCTCTACGAGGATTTATACGACAAAAAGTCTTCTCTTGTTCCGCCTCTTGGGCACAGAATTAAACCATTCCTTTCTGCTGCCGGCATTGAGCTGGAAACTATAGCTCCTTCCCGTCTTCTTTCTTCTCCTCCTTGGCAATTAGTGAGGCCACAAGTTGACCTAACACTGACAAAGTTTAAAAAATCCGAAACTAACGAATTACAGTATAAACAAGAATATAAACAATTAAAGAATAACTATAATACATACAAATCCTTATTTACAGATGGGTCCAAGGATGGTGGCATGTGCCACTGTCATTGGATCCAGAACAATATCTTCTAGAATACCTGATACCAGCTCTATATTTACAGCAGAAGCAAACGCCATCTTAACAGCTCTTAAATATATTGAAAGACATCCCAAACATAAACAATATATAATATTTTCTGACTCTCTTTCTTGCCTTCGGGCGATTAAAAATCTCTCTTGCAAACATCCACTTTTAATTGAAATAATCGAATTATATAATGATCTTGCTACTGGCCAATGCGACATCGTCTTTTGTTGGTTACCCAGCCACGTTGGCATTTCTGGGAACACAATGGCTGATCTTGCTGCCAAGGCAGCACTCAACAAATCTGTGACACCACTTCTTCTTCCATATTCTGATTATAAAGCTGGCATTAGAACTTACATCCGTGATCTGATGCAAAAGAAGTGGGACACCCAGGTAGGTATAAATAAGTTACATGCAATTAAACCAACCATCGGTTACACCTACTTGGGTTGCCAGTCCAGATTTCAAGAGGTCATTCTGCGACGATGTCGCATTGGCCATACGCGTTATACTCATAAATACTTGCTAAATGGTGAAGATCCTCCGTTTTGTATCCCTTGTGATGAGAGAGTTACGGTCAAGCATATCCTGCTTGACTGTGTTGAATTCTCCATCATAAGGGATAAATATTTCAGTGTGAAAACAGTTAAGGATCTTTTTACTACTGTTCATTCTCATTTAATTCTTGGTTTTTTAAAAGAAATTGACTTCCTTGATGAATTCTGATTAACATGTTCTGTAGATAGATGTATTTTAATGATTGGTAGTTTAGATTAGTAACTTAGATTGTTAGTGGCTGTACCCTCAAAGGGGGTTGAAGTATTGTAAAATTATTGTCCTCCTGAGAGGGTACATAAGTCCCAATGCATTCCCAGCAAATTTAAACCTACTCCTATTTTTAATCGTAGTATATGTGTTATTTTAATCTGTGGCTAGATTTATCTTAATTGCTAACGGCTGAAGGGATGGTGTAAATCCAGCTAGGGTCCGTGCAGGTAGCAAGAGTACTGTAAGTCCCCACGGTCCCTGGCATGGTGATCTAACTTCAGTTGTTGGCAAAACATAGCCCGTTTTTATATTGTGTTGTCATCTATAGTTAAAGTATTTTAGTATTAATTACTAGTTTTAGATTGACATGTGTGATATACTAGTTGTTTTACTGTCCTTTGCTGACAGTTTTTTATCATTTACCTTTATTCATTGTAAAATTATAACTTGTTTGTAGTCACTATATGGCTGAAATATTGCCGATGTGACTTAAAACCTTAACTCACTCACTCACTCTTACACAACGCCGTATAAAATTAACTTTACAGTATATTACAAAACTTTATTCCAATGCGTCAAACCCTGCATATAACTGTGTCTTTAATCCACTATATGAAGATCTGTATAACAAGAAGCCTTCCCTTGTTCCGCCTCTTGGTATAAGAGTGAAACCTTTTCTTTCTGCTGCTGGCATTGAGCTAGAACATATAGCTCCTTCCCGTTTTCTTTCTTCTCCGCCTTGGCAATTGGTTAGGCCACAAGTTGACCTAACATTAACTACATTTAAAAAATCAGAAACAAATGAATTACAGTATAAACAAGAATTTAGTCAATTAAGAAATAAATATACTACATACAAATCCTTATTTACAGATGGGTCCAAGGATGGTGGCGCAGTGGCATGTGCCACTGTCGTTGATCCCGAACAATATCTTCTAGAATACCGGATAACAGCTCTATATTTACAGCAGAAGCAAAACGCCATCTTAACAGCTCTTAAATATATTAATAAACACCGTAAATATAAACAATATATCATCTTTTCAGATTCTCTTTCGTGTCTTCAGGCTATTAAAAATCTTTCTTGCAAACATCCACTTTTATTAGAAATTATTGAATTGTACAATGAACTTGCTACTGGCCAATGCGACATCGTCTTTTGTTGGTTACCCAGCCACGTTGGCATTTCTGGGAACACGATGGCTGATATTGCTGCTAAGGCAGCCCTCAACAAATCTGTGACACCACTTCTGATCCCATACTCTGATTATAAAGCCAGCATTAGAACATACATCCGCGATCTAATGCAAAAGAAGTGGGACACCCAAGTAGGTATAAATAAATTACATTCAATAAAACCCTACATTGGTAACACCTACTTGGGTTGTCAGTCCAGATTTGAGGAGGTCATTATGCGACGATGTCGCATTGGCCATACCAGATATACTCATGAATATTTATTGAAAGGCGAAGATCCTCCGTTTTGTATCCCTTGTGATGAAAGGATCACAGTCAAGCATGTCTTGCTTGACTGCATTGAATATTCCATCACAAGGGATATCTATTTCACATCCAAAACACTGAAGGATCTTTTTAATAATGTCAGTCCTCATTTAATTATTGCATTTTTAAAAAAAATAGATTTGTTGACTGATTTGTAAATAGTTAAATATTTTATTATTGGTAGTTTATATTAGTAACTGAGATTGTTAGTGGCTGTACCCTCAAAGGGGGTTGACGAAGCGTAAAATTATTGTCCTCCTGAGGGGTACATAAGTCCCAAAACTTTCAAAGTCAATTTAAGTATACCATGTTTTTAATCGTAGAATGTGTGCTTTTAATTTATGGCTAGATTTCTCTTCTGTCGCCAATGGCTGAAGGGATGGTGTAAATCCAACTGGGGTCCATGCAGGTAGCAAAAGTAATGTAAGTCCCCATGGTTCCTAGTATGGTGATCTACCTTCAGTTGTTGGCGAACTATAGCCCATTTTTACATTATTTTGTCTTCTTTAATTGGAATATTTTAGCTTTGTTTGCTAGTTTTATATTGATATCTGTGATTGACTAGTATTTTTACTGTCCTTCGTCGGCAGGTTTTTATAATAACTATCTAAATTCTATTACAATGTCAAATGTTCTCGTCACGATATGGCTGAAATATTGCCGATGTGACGTTAAATAATAACTCACTCACTCACTCTTCTCCTCCTTGGCAACTGGTTAGGCCTGAAGTTGACCTAACTCTGACAAAGTTTAAGAAATCTGAAACTAATGAATTACAATATAAACAAGAATATAATCAACTAAAAACTAAATATAATACTTACAAATCCTTATTTACAGATGGGTCCAAGGACGGTGGCCGGTGTCATGTGCCACTGTCATTGGATCCAGAACAATATCTTCTAGAATACCAGATAACAGCTCCATTTTTACAGCAGAAGCAAACGCCATATTAACGGCTCTTAAATATATTCAACGACATCCTAAACATAGATAGTACATAATCTTTTCCGATTCTCTTTCGTGTCTTCAGGCTATTAAAAATATTTCTTGTAAACATCCACTTTTATTAGAAATTATTGAATTGTACAATCAACTTGCCACTGGCCAATGCGACATCGTCTTTTGTTGGTTACCCAGCCACGTTGGCATTTCTGGGAACACGATGGCCGATCTTGCTGCCAAGGCAGCACTCAACAAATCTGTGACACCACTTCTTATTCCTTACTCTGATTACAAAGCTTGCATTAGAACCTACATTCGTGATCTGATGCAGAAGAAGTGGGACACCCAAGTAGGTATCAATAAATTACATGAAATAAAACCCAATATCGGTTACACTTACTTGGGTTGTCAGTCCAGATTTGAAAAGGTCATCATGCGACGATGTCGTATTGGCCATACAAGGTATACTCACAAATATTTGTTAAATGGTGAAGATCCTCCGTTTTGTATCCCTTGTGATGAGAGAGTCACAGTCAAGCATCTCCTGCTTGACTGTGTTGAATTCTCCATCATAAGGGATAAATATTTCAATGTTAAAACTGTTAAGGATCTTTTTAATTCTGTTCATCTTCATTTAATTCTTGGTTTTTTAAAAGAAATTGATTTCATTAATGAATTTTGATTAATATATTCTGTATATAGCTGTGTTTTAATGATTGGTAGTTTGATTAGTAACTTAGATTGTTAGTGGCTGTACTCTCAAGGGGGGTTGAAGAATCGTAAAAATATTGTCCCCCTGAGAGGGTACGTAAGTCCAAAAACTTCGAAAGTCAATTTAAACTTACCAGGATTTTTAAACGTAGCATTTTTGTCATTTTAATTGTAGCTAACATTTCTTACAATCGCCAGCAGCTGAAGGGATGGTGTAAATCCAACTAGGGTCCATGCAGGTAGCCAAGGTACTGTAAGTCCCCATGGCCCCTAGTATGGTGATAGACCTTCAGTTGTTGGCGATCTATAGCCTGTTTTTATCTTGTATTGTCCTAATAGTGCTATTAGTTTTAACCTTCCACACTAGTTTTAAATCTAATTGTGATATTCTAGTTGTTTTACTGTCCTTCGATGACAGGTTTTATAATATATACATATTCCATTACAATGTAAAATGTTCTCGTCACGATATGGCTGAAATATTGCCGATGTGACGTTTAATTGTAACTCACTCACTCACCTATCCGGGTCGTAGTGAACAATATTTCCTTGGCAACATCAGTGATCGAGTTTTCAGACTCATTAAGCTCACGCATGATGACTCACGGTCGCGAACTGCCTTTCAGAACACTCGGTCGGGTTTCATCACAGACATCTGTGATGCACTCAGAAAAAGATTTCCGGAATACAGTATATCAGTCAGTGTTTGTTTGGGCCAAAGCTTGAAATATCCCTCTTCTCGCGACAACATCCGGTAGCGACTCGCTTGAGGTTGTTCTCGTTGATTTCACGTCTGATGACGTCACCGTCAACAACATGATTGGAATTGACGATGACCGCGCCAGACGTGATTTCTCTCAGTTCAAGCAAACGCTGGCGAACTTGGGGACCAAAACGCTCACACACACGTGCAGGTTATTTTTTTATATATTTGTTTTTATAAATATTTTATTCCTGTAAACATGTTACATTTTCTTCTTGTTAATCTTATATATTTATTTATGTACTACAGCACATGAAAACTTAAAAAAATAAGATTTAAATAGTAAAAAAGGATAATAAAAAGTAAAATAAGTAAACAGGTAAAAAAAAGATAAATAAACAAATATTAAACATCATTCTTTCACACTTTCATACCCATGCTTACATACCTACAAGTAAATAAGTCATGAATTTTCATTAATTAGATTTTTATACTTTGCCCATTTCCTTTCAAAGTCATTAAACAGTGCTTTATTCCAATATCTTACTTTATCTATCAAATAATAGTATTTCAAATGCTGGTTTGTATTACAAGGGGGCAAGAGCAGTAGTTGGAACAGTGAAACAAATGAACGTGCGGTTCGTGATGAGCGTTAACTTAGACCAACTCTTCATGTACCGGTGTTTCATTTAATGTGCATAAACCCTTGTAATACAAACCAATAATAGCGATTTGAAATTATGATCGTTTGTTAAAACACTTTTATCCTAAGTTGACTAAAATTCTGAGATTTAAATGTTCAGTTGGCAAGGTAAAATTATGAGGATTCGCAATCTTAATTTCATCTTTTTCGTTTTACTTTTTTGTTTAAATTGACATTCAACGGTACGTTTTCAATGCAAACAGACTATAGTATGCTACTCTAAAAAATCTCATTAATATTTCTGTATTTTTTACAGTCAATCTTCATAACGGCCTGTTCTAGTGGTAGTTGTGATGTACTGTGAATAGTGGCTAATTCTGAGTGTAGAGAGCGCTAATGTAACTCACTGTTTTCGTGAATTTTAACCTCTTGAAGCCTCATTGAAGTGAGTGAGTGAGTTAATACTTATAGTCACATCGGCAATATTTCAGCCATATTGTGACTTAAAAAGTTATAAATTAACAATAAACACAATTACATTATAAAACAACTAGATTATCACAGGAATAAATTTAAGACTAGTAATTAAATCAAAAATATTTTACTTATAAATGACAATACAATATAAAAACCGGCTATAGATTGCCAACAACTGAAGGTAGATCACCATACTAGGGACCATAGGGACTTACAGTACATTTGCTTCCTGCATGGACCCTAGCTGGATGCCTCATTCAAACGTAACCCGATGTGTACACATTATGTCGACCACTTTTGTCATGTTTCTGACAAAATGTACAATACATCGTTTCACAATAGAACAGCCATTCTCTACAAGAATCGCAAAAAGAATACTTTCTCTCTCTTTTGTTGACATCAGGTTTCTTTTCATCTTTTGATTCAGAACGTGGACATTTTTCTGCACTAGCGTCACTCGATTTTGTACTCGAATCATCGACATATGCATCAGTGACAGTTTGGGGTAATACACTGACAGCTTCGCGGGTATCAGCGCTTTGCTAGTGCTTGCTGCAGCGTCGCTTGTCACAATCGATGTGATGTCGTCACGTTTCACTTTGTCTGCTAGCGAGACACACAGACAGACAAATAAAGCATCATAGCCGATCAAAAGATGTTTGATTGAATAACCTATTCGCGCCACAAGCCGAATGCAGCCGAAAGATAAATATTCAAGACGAACTTTTTACGTTTCGTACTCTGATTGGCTGACCTTTATATTTCCGGAAGATCCGGAGTTTAATTATTCAAAACGAATATTTCAAACCGGTTCCAGGGCCTTTCTATGTTTTCTGTTTAGCTTGACAAACTGGGTCGCTACTGAAACCGGTTAGGTTCTCTTTACATTTGGTACTCATTCGTCACCACTCGCCCCTTTCCGTAACCTGCAAGAAGGTATTCGGCTTGTCCCGGAATAACACGAGTGGGTCACGAATGATTTGGTACTGTGACCGATAAATAACTCGTTCTGGTTGAAACGGAAGTAACAGTAAGTGATCGAATCGACGATGCTTTTATAAACTTTCACGTTCAAAAAGGGATTTGGGACAAAGTCTTATTTTTATCAGAAAAAAAGTAACCCCCACTGGGTGCTGCCTGAAATACAAAATTAGGTTTCTCTAAAACGGACACATGTTCCAGCACTGATAAACAATGCAAAGCAATCACGGTGTTAGATGCAGTGAGGTGAGGTGAATTGGGTTTAACGTCGTGCTTGAGAATATTTAAGTCATATGACGACGTGCATGCGTGTGTATGTATGTGTATGTGCGGCTGCTTGTACTAGCCCAGACTGAAGCTGGTTTTATAGTGCTAGCCCACCATGCCGCAGTGAAGCATGAATACCCTACTCAGACACATTATACTGACTCCGAGCCGACCAGTCCTTGTTGTACCCACTAATGCCGAGCGCCAGGCAGGGACCAACAAGTACCTTCCGCTCTTCGGGCGGACGCTCTAACCACTACACCACGGAGGCGGTCCGAAGAACCTATACACCTACAACTCGTTTCAACTACTACAGCTAGATCTAACTATTATAGCTCGTTTTCAGGTTCTCCCCGACCTGAGGAATATAGATAGGAAAATCGTAACTTACTCCCTACATGAATTTTCAGGCTGTCTATTTCCGACCGCCTTGAAAACATGTTTACTTATCCTAATCTACAGCTGTGGACATGCATACACTGACATGATACGAAACCAACCCCTTGCACATTGGTAAAAAACGTGTCAGCTTCAGTATTCGTCATCCACATCAAATCATTGTTTCAGAAACAAAGCGCTCGACATACAGTATAAACACCTTTGAAGACTATTACCAAGTTATCTCAATTTAAAATAGGTTTTACAAAACTATTATTGTTCGATTAGTTTTCATTTTTACCACCCGCCTGGGCGCGTGCTGCTCATATTTCAGGATGGGAAACAAACAGTACGGACGACCTCACTAAGTTCCCGCCGTCCCATATAAGAGTTTCTACTACAGGCCTACCAAAGAAAACTTTCCCACTGTGCAGAAAAACGCAGAAAAGCCCACATTAATCGTGGAAATAGCAACATAAACACATTATCTCGCTACTGAAACAGTTAAAACTGCAACGAAAAACTATGAAACTGCAACATTTTCATAGTTTTCATAGTTATCAGCGAACTTTGACCTCTACTGCGCATGCTCATTACGATCCGGGCTTCTTTCCAATTTCCGAGCAACCGTGAATCGCCTCGCGTAAAAAAAGTATTAAATATGTCGAAATAATTGCTGTCAATTGTTTCATACGAATGGAAAGTAAACTAAACAAGTGTGCACACAAGTATCGTGATGATATATGCCAAATTACACAACAGAAATACTTAAAAAGGAATGTAACTTTTGTCCAAGCTGGAAAATGTCAACATGCAGTCGAGACTTCCTCTTCCATGTGCGCATGAGCAAAATCGAAGTTGCGGGCTCCTCGTTTTATGATGCAGTGTTAGCGATTTAAAGTTGCCGTTTTTACTGTTTCAGTAGCGAGGTATTATGTTTATGTTGCCGTTTCCACGATTAATGTGGGCTTTTCTGCGTTTTTCTGCACAGTGGGAAAGTTTTCTTTGGTAGGCCTGTACTACGTGAATTTCGTGCGGCACGTGCACTACTGTTGCTCCAACTCATAGCGGATCGAGAAGCCCATGGTCTTAGACAAGTTATAAAACTAGGGCAGTCCACAGAGAGCACGGTGCGTTGGATCGTGTGGGTTAGTTTTTGTATGAGTGGTTTAAAGGCCCTACTCATCAATATGGCGTCGGTCTTTAATCGAGTCCGGACCAGACAATCCTTTGATTAACACAATTTTAGCATCAACGCAAGTGGGATACGATGACATGTTAAGTCAGCGAGCCTGACCACCCGATGCCGTTAGTCGCCTTTTACGACATGCATGGGTTACTAAAGGCCAATTAGAGAATATATGAAGGCCCTCAGAAATGTCAGAATGAAATATCAGTGAAGTGAAATGTAAGCATAGTGTTTAAGTTTAAAGTTTATCAGTTAAGTATAAATAGATTGTTTCGAAACTGTCAGCTGTTAATACTCACATTCAAGCAGGAAGAAATAAACTTTATGAATTGAAGCCAACAATTGGTTATACCTACTTGGGTTGTCAGTCAAGACTTGATGACGTAATTTTACGACGATGTCGTATTGGCCACAGTCGGTTTACTGTATCACACATTGTAACTGTGTAATGTGACTGACAAATTGCCTGCTTTTAATTTTAGTGCTATGACTTTTTCTGTTTTTAAATGACAATGTAATGAATATATGTTTTTGAAATAGAACCAATTTTGACTCTGTACTTACAATGTTTATTAATGCAGACTTGTTCTCGTCACTATATGGCTGGAATAATGCCGATGTGACGTAAAGCCCACCTCAACTCAACCCTAATACTTATATTAACACGGAAAAACTAGAAAAAGTTTTACCAATATTTTATAACGATATTCGTTATTGAAAACTGGAAATATTACAGACTAATCGACTACGTTCCTCAATCTTAAACCTGTCAAGGGTCACATTGATAACGAGTATCGGACTTAATATGGGACCAGTATCTCTAAAGCTAACAGAACTAGAACCAAGGTGCATTACGTTTATCTGTCTTTACGGCTGTTTATATTCCACGTTGGTCAAATCACGTGCGTGCCACATATACCTTCGTGGCATACTCGCGACTGGCCATCGATGCTTCGGTCCAACTAAATGACATAATCTCACGTTCACAATAACAACGTTATCGTAAGTTTTATCTGTAAACGCGATTATTTGCGATAGATTTTATTGCTATTTTATGTTAATTTATTGTAAATACCTTAACTATAAGTTACCGCCCTTGGCAGTACCTTCAGGTTTATGTGGAACGAGGCATCCCTTAGTATGTGTCTCATAACTTCTGTATTACAGTTTAGGATTGTTTATTTCATACTGATCTTTGACACTACACTGTTTTGTGACTATTATAGAATGTATAGAGTGTGTCGGATATTTTAACTATTGTATTACGTTGAGAACACAATGCTGCTTTGTGACTGTTACATAAAATGTCGATTGTATGAACCCCCCACTGGGGTGATGTGTAGTGTATGAACTATTGTTGTGTACATTGGAATATGTATCGTGATTAATGTATGTGCCGTGTACAACGAATCTACATGTGATGTTTATGTACTTTGATATCTGATTACACTGTGAACATGTTCTAATAATTAATTGTAAACTATGCTATTATTGACTGATTATGTAAAATCATTCTGTGACTGCTGTGTAATAAACTCCTTGTTTATTTTACTCAGGTGTTGTGTTGTGTGTGGGTTGGTATAGTCAGACGAGCGAGCTAATTCCCCAACACTCGCGTTTTAACACTTACATTAATGGGAAACGTCGGAAAGCGCACGTAAAATCCCTAAGGTAGTCCCGCAATATCGTCCGAGAAACAAACGATGTATTTGAATCTCACACCGTTTGTGGCCCTTTCCTTATATAAAACTTCAAATTAGGAAACAAATCTGTTACCTATGTTCTTTATGATGTCAAAAAAGCTAAACAATCACATAAAGTCATAACCTATTTAAGTACTCTGGATTATATTTATCAAAGTACCTCAGTCCTAAAAGCGCATTCTGTTTGGTTTGTTGTATTTTCGCACATAACATTCATCAATCGGGCAACGACTCTTCTTTTAGGTTACGGTGAGTGAGTTTAGTTTTACGCCGCACTCAGCAATAATCCAGCTATATGGCGGCGGTCTGTAAATAATCGAATCGGGACCAGACAATCTAGTGATCAACAGCATGAGCATCGATCTGAGGAAAGGAAAGAGACGAGTGGTGACGAACTGTGATTTTAGGACTCTGCTATCCATTGTTTGTCGTTAAATTAGATATTAAAGGTGTGGGCCACGAATGTTAAAAATCACCACACCACGAGTGAGTTCAGTTTTATGCCGCTCTTAGCATTATTCCAGCAATGTACGCATCGTCTGAATAGGCTGATGTGGACACGTCGTGTTCCACGATGTTAGCTTTGTAATTGGCGTACGATTCTATTCAGTGATGAGAGTAGGTTTTGTTTGTACCATAAATACGGTAGAGCACGTGTGTATCTCTGTCGTGGTGAACGTCATGCGTTATGGAGGTTCAGGCCCATTCCGGTGATTTTTCCATCACAAGGGATATATATTTTAATGTCAAAACAATTAAGCATCTTTTATTATAACGTTAATTATCATTTAATAGTTGATTTTTTTAAATGAAATAGAATTATTAGATAAATTTTGAATATTAATTTGTTTTGTAAATAGATAAATGACATTTTAAACATGGCAGTATTAATTAGCACCTGCGATTGTTACTGGCTGTATCCTCAAAGGGGGGGGGGGGGGTTAAACATCGTAAAATTATTTTCCTCCTGAGAGGATACGTAAGTCCGAAAACTTTCATCGTTAAATTTGTACTTAACAAAAATGCTACGTTTAAAAGTGTGGTATTTCCAAGTTTTCCGACAATCACCAGCGGCGGGAGGGAGGGATGGTGTAAATCCTAGGGTCAATGCAGGTAGCAAAAGCACAGTCCCCATGGTCCCTAGTATGGTGATCTACCTTCAGTTGTTGGCGACCTATAGCCTGTCTTTATATTGTATCGTCTTGGGAAATAAAATAGTTTAAGATTTACATCTGTGACACTCTAGATATTTTACAGTCCTTCGATGACTGATTATTTAACAACTTGTATTTACTGTTTATGCAAAACCTTTCTCGTCACTATATGGCTGAAATATTGCCGAGGTGACGTTAAATGTTTACTCACTCACTCATGGTGGTGGGAGTCTTGTGGTTTGGGGATGTATTTGTGGCGAAATGAAGACGCAATTGGTCACAGTTCAATGCAACCTGACAGCACAACAATACTTGACCAGGTGATTCGTCCACTTTCCTTTTGTTAATCAGTACCAGTAGACACTAGTTCAACAAGACAATATCCCTGCACACAGCTAGGATTGTGACAGACTTCAAGTGAACCAATAACATCAACGGTTTGCCTTGGCCGTCTCGTTTCCCTGGCCTCTCACCAATAGAGCATATGGGACTTTGTGACTAAAGGGACTTTCTGGGCAGAAAAGTCAGAATGAGACTAACCCTTCCAGCAAACATGAGACAACTGAAGGGGTGCATGCAAAAAGGTCACATCGTCGCAGGCCTCTCAAAGCCTCGTATCTGACTTTTATAAAGTTTTGAGAAAATAGAAAAAACCCTTTCATTTTTTTATGTGACAACTCAACACATTGAGTTTTTTACCATAACATGGCATCAGTATTTGCAGTGAAACCAAACATGGTTGGCATCTTCATTCCAAAGGGTTAGGCCTGGATGAAAAATACGAGGTTTTACATCAAGTCCATTTGTAAATAGGATATTTTGATACCAAAGTGGAAACATTGAAAAACAGGTAATTTCACTTAAATGAACATTACGAAGAGACGGTCTGGTGTCTGTTCAACGACTAAGAACTATTATTGCATTATCAAATACAACGTTTACACAAGAAATATATCATTTTATGGTCCAAGGCCCATTTGCATGACATGTTCCATCGGTGTAAGAAAATACTTAGTGGACCACTTATTCATGGTTCCTGTACCATGATGATTGTAGTGGGTCCTATTCATTCAAAACATCCATCTCATTTACATTATCGTATCATACAACAGGGCCCTGTCCCTGTACCGATCATATAGTCAAACAAATGAGCAAACATAGTTAAAAAAGACTTTGTAACTTAAACATGAAGGATTGAAGGTATTGTAACCCATGTTCTTTATCAGCTTCTGCTTAATTAACTCTTAGCAAACTATTGGGCACAACCTATGTACGGAGACATGCACCTTCCCCAAGGTCTGATAACTGATAGAGCACACATGTAAGAAACTTTAGGACGGCTCTGTAATTCAGGGACCGTTCATAATTTATGGCTGTAGGGGTGATGTAAAGGGGTGTCAGCCATATTGTTCGGTTGGTGGGGGGTGAATCATTTGTGTACACATGCGCTTATGGCGTCGTCATTGATTTTGTACGTAACGTGGTGGGGCGGGGGGCACTTACTTTGGACGTAAAGTTTAGGGGTTCATTCACTTTGCGCCTCCATTTAATTCATCATCAACCCTTATGAACTGTAATACGAAAGGGGAGTTGAGTTGGGCTTTACGTCACATCGGCATTATTCCAGCCATATAGTGACGAGAACAAGTCTGCATAAATAAACATTGTAAGTACATACGCGGAATGAGTTTTATTTCAAAAACATATATTCATTACATTGTCATTTAAAAACAGAAAAAGTCATAGCACTAAATTAAAAGGCAGGCAATTTGTTAGGCTCTCGCTCTTACAGTTTTTAGTGTTTTGCGTAAAAAATGTTATTTCGTGCTTAAGAGTAGGCAGAGCAGCATTATAGTACAGAGCCTTATCGGATGGCATTACAATTTTGAGTTTCTGAAGATGTTCGTACTTTGCATCCTTCTGGTTCAGTGGTTGTACAGCACCTTTGTGATGGTTTTTTTCCTGCCCCCGTCTGGTCAACGAGGTAGGTCTTGCCAATCATCAGAGTGATTCGACATCACACCATGGCTTCAGTATTTGATGGCAATGACTTGTTGATCTCCACCTCGTCACCGGGTCTGACAGAAATAAAAGTGAAATAAAGAGAGGAGTCTTTGACGAAGTCATACATAAGACATTTGACTTCATACGGCTTACTGTCACTGACATTTTAAATAACATCCACGTAATCAGCTGAGGTACAGGTAGATCTGTGCCGCATTGCCCGCTCGATGACATTGTGAATGGAATCGCACTCCATTTGAGTGATCTTCTCAATGTACTTCTAGGTGATAGTCACCCGCTTCTCAGATGCAAGGCTCAATAATGCATTGGCCCTAGTTGCATTTCTATGATGATATGCATAGCCGTCAAGAGGAAAACACAGGAGCAAATAGCTTCATGCCAGAAGATAAACATGACATGATGAAGTTTTGACGGCCAGCTTACTTTTATACTGCAATGCACTACCATTTGGTGATGGTACCACCAACGCATCTTGTATATCCACTGTGAGAAAAGCTTTGAAAGCTTTCTGTTTGTCAAAAACCTTTTCAATTCTGGCTTCTTCCTTATGCTTCACATGACTTGAAAAACTTCGTCACACTTATTGCCTGTTTTATGACATACACATATGTCATTGATCTTTTTAGGCCTGGAGAATGCAGTGTTTTTATTGCGACACTCATCTGCTAGTGCTAGTCGTGTCACTGATCGAATGTTGGGTTCCAGAAACTTCTGATTTTAAGGAACTTCTACAATATTGGGATAGCAGTTTCGGTAATAGATACTACACAAGTATCAAGGATGAAATGTTATTCCCTTGAGGTGCTAAAGGTGGGAAAAAAACCCATACATGGTCAGTTATCAAGATTCTTTAGTTATGTGTCAAAACTTGTTTTTTTTATGTTTATTTGACAGCATTCAATGAACGTCATAACATTGGTGGCATTTCGAGCACAATACCACTCTAGTAATGTAAAGAAGCATCAAAACACATTTCAGAAAAAGAGTGGCGCTAAAATTTTAGGGGACCAATATGATAGGTACTTTTGAAAAATGGTTGTATCTTAGAATTCTATTGGAGGATTGTTAAGAGAATCTGACATAAATAATTACTAGATGAATGTATTTGTCATCTAAAGTCAATTTTTGCAAAATAGCGACTTACGAGTTAAGGTGAGTTGGGCATTATTCCAGCCATATAGTGACGAGATCAAGTTTCCATTCATTACCATTTCAAGTCCAAGGCTTACGAGGGTTTGACATGATTACGACATGTTAGAATTTTTTTTACTGGAGCAAATATGCAAAACATAAATTGTGTTTATTTTTCGAAAATAGTTTTCAGAAATGATTTCATATATTATGTTTATGGTGGTAAGATTTGTTATCAAAATATAACCCTTGTAATTATATTAAAAACATAATTTAAATTATGTGGATGCAAGAAGGTCCTTTTTTGTACTTTCAGAGAACAATACGAACATGTAACTCTATGTTAATATGCCAACTCATGTATTTCATCCTGTGCAAGTCTGAAGAGTTGTCTATAATTACATTTGATGTTAATAAAAGTACTAACATGTTACTTTGGCGTCATGGTGATTATGCAGATGCTAGAAAATACTGCAATTTTCTGAAACATTTACAGAAGACCTCTAAAAGTTGAAACATTACATAAAAAAAACAGATCATGGAAATGTTTGGCCTAGGAAATCTAACCATATAAACATTGTGAACAAAAACCTGTAAAAGTAACAGTACAAACTGAACCTCTTGAGCAAATCTAAAGACCTAAATTATATCAGTTTTCAAATGCCTCAAATAATTGCGCTTAAAGACCAGACCAGGGCGTTGGGACAAAATGTATATAATTCGTTTTTGCTGCACGCAATTGATGGTCAAGCTACAAACATTTGCATATATGGCAAATACCAAATAATGGTTTGAATGTCATTGACAGCAATACAAAATGACCCTCTTATGTGTAAGTATTCAATACAAAAGCATTGAATACATATCGTAGATGGTGAGGATCACTTCCCTGCGACATGTCTGAAACAAAATTATGGTATTTTAGAACCATGTACATGAAGGCGAGTATTGTAAATGTCAATGAATAATATATAGTACTAAACATTTTGCACACTATCTATGAATGTGTTAAAATGAGGTCTTGAGGTGAAGATTGGTAATTTGGAAAAAAATAATAGTTCAATAAAGTCAAAGACTACAAGAATAAACAAAATTTGCCAAACATAATATACCCGAAAAACATTCAGTATGAGTATACATGATGTTCAACAAGATTCTGTTAGTGTAAGGCATTACCGAAGAGATCATAATCTGAATCACTTTCTTCCTCAGTGCTATTTCCATCAACACATGGCAGACTTGCACAATATTCAATACTCGGGAGGAATGTGTTTTACAGAAATCAGGTTGTCCAGCTTTGCACGGTTTAGCCCATTGAGACTGGAGTATGCCTTTGGAATAGGAGAGGATTTCTTCAGACTGCCACCCCGGTTGAGTAGAGGAACCTTTTTCCAGGGTTCCATTGTGCTGAATGTGTATCTGCACCAGACCTACCCTTGATGTGATGTGACTTCCTCCGCGAGAGTGATGTGGTAGATCTCTGTACTCTCTCCATAGGAAATCCATCACACTTCTAATCTGAAGGCAGTCACCATCCTCCGATTTCAGGTTTTCTCTAATGATAGATTTCGTTGTTCCTCTCCTATCTCCTTGTTTGATACCTTGTTGACTTCTAAAAAGGTGGATTGACGCTTGCTTTCTTGACGATATTCATCCAATCATCAACTGCAAAGATATTGTTGCTCTTCGGTTTTCTCCTCTCGATGACTGAGAAAGCAACATCATTTGGCAAGAATGTGTGACCGGACACCAGAACGTAATGGTTGATGCTTTTGTATCGTTTATCTTGATCAGCAATTGTCATAAGGAAGCACTTGTAGAAAGAACTTAAATTCGCAAGGTAAGATTTTGCCTTGCAGTGTCTTTGAATATTTGCTATGTATTATTCAGTATGTCGAAACACTATGCAGTATATATTTAAACATGAATTGAGTAAACAGGATATTGAATTAATGCCCTATTCTCACTTTTGAAAAGTCTGTTACAGCTTTTGTGCTCATAATATAATTTCCCACAATATCATTTCCAGCAACAGTCAGAGGCTATTCTGTTTAGCATGTACCGTCAATCAAAGCCCTGGCTCTTCAAAAATCCAAGGTCTTCCTCTCGCCTTGCTTTTCTTTCCGTCTTATTGTCCAGCAATCCATACCTTTGACATTCCTCGCCAAATATTAAGAGCTAAGAATGACTGAAAGCACTTTAAATACTGTTAAACTATATCGACTCACTCAATTCAGTTATAGATATATCCACTTCCAGCAAAGTTCTGTAAAAAGTGTATTTTGTCAGTCTAAGATGACACTCGAAATCTTTCTCCGAAAAAAGTGGCACTTTGTCCTCCCCAAACTTGGTCACGGACGGTACCTTATCTCTCCTACAGTATCACATTTCTGAAACAAGATTCATAAATACAGACGGTACCTTGTCTCTCCAACACTGTTTCATTTTTTTCCTCCTCCTCTTCACTAATGTCATCGTCTAACAATATACTGACAACTGCTCCAATTGCCACTTTTTCGGCAACCTGTCGTCACTGTGGAAAAAACACTTGACATGACTCGAGCAGTACTTAGGCGCATGCGTGTTGCCTAATCGAACGTATCCTATGGAATTACTAGACAAAGATTATCTGAACTTGATTTTTGTAAAATTGACATGCAGCAAGTCGCGATTTTGGCAACATTTAATGTTCAGAAATTCATGGCTAGCAAGATCTTTACAGCATCAGTGTTGTTAAACCAGGCATGTTTCTTAGAAACACCCATTTTTTTTATAGGTTTCGATTAGGATTTTAAAAGAGGATTCACAGACGGTGGCTTTGAGTTCTGATGGTAAAGAATTCCATAATTGAGGTGCAACAGTGGAGAAGGCTCTGCTACCCATTTTGCTTGTGGGTACTGGTTGGGACAATAGTAAACTGATCAGAGGAGCATAGAGGTCCTGATGGCTTGTAGATATTGATGAGCTCTTTAAGGTAGAGAGATCGATGAGTCTGTAACAGGATTTTATAGGAGATACGCTGTTGAACTGGCAATCAATGGAGAGATTCCAGAACTGGAGTGATGTGGTCAGTGCGTGATAGTATCTTTTTAGGGAGGTTGACAAGAAGAAGAGAGTTGCAGTAGTCGAGGCGGCTGATGATAAGAGTTTGCACAAGAAGTTTGATGGTGTCCAAGGTCATGATATATCTGATTTTTCCAATACTGTGCATATGGAAATAGCAACTTCAGCACACAGAGCTGACATGTTCTTCCATGGTCATGGTTGACTCGAAAATAACTCCAAGATTTCTCGCCTTTGGTGTTACAGACAGAACATGCTCCAACATTAATAGAAGGCTTAGGGTTCAGTTTTGCAAGCTGATGGCGAGTGCCCAGTGTCAGGAACTTTGTTTTCTCATCGTTGAGTTTCAGGTAGTTAGAACTCATCCATGACCGGATATCTACAAGGCAGGCTTCAACTGTTTTGATGGCATTTCCTACAGCAGCTGAAGCAATTGAGAGGTACAGTTGGTTGTCGTCAGCATAAAAGTGGAAGTGCAGTGAATGGGTCCTGATGATCTGACCAAGAGCCAGGATATATACACTGAATAGCAGTGGACCCAGAACAGATCCCTGTGGGACGCCATACTCGACGTTGTGTGCCTGGGATAATGTCTCACCAATCCTGACTGACTGTGTACGATCAGACAAAAAAGATTGAATCCACAAGAGAGATGTTCCTGTGAAACCCAAATTCAAGATCAAGCAATACGAACAACGTTATTTGTTTCCTGCCCATAGCTTCTAAGACGTCATTGTAGACGCGGACCAAAGCTGTCTCAGTGCTGTGGCTAGTCTTGTATGCTGACCATGTACTGTACATAAGGCACTGAATTCCCTCCTGAAATGCATCATCAATGTCCGCACCCGTTATTCTTGAAAGAAACTGAAGTAATGTCAAAGGTGGTCTCAAGTCCCCTGGCACTGTCTCTTTGTCGTGAGTTTCGGTTTCCTCAGCAGAAATGTCATTGCGAGAAGCTCTGCAAAGATAATGGAAAAGTTACATAAACACACACTCAATGGGGTTATACTAAATATTATGTTATACAGAATTATGTTCCTTTATGTGACAATCTTTTTCACCCATAGGTTTTTATGGCAACAACAATACTCCAAAGCAGTTAAGGAAAATCCTGTTCCATCATGTGACAACAGTTAATCCACCACAAGATGGTGTTCTTTAACATTGTTTTAGTAGGTTTTTTTGACTTCCAAAAGGTCTCCATTGGGTATGTGTTTGCTACTACCACAGAAGCTAAAGACAAAGAACGAGCTACATGGACCTTGAACTTAGTCGCAAATAACAACTTCAAAAATAAAATGAAAGTACTCACTTCTTCTGTTTGTTCCATACCTTTTAATTTATGAGTATGGCACACTCGTGCGAAAATGATGTTGAATGGTTTGATGTTCGTCCAGCCTGCTTCAGGACATCGCTCAATTTGAGTGTGCAGTGAGTGAGTTATTATTTATCGGCAGTACGTCAATCATATCGAGAGAACAATTTATTCATTATGACGAGAACAATTCATACATTAAAGATAAGTACATTTTAAAGATTAGAATCTGTCGGCGATGGAAAGTAAAACTACTAGATCTCATGTAGTAAGGAAAATCTGGCTTGTTATTATAAAAGATATGATTAAAGTGAACAATACAATATATAAACGGGCTGGACCATGCGGACATAAGTTCGTTTACTACCTGCATGGACCCTTACGCCAAACATTAAAATAACTTAAATCCAATTATTAAATGATAGTTTACGGCATTAAGATATCCTTATTGGCATTGAAATTATACATTGTGTATATCCCTTGTGATGGAAAAATCACTACAGAGGCCAAGTTGCGCCTGTTGTTTCTGTCAGGAAATACGTGACACCGTTAGGTTTAAAAAACAAAAGTGACTACTAAATCAATCCTAAAATTAATTAAATGTAACTTTAATGGTTTATCAGCTGAAAAAATATACACTTTCTGCACCATGAGAGGTTTCCATGCTACGATAAAAAAAATTTGACCTCAGTTAATAAACTTTACTTACATACAAGATACGGTGTATAACGTATCTCCCACAGCCCTCCTCTTGATATAGCCATGGCCAGATAAGCCACGTGGTGATGCTATAAATGAAGCTGTCAGGTTTCTTTGGTTTGCAATAACTGTGAAAAGATTGACAAAACATTATCAATTAGCAATGCTGTCACGTTGTCTAAACGAATGTACCTTACTGGGTGGAAGTCTTATAATCAATCTAATAACATGAAGCAAAAACGGCGACATTGCATAAATTTTCAAAACTAAAGATTCTAGCGATGTTTTAGTGATGCGGTCGTTTACTTCGATGTCTTATGTATACAATTTCCTGGCCATAGCGAGCTGACACGAAATGTTAATGCAAATATCGATGTTGGAGTGCGTGTCATTGTTTACATGTCGCATGTGTGACCACGATTTTCGTGTTTCTTGTTTTCCGTCACCAAGAACGGTTATCATTCTCGCCACACATACATTGCAACTGTTCTAATGAAAATGCTAAGAAAAATCTTACCACCCCGTTCGAGCGTTTCCCAGGTAACCTGCCTTGTCCGCCATGTGCGATTGCTTTGAGTAACAACCGCCATTGGGCGGCCATTGATGGGGTCGGTGTCGAATATCATATATTAGCTTGCGGTAATGTGCTTTGAAAGCACGGATGATTCCTGCATCCATCGACTGAATGTGTGCCGTCGTGTTGGGCGGCAGGTAGTGCAATCTGACATGTGTCAACTTCACATTGGGGGTGTGGCTAGATGCATTGTCCACCAGTAATATCACACGCCTACCTCTCAATCTCATCTGTCTGTCAAATGTTAGTAACCAATCACGAAAGAGTTCTGATGTCATCCACGCTTTTGCATTGTTCCTGTACCCAACATAAACCTCCGGATTAAAATCACTGCCAAAACAACGGGGACGTCTAGCCTTGCCAATAACAAAAGGTTTAAGTTTCACGGAACCATCTGCATTTGCACACCATGCAACACTGATTCGCTCTTTAGAGCGTTTTGTACCGCTGACAGGCTGAGATGCAAGTGTCTGATTCGGACCCAGTTTGAAGAACAATCCAGTCTCGTCTACATTGAAGATGTCTTGCTCCTCATAGTCTTCTAGAACCTTCTTTAGATCTTCTCGACCCTTGATCACATATTCTTTGTTAGCACTTGCCGCTTCACCTTCATATTTTCTGCTCGATACATTGTGTCTAGACTTAAACCGTGTTAACCAGCCACGAGATAAGCAAAGTCAGTGATACCCAGGCTATCGCCAAAAGTACGTGCTTTTTCAATTAACATTTCGTCACTAACGGGCAAATTTCGGCTGGTCACTTCACAAATCCAAAGATAAACTGCGTCTTCCATATTTTGATGTTTAGCATTGCGAGCACGTGATAACTCCGATGAGCTTTCGGGAATTTCTAGCCATCTTGATTTGTCTTTTAAAATGTCACTGATTGTCGACTTCCAATGGTGTGACCGAATTCTGTGCCAAAATGTTTGCTCTGGGTTTCCAGACTTGCTGAGGGATACTGCTCTTTGTACTTGCAAATTTCTTTTTTCTCTCTCGCTGTAATGGCATGGCGTTTACGCTTTGTTGGTTGGCTTGCCATGTTGACAGACAACGTTTCTGATCAGACAAGAATTCATCAGCGTAATTATAGTGACCCACCAATTGACTCGCCTCAAGATTAACTCAGTGTCACCTTGCTAATTAAGGGCAGTTAATCCTCTCACCCTTCAACGAATGCCGGCTTGTAACCCTTGTTTCATGTTAGGGCACGCAAGGCCACTCGGTAAAATGCGCGTGTAACGTTTTACAACGTTGTGAATTTGTTTTAATGAATTTTCGTTCGGAAGGCGTGTTTTCCGGATATCTGAGGTTCGGATAAACGGGGCACAAGAATTTAGTCAATTAAGAAATGAATATGATACATACAAATCCTTATTTACAGATGGGTCCAAGGATGGTGGCACGGTTGCTTGTGCCACTGTCATTGGATCCAGAACAATATCTTCTCGATTACCAAGCAAGAGTTCTATTTTTACAGCAGAAGCTAATGCCATATTAACAGCTCTCAAATATATTAAAAAACATCTTCAATATATACAATATATGTTTTCAGACTCTTTCGTGCCTTCAGGCTATCAAAAATATTTCCTGCAAACATCCACTTTTAATCGAAATCATTGAACTACATAATATTCTTGCTACTGGCCAATGCGACATCGTCCTCTGTTGGTTACCCAGCCACGTTGGCATTTCTAGGAACACCATGGCCGATCTTGCTGCCAAAGCAGCACTCGACAATCTGTGACACCACTTCTTATTCAATACTCTGATTACAAAGCTAACATTAGAACTTACATCCGTGATCTGATGCAGATGAAGTAGGACACCAGAGTAGGTATAAACAAACTACATGAAATAAAACCCTATATTGGTTACACATACTGTCAGTCCAGATTTGAAGAGGTCATCATTCGACGATGTCGTATTGGCCACACAAGATATACTCATGTATATCTATTGAAAGGCGAGGAACTTCCGTTTTGTATCCCTTGTGATGAGAGAACCACGGTCAAGCATGTCCTGCTTGACTGTGTTGAATTCTCCATCATAAGGGATAAATATTTCAATGTAAAAACAATGAAGGATCTTTTTACAAATGTTAGTTTTCATTTAATTATTGGTTTTGTAAAAGAAATTGATTTAGTTGATGAATTCTGATTAATGTGTTTTGTAAATAGCTATATTTTAAAGATTGGTAATTTAGATTAGTAACTTAGATTGGTAGTGGCTGTACCCTTAAAGGGGGTTAAAGTACTGTAAAATTATTGTCCTCCTGAGAGGGTACGTAAGTCCCAAACCTTTCAAAGTAAAATGTAAATTTACCATATTTTAAACGTAGTATCTTTGTTCTTTTAACTGCCGGCTAAATTTTCCTACAATCGCCAGTGGCTGAAGGGATGGTGTAAATCCAGCTAGGGTCCATGCACAGAGATGCCAACCATTACGCTTCTGGCGTAATAATTACGATTTTCATACCCATTTTACGCTATGCATTAAAAAAAATTACGATTTTTAACCAAAAACCGCCGATAGTCTGTCATGTATGAAATAACACAGGCAACAGGTTGCTAACGCACCGCTTCTAGGGAACAAACTGCCGAATCACCGTAATGCTAAGCAATCTCAGCATCGCATCGCATGGCATTCCAGACGATTCCTACATTATATTGGATATTCAAAGTCACATGATGTCTCATATCAAAGTAAGGAGCTGTGTGCACGTGTTTGCTCCATCTCAGTACTTCCGTTTCGTGATTCAGCGATCAAAATGTCAAAACGAAAGAGTATCGGCACGGAAACTTCAACAAAGCAAAATAAATTAGTTCAAAAGTACAGACAGGATTATAGTAAGGAATGGCCATGCCTGAAACCGTCACAATTAGGTGAAACGCACGTTTTCTGTATATTGTGTAAAGTTGACTTTTCAATCTCTCATGGTGGCCATTACGACTGCAAACGACATGTTGGAACGAAAAAACATGCCGATTATGCTAAAGTAGTAAAAGTTTGTCAACTTTCTTTAAGCAAGAGACAGAAGTTAATTCAGTTACAAATGCTGAAGTGCTTTTTACACAGTTTTTGGTTGAACACAATCTTCCGATTGCAGCGTCTGACCATGCAACAAAAGTATTCAAAAACATGTTTCCAGATTCGCGAATAGCATAGGAATACGCATGTGGAAGAAGTAAAACTACTGCAGTTATGAATACTTTAGCAGAAGATACAACAGAGAAATTGTCAGAACATATATGAAAGTGGGTCCATTTTCTGTTTGTACTGATGGCAGCAATGATGGGACTAGTAGTCAGTTGTACCCAATTGTTGTAAGATATTTGACAGTAAGCTTGGCAGAGTTGTGACTGTCTTGTTGTCAATGCCTGACAGCAATGGGAAATCAAGTGGTGAAAACTCTTTCAGAATTATGGACACTGAATTGAGTGAGAGAAACATTCTTTGGGAAAATTGTGTTTCATGTGGATCAGATAATGCCTCAGTCATGATGGGAGTCCACAAAGGTGTGTCAAAGTTTGTTTTAGACAAAAATCCAAATGTTCACATACAAGGGTGTCCTTGTCATTTAATCCACCTAACTTCACAAAGGGGATCCAAAGCCTTGACTTGCATCATAGAAGAGTTTTTGATAGACTGTTATTTTTATCTTGACAAAAGCTCTAAAAGAAAACATGAAGTGCAAGAACTGCAACAGAAATATGGAATGAAAGTTAAAAGTGTGATAAAGCATGTGTCAACTAGATGGCTGTCACTGGAAGATTCTGTTAAGAGACTTGTAGAACTGTGGGAACCTTTGAAAGAATTTTTCATGTCACAGCCAGTACCAAAAGCAAAACAGAAGAAACTAAAAGACAGTGAAAGTAAAAAAACTAAGGATCATAACCATTCAACAAAGGAAGAAAAAAAGCAGCAACACTCAAAGAAAAATGATCATGCTGAAACAGCAAAGGGAACAACTAAAGACCAATCACAAAAAAAAATGAAGCAAAAGGAGAAAAGTCAAAGTTCTTCCTCTGAACAGACTGCCAAATCAAAGGCCGAGAAGAAGAAACAAGAAAGTAGTAGTGAGGATAGTCACGGTAGTGAGTCAAGGATTACAAGACTACAGGCAGGATTTCAGGACCTCAGAACTAAACTTTACATGCTCTTTTTGATAAACGTTTTGCCTGTTTTCAATAAAGCCAATCTGGCTTTACAAATGGAGTCTCCCCAAATCCATAAAATGAGAAGGATTCTACTAGGAGTGTTGACAGATCTGTATGTGAGATTTTTAACTCCAAAAGCTGTGTCAGAAGCAAAGGACATGTTTAGTATTGACATTGAGAATAGAAGGAAATAAAGAAGAGATAGTTATTGAAGCTGCAGCCAGGATTTATATCAAAGACCAAACTGAAGCAGGAATAAAATCGCAGACAGTAGACGATTTCTACAGAGAAGTCAGACAGTTTTTTGTGAATTCATGTAACTACATATTGAAATCTTTTCCATTGGAGAAGGAACTTCTTCAGCATGCTGAAGTTTTGGACATTGCATTGAGAACTACTACAGAGTTTCTTTCATTGGAGTATTTCATCAATAGATTCCCAGTTCTGACCAAATCCTTGCAGCCTTAATCTGGTGTGGTCAGTGACAGTTTGGAATCGGAATTTCTCAGTTATCAAGTGGACAGTTTGAATGAGGAGATCCTCCAGTCAGAGAGAATCGATGAAGCTTGGAATTTAGTATCATTACTTAAAACCCCAGAGGGACAGATGAAGTACAAATTGCTGCCACAAATGATACTGGGTATATGTGTAATACCATACAGCAATGCTGATAGTGAGATAATTTTCTCTGAAGTGAGGAAAAACAAGACTGACTTGAGGCCACATTTATCAGTAGACTCACTTTCTTCCATGATGATTTTGAAATCATCCATGGGAGCTGAGCAATTGAAGTGCTATGAACAAATCCCAGAAAAAGAATCTTTTGCAGAAAGCAAAGAAGGCAACATATGTTTCTCTACAATAATAATGATAAAGGTGAGCTCAGTTGACTTTTTAATCATTACACTTCTAACCCCCCAAATTGCACTTTTTCATCAACATCATTACACTTGGGATCAAAATAGGGTTGGCATCTCTGCATGCAGGTAGCAAAAGTAATGTAAGTCCCCATGGCTCCTGGTATGGTGATCTACCTTCAGTTGTTGGCGATCTATAGCCCGTCTTTTATACTGTATTGTCTTCTTTAATTGGAATGTTTTAGCTTTGCTCGCTGGTTTAAATTCATAGCTCTGATTCTCTAGTATTTGTACTGTCCATCGTCGACAGGTTTTAATCTTCAAAGTATTTTCACTTTTTATTGTATAAATTGTTTTCGTCACCAAAATGCTGAGATATTGCCAATGTCACGTTAAATATTAACTCACTCACAACCGGAACTCCGCGCCAGCACTTATCCCTGTCTTGGTCACCATCCAGAACCTCGGCGGTTCCCCACCCCTCCCCTTCACCCGGGTTAACTCAGTTACAGTTTGCGTTAACCATACAGTGGTTCATGCTTGCCCCTTTATTTGAATCAGGGTCGATTAGATCGTTCTGGTCATTTCTATGGCCGTCCAAAACAAGTGCCTCAAAACCATGCGCCCCCGCCTCGTGAGTAAACCGGTAAGTTAAATTCAGCCAGTCGTAGTCACCCAACCTCCCATCAACGTTTGCCCTCGGAATTAGTTGGTCCAATTACTCGCACACCCTCTCCCTTTCTATTGTTCCGATAGGCAAAAAATCCCTTCGCCGTTTTCGTGTCGACAGGTGCAACAACCGGTGCCGAAAACATATCCCTTCTCCTCTCCCTCACTAACCTACGAGTATTATAACCCCTCAAAGAATACCGTAAAGGATCCCCAAAACATCCTGATCCCCCTCTCCCCACATTTCGACCTATCCTTACCTGTCTAATCCTATACCCACGGCGAGCATATATCACGTAATTAAAGTCAAAGTTGATGGCGACCGTCCGGAACTGACAAGTGAAGGCTTGGCGTCTGTCGGCGAGATCCCGGAGCTGTACTCACTGACCCTCGTGTCTTTGCGCGGGTATCGTTTTTTTTTAAAATATATAAAAAATTGAGATAGTACAATACATAATGACAAGGACGGACACTTCGGTGCAACCCACCCACCTGCTTTACCGATGGCTACGCTACTATCGTTTATAACTTACTGTGAACATAACCATGGATAATTGGCGTATCGAGCTCCACTAACTGACACCTACCAATTCTTTATTGTTATTTCTGATAGCCGACTGAAACCCGATATTGACTTAACTGACGATCTTGATACAAATGGGTGACGATATGTCCACCGTTCCAGTAGGCTATGACACGACTTTTGAGGTATAGTCGCCTTAATCTAAGGATTTATATATACCTGAGACAAGGCGTGTAATACTTACAAAATGGCTTCCATAGACTCGCTAACGAGGTCTGGCATCTCCGGCTCCTTCCGCCAATGGGCATGATCCTGACCATTCGTGTCAAACTCGTGTTATTCCGACACAAGCGCAATAGCGACTCGTGCCCCTCTGGAAGGATTTCATTTTGGCGTATGACCACCAGACCTACTTCAAACAGGAACGGTAACTCTATTCCTGTTTGATTCCAATGGTACTTAGTAAAATCACCGAAGTACTCATACATTGTATTGCTGTTTTTGGTTTTGCTTATTCATTTTAAAGAATTAAACCTCCCTGATACAACTAATAGAAGGAGAAAAACATATTTGCTAAAGACATATTCTGACGTAATTATTACCAGATGTTCACCTTATATTTCCAAATATATTTCTGAAAAGGGTTTAATAATCACAAATGAGATTTGTTTTATTGAAATAAAATTTATTAAAAAACAGCTACATTAAATCCCAAAGCACAAACTAAAACAAATGACTTTAAAATATTTCTCAAACTGAACATTCGGGTAACCTTGCTGTCATACCCCAAGTGGAATTTTTAATGAATTCGTTGAAAAATATATGAAAGTCCAAAAAGTCAGACTAAAATATTCCCACGGCTATGAAATATATGCCCAATGTTAAAGACTAAAGTTGATTATTACATACAGACATAATATTATCGTTCTGAAACTCGTAGCGATTTATAATTACATTTCATAAAACTGTTGAAAGCGCACGTACAATCACCACAACAAGCCAACAAGATCGTCAGAAATACACCCAGTTGGACCAGTGAGAACCGTCATGTCAACAAACGCACGTTCGTGTATTTGAATCTCTCACCGTCAATCGAATGGTTCTTATCAAAAACTTCACATTAGACAGCACAATTCTGTTAGCTACGTTCTTAGTACTTTCAATATGACGATATCTATTTTTCATGATTTTTTAACAATAACGTAATGCCATAAACGATTCAAGTAGTCGGGATTGTTTTTATCAAAGTACCGCAACCATTACATGCGTTCTGATTGGTTTGTCGTATTTTCGCACATAACAAGCATCGAGGCGGGGACGAGTCTTCTTAGAGGTTACCGAGTGGTGATGAATGACCCTGACCTCTATCAAGGGTGACATCACCACACCCGTTTTAGTCACCGCTAAGAACCTCGGCCGTTCCCCCATCTAATACGGGTGACCTTCATTTCAAGGTCAAAAGGGGACTAACGTTTTACCCTTATCAGCGCGATATCTCAAGAACCGTTCCCTGGATTTTCTTCTTATCCAACACCAAGCTTTATCGAGGGAAGGCGCAGGGCCCGATTTTGGTGACCTTCACCTAATTGTCAAGGTCACGGCGACACTTTGAAGACTTCAGCATGTTAACCGGAATGTAAAGATTGTCAGCGAGTTATCTCAAGAACCATTCACTGGACTGTCTTCATATTTGACACCACGCTTCATCTAGGGAAGGTGCAAGTTCGAGTCGATTCCACTCGTTGCTCTGTGAACAGCAAACTGCACAATCTGTTTAGCTAAAACTTCACGACTGGGAGCATTTGGGGTATTGAGATCATTCCCACCAATCTGGAGGACAACATTACGGTGAAATGCCTGCCACGCATTTCTCTGCATTGTGGCAATTGTTCCACCTCCCTTACCACAGACATGTATTGAGACATTGATACACAGATTTCTTCATGGCATACCTCTTAAGTCTGGATACATAAGAAAGGCCAAGAATAAGTATTTGTTTTCTAGCCATATCAGCATAACAATAAGCATAAAAGAAAAAATTCAAAACATACAAAACACTCTAGGATATACAAAAAAAGTTCAAGATAGCTAGCTACACACTGGAGCAATACATGTTATCAACAGTCAAAAGAATTTATAAGATGTATCTTCGCAACAGCATTTCCTTCCAGTCCAGGTACACTTCAACCCTTTGTAGCAGGGATCTCTGAAACAAAAGGATTTCAATACAATGTGAAACATATCTAATATTCCCTTTACAGGCATCTCTGTCCTTTCCAAGGTCATACACAAATAACTCCCAGTTTGAATTTAAAAAATGTATACAAAAGAAATTAAGTTCGGAGGGATCACATCTTGTTACCTATAAGCAGTCTTCAGTGTGGTGGCTGGCTTGTCTGGGCATCAACTGAAGCACAAAATAAAGAATATTTTTTTAGTGTAAACCTAAGATGTAATGAATTTCACTTTAGTCAAGACAAGAACATTGTTTCAGAAGCATTATTGCACTGTGTACAAAGAAATGTAATTCTGATGTTCTTATTAACATTCAATGTTAATACATTACATTAGTACTGTGAGGTTAATTATAACAGATTTCATCAAAGCATCCTGAAGCCACTTGAAATACAATGTCAATGCGCTTACTATGCTGTGGTGAAGCAATAACTACTATCACTAAACTACTACACATGCTACTAAGGCTGGCTATCCATGTTGACTGTCAGGAAGTCCAGGGAGGTGACTGAGCAAAAATATATAAGTCTGATAGAAATCTTCACATTTCTGATGAGTGACATCAGATTTTTAGCATGGACTACAAACAAAAACTGTCCTGATCACTATTGTGAAGTGACATGAATGAAAACCTCAATTTGTTTTTTTTCACCACTACAGTGTAGGATATTCGTGACCTTGTTATAAATTCTTCCCATCATTTCTGATATCAGTCTCTAGGGACAGCCGTACATGCAACATGCAGTTACAAGCACACAAGAAATCAGCTACATCTAAATGGTAGTACAACAAACAGACAGCTTTTGTCTTCCTACTAACTGGAATCATGCCCATGAGGCATGCTGGAAGTGTGTGTTCAAATAATCTATCTACCCTGTATGAACAGAATATATGCCACAATAAAAACATCTACTCTGAATTAATACAGCCAACTTCCCTAGACGAATAGAAAATACAAGCAGTTTCTGAAACTTAAATAAAACAACAAGTTTCTCATTGGTTTCTTGGTGAGTGAATCACTGAAATCAAACATGAACAGGGAAATCCAACGATGTTAAGTAGCATTCCGACAGCCTGTAGTGGCTCACAAAAAAAACGTAGGTCGCCTCTCTCATAGTCGTTCTGAAGTTTGTAGAGGGCATCATCTCCCTCAAAACGTTCATCCCTTTCTTCAAAGGTGTGAAGAACATGTTTTCAAACTAACAATGGATTTCCTTTCTTCACAACCTCCAATTCTTTCCTGGCTGTGAATATGCTGCCAATGAAATTAATAAGGGTATCTTGGAGCTGTGACAGAGTGTAGTCTTTCCGTCTTTGGAAAGGTTGAACAGGGTCCTGTCATCATGCTGCTGCTGAAGTACAATTTTACGGAACTTGAGCTGAGCAGAGAAAGCCTTTTGTCATTCCTTCTTACTTGTCAGAATTGGAGCATTTCTGTGGACTTCCTCTGCTGTCTGCCATAATCCATAATAAACGATATCATTGGTCAGACGCTCCTTCTCCTCTAATTCTCTTTGCCGACTCCTAGCGATCTGTTCTCTACTTTTTTCCATAGCAAGACTTCTCTTCCTCTTTTTTCTCATCTTAAATCTTTGCTGCAACCTCCTGCTAAGCTTTCTTGCACTAAGCAATAACTTTCTTCTTTCATCCGCCTGTTTGTTGTTAAGCCAGTACAGGGTTCTGTTCAAAGAGAACACCACATAGGGTTCATTTGCAAACAGGGATGCATTTGGTCTGTGAGTTGTCAGGTTGTGGAGAATTCCAATCACAGCTTCAGAGAACTTGTCGTGTTTTGGCACAGACAAAGTTTTATGTCTTGTTTCTTCTGTAGGCTGGTCGAATTCTCCCCCTGGAAGGTGTGACTTTACAGCTCTCTGCAAGTATATTGCCCAGGCAGCAAATATAGGCTGCAGTATTTCTGCTGGGATCGCGCCATAGGCTTGTGAAGGACAGCATCATGCCATTTCCCCCCGGTATGGTTGTGTGCACTGGACATGTCTTCTGCAGTAGCAGTCTTGTAGCCAGGAACATGTGCTCCCCTTTCATAAAGGGTAGTGAATCCGTGAAAGCTTCTTCAAGAAAAGCTAGAAGGTGCTGGAATTTGTTGTTCATATCCAAAATATGGCATTCAGATTCAATCATTCGCCAAAAGGGTGATGTTATAAATTTCTCAATGAGGCCTAAGGCCTTGGCCGCCGCTAGATATTCTGGCACCTTAGCATCTTCAAGGACTGACTGGAGGAGTCTGTTCCGTTCCTTTACAAAATTTTCAAGGAAGTCAACAATGAGGTCCTTGTAGTAATAGATACATCTTGCATTGAGGAAGAGGATATTACATCTATTCCCATGGAATGGTTCCAGGCGAAAATTTTCGCCCAGCTTGCCATACACATAATCCTTAAAATGACTGTATGCACCACTTTTTGCGTCACCTCGCCTGCGAAGAGCTTTGCATGTTGTCCTGACAAAACGGACACTGCCACTTTCTCAAGGTTGTTTTTCTTGTTGTGTTGACCTGTTGTGAGTTCCTCACAGGCAGTCTCATACTTCTTGAGGACTTGATTTGTGACCTCAGCAAAGTTGATAAGTAGATGAAGTCCACAGAAGAAATTATTGATTTTGGAGCAGCTTGACTGTTCTTGCAGTGACATTTCCTCCCAATGGTCTACAACATCAGGCATGATACTGGTCTTGTAGTCATGAAGAAGATCATTAAAACATTTCTGGGTTGCTGCTTGATCTGACATAGTTGCAGATATTCTTGATAAAATAGCATTTCCAGCCTCAGTGCCCCATCCTTCCAGTTTCTGTCAAGTCATCAAGGATTTCTTTGAAAGTATCACGGGTTGAATTTGCTGATTTATTAGCCGTTTCTCTCAAGCCAAGGACAAATGTACTGCCACGAGGATCACTTATGTGGAAGCCCTCTACAGTGGTTCCTCTGTCTGGAGTCTCATCACTCAACAAACATTCTCCCTTGTTGACAGCTCTTCAGATACTTGAAGTTGGGACAATGATAACCTTCTCTTTTTCATCTCCCTCACCGTAGATTCAATTGGGAGTCGGTCGATGGATGTTTTACCACATAATGTGGCAACTTTCTCAAAGGCGACATTCTGATTGAGAAGTCCATATACACAAAGTTCAGTCTGAGTGCTGAAACTTCTGCTCTCCAAATCAAAAAGATGCCGCTTCTCACTTTCATTATCATTCAAAAGTAAATGCAAGTATTCAGTAGTATTTTGAAGTGATCTCTCGGTGCTGATGTGACTGTCAACTTCATTCTGTTTTTCTTGCACTTCCTCTCTCAGTGTTCTTATATGATGGCAAGAATGTTTAAAAGCTTTAGCATCCAATCTTGCAGCCTTAAGTTTTGATTTTAGCTGATAAATTTCTTCCTTCAGCTTGTCAGAATATTGAGATGCCTTTCCTCTAATGGGGTGTAAACTCTTCCGAGATTACGGTCGTAATTCAGCCTCAGTTGTCAAAAGCTTTAATTTTGCAGAAGTTGATGCTTCTCTGCTTCGTATTCAAGCTAACTTCCAGACGGCAAACTCTTTTCTTGAGTTGACGTCTTTCAGTCTTGACATAATGTTAATTATCATTTAATAGCTGAATTTTTAAGAGAATTAGATTTGTTAACTGATTTGTAAATAGATAAATATTTTATTATTGGTAGTTTATATTAGTTACTGAGATTGTTAGTGGCTGTACCCTCAAAGGGGGTTGACGTAGTGTAAAATTATTGTCCTCCTGAGGGGGTACGTAAGTCCCAAAACTTTCAAAGTCAATTTAAACTTACCAGGATTTTTAGACGTAGCATTCTTGTCTTTTTAATTATAGCTAACATTTCTTACAATCGCCAGCAGCTGAAGGGATGGTGTAAATCCAACTAGGGTCCATGCAGGTAGCCAAAGTACTGTAAGTCCCCATGGTCCCTAGTTTGGTGATCTACCTTCTGGTGTTGGCGATCGATGGCTTGTTTTTAAATTGTATTGTCCAAATAGTGCTATCAGTTTTAACTCTCAGTACTAGTTTTAGTTGTAATTGTGATATTCTAGTTGTTTTACTGTCCTTCGTCGACAGGTTTTGTTATTTCTATATATATTCTATTTAATGTCAAGTGTTCTCGTCACGATATGGCTGAAATATTGCCGATGTGACGTTAAATAATAACTCACTCACTCACTCACTCCTCTCCCCTGTCGATATAAACATGCTGGACGCTGACGTCTGAAAATGCACTGGGTCCACTGTAGACAGTGTGGGCTGCACTGATGTGACGGTTTCTGGCTTGGATTCTGTTGGTGCTGATGTGATAGCAGCTTCGCTAAGTTGCATAATGGGGACATCCTCAATACCTGCAGTTGCTTCCTGCTGCACTGGCGGAAAATTGAACTTTCCATTCAAAAATATCTTTAGATATTTACCAGTCTTCCTTTTCTTAAATAGAAACAAGCGTTTCAGTTTGGAACGGAATGGTGCTAGTTCACAAGGAGTGTTCAAATAAGAGAGGACTTCATGTAAAGTCAAATCTGTGTCTTTAGTTAGCTTCCAAAGGCCTAATATAAGTCCATTGTTGACAGGAACACGTCTGTCAATTTTGGTATTTCTGACAGATTCAAGAGTTACTCCATACTGATGTAAATACAGATCTTCCATGTTGTGGAATATCATAATGGTTTCATAGATTACTGTGATGATGACTATTTGTGACTCTCAACTGCCACTGATAGGCCCAGTGAAGATGGTCTAAGTAGACTTTGAACACTTCAACGCATTGTTACTTTGTTCAAGTAACTTTGGACGTTTACTTGGACCTAGCCCATCTTCACTCGTATCTGTAAATGTCAATTTTCTTTTCTTTTGGGGAACTGGTACTTCTGAGAAGTCCAGATACCCACACTGCCTGGACTTTCGGGCAAGCGCTGAGCATCACTGTCGTCCTCTGTATCTGATTGTACAACAGGCCGTATTGAAGGTATAAATTAGTAGCATTCCCTACATATTATATCTACTGAGTAAGTACTAAGTAGGTGTAGTCAAAACAGAATATGAACATATATCCTGCCTACAAGCATTCTATTAAGTAATAGACCTATTTCTCTTGCTTATCATCACAGAAACATCTTGAGCACAATGATTTTCATCATACTGAGTATAACTCATAAGCCTGTTGACATAACGTTCCTACAAAGAAATAGTGCATGTTCACATACATTTACATGGGAATATACACAATGACTATCAAAGCTGGTACCCACTATAAATTACTGCAAAAAATATCTTTCAAGGTGGCAAGACAAAATAACTATTGAAGGTGCTACAGGAAAATTGGTTTCATATTTGTCAAATGCAGGAGTGTTAATGGCTCGTCTGGGGTTAAGTAAATGAGGTTAACTCATTAAGCCCGAGAGCCCCATCACTACTCAACACCTGGAAGCCCTCGCTGATTGCCCACTCTCTGTGCCGAGACTAATTAGTGCTAGTCACACCTGATTTCCCTGGCAGGTTTCGGGGATCACAGAAAACTGTCTAGTCGTACAAACAAGTCCTGATTGTTTAATTGTGTCGTAAAGATATATGTTGAAAGAAATCAGGTGTGAATACATGTCGTGTATTGCAAGCTTTATGTAATGTTATTGCAAGTTTGACCCGTGAAGATCCGGGGTAGAATAGGTCTTCAGCAACCCATGTGCTTGCCATAAAAAGGCGACTATCTTGTCGTAAGAGGCGACTAACGGGATCGGGTGGTCAGTTTCGCTGACTTGGTTGACACATGTCATCGGTTCCCAATTGCGCATATCGATGCCCATGCTGTTGATCACTGGATTGTCTGGTCCAGACTCGATTATTTACAGACCGCCGCCATATAGCTGGGATATTGCTGAGTGCGGCGTAAAACTAAATTCACTCACTCACTATTGCAAGTTTCTCTTGTAGACCTTTTGTCGGCTTGTACATTTATATTTTATCACAATATGCATACACATGTATTCTTTGTATGTAACAGATGAGACACACGTTAACAAATTCTCTCTCTTATATCATTGTGTGAGGTTTAAATTTACAAAACATCTGTGACAATGACATACTGTAAAGAAAAATTTACTTTCATACTTTATAATCTTCGACGAAAATAGCGGTTTTGCAGATACATTTCTAGTGTTTACGAATTATTTTAATGAAAGTACTTTAACGCTAGTCTGTGACTAGCACACAGCACATTCATAGCATTGCACTTTATTTCGAACAGATTTAATGCAGAAAACATACGTGACCATACAAACATACATATACAAAATGTATACTACATATTCCTTGCATAGACATAAAACAAAGAGTCACGTGATAGGGCGTCATCAAATTTCCCGAATAGAACGTTCGGTATCTCAACTGTTCAATGTAGTGGCTGATCATGTTATCGTATCATGAGATACCTGTCACAGAGGAAAAGGACAGGTGACGGGGCGTTGGCGAAATTTCTGAAGAGCACGTTTGGTCACTCAGCAGCTTGGATAGAGATTGGTTATTGGCTATATCGTTGACCAGTCGATATGCTGGGTTTCGGCTTTATCAACTCAAGCTATCATGTAACAGTTTGTGTATTGTAAACATACATACTGGTAATGATGTATGAAATACACACATAAGACAAATAGGAGTGGATAGTCACTTTGGCGAGTTTATTTATCCTCATTTTAGTGTTTTTCGATAAGTAAAACAAAGCGATTGAAATCCAACCACTGAGTAGAGGTAGTATTTATTTTCATATACATTTTATGCACACAACTAGTACATAAAACATAATGGTTTGCTGTACATGTAAATATAATCTTCACCTTGATACGAATGACTATCCAAACTAGAGTACACGCATTACAGAATTCACGAGGTGACACTATACTGAATTATTATAGTGTATAAACTTGCAGTTTACACCCCCACCCCCAATATTTATGAAGGTGGGCGTGCCTATATCTTTACTGAATGCAAACAAAGATCATAAGATTACAGATGTGCATGCATGTACAAACATCACAGAGAGGGGCGTGACTCCATAAAGCAAGATGTCCAATGATATAACAGCGCATCTGTTTATTTTACACTTGTCACGGGACAAAACTTTCAACAAGGACGTAACTACATATGCATTCTACCGGAGGCTGTTATTTCAAGGTCGAAAGAGGCTATCAATTATCTCATTACTGTAATCTGCTTGAATGATTATACGCATGGGTATTGATACCGTAACTGATATACTATCCAGCTTTTATTGACGATGGATCAATAGAGACCGAGTTGATTGATACACGTGATAATTGCACCGGATTTGATAATTACACAGATCAAATACAAACGTTTTACAAAATGCTCATGTAAATTGCATAGAAAACTGACAATTCAAATCAACATGAAACTTTCAACAGCTTGAACAAAAATGCTTGAAATACCTTTGTATGGCTTACATGTAATAACTTATAATATTACTTCTGTCCATGTGTGACAATGTTTTGAATTACCAACTTACTGTCTTTTGTAACAAACGTAGTAAAATATTTCATTGTTGTAATAACAGACATGTATATATGTATACGATGCAAAGGCGCGACTTATCACTTTATATTCGCTTAGGTAACATTACGAACTTTAGATTATGGAAAACAACTAGTTACAATTCAGTAAACTTCAAATTAGTAAGTTCAATTATGTTTAATCTATTTGAGCTTGGATGTATAATTACTTGTGTTTATACATTATGTTTCAGCGCGGGAAAACAAAAAAGTGACGAGCGATGACCCGAGCGAGAAAATGGGATTCCTCGCTCAGAATCGTTGTTCACTGCCCCACTGTAGTGATCACTAGCTCCACTAAGTTATTAGATCACTGTGGAGTTAATCGTGGCTCGCACCCTGTAAGTATTGAGGCCTAAATCTACGGTTTTATGTAGACCCCTGAATCAGGCAATGTTATACTCACAAGATGGCTTCCACGAACTCGCTGTGGCGATCGGCTGCCTCCGGCACTTTCCGTCGGGACCCCCAACTTCCGGTTGACAGCTCCGATCACCACATCCCTCCCTGTTTTATAGGCTCCTTCCCGCGGAATGAACGCCATCACCCCTCTCTCGTAGGATTCTTCACTGAGGGGTGCCTTTATGAATGTCCAATTTGGGGGAAACACTTCCTATCCCCCCAAATCCCAGAGTCAGACCCCGCATCACACAGTTCATTGGAGCCAACAATTCTCTGCTCACTAGATTTAATTTCCGCCCGCGCCTCAGGTGGGTCAGGCAGTCCCTTGCACTTCATTTTATAATTTCCATCTTCCTATGAGATGGGGCACCCAGGATTTCACATAAATGCCTGGTCTTCCACCCCCTCCCTGAGGTAGAACCACCCAAACCCCTCACTTGGGATTCCCTTTCCGCCTTTCCATTAGGCGGAACTCACTATCTTCCTCCAATGTCCGTGCCGCTTCCTCTTCATCGAGGAGTGGTGTTCCGGCCCCCCTACCGGAAGAACAGCTGAGCTGCATTCTCGTTGGTGGATAAGAGCCGCTCCTCTGTGGTGACCCCTCTGGCCTCTGCCACCAGGTCGGTCACAAAGCACAACAATGCCGGGGAGTTCACCCTGTACCCCTCGGGTGGCATGTAAGGGGAGTCGGTCTCCAGCAGTATCCGGTCCCTGGGTACTGCTTTCAACCCCGCCACTTGTTCTGCGTTGAATCCCTTGACCCGCCCAGTAAAGCCGAAGTACACTCCGGGGAATGCCCCCAGCCACTCCTCCACAACCTCCTCCCCCCGGAGAAGCAATGCACATGGATGGGCTGGTCTTGAGGCAGGAACCCCCTCAGTATCTGGATGAGGCGAGCGTGGGTTGCACTGGCCTCTACATCCCCTGCGGGCCCCCTGACGTGGACAATCACCGCCCTCCCCGTGGGAACATGTGGCAGCAACTCCTTTAAGACCAGCTCCTGCTTTCTCCATGCCCAGGCTGGAATGATCCAGGCCAATCTCCCCAACTAAACACTTGGCATCCCCCCACAACCCCAGCAGCTGCCTAAAGACCTTGTCGCCAAGGCAAGAGGCTTTCTTGGGGTGGAGCCCTACGGCTGTGGGGTACCTGGTGTCGGTGCTGACCTGGCTAGGATAGGTGGGAGGATCACAGTGCACTTCTACCCCCCACACTGGCAATTGTCCCAAGGGGTGGTCAACTTCGGGACCTGTCGCCAACAGGTCTGGGGTGGTTCCTTGGGGTGCCCGGCCGAACATGTCCACCCATGTTCGGTCCAGATTAAAATGTGTGTCAAACAGGTGGTTCAGCTGGATTAGCTCCTGGGAGATCCTCTCTTGCATCGGCCCCTCCGCCGATGCCTCCCCTCCAGAGGCGCCCTCTTGTGGCCACCGCCCCGTCTCCATGACGGCTCTCTGATACCTGGTCTCCTGGACTACGTCTGGCTCCCAAATCGGCTCCCTTCTTCCCTGAGGGAGCTCCCGATCCTCGGGCAACCACATAGCCTCTGGAGCGTCCACCTCCAAGAGGTCCCGGTCCCATTCTTGAGGGTGGGGTGGCACAGCCACCAGGAACAGACGAAACTCCCTCTGTCGGTCCGGGGCTACAAAGTTTAAGAGGTGCAGCAGCACCCTCCACTGCTTCAAGCAGGCCGGGGAGTTGAGCGGTTGCAGTGCAAATTTCATGGGCATCTGCCATCTCTGGCCCCAACACAAATGCCGCATCTCCGGGATCGAACTCTCATGGATTGTGCAGTCCCTTGACAGCCTCACCTTCCTGTTGAAGAAGCGGTAGAGATCCTCCAAGGTGGCCCCAGGCCCCAGAATCCACGTCCCCAGCTGATGTAGTCCCTGGACCACCTTCTCTAGGACATCCTTTTCAGGGGACTTCCCCTGGGGGTACCTCGCCCCAAAATAGCATGGGAGATGTGCCAGGAAGGCGTGATCCTGCAGCTTCCTGGTCACGGTGCCGCACCCTCGCACGGGACATAAAAAGCCTCAGCTCTTCTTCCCCCTATGAGCCCGTCTCAATCCCGCCGAGGTAACTGTTGCCGAGGGTCCCAGTCTTGAATGGATTCTTCCTGACGCCGGTGTAACTGTTGCCGATGTAACTGTTGCCGAGGGTCCCGGTCTGGAATTGATTCTAGCTGCGGCCTCCTCCAGGTAGCTTCCCCTCCCGGCTCCCATGCGTCCCAGGCGGTCCCACTCCGCTGGACGGCTCTCCTCCCTGGGTCGTTTGTTCCTACAACCACCCCAGGCTCCTCCCCGGGGGAAATCCCTCTTGGGTGGCGTCACCCTCTCACGACCTGGTTGGTGCTGCGGCGCTGACCGGCCTGCCCCTGTCTGCCGTCGTCTGGGAGGGGACCCTGGACTGGGCGATCGTTCACGGCGTCTGACAACCACTGTCGCCGGCATACCCTCCACTGTGGGTCGGAGCACCTCTAATTCCTCTCTACTTCTGCGCCTGCTCCGTGAAGGACGCTCCACCCGTCGTCTCTACTCTGGGCGCCTCGTCACCCGGATCTCATCCGGGCGCCTCGTCACCCGGATCACTTCCGGGCGCTCCATCGCCCTGGTCTCCTCCGTTCTCTCCGTGCACTCTCGGCGCACCGTCACCCGGGTCTCACCCGGGCGCACCGTCACTTCCCTTTCCTCCATTAAGCACTGCCTAATGGCAGCTCCCGGGTTGGGTGTTTCCCTCCACCCCCCCCTCCTTCTCGGCTTGATTCTTTCTCTCCATCACTTCGAAGATGAGTATTTTGCGGATTCCTGCAAACAAGAACAGAGGACATGTCATTGGTGTGATTGCAAACCCCATCGGCGCACTGACGGAGCTGGCAATACACACCAACCTCTACTTCCTCCATCCCGCACCTATACCATCCCGCGTCTAAAATCAAAATGCCTCTGCACCGCCCGAGGGTCCCACTGCTCCTGATCCACAGGTGGGACAGTGGTATTCCTTGATGGCCTCCGCCATGGTCTCTGTCACCCCCACGCAAGCTCCATGGAACCACTCATCGCAGCCATCACAAGCAATCATGAACCCCCGTCATCCGGCTGGCGGCAGTGGCAGTAGACGGGCACTGTTTCCTCCCCGTCCTCTGCCTTTGTAATGAGATCCCACTTCCCCTCTAGAGCAGGGACCTCCTCCCGTTTTTGTTTTAAACATATTTTATTCATGAGAAAAGGATTGGGTACAAGTTATACAACTTAGAACACCCTCTCCATAGTATTTACATAATATTATTTACATTCATTCTACAAGATGGACAGAGAAGAAAAGAACAGAAATATGGGAAAAAGAGGAACAATTGCAACAATTAAGAAAATCGTTTTGAATGACAAATATATGTTTGAACAATTTTAAATATGTTTTGATTTATGTGAACAGTCAGATCTGCATTGCCATGTAATAGTAACTCATAGGTTATATCCACATTTGTAATACTGCGTAATTTAGTCATCATGGTAGTTCTCTGTACTGTATATAATTGACAGTCAAATAGGTAATGATAAGAATTTTCACAAACATTTTCACAAGAACAACTTGGGTTATCTCTTAAACCAGCACGGAATAGATCATAATTCAACTGACTACACATGTAATGTAGTTTTGTAAGGATGATGTTAGTGATTCTCGGTCCAGAATCAAAGTATTGAGGAGCAGTTTTATGTTTTATAACAATATTCGATATAAAAGAATTCAATGACTCGCTTTTTCTCACTTCAACTGGAAGTACATTCCACATTATAATTGTGGATGAAAAATAAGAATTATACGAAAATTTTAATCGCGAGAGAGGAAGTGAGACATCATCAGAGTTGCGAAAGATTATAGCTACATTTAGATGCTACGTCCCCAGGAACAAGATCAATAAGGTACGATGGTGCCATATTATTCTGTATTTTGTAAAAAAGGCGAAGTTTACGCTTTCTCCTACGTTTTGCTAAAGATTTCCATCCAGTTTCATAATACAGATCTTCATGATGAGTATATTTAGGTAAACCTGTTACAATTCTTGCTGCTTCTAATTGCAGTTGTTCTAATTTATTTGCTTGATATTTAGCACATCCATCCCATACTTCACACGCATATTCAAAATGGGGTCTTATGAACATTACGTAAATTCTATTCAATACAGAGTGCGGTAATAAAAATTTGAGTTTACGTAGAGAAGATATCATTTTTGAAGTTATTTTTACAATATTATCAATATGGTCAGGCCATTTACAATCTTTTGAAAATGTTAATCCCAAATGTTTATGATTATTAACTGTTTTGACACAAACCCCGTTAAAGTAGAGATTTAGTGCATCAACATTCTTTTGCAAGGAGAAAAAGATTGCCTCAGTTTTATCAGGATTGTATGTTATAAGCCACCGCTTTGCCCAAGCCCGCAGGCTTTCCAAGTTTGATTTCAAATCTCTTTCAATGAATAGACGATCATGAGAAGATGAGCCAAGAGACGAATCATCAGCAAATAATCGTGTCAAGCAGTTTAAATCATCAGCAATATCATTGACATAAACAAGAAATAAGAAAGGACCGAGGACTGACCCTTGAGGGACACCAGCTTGTAAATACCCCGGCTGGGATAGGGCTCCATTCACAAAGACGCTTTGTGAACGATTATATGTAATCTGCTAGCCAATTTAACAATGAACCATGAATTCCGTATTTTTCTAATTTCAACAATAAACCTTTATGACACACACGATCAAAAGCTTTAGAGACATCACAGAAAACCATACAATAGTGTTTTTTATCATCTTAAGCCGCACACATTTGGTCATATATTTCAATTAATTGATGGACAGTTGAGTGACCAGACTGAAAACCTGATTGATACTTATACAATAATCGATTTGCATGAAAATAGTTGTACAGACGTTTAATAATAATAATAATAAATGGATATTTCTTATGCGCCATAGTCCATCCAGAGCATGCTCAAAGCGCTACATATAAAAGAGTGACTAGAGTTCAAGAAGAAGATATGACAATTAGCCAAAAATAACCGTGAGAGTATTTTACAGTTATAGGTTGTAGACTTTTTTGAAGAGGAAGGTTTTGAGTCCCGATTTGAATGCTTCTAGGGATGAAGCATTTTTTATGGGAGTAGGAAGACTGTTCCATAGGGTTGGTGCTGCAAATTTGAATGACCTATGGCCAAAGTGTTTGAGACGAACTTGGGGAACTGAGAGAAGATGTTGATTCTGAGAGCGGAGAGAACGGGCAGGCATATATGTTGACAACATCTCAGAGAGGTATGGAGGAGCTAGGCCGTGTTTGCAGCGGAAAACAAGAGTGCAGATCTTGAAATGAATTCTTGCTTCAACCGGCAGCCAATGCAGACTCTGGAGGATTGGGGTTATGTGAGTCCATTTGGATGTTTTAGTGACAACTCTGGCGGCAGCATTCTGAAGTTTTTTGAAGTCTGAAGAGAAGATCATTGGAGATTCCAAACAGTAGGCTATTGCAATAGTCAATCCTGGAGAGAACAAGTGACTGAGTGAGAACTTTAGCAGCATCTGTGGCTACCAGATGGCGGATGTTACCAATAGAGTGGAGATGGAAGTAGCCTACTCTACAGAGATGGTTCACATGTTGCTCCATGGTGAGACAAGGATCAAGATGAACACCTGGGTTTTTTACACTGGATGAAAGTGGGATATCTGAGTTGGCTACTGTGATGTCCGTAGAGTTTATCCTTTTCAGACATTGCGATGTGCCAATCAACATAGCCTCAGTCTTATCATCATTGAGCTTCAGCTCATTTGTCATCATCCATGAACTAATTGCCTTCGTGCACTGACTCACTCTAGATCTGGCTATTTGTACATCCTCTGGTTTGAAGGAATCCATCAATTGGAGGTCGTCTGCAAATGCGTGGTGATTCAGATCAAAGTTATCAATGACCTTCTCCAAAGGGTTTGTGTATAACACAAAGAGAAGCGGCCCAAGGACTGAGCCCTGGGGTACACCACACTCTAGGATCGTTGACTCAGAGATGCTTTCAGAGACAAGAACTGACTGACTCCTCATGCTCAGATAGGAACGGAACCAGGCCAATGCATCCCCTTGTATGTTATAGTCATCCTGAAGACGGCTAAGGAGCTTCTGATGGTTGACCGTGTCGAACGCCGCTGAGAGATCAAGCAAGAGGAGAAGTGACACATTACCCAAATCCGCATGGCATCTCAAGTTATTCAGAATTTGAAGTAAGGCGGTCTCGGTACTGTGCCTAGGACGATAGGCTGATTGGAATCTGTTCAGAAAATCATTTGAAGAGAGATAGGATCTGAGTCTGACATCAACTGCACGTTCAAGGATCTTGGAAAGGAAAGAGAGGTTGGAGACAGGTCTGTAATTCTTGAGAGTATTGATATCCAAATTGTCTTTCTTAAGTAATGGCTTTACCACAGCTTGCTTGAACACCTCTGGAAAGTTTAAACATCACTCTCCCAAACACCTTGCCCACACAACTGATCAAGGGTATAGGCTGATAGTTAGAGGCCATTGAGGGATCACCCTTTTTAAATAGGGGCATTACATTTGCTTCTTTCCACACACTTGGATATATACTACTTTTTAATGACTGATTAAATAACATGCACAGTGGGATACTTATTGAATGTACAACATTTTTAAGAAACTTATGACTGATTCTGTCCGGGCCAGAAGCTTTTTTAAGATGTAAACATTTGATTATATCGGACACTTCATTTACATCAATTGTTACACTATCTAAAACAGAATCAGTGCGTTTGTCAAAGAATGCCATATCTGTGTTTTCTTCATCAATACTAGATATAGACTGAAAATACTGGTTAAGTTTCTCTGCTTTCTGCATATCAGTGAATAATGTTGGGTTTTCATCTGCATCATTTTGTCTTAAAGACGGAATGCAAGTGACTGATCCTGAATCTTTAATCAAAAACCGAAGTAATTTCCAATAGGAATTTTTATTACTAGAATACAGATCAAGTAAAAAATCGTTGTGAGACTGGCATAAAATGAATCCTTTGCATAACATTTCATATTATTTACTTTATTTCTTTGTTTCCTATAAGCCAAAATATCTACTAGACGGTTTGTCTTTTGGGCCTTTTTTCTCATTCTATTTCTTTTTCTACATTCTCTCCGAAGTTCTGAATTAAACCCAGGTTTATCAGTTGGTCGAATGGTGATCGTTCTAGAAGGAATACACACAAATATAAATCGGTTGAGATGCTTATAAAACAGTGCACAGGCTTCATTAACATTCCTGCAACTACTAAATATGTTATACCAATTTGTCTCAATAATCATAGCATTGAGTTTCTAATAGTCACCTCTTTCATAACATAATACATTTCTTTTGTAGGCTAACCTGGTATTTACATGAGCATCAACGGTGATATACGTACCTTTGTGGTCACTTATACTTGTACATAAATCTACAACACCACTGTCTAAAACATCAACATCTTCAGATATAATGATGGGATCAAGCAGTGTGCTCGTTGTTTTTGTTACTCTCGTTGGGTCTTTAATAACATTTTTCAGATTTTTCCTGGCTATTAAATCATGCAGATACGTGTTATTATTCGACAAAAGGTTTGCATTTAGATCGCCAACAACGGTAATTTTACTCGAGATATCTAATGCAGTCTCAATGCTACTATCAAGCCGACTCCAGTATTCTAAACCTTAGTATTGTGGTCTGTAGGTGACACATAACACAAGCGGCTTTTGTGGGATCAATACTTTAACCCATATAGATTCATCACAGTGATTTTCAAGATGACATAATCTCGTAAAACAGAGAGCGTGATTGATATACATGATAACTCCACCACCGAAAGAATTTCTGTCTTTCCGTATGGGTTCATGAAAATTCACCCATTTGAGCGTATCAGTATCAACATCGGAATCTAAATGGGTTTCAGTTAGGCAAATAATGTCATATTCAGATAAATATTCAGTCAGGTATTTTAGTTTGTGGCGTAAACTTCTCACATTGAGATGGAAGATTGAAAGAGATTTGTCATAGTCTGCACGTGAAAATGGCCCTGGATTTAACTCTACGTCTCCCGCAAGCTGAATTAACAATAGCAGATGTAATACTACATTGATCTTGACAACTTGCGACTGCAGCACACAAAGAGTAACTAACACACAGCTTGATTTACATGAAATTGTTAAGATAGTATACATGCAGGAGAGGTCAGTGAGAAAATGTTCTCTGAACGATTTGCCACTCATGCTGAAAAAATAATGTTGTACATTCATACGCAGTTGTTTGCAAAGTCGGACACAATTGAAGACACCGATCGCCACACGATGTTGCATAACTCCTCCCGTTTCTTCCTTATCTCCATGCAGCGAGGCACAACCCGATCCCGGCACAACTTCATCCGGTCATGGTGGGCCGTGAACGTTCTCCGCTGCCCGGCCACCACGAACAGGGTAGGAGAGAGCCTTTTCTCAATGAGGTAAGGTCCCTTCCACATGGGGCACAGCTTTTTGCACCGCCCTGGTGTAGCCCTCAAGTCTAACACATACACTGGTTGTCCTTGGTCCAAACTCTGGGATCGAGCACGGAGATCGTAATCCCTCTTCATCCTTTCTACTGAAGTTTGCAGATTACTCCGAGCTGCTGCATGAGCACTCTCCATAGCTGCTCGAAGCCCGGCAACGTACTCACTGGTGTCACCTTCTTGCGGGGAAGTTTCCGGCCCCCCGAACATCAAGTCTGCTGGAACATTTACTTCCCGGCCCAGCATCAGGCGGTTGGCCGTGTAGCCGGTATGGCGGTTCACTGCAGACCTCATAGCTCCCGCCAGCTGTGGCAAGTATTCATCCCACGTGGTTTGAGACTTGGACATAATATAGCAGCGGATCATCTGCATCAGTGTCCGGTTGAATCTCTCTACCTGTCCATTTGAAGAAGGGCGGTAGGGGGTCGTCCTGGTCTTTGTTAACTGCAATAGCTGGCAGATTTCCTGGAACAGTCGACTCTCGAAGTTCCTGCCTTGGTCCATATGGATTTGGAGTGGGAACCCAAACTGGACAAAGCATTCATTCACCGCTGCCCTTGCTGTCACTTCCGCTTTTTGGCTCGAGAGTGGCACACACTCCACCCATTTGGTGAATTGGTCTACCATCATGAGGATGTACTGGTTTCCTGCTTTGCTCGTGGGCAAGGGACCAATAAAGTCCAGGTGCACCCTCTCCATTGGGGCTCCCGCATGGAATGAGGTCATCCTCGACCGGGCCTGCCGTGATGGTTTCTTGCTCCGGTTGCAAGCTGAGCACTCTGACACGTAGTCCCTGGTGTCTTGCCCGCACCGGTGCCAATGGTACCTCTCCTTTATCCTCTCCTTAGTCTTAGTCACTCCCAGGTGTCCGCTGGATGGGATGTCATGCATCTGATATAGCACCATTCGCTGTAGGGTTCTGGGGATCAGCAGTTTTTCAGATTCATCCACCGCCGGAATCCCCTTCCTCACCAGTACTCCAACCTCGTTTCGTTTGAATAGCTCCCTATCCACCCAATAGGACTTGGCGGCCGGGCTAGACAAATACAGTTCTGAGTCTGATGGTACTTAACCCCCGTCCACCCATCTACGCAGTCTTCATCTTGAGCGGTTTTCAGTGCAGTCAGGGAGCCGTCCCAAGAGTTCCCGTCCCCCTTCTGTGGGCACTCTGGTACTGTGAGGGTCCTTACTGAGAAGGTTGTATCAGTTCTACACACTTCAAGGGTATGCGCCTGATCCTCCGTCTGACTCCCGCCCTCTCCATTGGCATCCTCCCCGGTGGGGGCCTCTGTCAGGTGGTTGCTCTCCTCCACCACTGTCAAGGCCCTGACCGTCCTAGGCAGGCCCGCCAACGGGACCACATAGTCTACCTCTTCATGGAACTGTCCCCACTGTTGGTGTGCCTTCTGGCAGTATCGGCACCCCCCACAAGGAAGTTCCTGAAGCTCCACGAATCGACGGTAGTTGTCACACTCCACTTCATCGGCCAAACGGGACAAGCCGTCCGCATTCTGGTGTTTGGCTCCTGGACGGTGCTCCACCCTTAGGTCATATTGGCTCAGTTCCTCTAACCAGCGAGCAAGCTGCCCTTCAGGTGCTCTGAAATTCATTAGCCATCTCAAGCTGTTATTGTCCGTCTGTACCCGGAAATGCCTCCCTAGAAGATAGTGACGGTACTGCCTTGTGAAACGTACCACTGCCTATAACTCCTTGTGGGTTGTGCAGTATCGCCGTTGTTCTGGAGTCAAGGCTAAGCTGCTGTAGCTGATCACTCGCTCCCGACCTTTTTGTATCTGCAGGAGCTCGGCCCCGATAGCCACGTCTGAGGCATCTGTGTCTAGGACGAACATGTCCTCCTTGTTCGGCATGCCTAACACCGGTCAACAATGCCTGCTTCAAGTCCAGGAAACCTTGCTCCTGCTCCTCTCCCCACTCGTATGTTTTTTTCCCCGTAATAGCGTACAAGGGCGTCGCCGTCCTGGCATAGTCTTTGATAAAACCCCGGTGGTAGTTGGCGAAACCCAGGAACCTCTCCACCTCGCGGGTAGTGGCTGGTCTGGGCCAGTTCTCTACCGGTCCCAAGCTAGTAGGGTTCACGCGGATCCCCTCGCCGCTGACTACCCTCCCAAGGAATTCAATCTCCCGTTGAATCAGCTCACATTTTCTGGGCTTCAACTTCAAATTGTATTTCCGGAACCGCTGCAGTTCTAACTAGGATATGCAATTTCGCTCGCACTGCCACACCACCACAGTGCCGAGCTGAGAAAGCTGTGTGACCAGTAAGTCCCCAGGGGAGCACGCGGGTAACCTAAATACCCTAAAAAGCTCCACCAACGCTACTTTTAGTACGGTAACTAGTCCTCCCCTCTCCGATATAGGTACGGAGATACTCTAAAACCCTTATAACTGTACTATAAACCACTTAAATTCTGTTACACCATGCGGTCTCCCAAGCACAGGAAAACAGAAAAGTGACGAGCGGTGACCCGAGCGAGAAAATGGGATTCCTCGCTCAGAATCGTTGTTCACAGCGCCACTGTAGTGATCACTAGCTCCACTACGTTATTAGATCACTGTGGAGTTAATCGTGGCTCGCACCCTGTAAGTATTGAGGCCTAAATCTACGTTTTTTATGTAGACCCCTGAATCAGGCAATGTTATACTCACAAGATGGCTTCCACGAACTCGCTGTGGCGATCGGCTGCCTCCGGCACTTTCCGTCGGGACCCCCAACTTCCGGTTGACAGCTCCGATCACCACAATGATGTATCCAAGGGCTAAAGGAAATCGTAAAGATATAAAACCCTAACGCTAACCCTACACCTTACCGTAACCCTAACCAAAAGTAACCTGGAGTGCTATCAAATATGGCGGAAGGTATCCGGTATTCTGTAGTTTTACCAAAATATATAATAATAGACAATGTGACCGATGCCGATCTCAAACTCCTGCCAACACATTGAGATGCGATTCCTAACGTCGTTGTACGGAGTTGTTCGCGTGTATTGAAAAGGCGGCGAACGGGAGGCGGTCAACTCGTGACCACTAGAAGGAGTGAGTGAGAGTGAGTTTAGTCTTACGCCGCACTCAGCAATATTCCAGCCATATGGCATAGTGGCCTTTTGTGGCAAGCATAGGTTGCTGAAGACCTACCACTAGAAGGAAAAACACTGATAACAAACGATCGTTGAAGGACAGTTTGCGATTTTTAATAGTAATGGCATATAATACATGTGTTTGAGTATTAAAAGAAAGGATCATTGTTAAATATGGTAAAATAGTTACATAATTAGGTGGCGAACGTATTCTATAATCGCAACTGACGTCACCAGTTTTCGATGTGTTGAAGGACATGATTCAGAAGGAGGAGGCTGATCTCGCCGGCTTGGTAATAGACTATTTGAAATACATGTGGGATGTGGCACGTTTAATGGGGAAAACCGTACCGGGAAATCAGAGACTTTTCAATTTGTTCCCATGCCTAAAGCACCGCGAAAGCACTACGTCATATGGAACAGGGTGGTAACTCTAAGCGTCAGTTTAGTTTAAAGCCGCACTCAGCAGCATTCCAACTATATGGCGGTGGTCTGTAAATAAATGGACGCTCACAATGTGAATCATAGGGTTTCATTATTGGCCTGATCTCTCTCAATATATATTCAGAGTTTACTATTTCCAATTTTCTTAGTGGTATGTAGTCAACCGATATTTGTTTATAATATCAACGTTAAGTTCCCATGGACCCTAGTATGGTGATCTATCTTCAGTGAGTGAGTGAGTCTAGTATTACGTCGCACTCAGCAATATTTCAGCTATATGGCGGCGGTCTATAAATAATCGAGTCTGGTCCAGACAATCCAGTGATCGACAGCATGAGCATCGATCTGCGCAATTGGGAACCGATGACATGTGTCAACCAAGTCCGCGAGCCTGACCACCCGATCCCGTTAGTCGCCTCTTACGACAAGCATAGGTTACTGAAGATCAGTATTCTAACCCGGATCTTCAAGGGTGTACATGTGTAACAAGTACAAACAAGTGTGTAACAAATACAAGTATGTAACAAGTACAAAATATACAAATAGTAAATATTCTGGAAAAGCAATCTATTTATGTCTTGTCTTATGGTCCTGTTTGGAATCAATTAATAACACCTTAAACAATAATACAATTGTCAGTGAAAAGGTTTACACTTTCACAAGTCCATGATTTATTTATAGTCACCACTTGATCATGGGTCAAAAGTAGTTCCTATGCAAATTAGCCAAGTCGTAATGAGGTCAGGTCTGCTGTCTTGTCCTTGGTTTTTATTGGCTGAAGATGTGCAGCATCTTGATTGGATGTTGAATTTAGTTGCATTTGGAAAGTGTGAAGTTTGTTCACTTGCTGTCTTTCTCCCAACCTGGCAAGGTGGTTTGAAAGTCATGGGTGGTGGATTGTGACTTTGGTGAATTACAGGTTAGTTACATTTGGTTTTATATAAAAGGAATAAACTACAAAAATATGTTTAATTGTTGAAAGGTTAATTCAGTATTTATTGTAACTGAATTTATGGCTTTAGGTGGAGGTATATTTTGACCTATGGTTAGAAATTGTTGGTGTCAATAATTTCACTTACAATTGATTCAGATTAATGTTTGAGTCCAAACAGTTTGTACGTTTACTTTGCTGGTGAGAATTAGCATTTCCATGCTAATTAAAACATACATATTTTAGGTTCTTGGTGTTTTGTTGGTGCCTCACAACATGTGGCCAGTTTGAAGCAAGTTGTCCCATAGATGGTAAGACACGTTGATGTTTCATTGTTTTGCAGATGCCAAAGGTGTTCCATAATTCCTAAGGATCTTAATATGAACCTGAACCATTTTTTTTGTGATGTCAATTTGTTTTGAGTTATTTGTATATGTTCAATGGTAGAGCTGTGATTGTTAATTATCTGAACAATGTGCAATGAAATGAATGAATGTGATAAAATGGGTATTTTGATGGAATGTTATATATTCATATACATTGTTTCAGACTTGTATTATTATATACAAACTACAGTAATAAAAAGGAACTTGCAGCCTCAGCGGAGTTGTCATTGTGAAAGAGCCATCCCCGTTTCACATGCTACATGAATCAGGAAGCTTGTCGAATGTATATGATACGCTACCCCATTGTAGTTTGTTTAGCTTTAATTTAAAACTTATATACTCTCACATGTCACTCGCGTTCATTAATTCCAGGTGGAGGCAATGTCCAGTCCCACCTACAGCAGACTGTAGCCGGACTTTAGTCTCAAGGGTGGTCGGAGTCAACGAAGCGCACTTATAAGACTCAGGTGAAGTGTAGAAGGACTTTTGTGACTTAACTGGAGGGAATCTGCGGCCGTATTTATCAAACAACTGAAGTCATTAAATAAACTTAAGTTAGTTAAAAAACTTAGTTTTCTCGTTTTTTTGTGGTAAAACTTAAGTCATATTTATCAACAGACTAAGACTAACGTTTTGTCATTTTTTTACCTAACTATTAAGACTCACCTTGCTAGGCTTAAATCAACTTGTTTTGACTAAAGTCATGTAAGACAAAAAGGCTGCCACACGTAATCCAAGGGTATTTAATGAAAGAGACGTTCTGCATATATTAGATGATAATGAACTGTTACAAAGGTACAGATTTGACAGAAATACTATTGTTTTCATCTGTCATTTACTCGAACACGAGCTATGTCCCGTAACGGAGCGGAGTTATGCCGTGTCCTGCGTTACCAAAGTGCTCGTCACTTTGAGGTACCTTGCAACTGGGAAATTTCCGATGTGTAATGGTGATGACCATACACTGAGTCATCCCACTATCTCAAGAGTCATCGTACAACCGCTTGAATCGCTCACAAGTCAACGTATGGTCCGCAGATATGTCACCTTTCCCACTCAAGCCCATGAACTTAGACGACACCAGCGTCGATTTTATCACACTGCAAACTTCCCGGTGTAGTAGGTGTAATTGATGGCGCTCACATTCAAATTCAGTCCCCATCCGTGAATGAGAATGAATTCATTAACAGGCATCACTACCACCGTATTAATACACAGATCGACAGCGACGACCGGATCATCAACATCGTAGCAAGTTGGCCTGACTCAACACACGACTCGAGCATGTTGGCAGCAAGCGGGTTATGTCGGATGTTTGTGGGGAACCAGTTACCCGTAAGTTGCCATCTGCTTGGCGACAGCGGCTACCCATGTTGGAGGTGGATTTAGCACCATTTTGGCGTCCCCTTCCTGGATTACAGACCAACTACAACAGGTATAATTATTAAAGCTTTCGAGGTACCTTCGGGTAATAACCAATAGAGTGATTTCCCTTGGTTGTGCGAAATACAATCTTCAACATAAAAACGAAATGGAAGAGTTACATATGTTTGCTAAATGCATTTTTCGGGCAGCATGCCGTGGAATGTCTACTTCTGTGGCCGTAAATACATCTTAGGTGGCTTATCAATGAAACAGTACGTATGGGCAAATTATGTGTACTATCATGATATCTTCATTTTGTTTCAATACCACCTATAAATATTATGTGATCATCTAGTGATTTCTGTTGTATTATTTTGCAAATTTTCAGATCATATAAGAAAAGTAGAAGATGTGTTGAAACAGGAATTGGGCAACTGAAGCGGCGGTTTCATGTGATGCATAGTGAAATCAGACTTTCTTCGCAGAATGCTTGCAAGGTATAGCATTACAAGAATGTTTTTTTCTGTGGACTCAATTGAAGTAACAAGTTTAATTTTTATAGAATTTAAATACTTATGTAATTGCCCCAATAACACCCTCGGGAGCTATTATGCATCGGGTGGTTAAAGAAACCAAAACAATTAATAGGATAAACAATAATTGTATTTAATGAAGTCATTAACAATTCTCAAACATGAATGTAAAAATATCTATACTTTTTTCAGTCAGTCCTAACAAAAACAATATGTACAAGTCAGAAATGTGAGATCTCAATTACTGTCAATAGGACCTCACTCAATATTGACAGATAATTATTGTTATATAAAGTTCAAATGTAATACATAGTTATCTCAAGAATCATATCTAATAAGTTTAAACAAGCAAATATGAGAGGAATGAGTATACATGTACTGTGACCCTAGGTTTATAAACCTTAGCGAGGAACATTTTACATGAGATGGTTTTTTTAAATTTAAAAAAATATATATATTCAAATATCTGAATAGTGGCATTTTCTGTACAGCTGCTAAATTAAAGTACAAAAATTGCCAGGATTAAATACTTTTAGTGTCAGATTAGTAAGGGTAAGGACTTTACCAACAAATTATTAGATGTGAAACACATTTCTGAAACGATAATGATGCCAGAAATATAAATTAAAAAATAACTTTTTTTAGATGAAGGCCACATTAATTGATAAATACCAGTTATTTGATGAAAAATGACCATCAGTTAAAATAGAGTATCAAAACTTGAAACTTTTAACCATAAATTGTATATTTATGTGGAATGATGTAAACCTTTTCTCCCTAGGCCTCTCTTGTCCATCCTCACAAGCACTCCATGCTACATTCATTATAAGACAGCTTCCTAGTTGTCATGCAAAGCATGCAGCATGCGGCACTAGCTACCCAAGTGACCACCCCTGAATCATCATTCTCATTCTTGGAGCCACTGGATAATCTTAATCGTGGATAATCTGCATAGCGGGGAGGTTGGGCGAGAATCCATCGCGTGGGATAGGATAAGTATATGAATATACAATTTATAGTTAAAGTTTTCAAATTTTTAAACTTATCCTACTTCACGGTATGCACTTGTCCCACGGTCGGACGCAGAAGCCCTATGTCTTGACTGTGCGAACAGTAGAACTGTGTAGACTGGTAACAGTAGATAGCGATTCACAAGGAAGGCCCGTTACGACTAGCGCAACTCCTATGCTTGTGATGAGTTCCCCTGAACTCCTTGGGTCACTAAGCACAACGTCTCCCAGGGACATGGGTGCTCCCGAGCGATGTTGTGTTCGGCCGAAGAGTGAGTGAGTGAGTTTAGCTTTACGCCGCACTTAGCAATATTCCAGCTATATGGCGGCGGTCTGTAAATAATCGAGTCTGGACCAGACAACCCAGTGATCAACAGCATGAGCATCGATCTGCGCAATTGGGAACCGATGACATGTGTCAACCAAGTTAACGAGCCTAACCACCAGATCCCGTTAGTCGCCTCTTACGTCAAGCATAGTTGCGTTTTGTGGCAGGCATGGGTTGCTGAAGACCTATTCTACCCCGGATCTTCACGGGTCAACCTCAGAAGAACAGAAGGACGCAGCTCAGCAAGTAAGACCTCACTTTGCCACAATTTTCAAGGTACCCTCGTAAATTGAAGTCATAGACAATAATCGGGCAAGCCCCTGCTTCGAGAAGACCCCCACAAATGGGGGCGGGGAGTTCCCAGTGGTGCCCTTGTTTCGACGAGTCACTTCTTGGGGACCCCACTCCCAACCCCGGAGTCGGACTTGGGTAGACGTCTGGAAGAGTTGCCACGAGAGGACTTGCTACCTCTACCTCGGGACGACTGGCCACGAAGATCCGGATGAGATGGCACGAAACGAGGAGTCAGTCTCTGTTTCAAGGAATCTTGCAGATGGGATTTCTGGAGTTTCAATAATTCCACCGAAATTTGAAATTGAGTATCCCGATCCACCTTCAACGAAACCTCCAAATAATGATTCTGAAGCCCACCGTTGACGGAACAGTTCAGTCTTAAACCTGTCATCCCATGAAGACAAGTGTAGCGGGCCACGACGCCGAACTGCCATGAGATAACCAAGGAAATGACCTAGTCCAGTACGATCTGAAATTGGTCCAGTAAAAGGGACATACAGCCCCAGCAGCTGTGTCGATGTAAAACAGTTCTCTGTCCTCAACTAAAAAAGCTGAGCGAGTCCTTTTCCTGCAAAGTGTTTTGGACATCTTCATCCACCGAAGAGGCAGTAGCCAACGACTGGAAACCATGGGAGTGAGACGCCGATAAGGAGAATCTAGGTGAAGACAGACCGTCCTTAATCCTCTTAAGGATTTTAAAGGCATGATCCAAAGACGTTGCTAAATGAGCAACACGAGGCCGTGGTGGAAGTGTAATGACAATGACAATACTTAATTACCCGTGAGGGAATTTTTGTGTAAAGTACAGAGCTCAAACATTGATAAAATGACTAAATTATTTTCATACAATAAATAACACTCATATAACACGCTAGCAAGGTAAGACAAACGCTAGGAGTCATTGGAAAGAATAATACTGGCAGGAACAAATGGCACGATTTGATTTAAGACGGGGTAAATTATAACGGCGCCCAGAAGGCAGTAATTTATAGTCATAGTGGATGGGATGTTCTGGATCAGATATAATCTTACGGCTGACTTGAGTCAAGATGCCAAGTCCCGTTGTCTCATGGAGAAAGAATCCGCTAAGTCCTCCGCGTTCCTCCTGGAGTTTCTCCACTGTCCATGCTACGACTTGAGGTTCGTCAACAAAATCCAGACTTCCCTCTGGGGAAGCAATATCCAACGTACCGAGAGAAATTGCTCGATGTTTTCTTGCCGGACACTGGCAGTCATCCTCCCAAGCTGCAGCCACGAGATGTCTCTTGCAGCACCACAGGCACTTTCCTGCTACACAGCCGCTGTTGTGTAATGATGACAAGACGCCTCTGTCCTGTGTTTTTTTAAGACTGCGCGAAATACTACATTCATATGGTGTCACTGTGGACATAACTGGTCACTCTTTCAGGCGCGGTGGTGTAAGTTGGGCATTCAATGTTGGACTGTCAGGCGAACTCATTCAGGACATAGGCTTTTGGAAAAGCTCAGCATACTTAAGATACCTAGTGTTAAGCTCTCAGCGTAAAATGAAAGCACTAAACGTTTTTTTGGCAATAATATACCGTGTTGACCTTCCTATCTTTGAATAGATTATTAATGACTCACCCAGATATTTTTACTTTTTCTTCATACTTCCTTTTCCCTTTCCAACTTTAATGCACTGGGGTTTGGGGACTCAATTAAATGTCTTGTTCCGCCCCGCATGTTGGGACCTTTTCATGACACTTATTTGCTCGCTTAATACGTATGTATTAAAGTTCCATTCTCCTGACATATATGCCTTTTTTTAACGAGTTGACATTCAGATTGTTAAACAACAAACTAAGATCAAACTGTAGAAGAACTGAATGCTGCTTCGAACGAGGAATGAAATTTGGTGTTGCAGCAACCAACTTAACCGTTGACAGCATGGAACATAGCGGTAAGGTTGTTTCAGGACACCTTCATGGTGTTGACTACCCTTCTGGAACATTATCTTTTTCCAACCGCAGAAATGGTCAAGGCTTTTGAACTTCTATACTCAAGCCACAGACACTGTTATCGGATATTAGCGTGACAACGGAAGACGTGCAGCGACCGGGACACAATTATTTGTAGTTTGGCAAGTGATTTGGTTCACGGAAGTACTGGCGTTTTAAGGTTTAAATACAAATCTTTTCACTATATATATGTTTTAATTCAATTATTTATTTTAAATATTTTTATTATTTTATTTTTATATATTTTATATTTATTTATGTAAATGTTTTTGGTGCTATTGCGTTGTGCGCATATTTGTCAAAAGTGACATCTTGCCAGGTGAATGGAAAATCGGCGCTCAGATGAACGTGCTCTTCTTAATACGTATGGATATTGCAGAAGTATGTGATTCCTTGCCGTGTGGATAAATATGACGGAAAAGGTCATAACATGCGTATGCAAAAATCTTGTTTGGAGGAACTAAATCACTCACTGAATTCAGACACTAATGGTTTCTTATGCCGTTGCTGAACATCTTTATCACTGTGATACAGATATACCTGATATAACGCGGTATAAGGCCAGGCAGACATTTCAGTGACAGATACAATTTGCACAGCACAACGGTTTTGATGAAAAAGACTTCGTTTTCCATGTTTCCATAATTTGTTAAGTAATTTATAGTTTGCGATTTTGACGACACTGCTTTGTATTGGCAGTCACCACAGCCCTGAATAGCCAGTTCGTGTTTGTTTGAAACTTACGCAATTATCATTTATTCATTACATATAATATAAATTGCTGATTATGAAAAAAACCCAAATAAACGAAATTACAAGCGTACAATCGCAAATTTAAAATGCAATATTTTGTACTTCCCTCGAAACGAAGCACCAGGGATACATAACCCAGCCAGTGCGGGTGGGCAAGCACTTAAGCTAACGATGTTGGGTTTTGTAAATACATGCTCATTGTGTGTGTATAACAGTTTGCAATCACCAGACATCATAGCATGTCATGTGTACAAGTATCACACCTGCCTGTCTGTTTAATTACATAATGTGACAGACAGAACTCGGGTGCACGAACCATAAATCAATGCGTTTTGTTTATGGTATATGAGGTGATAGGTGTTAAGTTCAAATTGCATGTGGTCAGTGATCGTAGTTGTGTATTGCATATTGTCATTAGCAGATAGGAGTCAATAAAACAGACATTGAGTTTTGTCTGTGACCGAGGCATATCTATATCACAGTTAGAAATTCTGACAATGCTAAATAACGACGTTGCTTTTAAGGATCGAACTGAGAAAGTGACTCGGTAAGAAGAAAGTGTGGTGAAACAGTCAAATGAAATTATATCAACAGTTAAATCTGCAATCTACTGTCATAACATATAAAAAGCTCCCGTCTGTGAAATATCAACACAACATTAGAAAAATAGCCCACATCATAGCCTACTCCGAGTACTCACCGCCAGCGAAGGTTTTCCGTCTTGAAATGTCATATGCATCCCTGGTTGACACATAGCTGAGTAGATCTAGATCCTTACAAGGCTCTTTTATGTAACGAGTGGATTATTTACTATTTGTTTGTGTACACAACCATGATTAGACTACTCCTACTCACGACCTTATAATTCGGGCATCCCGTTTCAAGCTGCGCGAACCTATTTACTGAGCATGCGCTATGAGCGCAGCGCCTCACAGTGGTAACACCACTTTTCACCCCAGCTGGGGTGAATTTAGTGAATGGTTTGAACTCCGATTTCGTGGGGTTTTTTTTCATCGCGTTATAGTTTAACTTTATAAGTTGAATTTGCATTTTTGATAATTTGTTACTGTAAGTCCACACCGTAAGGTATCAGAATCTACAAAGTTGTGTTTTGCATTGCATGTGACATAGATCGATGCTCACGCTGTTGATCACTGGATTGTCTCGTCCAGATTCGATTATTTACAGTTCGATCCAGCTAGGGTCCATGCAGGAAGCAAATGTACTGTAAGTTCCCATGGTCCCTAGTATGGTGATCTACCTTCAGTCGCTAGCAATCTACAGCCTGTTTTTATATTGTATTGTCATTTCTAGTTCCAATATTTTAGATTTAATTGCTAGTTTTAAATGGATATCTGTGATACACTAGTAGTTTTACTGTTCTTCGTCAACAGGTTTTTTAATTTCTAACTTTATTCACCTTTAATATAATTATAAAATGTTCTCGTCACGGTATTGCTGAAATATTGCCGATGCGACGATAAATATTAACTCACTCACTCACTATTTACAGTTCGCCGACATTGATCTGGAATCTTGCTGATTGCGGCGTTATACAATAAACAACCAAAACTAAGGAAAGCATTCCTGCCTTCAGATCAGAATGCTAAGGAATTGCAAGAAAACGTGTTGCCAGTTACATCATAAAAAACCCGATTCCTCCAAAATAGTGTCGAATATATGTACGCTCTTAAAGGATAATGTTAGTTATAAACCCCATATGTGTGATTTAGAAAGCAGCCTAAGCTCTTACATGATAGCTGTGTGTTTAAGGACTTGTCAATCACAATGTAGCCTTTGACTATAGGTTCCCAAAGTTCTGAAGTTGCAACACTGTGGTAACGTATCCGAGGGTGTCATGATCCCTTCTAGTATTCAACCAGGGAGAATTCTTGTCTGTTGAGAGTCGAGACTGTCAACTGCTTAACCACTGAAGAGTGTTTCCGTATAAGTCACTCTCATGGGGCTACGTTTGTTTTTGGTTTGAGGGAAATGACAATTGAATCAGCCAAGAAAACTTTAGAAATCCACAATAACTTGACATAAACTGATAGAAGGCACTGACGATGGGAAAGTATTTCTTTCCAGTATATCTGCAACTGTGTCAGATGACCCCAGAGCAACCTCCTCGTGACGAGTACTGGGTAACAATAATCGCTCTTCACCCTTGGGGACCCGGGGTAGAATGTGTCTACAGCACCCCACTGCTTGTATTAACAGGCGACCAAATTGGACAACCTGTTTGCCGTGGGTTTGCCTGTTTGCCGCGCCACTGTAGCTTACTGCCTCATATACATGTTTTTAGTAAAATCCTAAAGGCACATGATGTATTAAAGTTGGCTGAAAATCAAAGAAGGAAGGGATTGGAGTCTGAAAAAGCAATCTCAAACCACTTCAGTCCATCACGAAGGTCTAAGATTTTGTCTTCGATTTTTCCGAACTTCCGTTAACATCCTTTACGTTGAAGCAGATTAACCCTCTTAAATAACGACGCATTAAACTTTCTTTTAATTTCTGCAGAATGTTACAAAACTATGGTGTAATGAATCCAAACTATGCATCGAAATTCTGGATATAATATATGATCCTGTTTCAAGCCGAAATAATGATCCGGGTTAGTATTGGTCTTCAAACCCCACGGTTGTCGTTAGAGGCAGACTGACTTGATCAAATGGTCAAGCTCCGTGACTGGTTGACACATGTCATCATATCCCTAGAGAGTAGATCGGAGCTCATGCTATTGATCACTGAATTGTCTGATACAGACCCTGAAACAAATCTCAAGCTCGATTGTTTCAAATCGCTCCCGACTATGTGGTATAGTGAGAACTTGGTACAACCCCGTTATAACGTGTCATTACCAAACCTGCTTGTTGTCTCTGCCACAAATACGTATTCCCACAAGGAAACGTATTCGTGTGGGTAAGGTACATTGTTACGCATGGGCTTGTGGTACATAGATGGATGGGTGGGGTATGTGCGGAATATTTGCCGGGTAATGTTTGCCGCGAAAGCGTTCGTTCGTCATGCCGAAGACTCGGGTTCGATTCCTCACATGGCTCCAATGTGTGAAGCCCATTTCTGGTGATATTGCTGGAATATTGCTAAAAGCGGCGTAAAACCAAAACTCAATCACCCACTCCCTATATGTCCTAGAATACTACCTCTACCACTACTAGAGAGTCCTGTACCTGTGGCTGCATTCACAATAAAACTAAACTTCAGCATTTGAACTGGTGTCCTCTTCACTGTCAAAACCCAACTCAACTCAACTCAGACCGCCTCCGTGGTGTAGTGGTTAGAGCGTCCGACAGGAGAGCGGAAGGTCGCGGGTTCGATCCCCGACCGCGTCATACAAAAAGACGTTAAAATATGCTACTTGTTGGTCCCTGCCTGGCGCTCGGCATTAATGGGTACAACAAGGACTGGTCGGCTCGGAGTCAGTATAATGTGTCTGAGTGGGGTATTCATGCTTCACTGCGGCGTGGTATCCCAGTGGGCTAGCACTATAAAACCAGCTTCAGTCTGGGCTAGTACAAGCAGCCGCACAGACACATACGCATGCACGTCGTCATATGAGCGAAATATTCTCAAAGACGTAAAACCCACTTTCACCTCACCTCACCTCAACTATACACAACTAGGAAAGACAGTAAAACATCCTTTCAACATCTCCTGCCATAACGCTACAGAGCATTTGAAAGAAGCTGTGATAAAATATGCAACTTCCCTACCTTGGGGGAGACCCATTACTTGGACTTGTCATTATCCTGTGTTTAATATATATCTGCCTATAGTTTAACGTGGAGAGTAACGTCACAGCTGATCCTGGTCATGAGTTACCATGTCATGGCCAGTGACAGTTACACGGAGATATGATAGTGTCACACAACAATGACATCAGTGTTTTAAAGGACGTCATCTACCTGTCACGTCACACCTGATCCCGGTCATGCTGCTGGCAGCGACAATAACAGGGGAGATCGGATAGTGACACACAAATATGACATCAGTGTTGTAAATGACGTCATCTACCTGTCACGTCACACCTGATCCCGGTCATGCTGCCGGCAGTGACAGTAACATGGAAGATCGGATCGGATCGGATGACGCAAACATTCCCCCCAAAATAAGTCTCAAGCTTACGTGCACGTGATGTGAAAAGTTACAATAGGATATGCTCTCAAATGAGATAACTTACCCAATTCATCAATTTCATTTAAATTAAGAAAGGCTCACACATATAAGTAACAAAAAACAGACACAAACGCACCACGCAGTAAAAACTGTGTAATTGGGCAATGAAAGATTGAATAGCAAGTCATAAATAAGTGTGTACGATGTAATTTGTTACCACTGAAAGCACGTGAGGTGAGGTGAAATTGGATTTTACGTCGTGCTTGAGAATATTTCGCTCATATGACGACGTGCATGCGTGTGTATGTGTATGTGCGGCTGCTTGTACTAGCCCAGACTGAAGCTGGTTTTATAGTGCTAGCCCACTGAGATACCATGCCGCAGTGAAGCATGAATACCCCACTCATACTGACTCCGAGCCGACCAGTCCTTGTTGTACCCATTAATGCCGAGCGCCAGGCAGGGACCAACAAGTAGCATATTTTAACGTCTTTTTGTATGACGCGGTCGGGGATCGAACCAGCGACCTTCCGCTCTCCTGTCGGACGCCCTAACCACTACACCACGGAGGCGGTCTACTGCAAGCACGTACAGACACTTCTGGTTTTGAATGTTGTCCCAGGAATCAGTGAGCAGATGGCGGGGTGTGGAGTGATATTTCAGCTTATGCATGGAATCAGTTACAGTTTTACTGGAACGTCTGAGAACACAGTCGTCATATAGAATACTGTGCCATGCCAGTGAAGATCCAGTTATTAATAATTACATGAATAACAATTTCGTTCAGTTTACTTTTATTTAATAAGAAAAGGCTATCATACCAGCATTGAATGGAAGGCAACAAAATATATTTCGTACATGAAAGGATCATAGTTACCTTAAAAAGCACATTATATACTCGCATGTTTTTGTGAAAGGTGCCTGATATTTTAAAAGATATCAGCCTATCATTATTTTTTGCCCCAAATTTAGAAGTTCCAGTTTAATGTGATCGTTATCTATTGTGACAAAAGCTGGACAGCATTTATCTTTGTGAAAGTCGGAAATTACTTCCTTAGTTTTCTGTACATAAGCTGAAGATTTTGAATATTTTGTCAATAACATGTCTGCAAGTTGTCTCTATGTTGGTCAGTGTAACAATGGCGCTATGTGCAAACTTAAGAGTGGAACGTATAATATGTGGACTTCTTTCTTGGACTGCATTCTTCTCCATTCAGTGGTGCAGATAGTGAATTAAACAGGTCACACCACACAATCTTGTCGGACTTCAGTGCTGAGCTGGTTTACGTGGGACGGACAACCGTTAACAACCTTCATCTTTATCTGAGAAAATTATACTTCTGCAGTCAGTGGTGTAGTTAGTTAACGAAACAGGTGACAGCACACAATCGTGTCGGACTTCAGTGTTGAGCTGGTTTAGGTTGGAGGGACAGCCATTAACGACCTCGGTCTTTCTCGGAAGAAACTACTTCTGCATTTCATTTGTATAGTTAGTTAATGAAACAGGTGACAACACACGATCTTGTCGTACTTAAATGCTGGTCTGGTTTACGTGGGATGGACAACCATAAACAACTTCAATAGTGGAAAGTATCAACATACTGAGTTTAAAGTAAATTAGAAGAGTTTGAATTGACATGATACATGACCTAAATTGTCACATCAGCCTTCATGTGTCTATCTGATATTGATTATTCTCGGACATTCAGTCTGAATTAACAGATGTCCGTGAGTATTTTACCGTCCTTGAGTTAATGATAAGATGACATTTTAGATGTAAACTGTGTGGAGAGAAACCTGTTTTTAATTCCGAGATACACCATCTTCAGAGTGCAACACATTGTATCTGCTTACCTGAAGAACTCTAATATACACTTCATGAATGTCCTTTTTGAGAGACTACTTACAAACACTGAACCCCCTTGGTTCAAACACTCGCGGGTCCGGGGAAATCATTCAGATGATTATAATTATGTTTAAAGTCAAGCAAGTTAGTGATTCATCATTACTAAGATCTTTCATTGTGACAAATGTATTTTGACCCCATTTTGTTTATTTGAAATAGCGTACTAGAAAATGATAATGATTTCATAATGAGAGAGGTTTCGACTCTGTAATGCTAGACAATAGCATTATAGTTCCCACTGAGGGTAAATTATACATTTGATTACTGTAGCATATTGTAATTACATAATTTTGTTAGTGCATGAAATAAGCACTCTGATACTACATATATAATTCCATCTGTTCTGAACTATCTAATTATCTACAATGAACGGCCATTAACCCAAGATAACAAGTGCTTGTCAGCGTAGGCAGTCCAGCAAACACAACCTCATTCTGGGACTGGGAGTTGCAGGAATCTAATAACGGCGGGCGCATGATATTTTGCAGGGAATTTCAACTGATTTCAGCGTTAAAAGCCATATATGACGGCACTGTACGCTCAGACACGAGCATGTGCTGACTGGTAAAACACATTATGCATGCAACGCCATGGTCAATGATTTCCGCTGGCTGCTCACTGGCAATGTTCATGTTTCACCGTTTCCAGGAGACTAAAGTCTGTAGAAGGAGAAATAATGTTTCGGTTCTCATTGTTGCCATACATAGAACGGTTTAATGGTCAGTAAAACATCAAAACCAACCATGAACAATTTTGACTATAATTACCCAATGTGGCAGTTTGAAATGCACGCACCATTTATTTATCAGATTGATCAAGGACCATGTGTTGGATTTGTTTGCGATCTTATGCTGAAGTTAAAGTTACACTGGTCAGGCTATTGTAATAGTGATCTCAGCATCACACATATCGTAGGTCTACGTTAAAGGTCCTTGCAGGTAGCAAAGGCACTGTAAGTCCCCTTGGTATGGCGTCCTACCTTCAGTTGCTGGCGATCTATAGCAATTGTTATATTGTGTTGCCACTTAACAGTTTACTATTTTATATGCTCCCTAACTAGCTTTGAATAAAATGTGATGTATTAATTATTGTACTTTCCTTTGGCGACAGGATTGTATAACCTTTAAATATATTTCATACTTTTTTATTGCTGTATAAGGTTCTCTCTTCACGATATGGCGGAAATATGGCCGATGTGACGATAAATTTTAACTCACTCACTCTATGTTACAGTACCCGAGTTATGGCCATCTTACCGTAAGACTGTTTTGTGGAATGTGTAGCAGGTCTCTCAGTGCTAGTATATGCTCAAGTTAAAGTTAAACTGGTCAGGCTATGGTCTAGGTTACCAAAGTGATCTCACCACCACACATGTCGTTGACCTATGTTAAAGTATCAGCGTTATAGCCATCTTACTGCTAAGACCGTGCTGTGCAATGTGTACCAGGACTCCGAGTGCTGTCAGCGTGATATGTTTAGGTAAATGGTTAAGTTGCTGTGTTTATGACCATTAAGGTGTAGCTACGGGGATGTTCTAACCTGATATAGTCCGGAATACTGACGGGAATGTTCTGACCCCCAAATAGTCCGGAATACTGACGGGAATGTTCTGACCCCCAAATAGTCCGGAATACTGACGGGAATGTTCTGACCCCCAAATAGTCCGGAATACTGTTCTGACCCCCAAATAGTCCGGATTACTGACGGGAATGTTCTTACCCCCAAATAGTCCGGATTACTGACGGGAATGTTCTTACCCCCAAATAGTCCGGATTACTGACGGGAATGTTCTGACCCCCAAATAGTCCGGATTACTGACGGGAATGTTCTGACCCCCAAATAGTCCGGAATACTGACGGCATGAAGCCTTTGATGAACCAAATAATTACTGCAACTTATGAATCATGACATCTACAATCTCAAAGTATCAATTAACATCTTTATATTACTTGTTAATTGCTCAAATCGGCACAACAGATTCAAAATTGTCCGTGTTGATGGCCATTAATTCCTTAGTTTCCCTGTCCAAATCAATATCAATAGCAAACATTTTGTCTGTCGTGTTGACTGCCTCCGTAGTGGTTAGAGCGTCCGACCGGAGAGCGGAAGATCGCGGGTTCGATCCCCGGGCGCATCATACCAAACGACGTTAAAATATGGTACTTGTTGTTCCCTGCCTGGCGCTCGGCATTAATGGGTAAAACAAGGACTGGTCGGTTCGGAGTCAGTATGAGTGGGGTATTCATGCTTAACTGCTGCCTTTTATCTCAGTGAGCTAGCACTATATAACCAGTTTAAGACTGGGCCAGTACAAGCAGCCACACATACACACCCCATATGAGCGAAATATCCTTAAGTGCGACAATAAACCCCATTTCACCTCACCTCACCTTTTCAGTCGTGTTAATGAAAAGTACAAAACACAGAAATAGACAAAAACATATTCACAGTCAGTTCAGTCTAAACAAATTACAACATGTTCAATCATTGTTTTCTTTGTTTTAAGCGATTTAATCATTCACACAGGCCCTGAAAAAGTCAATGTAGGGCCACAATAATCATGCTTGACACAACACCATGGAGACTGATCTTCAAAAGGTACATGATTGAATTAACTCGTGTTTTAGCTATCACTTCAGCTGGTGCTGATGTAATTAGATTTTCTTTTATGTATTTGTGGATATGTTTCATTGACAATCTCAACGGCAACACAAAGTCACAAATGTGTTAATGTATTTTTATCACCTAATTTTCAAATACATTTTTAAAGTTCTTAAAAAGCAATACAAGGTGTGATTGACATTGACAAGGTAACACGTTCATCAAGCCATGTCAGTTATGTCGGTGTTTAAATCCTAATAAGCTGTGAAGCAATGTATTACTTTCATCAGGAATTGAATCATGTCGGTGATCCGGTTTCCTCCAATGTAATGATTCAAATGACGAGTTCCATTGCAGTTTAATGATGTAAATGAAGCTAACATGTGTGGAGATCAACGAGGACGCTAGACACGATCATTCTACATCCTGGTTTCATGATGTATATCCAACTTGTGACATTTGTTAAGGTCATGACGTCAAAGTATCAGCAGTCAGCCTTGCCAGGGATCAATGAAGCGCGATTCCTGATTAAAACTCTGCAGAAAATTAACAAAAAACGGTATTTCTACATGGTGGGATTCCATATTGATTTATGTACGGACATGTGGAAGTGCGGTACGGCACGGAGACACTGAGCAGGTTATGGGGTCGACATCTCCTTAATTAAGGGAATTCTGGTGATAATGACTGAGACAAATGGAAGTAATTGGAAACTGTCCTAAACACCAGCAACACTCCCCTCTGATCTACGCCAAGCACTGAAGGCAGCATTAAGTGTAAACTGCAATTGCTACCCCATTCAAAACTAATTTACTTCATACTGATATTGCACATTGATCGAGTGTGGTGTTGCTTCAGTGCGATGTTGGAGACTGTATGCCTTTAATCTAACCTAGCGTTGTGATTTACACAGTTTAATAAAGGAGCATATGCATGGGTAACCTTGTAACTCGTTTTTGAGTGACAGACTGTCACCTAAACTGTATTGAAACAATTCAGTTGATCATCACATCTTTGTTTTAAGCACGTATTTCTTCTTCGTTTTTTAAATGATATTTTGTTCGAGAAAATTACCCAACCATGACAACGCCATGCCCATTATTCTGTTTTTATTAGTCTCCACTCACTCGCTCTCTGCTGTTACCAGCTATCTCAATGGATAGGCATTTGCGAACAACTTGATACATATTCTTGGATTGCTAGATACATGATATATCTATTTATCTTGTTTTAGTATCATTACCACGATGTTGCACAGACCATGTTAGCTTATATCCATCATGATATACGATATCATTGAAACACGATCCACGGTACTGAATTCAATACAAGTATATAGAAAGTTTTGTTTGTTTATCATGTAAGTACACATAAGATGAACATTACTTGGCTTGGTTGCAGACAAACTTGAGGAATTGACACAAGATCGTTAAATGACAACATGGATGTCAATTACATTCAAAGTAGGAGGTTCTCCTGCTGTTAGAAAGGACACGTTTCTCGTATTTGAAGCAAATTTATGGATCTACATTCAATCAAGATCTGATTCTTCAGAGAAAATATTCTTTGTGCTGCTGACGGTAAGTTTCATTTTATGATGACGATAACCTGGCTTGATGAGCGTGTGTGTCTACCACCTGCCTATGACTATGATACATGGCTTGATGAGCATGTGTGTCTACCACCTGCCTATGACTATGATAACTGGCTTGATGGGCGTGTGTGTCTACCACTTGTCTATGACTATGATAACTGGCTTGATGGGCGTGTGTGTCTACCACTTGTCTATGACTATGATAACTGGCTTGATGGGCGTGTGTGTCTACCACTTGTCTATGACTATGATACCTGGCTTGATGGGAGTGTGTGTCTACTACTTACCTACGACTATCATACTTGGCTTGATGGGCGTGTGTGTCTACCACCTGCCTATGACTATGATACATGGCTTGATGGGCGTGTGTGTCTACCACCTGCCTATGACTATGATAACTGGCTTGATGGGCGTGTGTGTCTACCACTTGTCTATGACTATGATAGCTGGCTTGATGGGCGTGTGTGTCTACTACTTGCCTACGACTATCATACTTGGCTTGATGGGCGTGTGTGTCCACCACTTGTCTATGACTATGATACCTGGCTTGATGGGAGTGTGTGTCTACTACTTGTCTACGACTATGATACTTGGCTTGATGGGCGTGTGTGTCTATGATTACGATACCTGGTTTGATGGTCGTCTGTGTCTCCGACTATGATACCTGGCTTGATGATCGTATGTGTCTCAGACTACGATACCTGGTTTGATGGTCGTGTGTTACCGACTATGATACATGGCTCGATGGGCGTGTGTGTCAATGACTACGATACCTGGCTTGATGATCGTGTGTGTCTCCGACTATGATACCTGGCTCAATTTTCGTGTGTGTCTACGATTACGATACCTAGTTTGATGGTCGTGTGTGTCAACGACTATGATACCTGGCTTGATGCATGGGCGTGTGTGTCTACGATTGTGCTACCTGGCTCGATGGTCGTGTGTGTCTCAGACTCTGACACCTGGCTTCATGGGCGTGTGTTAAGTCCCCATGTCTCCTAGTATGGTGATCTACCTTCAGTTGTTGGCGATCTATAGCCCATTTTTATATTGTGTTGTCCCCTATACTTAAAATGTTTTAGATTCAATTACTAGTTTTACATGTATTTCTGTGATACTATAGTTGCTTTACTGTCCTTTGTCGGCAGGTTTTATCATCTCTCTCTATATTCTATTTCAATGTCAAGTGTTCTCGTCACGATATGGCTGAAATATTGCCGATGTGACGTTAAATAATAACTCACTCACTCCCTCACTCATGGGCGTGTGTATCTACCAATACGATACCTGGCTTGATGGGCGTGTGTGTCTACGATTACGATACCTGGCTCGATGGGCGTGTGTGTCTCTGACTACGATACCTGGCTTGATGGGCGTGTGTGTCTACGATTGCGCTACCTGGCTCGATGGTGGTGTGTGTCTCCGACTATGATACCTGGCTCGATGGGCGTGTGTGTTTACGATTACGATACCTGGCTCGATGGGCGTGTGTGTCTCTGACTACGATACCTGGCTTGATGGGCGTGTGTGTCTACGTTTACGATATCTGGATCGATGGTCGTGTGTGTCTCCGACTATGATACCTGGCTTGATGGTCGTGTGTGTCTCCGACTATGATACCTGACTTGATGGGTCTGTCTCCGACTATGATACCTGGCTCGATCGGCGTGTGTGTCTCTGGCTATGATACTTGGCTCGATGGGCGTGTGTGTCTTCGATTGCGATACCTGGCTCGATGGGCGTGTGTGTCTCTGACTCTGACACCTGGCTTGATGGTCGTGTGTGTCAACGACTATGATACCTGGTTTAATGGTCGTGTGTGTCAACGACTATGATACCTGGCTCGATGGGCGTGTGTGTCTCCGACTACGATACCAGGCTCGATGGCTTAGTGTCTACGAAAATGATGACGGGCTTGGTAGGGGCGTGTGCGTCTACAATTCCAGTTTGATGGGCGTGTTTGTCGAGGATTACGATACCTGGCTTGATGGTGGTGTGTGTCTACTGTCCAGTCCTGAAACTTATGCTGTACACTCCTGCCATGGAGCCTATGCTGTACACTCCTGTCATGAAACCTGTGTTGTAGTGTCTAGTCATGGAACCTGTGTTGTACTGTCCGATCGTGGAACTTGTGTTGTATTGTTCAGTCGTGGAACTTGTGTTGTATTGTTCAGTCCTGGAACCTGTGTTGTACTGACCTGTCGTGGAACCCGTGTTGTACTGACCTGTCGTTGAATCTGTGTTGTACTGACCAGTCGTGGAACCTGTGTTGTACTGTCCAGTCGTTGAACCTGTGTTGTACTGTCCAGTCGTTGAATCTGTGTTGTACTGACCAGTCGTGGAACCTGTGTTGTACCTGTCAGTCGTTGAACCTGTGTTGTACTGACCAGTCGTGGAACCTGTGTTGTACTGTCCAGTCGTTGAACCTGTGTTGTACTGCCCAGTCGTGGAACCTGTGTTGTACTGCCCAGTCCTGGAATATGAGTTGCAGTGTTCATATGTATCTACTTTCCTGCTAACAAGTATGTGTTATATGCTGCCACATGACACGTACCATGACAAGGCGGACGTATTGGACGCCAAGGATACTCCCTCAGCTCTGCAGTTACTAAAGGACGTTCCTGACATGACGACACTTACTAATGGCAGGTTAAGAGCAGCTCGTCCTGGAGTAATGCTCTTCTCAGAAAATACTTCCTTACCTGGTGGCCGTAGTTCCAGGACTGTGACTGCTGCCACAATTACTGAGTCGGCTGTCAGGCAAACATCACTGTAGGACATTGATTAAGGGCTCTGACTTACAACCCGACCCCACCCTCCCATCTAGTCTGTCTGCCATAAAGGAGGATGGAGTGTCAGCAGTTTAATGCTTCTCTGTCAGCCTTAGTTTCCTACTTTTGTCAAATCAGTTACTGTGTAATATGAATCATGAAATAAAAGAAACTTGATAATGCCAAAAATCGTAAACATGTTTCAGAAAAGATATTTACATATGAACATCAATCATGTATATATATTAGGAAGTATGTAAGAAGATTTGAGCACATCAATTATATATATGTACATCGTGTATGTACGAAGCTTTTCGCACATCGATTATATGTGTACAGCCTGTATGTACGAAGTTTAGGGCACATGCACATCGTGCATATGCGAAGCTTTGGGCACATGTACCGCGTGTATGTAAGAAACTTTGAGCACATGCACCGTGTGTATGTAAGAAGCTTTGGGCACCACATGCACCATGTGTATGTAAGAAGCTCTGGGCACATGCACCGTGTGTATGTAAGAAGCTTTGGGTCCATACATCGTGGGAACATCAATCAGATATCACGGTGTGTATGTAAGAAGCTTTGGGCACATCAGTCAGACATTACAGTGTGTATGTAAGAAGCTTTGAGTCCATACATTGTTGGCACATCAATCAGATATCACAGTGTGTATGTAAGAGGCTTTGGGCACATCAATAAGATATGTACAGTAAGTACGTAAGAAGCTTTGAGCACATGTACAGTGTGTTTGCATCAAGCTTTGGGCATTTGCGTGACAAGGAAATGGTTATGAAAAAAGCGGATATTGCACAGGACACAGCGGTATTGCTATAAATGAGTAATTACTGAGCAGGGTTGACTTTACGCAATTATATCCGTGTCGGCTAAGTAATCTGTTATTATTGCTCACTCTGGCTTAGATGGAGAATACCGAACGACGTAGAAAACGGTCTAATGGAGGAGTAATTTCCTGTCTCGGATTGTGTTGGAGCCTCTTGCTGAAGACCCGTCAGACTGTACTGTCGTCCTGTTGCTTTAACATCGCACTCCATAAAAGCCGCCCACTCGTGATAGGCTAGAAGTGTCAGAATTGGATTTTTTTCTCTGCACGGTGTAGGACTTGATAATAAAGTAGTAATATTGCACCATTTCTTAATGTTGTTTCTGTTGTCCAAACACGATGGTTGTTACTTTATTGTTTATTTGGTAATGAAGAAGGAATATTGCACCATTTCTTAATGTGGTTTATGTTGTCCCAATACGTTGGCGTTGCGTTAGCTTTAAATAGAATAAATGTTCTTGGTTATGCGAGTGAATATAGCTGCCTAAACTTCAATTACTGTTTTTGGATTGCTATGATGACGTAAACATTTGTTTAATCCCTACAGAGCGAAGACACACCTTCAGACTTCCACACATCTGTATCTGGTGATGAAGACCCACCTTCAGACTGGGTTGTAGTACATGTTGTATATCTGATCGATGCTGCATATTAATCTGTGCAGATTTCCAGATAACTATTACATGACAGCCCCAAAGTCGTTTATTTCTATTGTTACACATTCTTGAAGGAACATCACTTCAAAGATGCGAAGGGCGGTGGGGTAACCTAGTGATTAAAGCAAAGCGTTCGCTCGTCACGCTGAAGGTCCGGGTTCGATTCTCGATATGGGTACAATGTGTGAAGCCCATTATGGTGTCCCACGCCGTGATATTGCCGGAATATTGCTAAAAGCGGCGTAACACATAACTCACACAAGTAATTATGCGATGATATTTGTCAGGAACCAGCGGAACACAATATATACCTATTATCTCTGTGTGTAGCCTCACTTGAAAACTGGTGCGGTCAGTCAAGAAGTTTTAGTTTGGGGCGATACTGTGAATCACGGACCACAATTTGTAACTTAATTGTGTAAATGAAATAAGGAAATCCTTGTCTTTGTTGCTGTACGTCAAATTCAAATGACATGATTTCATCAAACTCCCATTGAGGATGTGGAGAGTTTATCCACATTATCAGGCATAGCAAAGAATCAATAGCATCCATCAATCTGTTAGCTATCTCAAACAGAAGAGGTGCTGCAGGATCATAATGTCTTCTGACAGGTCATCAATTTTACCCCAAAGTTTGCAAAGCCGTGGCTTGGACAACTTATCTGACTGACGCAAATTTGCTTTTAAACACCCGCCTGCTTGGTGCGGATCTCTATCTCGTGTCAGTGTATGTGGAAGAAGAGTTGAAGGGGATGAGGTGTTTACGTTATTAGAAACTGATTGTGAAAAAATGGAACATTATGTCTGAGAAGACCCAATTCCTTGGTTGATGTCCTTTTCACAGACTTCACTAGACACTCCAAGAGGTCATAGTGCGCCATTGATGGATTTCTGGTATTGTGACATATGACTGATTCTTGTCGTGATATATTGTAATGCCACAAATATACACAAGGAACAGATGAACTTTTGTATTGAGTACATAAAACATTAACGTGCATTAAGCAGTGTGTAAAATAAGATTTGTTGAACACAAAGTCCAGGAATAGAAAGGACTAACTACATGTCATGGGCAGACCCACAAAGCCACTGTCCCCGACTGATGATTATCAACAACCAGTATGGATTACGTGCCGCCGTAGAGGCTTATTCACGTTATTAGGTACTTATATTACAGAAAGTGGGCTTCCCTATTTAGACACATCAAGCATTGATTTTCTGATAAGATGAAACGTCACAATTAGGTGGTTTGAGGAGATGATTATCACCAACGGACATGTTTTCCTTCTCCCATATTTCTCTATTGAGCCAGTTGTGTCAAGACACCTGGTGACATCGTTGTACTGATTGTATTGACGTACAGGTTGGTGGCAGCAATAGTGAGTGAGTAAGGATTTTAAGCCACATCGGCAATATTTCAGTCATATCGTGACTATTAACAAGTTGACTGGCAATACATATCGAGACAGCTGATGACATTGATTACTAAGTCATTCAACATCTGTTTCAACCATCGCCTAGCAGAGGCGCGCGCGCACGCACGCACACACACACAAACGAACATAGTGAGTTTCCAAACATGTTTCCAGCAGAGGTACACGCGCGCGCGCTCACGCACACACACAAACACACGAGCATAGTGAGTTTCCCTTCTGCTTCCCCTATCCCCATAAGCGCACGCGCACACGCACACACACACAAGCTGTTAACTTCCACTGGTTATCATTGATTTCATGAAATACCGGTATCGTATGCTTCATTTTGATGCTTTTCTTGGCCGACCAGAATTACTTACTGCTGTAAGTAGACGGCCCGGTTCTTAGTCAGCAACAAAAGTATGGCAACACACAGTATCGTTCACAAAATAGCCACACACACACACACACACACACACACACACACACACTCACACTCACTCACTCACTCACTCACACTCACACACACACCGACACACACCGACACACACACAACGACACACACACACACACTCAAACACACACATACCCAAACACATGCACGTACCCTCACTCACTCACTCATACACTTAGTGGAAAAAAGTCATATGACTATAACCTTTTAGCGCCTAACAGGCAGCTTGGGTTATCCGGGGTAATAATGTTCTGTGCCTTGATTGTTAGCGCTATGAGCATACCTAGTGTGGAGTTTGGCGCTATATAAATGGACATATTATTATTATTATTATTGGTCAGGTGATGCAATAACCCTAAAACTACAACCCTTTTATATACTGACTTCTGTGACAACTTCTAAATGCAAATCAGAACATGAAAGCCCGTGGATGTAAAAGCACAGCCATTGTTAATATGTGAAGTTTCATTGTGTACGTTGCTCTAATATTTCATAAAAAGACAAAAGTTTCGGACCGTCGAGACTCGCAGGGTTTCTCCATATTCATCTGACGGAGCACAGCGTCTTTCAAATCACATCTCTCATCCTCACAGGAAATGTTTCATCACGAGTGTTTAAATATCGATTAAATATTTCACGCTTCAAATGTTGTGTGACATTAACATCAGCGCGAGGCTCCGAACTCAGATTCCAACTTAATTCCCAATAGGATATTACGTGCCTTGCCATGTTAGTGCTTCTCCGCGTCAGTGCCAGTACAACAAATGGCCCTTGCTCCGGTTGCGTGTGGGTTCACGGGGGAATTAAGGATGTATCCAGCAATTATTCCGCATCCAGTCGGGAGATAAAGTAGATGTTGCAGTGTCAACCAACACTACCTCAGCTCCAATAAAATATCACTTGCCCACTTCAGATAAATGCATTGTGACTCTTGTGAAAGACTTCATACATAATGCTATAGTGTGGCCATTACTTCAAATAAATGCTGTGTAACCCTCAAGAAGGACTTCAGACATAATGCTATAGTGTGGCCATTACTTCAAATGAATGCCCTGTCTCTCTCATGAAGGACTTCAGACATAATGCTATAGTGTGGCCATTACTTCAAATAAATGCTCTGTAACCCTCAAGGAGGACTTCAGACATAATGCTATAGTGTGGCCATTACTTCAAATAAATGCTGTGTAACCCTCAAGAAGGACTTCAGACATAATGCTATAGTGTGGCCATTACTTCAAATAAATGCTCTGTAAGCCCCATGAAGGACTTCAGACATAATGCTATAGTGTGGCCATTACTTCAAATAAATGCCCTGTAACCCTCATGAAGGACTTCAGACATAATGCTATAGTGTGGCCATTACTTCAAATAAATGCTCTGTAACCCTCAAGGAGGACTTCAGACATAATGCTATAGTGTGGCCATTACTTCAAATAAATGCTGTGTAACCCTCAAGAAGGACTTCAGACATAATGCTATAGTGTGGCCATTACTTCAAATAAATGCTCTGTAAGCCCCATGAAGGACTTCAGACATAATGCTATAGTGTGGCCATTACTTCAAATAAATGCCCTGTAACCCTCAAGAAGGACTTCAGGCGTAATGCTATAGTGTGGCCATTACTTCAAATAAATGCTCTGTAAGCCCCATGAAGGACTTCAGACATAATGCTATAGTGTGGCCATTACTTCAAATAAATGCCCTGTAACCCTCATGAAGGACTTCAGACATAATGCTATAGTGTGGCCATTACTTCAAATAAATGCCCTGTAACCCTCAAGAAGGACTTCAGACATAATGCTATAGTGTGGCCATTACTTCAAATAAATGCCCTGTAACCCTCATGAAGGACTTCAGACATAATGCTATAGTGTGGCCATTACTTCAAATAAATGCTCTGTAAGCCCCATGAAGGACTTCAGACATAATGCTATAGTGTGGCCATTACTTCAAATAAATGCTCTGTAAGCCCCATGAAGGACTTCAGACATAATGCTATAGTGTGGCCATTACTTCAAATAAATGCCCTGTAACCCTCAAGAAGGACTTCAGGCGTAATGCTATAGTGTGGCCATTACTTCAAATAAATGCTCTGTAAGCCCCATGAAGGACTTCAGACATAATGCTATAGTGTGGCCATTACTTCAAATAAATGCCCTGTAACCCTCATGAAGGACTTCAGACATAATGCTATAGTGTGGCCATTACTTCAAATAAATGCTGTGTAACCCTCAAGAAGGACTTCAGACATAATGCTATAGTATGGCCATTACTTCAAATAAATGCCCTGTAACCCTCAAGAAGGACTTCAGACATAATGCTATAGTGTGGCCATTACTTCAAATAAATGCCCTGTAACCCTCATGAAGGACTTCAGACATAATGCTATAGTGTGGCCATTACTTCAAATAGATGCTCTGTAACCCTCAAGAAGGACTTCCGACATAATGCTATAGTGTGGCCATTACTTCAAATAGATGCTCTGTAACCCCCATGAAGGATTTCAGACATAATGCTATAGTATGGCCATTACTTCAAATAGATGCCCTGTAACACTCATGAAGGACTTCAGGCCTAATGTCATAGTGTAGCCATTAGTTCAAATAGATGCCCTGTAACTCTCATGAAGGACTTCAGACGTAATGCTATAGCGTGGTGGGTACTTGAGATAGATGCCCTGTAACTGTCATGAAGGACTTCAGGCGTAATGCAAAAGTGTGGCCATTACTTCAAATAAATGCTCTGTAACCCTCATGAAGGACTTCAGACATAATGCTATAGTGTGGCTATTAGTTCATATAAATGCCCTGCAAACCCTCAAGAAGGACTTCAGACATAATGCTATAGTGTGGCCATTACTTCAAATAGATGCCCTGTAACACTCATGAAGGACTTCAGGCTTAGCGCTATAGTGTGACCATTACTTCAAATAGATGCCCTGTAACACTCAAGAAGGACTTCAGGCGTAGCGCTATATTGTGGCCATTACTTCAGATAAATGCCCTGTAACCCTCATGAAGGACTTTAGGCCAGTATGTATATATGTTCCACAAGAGCTACAGTTTAGTAGAACATATAGAAAATTGTTTCATATAAAGACAAGATTTTGTATCTGTCCCGGGTGTGACTATGATTTAGACATTTATGTTTATCACATTTCTAAGCCCCTTTTCCATCCCCTAGTTTGCTGTCATTTTTCAACCCTAACTCGTAACACATCATGATAAAATAATGCTTCGTCGATTAATTCTACAACAGTTTGATGTCGAGATATTTTAGTATGTATTACAGATTCCTGGCGACAAGAATACAAAAATAACATTTGATCCTAAAGAATAACAACATGTAATGATGATTTGTCAAGTTAAAGTGGTTCAAGATACAGCAGAGGGTGATTCATGTACTCTTTAGTACCAACGATGCCCGCCATGCCCCATGTAATCAAATATTCGCGGGACAACGAGGCCAGCTCACGTGAACAGAACAGGGTTGATCAATTACGAAAACACCACCGGGTGATGATAAAAAAAAGTACCGGCTATTCCACATGTCTTGCCGGTGATATGCTTTGATTACTTTTTTCTGCTGAAGCAGGTTTGAGTGTATAACCAAAGGCTATTAGCAAATTAAAATCCCAAATGGAAAGCAAGGGTCGTTGGACTCCACATAAAGTTATATAAGTGCAGAAAAAAGTCCAAGGGGGCTAAATGCTCGGAACTCTCGAGGGCGGCGAGATCAAATGAGGAGGGTGACATGAAACTTTTATGTAGACACAAGATAATTGGAATGACAGTCAAGCTTGGAATAGAATCTGGCCATTTTTCTTAATTTGCTCAAGTCATGGTGGAGAGTGGTTGTCCCAGGATCCCGAGATGTTGTCCTGAGTCTCAGAGGTCTTATGGGGCGAGATGTTTCTATGGAAACGCCTCATGATCAATATAGAACTATTATACCAAACTCCTGGAGATCACGAAGGGAAGGCGATGGAGCAGGCCACACGATGATGTCTCCTTCCCCTGTACTGCCGTGTACGGCCGACGGTTCATGGAAGATGACTATCTTTTATCATGTAACGGCACGATACCGCTCAGAGTAATCGCATTATTCACGTCGTCCAAATGAGATGAGTTGAACAGAATAAATCTGCTGCCTCAGATCAAACGAAACCTTACACGATCACGTTTACTACTATTTGTGTCACAGCAATAGTACGAAACGCGCAATTTGTGTTTGTCAGATGTATAACCGAGTTGTCCTAGTGTGGCCTTTGCGTTACCCCCTTTACTATCAAAGAGCGCTCAGCCATATCACGTTGGCAAAACAGCGTCGCTGCTTTTAAACTAACATCCATTAATTTCAAGAGTGTCCCAGCACACGTTTTCGTTGATTAATGGAAGGTCAACCCGACAATATGTTACCAAAGCAGGGATACGCCATACTAATGCTGGACATTATCGGATTTCCATCGGGACAGCTCAGTGTTGTCCTAGAGTTACATGGGAAGAGCATACCACGAAACAACAACTTAAAGTAATGTAGAATTAAGAAGCTGCAATTCTATTCCATCGAGTTACTCGGCCATAAGTATAAATCAATCTCGTGATGGAATACTCCAGCACTGTGGACAAATAAAATATTCCATGAATATCATAACAGAACATGTTTACCACTTGACAGTTTTTCATCCCAATAAAGAGACATCAGATTGAACATAACAGTGCTGAATGAATCTTTATTCAACAAGTTTTGTTTTTTTTATAATCAATACTAAAACGTGGTTAAACTCATCCTGATGTCTGTATTTATGAAACAAACAAGTGGTGCAAACAGGTGTGAGAGACCTCCACTTCCCTATGGAACAGCAAACTAAACATGCGATTGGTTAGTTACAAAAGTTGACATGACTGTGGGTCAGTGTACCTGGTGAAGGGGATCGTGCTATCAACCACTGGTTTGACTGTCTGTGACTCATGGTTCATCTGAATTACAGCTGACAAGAAGTCATCGTATCTGGTCGATCGGATCGTACTATCAACCACTGGTTTGTCTGGTTGTGACTCACGGTTCATCTGAATTACAGCTGACGGGAAGTAATCGTATCTGGTCAAGGGGATCGTACTATCAACCACTGGTTTGACTAGCACAGACGTTCTACCTCACAATGCTCCGTGAAGGTGGTTCAGTTGGGAGGTTATACCATACACTAACGTTGAATGATGGGACGTTTTTCTGTCGGGGCAAACTTTCCAATCAATATATCTACTACGTTTCATTACACTCAATATTACATAAGACATCAAGTTGCATACTGAATCTCAATTTTAACGATGCAATAATATTTTACAAAATTAATCTTTCTTGTGATATTGTCCATGTGTTCACGTGAATAATTAACTGAAGTAACACCCCAACACTATAGTCTCAAAATTATTTTTAAATCAATACTGTTATATAAGGACCGTTGACCAGAGCATTAGTCTGAAAATACATGTGACGTTTGAACTCTCACGTCTAGACGGCTAAATAACGGAGAAACGATTTTCCTTTTACATATTTAAACAATCGCTTTCAATCCATCAGACTGTAGTGATAACGGAAGACATATACATTCCTTATGTTCATCAATATGTATATATGGCATGAACCTATCACTCCAGCGTGATTAGTAATCAATGAATATATAATTGGATTATGATTGAATGTGCATTGGCTTGCAAACAACAATGATGCTTCCCCAGTGTCCTGGAATAGCTTCACATCTATCACATGTTGAATTACGACACCCTTACCACATGCGAACGGATAATGCCTCTCAAGGGGGATGTAATACAATGATATTACCTACCCCCCTCTGTATTATATGTTAATCGCCTCCCAATGGGATGCGTCTCATCGCCGGGATGACCACTCTATACGGGATGGTTATATCCTGAGTTCCAGATCACATTTCTTATGGCAATACTTCATCATATCTCTCATTACTGGCGGAAATGAAATTGTGTTCTTATACACATAGTCAGCACAATGAAGGGCAAGTAACCAATCATATCCACGGAAGTAATCAGCACGGTTATAATTATCCTATCTTTCACACGGCAATAAAGATGTCTGGAGGAATACAGGAGCGTACGAGTGGAATATTAACGCAATAACCTGATGTATCAAACTTTATCCATGCTGTAATTGCTCCAAGCATGATACTTCAGTTTACCGATCTTGCATAGGACAAAGCGGCAATGTAGTCAGGGCAGAGTTTAGATTTCACACAGTGCTTATGAATGCAATAAGTAACAAATATGAACATCTTGAACATCGTTGGCATGTCAATGAACAGCTGCATACGACATTCGTAATAGACACCACTGAAACATGATACAACTGAAACAAGTTCAGAGCTTAGAGACCCGTGAAGGTCTGGGTTAGAATATTGATCTTCAGTAACACATGCTTGTCGTAAGAGGCGACTAACGGGATTGTCTGGTCCAGACTTGATTATTTACAGACCGCCACCGTATAGCTAGAATATTGCTGAGTGTGGCGTCAAACTAAACTCAGTCACTCTAGCTATAAAGAATTGTATCAACTTCTTCAGATGTGAGCTAAACGTTCCATGTGTCGTGTGAACACAGGTTTACATTTAGACAACAGTTGTCACATATCAACTGTTATATGATCAGCCATTTAGCCAGATATCATCTGATTGCTATGAAGAAGTGTGTCAGACGTGAGCGAGACTTCACTATTTACTGTAATATGTTCCCAGTTTGTTCATTATTTTCATACAGCTATCACTAGACACTAAAACGTTTTACAATTTTGGAGTATTTTCAAGTATTCACTACCAGTGGTAAAAAATATTTAAAATTTGACTGATGTTGAAAGAAACAGGCAGCTCAGGCAATTGCTCTTCATATATTACAGCAACGTCACAACAGGGGATACCCGAAATATCCAGTCTGAACGACTGAAAACAAAAATACTTCAAACTAAATCACACTTTCAATGTCATTTCCAATCATGAATCGGTGGAATATTCACCTCAAGCAGAAGAGTTTTAAGCTGAAGTTACTCCATCTCAAAGGCTGACCAATTAGGGACTGACTACAAGCAACTACTCTCCTAATAGGTTGATATCCTCTCGTGAAAAACACACTAGAGACACGAATTTTGAAGAAAATGTCTCAAACCTATTTTCCCTCCCACAGATATCTGTGATTGTAATAGCAGAGGATGTGTTAAGACATTGTCTGAGAGTGGTGATCCTTTCCCCAAAAATATCTTGTATCAAGGATGCCTTAAGCACCGCAGCGGCGTCACAAGATCCTGTCTACTGGACTAACACGTTGATAGAGAAGGCGCTTTGAAAGAAGGTTCGTCATCTTTCTAAAGAGCCTAACAGTGCTGGGAGTGATGACCCTTCAAGTCCTTTAATAAGATAAGCTTCTGTGAAAACGTTACAACTGACAACAAATCTTGCATGGAATGCCTACGACCCAAATGAACTTCTTTCACGCTATTAGGACGGAAAGGGTTTTGAAATATAAAAGAGTGGATTTACTACAGGATTATTTATGAGTGGGAGTTTAAAAAGGAAGATACATCTCCGTGTCGAATCTTGGCTTTTAAACAAACTGAGTAACTTGATAGCGGTGTTTTACGATGCGTGGTGGTGCGTTTACGCGAAATAAAGATAGACACTGATGCACCATCGTTTGAATAATTCAATACAGCGTGGCGCATATCGACCGAATTGAAATGACAAGTCTCTTAATGCTGAATGAGTCATTGATTTGTGAACTGGCGGCAGTCGTAGGTCCATGTGGACTGGTGGTTTGATCTAATCAGTTGGTCATTCTAATGCTTTAAGTACAGAGTCTGTTGGCGAAGTATGAACACAAGTCTGCTGTTCGTCCAAATCTCAGGAAGTATAACACACTGACGTATACTCACTCACTCGTTGCATGTTTGGTTGTTTATATAAGACACAGGCCTCATTATCAACAACAATGTATTCCACTCTTACTAAATGTTTAGAATTTAATCTGTTTCTGTGATTGACAACATTACGTTAAATATAACAGGAGGTTTTATGTGATTGCGCATGAACTTCAATATCTGATATGTATAACACAATACCATATGACGTCACTCCGCTCATTGGTCCGTAAAATATATGGCTTCAGTTGACTACAGAAAAGTCCTAAATTTCTTGTTGTCATTGAAACTTGAAATACACTTCCTTTATCTTCCGAGTTTTCATCACCAACAAATATATTGCTCCTCTTAAAATGAATATTGCAGAAACAGCAACTATGTGTTATGCCAACTATAATAACACATGGCATCATTTTAAAATGCGTTCTGATTGAGACAGCGCCATGTTTACTAAATATAATGTTTTCAAAGTTGTTGTTTTAGGTTGTACTTAGGTAAACATCATTTGCATCTAGACGAGGACGGCAGTTTGGTTATAATATTGACTGGGCAGTGTGCAATAATAACTTCAGTGGTTTACAAAAATTAAAATTAAACTAGGATTATTTCCCGCAGCCACAAGACAGAAAACTAAAACTTGCGATGGAATGTGATTACGGAAATTATTATCTCTCAGACTAGGTACGCCCTACGAACCGATGACATAGCAATATCATATGATTATTTCATATTGATATTAACGACTTTTGTATGATGTATGCAATATTTAATCACGCAAAGTCTGAGGTTGGTGTCCAGATCAAATCTGTCTGTGTGAATGAGAACAGCGACAGAGAGTTTTGCCAAATTGAACAGTGACCTGCTGCTGGGTGTGTGACAAGACAGACAATGCTGCCAGATGTGGACCTCTCACCCACAGTTACACCCCGGCGCTGTACAATTGGATTAACGTTGTACTTATTCATTTGGTAGAGTGCACTACACTTCTACAGAATCTGATGTGACATTAAAACAGGACGGTAAGAAACTGGTCCATCCTGCAGGGAATGGTTCAAGTTATTCTTAATCTGTTCTTGATGCGTTACTTTATCAGAACTGAGATTTAAACCAGGCAGTATTTATGTAGCGCCAACATATGTGTGCTTTTAACGTTTGAGTCTGTTCAGTGTTGCCTCAACTCACATTTTCACATTTAAATAAGTGTGAGGTGTACATTATTTGTGAAGGAGTTAGTTTAGTTTTACGACGCACTCAGCAATATTCCAGCTATATGGCGGCGGTCTGTAAATAATCGAGTCTGGACCAGACAATCCAGTGATCAACAGCATGAGCATCGATCTGCTTAATTGGAAACCGATGACATGTGTCAACCAAGTCTACGACCCTGACCACCCGATCCCGTTAGTCACATTAATTGTGACTTAATCTCTAGGTTAGAATGGTTGTGAAAAACAGGAGGAAACTTTTGATCTGTATGGTTTACAGCAAATAGTTGTAAACCAGCAGAGAATGCCCTGAACAAATGTTGTATTAGGACACAGGGACGATCAAAGCAAATAATCCATTTCTATCAACCAATGTTTTAAACAAGAAAACCATGGCATGCCAAATCCAGGACTTCAAACAGATCATCATATATGTACTCTAATACCTAATCAAATTTTGTCTTTGTGATCTGGGGCTGAGATTGAAAATGTTGGTATGAAGTCAGATGCTGCCGTACAGTTATAAGGCCATTTTGTAAACATTTAACCATATAATAAAACCTCGAAACACTGTTCTATTGTACCTGTACATGTAGTGAGTGAGTGAATTTGAATTTAAGCTACTTTGAGCAATGTGCTAGCAGTATCAGAGCTGGGGACACAACATCGACTTTGCAATGAGGACCATCATTCAACTTCATTCCCGCTGTGATATGAATAAAACACGTCATAGATTACAGTTGCATAAGAACACCAGATGCTGTTACTCATACTGGTGTTCGTTTTAGCCGCGACTAAGCCGCGACTCGGCCGTGACACCTACCTTCACTCACACAAGGCTCAGCCACACACTATTCCTTGGTAATTTTATTCTGACACACTTTTTTCTTCTTCAAAGGCATTTCTTCTGACAGTCTGTGAAAGGGGTTCATTTGGACTCTTCATGGCGATGCACGCAAGATTCGTTTTTGCCGTCAGTTTTTCAATAGGTGCTGCACTTGAAATGGAACAGCCATTAGTTGGACTACACTCTCCTTATAAAGACATGTGCGTCGATTGGACAAGACGTTGTGAAGTCACTCTGCTACCACTGAGTCTCATTAGACAGGGTATAAGATTATCAACAATAACACATAACGCAGGAGAAAACCAGAGACTAATGGGATTTGTTGCCATATTGATTTGCTGATATTTGGCGATCCCGTCCAATTGACTGAACGAAGCTATTGATGACGTATGAATCCAACCCATTTGACTGATTTACAACAGATGAATGAACCTTGAGGAATGAAAATGTCGTTCATAATGTCACTTTGCTGATATTGTGTAAACGTATTAATTAATATATGTAACATTTTAAACTGATTGATAGACTTGTAAGATTGATAGATAGAGCCTCCACGATGTATATTCTTTTTGCCCAACCTCGCGCTGTAATTACCAAGTGGCTGAATTCACCTATCGAACTACACAACTGAGTCGCTGATGTATTTCTTACATTGTTATTTCATTTACTGTCCATACCCATATCATTGTAAAGTTTTGGAAATGACAGACCGTGTCACTAATGGGATATGTACACTGGAATGTGGGGCAATGGCATGTGAGTTATAATTGTGCAACCTACCGACACAGACCACAAGAACTACAGACCCTTCAGGAATTGATAAAGATACTGTGTTACGGTTGATAGACATCACGATTGCTCTTTGAGTATAGGCGTTCGATACACATGATTGTAAATCTAATCTCAAGCAGATACAAATATGACCTCCAGCAGATTATCAATAAGTGTTTTATGTTTAGATATATTTTGTATTTATTATACCAATACAATAGAATGTCGCACAGAGGTATCGTAGTAGGAAAAGAGTTGGGGATTGTAGGGAATTGTAAATTGTGGCAGATTGCTTACATGGGGCAGTTTACAGTGGGGGCATACAAGGTATGCTGTGCTTGAGCCACCCCTAGTTCGTCCAGACAGTCATCTTACTGGAGACTGTAACATGCGTTACTTGATATATTAGCGCTGTATTTGTGTGTCCTGTTAATTTGTGACTGTGTTGAGATGGGTACATGTGCACCGTGGTACTCAATGAAATTCAATGTCCTGCACGCACAAGCATATCTCAAGGTGTCCAGAGATAGGGCCCAGTAAAGGTCAAGGTCATTTGTTGGGTTTTATTTAGTTTGGAAATGGTGGCAATTCCCCAGATACACTAGATGGACAATGCAAGTTGTGTATCCACGCTTGCATAATTTCTTAGGTTAACGACAAGACACATAAAACACCATGACACTGAAAAAGGAGAAATGTTTATTCATTTGGTACTTCATGTAGATTTGCTGTGTCTGAGGACGTAGCAGTGTTAACAGAGACGTCGTAGATCGCAGTGGCAGTATTTCCGCGTTGGGTTTGCCAGACAATATAATAAAGCGCCTGCAATTTACGTTATGATTTATGTCCGGACGTCTATATATCTTTGTAAGATAAAAACATAAAGTCCCATGTGTTTTGACAGTATTCCTTCTCTGTGATCCTAGTTAGAGGACATGCCATACATCATGATTGAGCGATGAGGCTCGGGTCTGTGGAGGCAGACATGCCAATCAATACATGTATTACATCTCAGTACACCCAATATTGCAGGCAGCATACATTAGATTGTATTTAGTCTCTGACTTTGTTGGACTTAATGAGATACAATGGGTTATCCTTCATGTACACCTTCAATGACATCATGGAGTGAACCAGTAAACAAAGTGGCTGGGAATATGTCCCGTTGAATTGTGACTTCTTCAGCATGTGTGTGAAGACACGCTGGTCATCTCGGAGTGTGTGTCAGGAATATATATGTTGAGTAAGACCACCTTCAGGACATATGTGAAGAAACGCCTGGTCAAAACCAAAACTGCTCATCTGGAAGTTAGTACAGTGGAGGCTTTTCCTCAAACTATTGTATCAAGCATTATCAAATAGGCATTACTCTAGTCTAGAACAAGTGCATGAATATGCAATCACTACATTCCACCTCCCCTACAAGATACAGGGTCAATTAAGGATGTAAATCCACAAGCAGTGCATATTCGCCGTGTGTTGCAATAAACACTGGACTTGGGTGACACAAAATAGACTGATTTATCACCATTCTGAGAACTACAGCATCTCCAACAGACATATTTAGCACAGAGTTGATTTCATGAGGAGACTGAAGCTAATAGCTTCCAAATAGGCTGCCTAAACAGAGGGTGATTCACAGCACACATCGCGGACAATCATCATCTTTTCTTGGTAGGTACACTGAAGCAATGTGTCTGAAACCCCACATCACTACGTCCCATGTATGTGTCTGTGCAGGATTTGATTACACCTTTCCTGAATGAGGTGATCTTTTCCCCAAATACACCTGAAAGCAGTCTTCAGCACGGAAGTAGTGTCGCATGAACCTGTCTACACAGAACATACATTGCGAGGGAGACGTTCTAAAAATAGCTTAAAGCCTTTGAGGAAGCTATTCCCATCCTTTTAAAAGACAAACACCAGTTCAAAAACTTCAGCCCATGTAGACTCCTTGCATGCAACGACACGTAGGAACATTAATTCTTCCTCCACATGCTACAAGATTGTTGGAATGTACACAAACAGACAAACCATGGGTGTCTAATTCACTGGGCTAGACATAGACAATGAAGATTTAAAACATATATTTTGTGGAGTGTTTCCGATGCATGCATAAACGTTTGCTGCAAAATATACATAGACGTCAATGTTCTGAAACGTCACTTTTGACTAATGGAAATCGATACATGACACTAACTGTTTCAGTGATTTATTGTTAATGGCAGCTGGAACAGTCATATCTAGAAGAAATAGTCCATACTTGGACTTTGCTTGTTGTGATTAGTCGAGTTTGATGATAATTGAAAATGTCCATAATTGAACCCAGAGGAAGGAAGTGGACGAAAAAGTCCACTTTGTGGCACCAAACGAGACAAATGTTCACCGTGACGAACTTTTGTCACGCAAATAGACAGGTTTTCATGGTAATTGTCGTTACCCTTCCATTGTCGACTTAATGGGGATAAAACAAGGAATGGCCTCTTCAGTCAGTAAACTGTGTCTCATTCAGGTATTCATGTGGGCAAACTAGTATTTCAGAGAGCTTGTACTATGACGGGCGTCGCTATTTTGGGCAATAATCGTGAAAGTGGCCCAAACCTACTTCACCGCAAACAGTTGTAACATACAGTGTGTACTGAGTTTTAATAACACCTACCCTGTGAAACAGTTGTAATGTACAATGTGTACTCAACCTTATTAACACCTACCCTGTGAAACAGTTGTAATGTGCAGTGTGTACTCAACCTTATTAACACCTACCCTGGGAAACAGTTGCAATGTGAAATGTGTACTGAACCTCATTAACACCTACCCTGAGAAACAGTTGTAATGTGTACTCAACCTTATTAACACCTACCCTGTGAAACAGTTGTAATGTGTAATGTGTACTCAACCTTATTAACACCTACCCTGGGAAACAGTTGCAATGTGAAATGTGTACTGAACCTCATTAACACCTACCCTGAGAAACAGTTGTAATGTGTACTCAACCTTATTAACACCTACCCTGTGAAACAGTTGTAATGTGTAATGTGTACTCAACCTTATTAACACCTACCCTGGGAAACAGTTGTAATGTGTAATGTGTACTCAAACTTATTAACACCTACCCTGTGAAACAGTTGTAATGTGTAATGTGTACTCAACCTTATTAACACCTACCCTGTGAAACAGTTGTAATATGCACTGAGTACTTGAACCTCATTAACACCTACCCTGTGAAACAGTTGTAATGTGTAATGTGTACTCAACCTTATTAAAACCTACCCTGTGAAACAGCTGTAATGTGCAATGTGTACTCAACCTCATTAACACCTACCCTGTGAAACAGTTGTAATGTGCACTGTGTACTGAACCTCATTAACACCTACCCTGTGAAACAGTTGTAATGTGTAATGTGTACTCAACCTTATTAACACCTACCCTGTGAAACATGTTATAATGTGTAATCTGTACTCAACCTCATTAACACCTACCCTGTGAAACAGTTGTAATGTGTACTCAACCTTATTAACACCTACCCTGTGAAACAGTTGTAATATGCACTGTGTACTGAACCTCATTAACACCTACCCTGTGAAACAGTTGTAATGTGTAATGTGTACTCAACCTAATGAACACCTACCCTGTGAAACAGTTGTAATATGCACTGTGTACTGAACCTCATTAACACCTACCCTGTGAAACAGTTGTAATGCGTAATGTGTACTCAACCTTATTAACACCTACCCTGTGAAACAGTTGTAATGTGCAATATGTACTGAACCTCATTAACACCTACCCTGTGAAACAGTTGTAATGTGTAATGTGTACTCAACCTCATTAACACCTACCCTGTGAAACAGTTGTAATGTGTAATGTGTACTCAACCTCATTAACACCTACCCTGTGAAACAGTTGTAATGTGTAATGTGTACTGAACCTTATTAAAACCTACCCTGTGAAACAGTTGTAATGTGTAATGTGTACTCAACCTTATTAACACCTACCCTGTGAAACAGTTGTAATGTGCAATATGTACTGAACCTCATTAACACCTACCCTGTGAAACAGTTGTAATGTGTAATGTGTACTCAACCTCATTAACACCTACCCTGTGAAACAGTTGTAATGTGTAATGTGTACTTAACCTTATTAACACCTACCCTGTGAAACAGTTGTAATGTGCAATGTGTACTCAACCTCATTAACACCTACCCTGTGAAACAGTTGTAATGTGTAATCTGTACTCAACCTTATTAACACCTACCCTGTGAAACAGTTGTAATATGCACTGTGTACTGAACCTCATTAACACCTACCCTGTGAAACAGTTGTAATGTGTAATGTGTACTCAACCTTATTAAAACCTACCCTGTGAAACAGTTGTAATATGCACTGTGTACTGAACCTCATTAACACCTACCCTGTGAAACAGTTGTAATGTGTAATGTGTACTCAACCTTATTAACACCTACCCTGTGAAACAGTTGTAATGTGCAATGTGTACTCAACCATATTATAACACCTACCCTGTGAAATAATTTTAGTGTGAAGTATATACTTATTAACACCTACTCTGTCAAGCAGATGCAGCGTGCAGTGTGTACTGAACCTCATTAACACCTACACTGTGGAACAGTTGTAATGTGCACTGTGTACGGAACAATATTAACACCTACCGTGTGAAATAATTTTAGTGTGGAGTGTATATTTCGCTTTGTTAAACAACAAAGCATGAGCAGCAAAGTGAAATAATGGCATAACACTTCGTGATGACTTTGGGGAATTGGAAGGCCAAGGCATGGAGAGTTGAGCCACATCATTACAGGGAGTTACTGGTGCTAGAATCAGACCTAATCCTTGTCAACGAGACAGGTGGAACTAATCTGCTTGGACTGTTGCCGAACCTTCTGTCAAACACATTCTGTGCAAGTAAATACCATGCCCTTCCTACCAGAAGTGTGTTGTAGAAAACGTGTGTTCTCTGTACTCCACTGCACCTCTAATCTTATTTAACGTTAGAACCTTTCCCCCAAGGAAGCATGATTTGAAATCAACAGGCTTTCCCTATCCCATCAGTGCCCATAGAAACAGATTATGTGCTCATGCCCCAAGTTTATATCACTGCGTGAAATATTCTCAAACCATTGTGAAACATGACGACATCATACAGTTACAAACACATGTCAGTTTGTACGACTATGGTCATAGGGTTGCTATGGAGACGGTCGGCGGGATGGCCATATGGTTAAAGTGTTCGACCACCACACTGAAGGCTGGGTTCAAGTCCCCAAATGTGTAAAATGTGGTTCACCACTTACACTTCATATTGCTTGACTATAACTGAACGCTCTGTCATATTTTATGTATGAGGTTGATTTCTGGTATTCCATAAAACAGTACAGTAGTATAGTTTTACATAGAAGTATATTCAAAATATCAACACCATAAAGGTAATCACTTCTGATTATCTGCCCAAACAGACCCCACTGGCGTGAAGTCAAAACAGTGGTGAACATTATAAGTCACAGACTCAGATGACACCAGGTGGTTGCGAAAAGGACAGTGTCTCCGCCCTGTCCTGTGAGGGAACAGCGTGAAAGTATGGCGATATACAGATCAGGCTGGTCACACAAACCTGCTGGTGTTTCTTGCTAGGCGATTCACTTGATATTCCGCCCATGTCGGTAAGTGTTATAACATATTACAGTGGCTCCACCGCCAGTGCCACATCCATTCTGAGTGTCCTGTATATATGAATATACAACACATGGATCAACCCAATTACAGACAGAAGGCTTGATTAACAGTGATTTATCGTACACAAACGTTGGTTAAGGCATAAAGAGCATTGTAGATCTGGTCAAGGTTGAAAAGAGGGTGGAATACTCCCAGTAGCATTAAGAAGACTACATTGTCAAACGACAAACCTCGTAGTTTGTAGTAACAGGTGGGTTCTGGGTTGTAGCAAGCTGACAGTAACAGATGTTTATTATAAGGCGCAGCTAGATGGATCAAATGGGCTTGACAAATTGGTTCAAGTTAGTCCATCATCCACAGAAGGCATGAGGCGTTGACATAATATCCGTCACATGTATACCTGGTCCAGATTACTCACAAGACATGGGGCGTTGCTCAAAATATTAATCACGTTTTATCTGGTCCATATTACTTACAATGCATGGGGCGTTGCTCATAATATTAGTCACGTGTTTATCTGGTCCAGATTACTTACAAGACATGGGATGTTATTCATAATACTAGTCACGTGTTTATCTGGTCCAGAATACTCACAAGGCATTGGTCGTTGCTCGTGATATTAGTCACGTATTTAGAGAATAACCAACGAGGTACGAGTGATTACGGGAAATATGCCCGAGTTCAAATAATGTTCGCCGAGCCTTGGCGAGGCACTGAACATTATTTCAACGAGGGCATATTTCACGTATTCACTCGTACCTCGTTGGTTATTCTATTTATTACCCATAATGTAATTTAAAATGAAGAACCACGAAATAAAAATCACCCGGAGACAGGACTTGTGACCTCAAACAGCTGATTCGTATTCATGCGCGTAATAAACCTAACTTCTCCAGCGGTAATAACATAACTACGCTATGACAAAACGTACCACATAAAATCGCTTTACAATACAAATAATTTGGAATAATTTATTAACATTTGTTAATATGATAAAGATGATCTTTTAAATGCAATATCACTGAACTTGATAACAGCTAAAACGTTATTTGATCAAGTAAGTGCGCCGGAACATCGTTCATTCACGACTGACGTGTGTCTAGTGACGGTGTAGTGTTGAAACACACTTTGGCAAAAACCTGTCAATTTTGGGGAACGTCAACGGTTAAAAGTTGGGAAATCTAGAAGACAACCATCCCACGAATACATCTAGAAAAGTTTTCTGTCAAGAAACTCAACAAGTTTGAAGATTAAGCAACATTTTGTTCTGTGGAAGGCGTGTTACAGTCACGTCACTGGTCGCAGTAGAGTACACCAGTTCCAAGAAGGATAACTCTAGCCGGAATCCAAGTCATAAGGAAGAATAGTCTACGCTTCTTTGGAGTAGATAATCGACTGACAGAGGAGTCATTCGATATGTTGAAGTGGAATACACACCCATAAATTGGACCTGAGAATAGTGTATGTACAGAATAACGATTTACGGCATGCTACAACTGTGACGCCGTGGCAGACTCACTTGTCACACTTTTAGGTAAAACCTTAATTAGTCGGTATGTTTTGCTTCTATTTTAAATCTCGGAATGTGTGAGTACAGCACGTTCTTATTATCAATGAAACGGTAAAAGTTGTCAATGAACTTGGATCATGAAAAGTAGTTCCGTCAACCAATCATATTTCTTCTCTGTTTAGCTGACCAATCAACGTTGAGAATCACTAAAAAGCACATGTGCGATTATCACAAAAATAATCACCTGTGTATCCAAGCCCGTATGGGTAATAATTATCTGATCCGTCACATGTTTATCAGTGCAACATCATCGCAGTGCAAATGTGGAGGACGTCCGAATTTCTTCTACAGAGAACCAGTTTTAATCTGTACACTTACAGTGGGAGATCAACCTAACGGACAAAGTTCTATTAACTTGAAATGGATTCTGAATGACGTAACAAACATTCTGTCCAAGCTGTCTGAAGAATGTTGAAATCGCCATTAAAACAAAAAAGTCTTAAATCTTACTTCTCAAAATGAAAGTTAAACAGATCAAAACCAACGAGGTAAGCCTTGAACGTGTTTTCTTTCCTCTAAGATGTTTGGCAAAGTAATAGCACTTGAATGCCAGATTACCATATCCATTAATGAAATGAGGTATGTTTTTACCAACTAAGTCTTATTTTGTTTGAATATGTGCCCATCTATACTGTGATGACAAATAGAAAACAGACGCAAAGTTGTATTTGAAGTGAAAAAACCCATCTATTCAATCGGAAAGTATACTCAAGTTCTCGATGTACGTTAATTAGCACAACACATAGAAACCCCCAACAGCATCTGTGCCAGAACATGTTGGTAACCCAGGAAGCAATGTCCACAGAAGAAAGGAAATCTACAAAAACAAAGGTACACTTGGATCATGGTAAGTGTGGGAGCATAAAGGATCAAATCATGTGTGTCTAGTCTGATGGTAATAGCATGATTTCGATACCCTTACTTTACACACTTGTATCATGGTATTTGTGGGATCATAAAGGATCAAAACATGTGCGTCTAGTCTGATGTAATAGCATGATTTAAATACCCTTACTTTACATACTTGTATCATGGTATTTGTGGGATCATAAAGGATAAAAACATGTGCGTCTAGTCTGATGTAATAGCATGATTTAAATACCCTTACTTTACACACTTGTATCATGGTATTTGTGGGATCATAAAGGATCAAAACGTGTGTCTAGTCTGATGGTAATACTATGATTTCAATACCCTTACTTTACACACTTGTATCATGGTATTTGTGGGATCATAAGGGATCATAATCTGAAGGTTTGGAATCCGCCCAATCTGAAGTGACTAATATCATGAGCAATGTCCCATGCCTTGTGAGTAATCTGGACCAGATAAACACGTGACTAATATCATGAGCAACGTCACATAGGTGTGCCGAGAACTGGACACAGGGATTCATTCATCGTTATATTTCTGTAGATGTTGTACCTATTTAGATCAATCTTCACATAACCATGATGTAGAGAACTGCACACAACAATCAATTCAATATTATAACGTTATACATATACCCTACGTAGACTCACATACAACAGAACATGCATTACACTTATATCCTGACGCATCAGATTTACATCCTGGAGAGAAAAAAATATGTAGGATTCTTGAAGATTTGTCTAATTACTTCTGTTGTTTGCCACCAGCGACGTGTACAGTTTCATGTCTTTCCTCCTGACAGACAAGACGACAGCAGTATACGACATGGTGGGTAAACCGTTGTCAAGACGATGGATGGTGTGCTTAATGCTTGATGTTCGAATGTACATGGCTCTAAGTGATTGGTACATGCCATTAAGTTATTGGGATAAAAGCTACTGTAAACCGAGGAAGACTAGAATACGAACAGGAGGATTTGACAAGTTGATGACTATTTTCTCTTCTGCTTTGTTGACATTCTTTGTGGTGGAAGAAAACTTAATGGTGCGATGTTTGGCATAATGTAACCTCATCCTGCCACTGAAGATGACAAAATGTGTCTATGTGGTATTTACCGGACTTCATCTAAGGAAGTCACAGTTTCAAGCTTGAATCAGGTTGTGGTGATATACTTGACATGAAATTCGGTTGAGATGCTTTTACAGTCTCCCAAATGCCAACAACCAAATCTACAAAAATGGGGAAATAATGTATTAAATAACTGAAACATCATTAAATCCCAACGAAAAAACACATTTCTTTCAGAATGTGAAAATTAGCATTAGCCTTTAGCATCGATACATTCATGGGTGCTCTTCGTCAATAGCTTTATCTACTGTAAAGTTAATCTTCCTTTCAACAGTATATATTATTAATTTTGATTTGTGTGCTGTAGCATTCCAGCTTTATATGGGGTCTGTAAATAATCCAGGAGACTCCAGTGATTGACAAATTGAGCACTGTTTTATGCAGCTGGGTTACGACGACATGCCATTCAGCGAAAGATGGTTGGTGATGAAGATAGAAGGTATTATCTGACAGCATCTTTGAAAAAGCGGTGTCTGTGATTTGTGATTTTTTGCTGGACATACAATTTTCGTAAACATTTGGAAGCGTTGCTGATTTTCCACGATTACTTTATTTTTCTGGTATATAATCAAGATTGATTATTCTCTGGTGTTGATGTTATATATTTACATTGACTGATAATGAATTCAAGTGAATAAAATGGTGTAAACATCGCTGTATTTACTAAATAAAAGGTGGAAAACCTTCCCGCAAGAGTTCTCAGATAACGCAGGGTCGATTGTATAATTCCGGTTATGTCATGATCATGCAATATTCTCCTCTATTAGATGACAGTTCCAACATGATAGGTCTAATTGCATTGTTAATCACTCTTTACAGGATGGCTATATCCTGTTCCCATTGCGTTGCTTTTGAAAATATTTTGATCACATCTCGGATTACAGTACAGGCGGAAATTAAATCTGTGTTCTTGCACACGTGACAATCAGATGCAGCTGACCAGCGATGACGAGGAAGAAATCGGCACGCTTATAATTATCACATCTTTCACTGTGCCATAAAGGTGTCTCATGTAATTATAGCAGTACATGACTGGAATGTTAATGTAATTATCCTACATGTTTATAGGAACACTTTATCCTTGCTGACGTTTCAATTTAAATTTTATTAAGCTTTCTGAAAATGCTGCCACCATTTTAACTATGATACGCGTGTTTTGTAGTAACATGAATAAAACAATTCTTAGCATACATTTGTAAAGTTTCTTGTTATAAACATAAAACAGCAAGTGTTCAGAATGACAGTACTCATACTAGTCTTTATGCAGTGATGTTCAGTGTTCAGTGTAACAGTTAAGAATTTAAGGTTCATTAATAATTATGGTGATGCTTACTGTTCAACTTAGCAGTGGGGTCCAATGCCATATGTGGTGTCCCCCGCCAAGACATTGCTAGATTGGTACTACAAGTAGTACAAACCCACCATGTGAGACGTAAAGTAAAATAATTCTCAAATATAAAACAGCTCCCTGTTGTAGAAGAGGTAATATTCCATTACCTCTAACGCCTGCTGTTTACCCAGCCGTGTGACTTTGCTTGAATAAAGGTCATACAATGGACTGGCACCTTGAAACAATCATTTCATCTCTGTGAAGATGTAACATACCAACACTGGGAATTTCAACAGAAAAATGCTTTCAATAGGAAAAAAGGGTGAAAGGGAACAAGGTAGGCCCTGAACAATTTCTGTTTCCAAGGTGTCTTGACAAGATGAATGTCATGGCCTCCATTGGTCTTAATCACCTCTCTCAGCCAAGTTTGGCCAGATGTATTCCACACGCCTTAATGGTTCTTGCACAGCAGAATGTAACGTGTACTCACATTAATCAAGAGGAAAATAGATACGATGCCGATGTGGTATTGACGTAGATTTGATTTGGAATATATCCTTAGCACGTTCCATACGTATATCCGTTAGTGGAAAGAGGAATGGACGAAAGTGGAATAGAGAAGCAGAACAAGCAACTTTTTCAAACTTTTTAAGTAAACCAACCCGTTATGATTTCATTATGTTACATCTACATCTAAAAGTATAGGCCTAACAGAATAATAGTACAGATGAACAATCCGGGAACAGAGTTACTCAAACACGACATTCACATAACATATATGATATTCGTGTTCTTCAGATATAGCTTACAGCGCTCTGATGCTTAAATTCACTCTTGTTACATGTATGTCACACTTACATGTGATGCTGAACCAATATTATATTAGTCTGAAATTGCCTGTAGCGTAAAAGGAATATAATCACAGTTGGTATGGACAGATGAAGGACAAGCCATCCAGTCGATGTCAACATTCCTTCTCGTTTTGAAAGCTTCGCGGACACTATTGACTCTGTGATTAGGCCGGCGCCGTGTGATGTGTTTGCATAGAACGTGCCACTTTATTCAAAGTTTGCAGCACTCTTGATAAACCCTCACATACTTGCACAGGAACGAACAGTTCTACGTAATTGAACTCATCACATATAAGTATATAAATATACACCCACCCTGTTCTGTAACCCCGGATACCGGTTCTAGAAATATTCCTCATTAAATGTATCTCATCCTGCACTAATGGACTACACAGTTGTCTACTTATAACTTCAATGTGCAAGGCTCATTCGTTTATTTTTGTACAGAAAATATATCTCATTAAATAAACCATCGCTGAAGTTATGTACTCATTAGTCTGACTACAACTGAATATTGTTGTATAGATTGTATCATCATAATGAATGAGCGAGTGAGTTTAGTTTTATGCCGCACTCAGCAATATTCCAGCTGTATCATGGTTGAACTGTGTACATTATACAATGTTCCTTTACCATAATTATAATGCATAAAAATATGTGCCTCGATCTAGATTTTAGTGAGTGAGTGAGTGAGTTTAGTTTTACGCCGCACTCAGCAATAGTCTAGCTATATGGCGGCGGTCTGTAAATAATCGAGTCTGGACCAGACAATCCAGTGATCAACAGCTTGAGCATCGATCTGCGCAATCGGAAACGGATGACATGTGTCAACCAAGTCAGCGAGCCTTACCCCCAGATCCCGTTAGTCGCCTCTTATGACAGGCATGGGTTACTGAAGGCCAATATTCTAACCCGGACCTTCAGGGTCGTTCTAGACTTTAAAACGCTTGAGATGCCGCAATTCATTGCACATAGTTGTATCCGTTTGACTGAATCCTACCGATCACGGGGTCAAATCCTAGATGTAACCGAACTTTATTCCTTGGTTTGTCTGCACCATGCTAGTGGTAAACATATATGACCTGCATCATATCGAGCTTTCAGCCACAAAAGATTGAATGTGACAGAAATACCTCTGAAACATCAGTCATCTCGTCACATAATGTATTGACCACACAGAGCTATTCAATGATGACTGAATCAATGGCACATCATGGCCCCGACCCTAGTATCCTGAAAAAGGTGGTTGGTTCATGTCTTAAATTGTTATCGTTCTGCGTATTAACTGCCTAATTTACAACATGTCAAGTTCACAGCATCCAGCATGTCATGTTGGTCTGGAAGATGATGACCACACTGAGATATCGGTGTTGTTCAACAATGGCCCTGTCCTTCAGTACCGATAGTTGTGTTTATCTATAGATAAACTCTAAACAAACATTTTAAACTTTGCGTAGCCGTCGTCGAACCTTATAGAACGTACAGGCATATGTCACTAATTCCTGATCCATTGCCACGATAACTTTCTCAAACAGCTAGTTCTGGAGTAATCCGATGCTACATTTCTTCCTTGCTGCATTTGAAAGAAGACGACTACTGGTAATCGTTTTTCGTCATTATTATTTTCAAAAGAAGCTTTTCTTGAAGGAGGAGCCATTAGTATGAACGCACAAAGTTCCTTCCAAAAGGAGACAGTCCATTCCTTTGAAAAGTCCTCTCTATCAACGTGCACGTCGAGCCGACAGGATCGTGCGACGTTCTCTGGTGCTTAAGACGTCATCTGTACCAGATATTTTTAGTGAGATCATGTCTCCCAGACTGGATTATATCTAATCTCTTTCAGTCACAACATATTGAATGAGGGAGAAATCTTCAGCTTCTAATACTCCTCTTCTTGTCAGAATCTTGTCAATATCATGGACTATACTTTAACTAACAAATGCCTCTTCTATATTACTGTTTCCGTTTATAGTAAAACACATACAGATTCTACATCTTTACCATTAACTACACCTGCTTATGTACGTGACTATATGTGCGACGCTACATCATCTCTGCAATACGTAAGACAATATCAGATGAGGCCAGCATGGTGGACACAGGTACTGATGTATGTGAGTGGAAGCAAATCCCTTGTGTGATATCCGTGATCAATGGTCTTGTGTCCTACCATGCAATTTGAATTGGGAGACAAGAGTCTAGGACTGTCGACGTTCCAATCGATACATATTATGCATAGTATTTCCCTGACATTTCTAATCCTAGTTTTGATTTCTGTAAGTAGTAAATCGCATTGGAAGGCTCATTATTCGTGCATACATTGCACGATACCGTCTCCAGGGATTGGTTATCAAGGACTGCACTTGGAGTTGGTTAAAGACTGAAATGCTGTCCAAATCAGTATTTACTAGAGTAATGAGAAGACAATTTGTCAATTAAAATATATGTATTATGTTTCACACATTTGTGTCTTGACATCGCTCTCAGCAAACAATTCAGTTAGCAGTAATAATTCACACTGCCTGCACCAACTGTCAACATAGCTGAAGACTAATTATAATAAAGCCTTCAAATCAGTCTGTGTGTGAAATGTTAAATAAAATGCCCATTGTATTTCACTAATGTTTGTCTTGGCATCCATCAGAGCAAACAATTCAGTTATAAGTAATGGTTTACACTGCCTGTGATTCTATGGCATTTCATTTGCTTACCAGGTAATTTGTTTCAATTGATGTTTCTTTAAACCTTATACAATTTACAAGTGGACAACTGATCTTCAGTTTTTAAGGCATGGATTCAGTAAGATGTCTGTGAAGAAGTCATAGCTGATTTATTTACTGACATTACATGACTGACATAATTCCGTATTTAAGGCAGAATGATAAGCAAGATTTCGTGACAGTTCGTGAATGTATTTTATGACCAAATGCACATGTATTGAAATAGTATACAAAGAAATTATTGTTGATTAATTTATTGACATCAATGTAATTCTACATTTAAGGCAGAATGATAGGCATGAACAGCAGGTCGTGAATATATTTAACCACAAGAGTTCGGCACATGTATTCATATAGTATGCAAAGAAGTCATTGTTGTTTTATTTACTGACATCAATATAATTTTACACTTAAGGCATGAACAACAGGTGGTGAATGTATTTAACCACAAGAGTTCGGCACATGTATTGATATAGAGTGTATAAAGCCAATTAACGATCAACACACATGGTCTCAGTGCTTGGATTAAGTTATGATTGCACTTTAAACATGCTCACTGATTCGATCCGAAGTATGAAAACATTTATCCCAAATTGAACAATAACACCTTTAAACGTGTACTCCATTCAAGGCGCGATAAACTACCTTATATCATCTCTGGGTGTTATTCCATGATATGCAGATGCATGATTGCATAAACATTATAGTGGCATTGAAATTAATGCCGATGCGTTAGTGTTTACATTCATGTGAACCAGGTTGAACTAAAGAGGATGTTTGGATGTTGAAAAGATAATGGATTGCAAAGTAGGAAGCAGATCCTGTTACGGGAACGAAATTTGATTTACTCATGGTTTCATTTCTGCAGAGAGCGAGCACCGATAAAAAGTTGTTGAATTACCTTGGTGTTAGGAGTACAATTATTACATGAACAGATTATTTTGTGTACATGTCAGTGTGTTATCTGCTGTTAGTACTATGCCCGAGTAAAGTACAGCTGTGTTATGGCTGATACATCCGGGTGTCCAAACATACATAGCCACAGGAATTAATCTTCTCTGCTACAACCATTTCATCTCCATTAGGATCAAGTGAAGTTCTCCCCAGACCATCATACTTATGGAGATGGTATTGCCTCACAACTCATCAGAAATATATGTCAGGCCGCTTCATCGTGTGCCTTGTTCCACATTGTAGGAGCAATGCATAACAGAGGATGCCTCAATACCTAGAAATGGCAATCACATCTCAAGTCATCTCGATATGGACACGCGTGGACGTTATTGTCGCCGTCTTCAGAGAGGTGGAATCACTGGGGTCACATGTTAGTCAAGGAACGGTTTGCATAACATTGTGTGACTTGCTATAAATACACAAAATCCAGCGCTTATTTGTTATCATTTGTTCAGGAAATGGTCATTGACCATGAGACTCGACACCAATTGTAAACACTGTCTAGACTGACGTTCTTTCATGCAGGAAAGTATATCTGATATCTTGTCAATATTTGTGTAGAACCATGGCTGTAAACATGACATTGGTCTCCACACATTGACCCTTAAAAGATACTTATGAATGCTTATATCAAAGGTATCATCTACAACAGTAACTTTTAACGGTAAGCGTACCTCTGGACCTTGACTTTAATCACTCTACACTATCAAGATTTGTTTATGTTGGTGGGTAATGATAAAATTCGGACTAAATTAAAACGCACCTCAAATATTTCGTTGTGGCATTACCACCATTATCTCCTGTCGAATGTCTGATGAAGGTGTTTATGAGCAAATTTATATTCATAAAATAATACCTGTGAAATGGTGATTTCAGCCAAATTGTAAACTGGAGTACTGCTGGGTGGCCGACAAGACAGAGATTGCTGCCAGATTCTATAATACCCCCACACTTACAACAACGACACAAATACTCCGCAATCAATTATGCACTAGTGGTATCTGGGAGTGAACGTCTTCAGTGACTTGTGTGATATCAGAACATAACACCAACCAGACCTCATGGACACAAGAGCCCATTCTGCCCCAAAGGTGATGACTCCAATATTCAGACTTATGTCTGTTGTTACAAACTGAGATCGTTTTTCTTAACAGAATATGGTTTTGAAAATCCACCACTATATTAGCATTTACAATCAGGTGCCATGTATTTAATTACTTTAATACTTATTGATGTTGATAATCAAGTGTGAGTTCAAATCATTAGTAATCATGTATTTTGAGTAAAAGTCAATATTCTCGCCCATGGGCCAAAATGTGTTTCGCCCATGGGCGAGATTTTTTAACATCACTCTAAGTTAGTCGATTTAAGTCAAAATGAGTTGTGTCATGATGCTTATAAACATACACTCATTCATTTACAACCTTCAAAACATGGAAAATCATGTATTTTGAGTAAAAGTCAATATTCTCGCCCATGGGCCAACCTATTTTTCGCCCATGGGCGAGATTTTGTAATATCGCTCTATGTTAGTCGAATTAAGTCAATATGAGTTGAATTTTGTTTCATGATACTTATAAACATACACTCATTCATTTACAACCTCCAAAACATGGAAAATCATGTATTTGAGTAAAAGTCAATATTCTCGCCCATGGGCCAAAATGTGTTCCGCCCATGGGCGAGATTTTTTAGCATCCATCTAAGTTAGTCGAATTAAGTCAATATGAGTTGAATTTTGTTTCAAGGTACTTATAAACATACACTCATTCATTTACAACCTCCAAAACATGGAAAATCATGTATTTGGTTAAAAGCCAATATTCTCGCCCATGGGCCAAAATGTGTTTCGCCCATGGGCGAGATTTTTTAATATCGCTCTAAGTTAGTCGAATTAACTCAAAATGAGTTGAAATTTGTTTCATGATGCTTACAAACATACACTCATTCATTTACAACCTCCAAAACATGAATTCTGATCGAAATTAAACATTCTCGCCCATGGGCCGGCCCATGGGCCACTGTTCGCCCATGGGCCTGCCCATGGGCGAGCGAGTTTAAATTTAAAGTTTTCGAAAGAATTTTTTTTCATTTTTTCATCCTTGGCATATATTCATAACAACTGCATGTTTAATTAGGTCAAATCCCTTGTCAGAAAGTGCCCACAGTGCGGAGAGTTTCTGGACTTTTGTGAGTCCAGAATTAAATTGTGACGTGTTTTACGTATTTTCTGAATTTGAATTATATATATAGGCATGATAGAGGTGTGATAATTAAATGAAGGCTTATTTATCATGGGGTATAATGAACTATGTACATTGTGGCATTTGAACCATAAAATATTTATTATTATGACATCAATATACACAAAATCAAATTCAGACAGTTGTTGTCTTCTAGCATCCCTCGTACTACCCAAATATGTTTCCTAGCTATAACCCGTGAAGGTCCGGGTTAGAATATTGATCTTCAGTAACCCATGCTTGTCGTAAGAGGCGACTAATGGGATCGGGTGGTCAGGCTCGCTGACTTGGTTGACATATGTCATCGGTTCCCAATCGCGTAGATCGATGCTCAAGCTGTTGATCACTGGATTGTCTGGTCCAGACTCGATTATTTACAGACCGCCGCCATATAGCTGGAATATTGCTGAGTGCGGCGTAAAACTAAACTCACCCACTCACTGCTAGCTTTAAAGAATTGCACCAACTTCTTCAGATGTGAGCTAAACGTCCCTTGTGTCTTATGAACACAGGTTTATATTTAGACAACAGTTGTCACATATCAACTGTTATATGATCAACCATTTAGCTAGATATCATCTGATTGCTATGAAGAAGTGGGTCAGAAGTGAGCGAAACGTCATTGATTCAAATCTGCACTCTGTTACATTCCATATCTTTGCTGGATACATTTTGCTACTGCGTAATTGGCCGGTGGTCCCGCTACCAAAATAAACACTTAATTAACACACAATTCGGAATGTAAAGTAGATTGTTACTTTTTCTAATTTCTCCGTAATTACTTTGGTAATTGATAATTCAGACACTTAGTGATAATGAAAGCAATAATATGATTTCAGCATACATTACTGAATTACATACACAATGTACAAGTACCATACATCACCGACGTGCTGGAAAGGCAACATTCCTTTACTTTCCCTAATCGCTCCTCAAACTTAATACAGATTCACATATACGCTGACCCCAAGCCTGCGTTAGAAAGGTCATAGTCATCAGAACCAAACAGTTATCTACAACCTTCTTTTCATCTTGGGGCAATGTGAAAATTGACATTTCAAAAGAAATCAGACCTTTGTTCCAATAGAAAAAATAAATAGATGAAAACCAACAAGGATCGTCATGAATAATTGCTTTTCCAAGATGTTTGGAAAGTGATTTGATTTGAATGTCAGGGTTGCCACTGGCGTTAATGACGTTTCTGGTCCAGGTGAGGCTTCTTGATCATAAAAACTTTTGCAACGTGCCACGGAACAAAGACATTGATTCAATGAGAGATCTACTTCCTCCTCGTACATCTCCATACACGAAGGGCCACTAGAGGCGTATAGCGGTAAGTGTGTTGGACGAGTTCTATGTAGAAGTATATTTTACCATTGATTCCATATCCACAACAGATGCCAATATCGCCAAATCATAAAGGACGACATGATTAATCTTCGGTAACTACTGGAGGAAATAAAGACTGTCTCTCTCTCTCTCTCTCTCTCTCTCTCTCTCTCTCTCTCTCTCTCTCTCTCTCTCTCTCTCTCTCTCTCTCTCTCTCTCTCTCTCTCTCTCTCTCTCTCTCCTCTCTCTCTCTCTCTCTCTCTCTCTCTCTCTCTCTCCTCTCTCTCTCCTCTCTCTCGCCCTCTCTCTCTCCCTCTCTCTCTGTCTCTCTCTCTCTCTCTCTCTCTCTCTCTCTCTCTCTCTCTCTCTCTCTCTCTCTCTCTCTCTCTCTCTCTCATAGTTTTCCTGTTTCCTTGATTCCTACATCCTCGTTATATGTACGTTGTAGTTACACGTGCTCCACTTTTCTAAACAAATATCACATTCAGCCAAAGTTACATAAAGCTTGAAAGAACTGTATAACTTGTAATGTTGTCGGTGCTACCAATCAATGTTTGAGAGTACCAGATTGTAGATGCAATCAAAAGAACAAATTTTGGTAGTATTGTGCGTAGTGACGTTACTCTATTCTATAAAGAACATGTTCTGTAAATTAAAGCTGTTCAAAACAAATCAGAAGTTTTCCAAAGTCTGGTAAATATCTTTGCTGCTTTTGAGGAACATGCTTTAGGCTAATGGAAATATTTGTGCTTTCAGTAAATTTACCTCTTAGACTATCCTTTGCATGTGATCAATCGATGACTTACCAGCCTGACGGATACATTTACGAGCTCATCCATTTTGACATTTTAAGTAAACCGACATACATCTGATTAGACTAATCTTTAGTGTTTCCTATAAACCTATTCAGTTTACAATCCCTGGTTCCTCCAAAACGTTTTCTTGATGCATGGTATAGACAGTCATGTAATTATCTTTGCCTGTGATGTATGTTATTTTTGCTCAGAATAGGATGTGTCACCATTAACGTGTTTATACTGTTGTTGTTTTAGGTATTAGTGATGTACCCTGTGGAGATTCCCCATCACGATCTGTCCCCAGCAAAGTATGATAGTAGTAAGACAAAGTGGATACCAGTCTTGGTGTCTTTTTTTTATCACTTTATTTCTTATTTGATTTGGGTACAGCATATCATGCACATTTAACAAGTCAGCATTTTTGTTGCTTTATATAGGAGTCAAATTACAAAGTCATTATCTATGTAAATAGATTGTGGCAAGACGACCAAAATGTAACAAAAGTGTCGTATTTGCAGTGAGAGTATGCATTAAGTTTGTGTAAGTGGTAATTGTAATTCAATTTTTATTTCAGACTACCGAGATAAGGTACAATGTTTGCTAACTTTCTGGAATATATGTACTCTTTAGTTAATATAACAATAAAATTCAGTACATCATTTCTTCTCTCTTTGATTCCGAGAATAATGGTTTCTGCGTTTAATTTCAAATGGGTGTCTGTTTCATTTTCAATCAATTCTAGTAGATCTTGCCACAGCTTTTTTGACATGTTTGCATTCATATAATAAATGAATGATAGATTCTATTTCAACATCGCAAAATGTACATAGTGGTGATTCTATTAGTTTGTATTTATATAAATCTTTATTGGTTGTGAGGGTCCTATGGAGAATACGGTATTGAAGCCATCTGTGCCTAGCACTATATGATGCTCGAAATGGTATAAAAATATGTGTCTTCCATAGATTAAGAGTGATATTTATGTTCAATTCTTTTTCCCATTACTTTGATAAAGCAGTTTTTTGGTTTATAGCTTCCTTGGTGTCTTGGTTAATAGTGTGTCATCACATCCTGAACGTGTGGATTGTTGTTCATAATAGTTATCACTGGATTGTGTGGTTCAGGTCTGATTGTATACAGGCTGCCCTTCATGTCAATTCAAACTTGCTGAGCTCGACCCTAAACACTACGTAATAAGGGTACAGGGGTAGACATCCCAACACAGCAGATACCTCACATTGGTGTCAGGGCCACCCGTGACCCCTACGGTGAATGTACATAAAACCAGGGTAACTAAATCCAGTAAGACAAGATGCCGCACCTATGTCACACGGCTGCTGCTGTGTAAAGAATGTTTTACACGGTAGAGCCATATACGTTGATATGGCTGTGTGAGTGAATAGGATTCCATTATTACTGAGAGTCCATTTTGATTAACTAGGAATAGAGCCTCTAAAAATAGATTTTCTGGTAAAAATGTAATGGGCTTTACCATATTACTTAAAGTTGCTACTCATGTATAATGTGGCCTTGTCTAGTCATTCAACACGGAGAACAGGTTTTAGTGGGGTAATTAGAGAAAGTCCTGCACCCAAGGAACGTGAACCTATGAAGGCTATTTGAAGAAGATTAAAGAAACCACCAATGAATGTGCCTAAAGTACTGTCGGAAATGCTAGAAAAATGCTGTTTGACTTATATTTATAATTCAGAGGTATTACAGTTACGTAAATAACAAATATCACTTCAAGAAACATCTACCTAATGTAGACCGAGGGAATAAATTTTGGGACAAGCCCTAAAATTCGTTTTTACTGATGAAAATACCAAAAACATAGAAAAATAAGGGGTAGTGGGACGTTATTTGATACAAACATTAACTGCCTGTGTTACGTCATCAGCAAGCACGGTATCGACAGGTGAAATTGACACTTGAGCACACGCTCGGGCGAGGGGTCATCTCAATAGATGTTTTCTTCAAAATGTTGAATATATGTACGTATAGTATAGGTATTGGTAATGTAAGGGATCATTTGTGTATGTGTGTTTGTTGTGAAATAAAGATACGAATTACTGTTCATTGGAAAGAATCCTATCACTTGTGTTATCCTACCGATTGATTGTAGAAATGTGCAACGTTTTAATAAATGTTTGCATGTCAACAGTATATTTCATTGCAAACATATGGATGTAATTCGGTCAGTTTAATCTAGTTGTGACCATTTGCCAAAGATTTAACGAAGTCACTGGTGTAGCTTCTTTAGAATATATATATTCTTCTTCTCCTAAAGTTTGTAGACCGCCCGTCTAAGTACTCCCTTGTCAAAGTTGTCAAGGGTGGTTTTACGTTCTGTTTTGCTTTTGAGACGGTCCCTGTCTTGTCTGTAAGACATACCAACAGCTCTACAAGTTCTGTATTAAACCATTTGTATACTAATGAAAGGTTTACCTCTGTCTTTCTCAAGCACAAAAAACTTATAAACCTTTGCAACAATCGTCTGCAAATAGTTGGCCATAGTGGACGCTGTGATAAAGATGTGCATGCATGACGGGAAACTTATTTATCAAGACTTAACATTTATATTAATTTTTCTTCAATAAAGAAACGATGATTAAGTAAAGTAACACAAACATTCAACATTTATTTGTTTAAGAAAAACGTTAATTTATATTTTTACACCACCTGTATTATTAGCATAAATGTAAAGACTATTTCAGATTTATGTTGTTGTACTCTGCAAAAATCTTAAGTTGTTGTTTTGGTACCATATTCTCTCCTGTAAACTGCCCTTTAAATGCATGGGAATGTTAAATCAATTGAAATAAAAATTAGGTACACTGTAGGTGAGTTGATATATTGACAACATAATACATTTATCACCTTTCTAAGGATATGAAGGATAAAAAGCATTTTTCTAGCATTTCCGACACTACTTTAGTAATCTCAGTAAAGCTCTTTTTTAAAGAAATTTAATTTTGCACCTTGTAAGTCAATTGACAAATTAACATTGAAGGTTTGAGTGGAAGTAAAGAACATGATAACATGTCCTTTCATAACGAAGCATTGAAGAGATCGAGAGGGTTCATGACTTGGTACTGTCACAAGTTGACATCCTATGACACACCCTGGAAATGAAATGGTAATGTGCCAAATACGGATCACAGAAGCTGATGTAAGGACTGTTGTTTTACTAAATGTCAGCCAAACACGCCGCACTCAGCAATATTCCAGCTATATGGCGGCGGTCTGTAAATAATCGAATCTCGACCAGACAATTCAGTGATCAACAGCATGAGCATCGATCTGTGCAATTGGGAACCGATGACATGTGTCAACCAAGTCAGCGAGCCTGACCACCCGATCCCGTTAGTTGCCTCTTACAAGCATGGTTTGCTGAAGGTACATTTTAACCCGAACCTTCACGGGTATTGGAACTGGTGACTAAACGTTGTGAAAAATAACATAACATGCCACTGAATGAATGTTTCTTTAAAGATCTTGCGTATGATACTGATTGTGTTGCTCGTACATCGATGCGTATCATGTTAATCACTGGAGTGTCTGGTCCAGGCTCAATTATTTCCAGACTGCCATCATATGGCTGTCATATTAATGAGTGCGGCTTATCAACAACAGAGAACAAACAAAACTTGTTTTCACTCATTTAAATGACATACTTGGTTGAATGATCGCAGCTAATATTGCTGTTGTGAATGAAACAAATGAATCTGGTGAATGCATGGAGGGTCTGTAAGGGTCATCACCATGTACCTTTACCATGACTGTTTTTGTCAGTGAAGGTGATCATAAGACACCACCAGAACAACATTATACTGTACATGTCCTTCTATTCACTCGCTCTTCCTCGGCTGTCGATGACCTTAAACGTACCTTTGTACCATTAAATGTACAATTGTACCTTTAATTCTCATCTCATATTTAACTGAATGATTCCAAACGACCTAAACAGATTCCAAATTAGGGATGTTAAAATGGCCACCGAAAATAATTTGCTTTTAGAAGTATTTGAAATCACGAACGATGGAAAAATACTTACAATACTTGTAACGAAAAAGTTATCCAGCGGAGAAAGGTCTGCTGCTCCCGATTTCGATGTGTATACCTTACATAAGAAATATCCCTGCTTGGATGCAAGAGACACACAGCGTCTGACCTGTACATGTAAACCCTCAGGGAACGCGCATGTAAAAACCTTTTTATTGAATCTGCGTCTGCTCGGCATGCCTCGAGAGATTATAATTTATCGCCGACAGAGCCAGCAAGACATGATGTGTACATCATCGGCTAAAAACATGTAAGGAGAAACTTTCCAGCCGCCCAGTTTTTCGTTTATGAAGGACATAAGACCAACTGCTACTTTTTATTGAATAAGATAAGTTACACTGAAGGTCTACATGCCATTTTCAGGAATCGACAGTTGGAATATTTAAGAAATACTGCGAACTGTATTTCTTTTCTAAGATGCCAAATTTAATACTTTCTAAGGATAATTACGATTAATTTAAGGCAGAAAACAAACGACGGTGTCGGTGACCTAAATTAAGAATCCCCGCACAGGGCTAACTGGCGCGCTGTTCTATTGATGTGTCTGCCCCCCTACGTTAAGACGAACGTTATCAGAAAAACAAATGATAAACAGTTTCATGACGGTTTACGTTCGGATTAAATATCTTCTCTAAAGTAATTTAATTACATCTGTGATTAACGTAAACCATGTGAACGTCGCATTTCTACTACCAACGTATGTTTAGATCAGTACATCCAGACGAAGCTGAGTAGTCTAGCGACATTCCACGATTGCATTGTGGGAATGTAAATATTGTGAACGTTACCGTGTCGCTGAAAACTTGCGAGTCGAATTGAGACATTTAAAACGTCAGAAAACATAAACGTAATGTTTCCACCAGTGATGTTAGGTGAGTGAAGCAACTGCAAACCAAGAAACGGGATGCAATGAAGTAGTTTACTGTAGGAGGCTGTACGAGGTGATGACAACTGACGTCGCTTACATTGTGACGTAATGTAAAATGGTTCGATTACGAGGGGGCACACTAGAATGGCGCAGTGACGGGATGACGTCATTCAATTGTTACGTCATCAAAAAACTATACCTTTATTGTCTGATAATGTATTTTTTTTTCGATTGTTCTAACCGCTAGGCATCTTAGAATACCCAATACTGTGGTGATACCATATTGTATGGGTTGTACAACAGGTTGTTATGAATTTCTACTGATTACTGATTTTTCTACTGATTACATTACTATGCAACGTTGTATGTGGAGATGCTATGAACGGTCAAGTCGCACAATCACATTGGAGGCAGTGTGATTCATGTTCGCTAGCCTCATCATATATTTGCTCATAAATTGTGATATATAACCTCAAGCTGAGAAAGTTTCGTGTCTTGAGGAAATTAACTTTTAGAACGGATTTGTGAGTGAGTTATTACTTAACGTCACATCGGCAATATTGCAGCCATATTGTGACGAGAACATATTTGACATTTAAATGGAATATATGTTTATGATAAAAACCTGTCTACGAAGGACAGCAAAACAACTAGAATATCACAATTACAACTAAAACTAGTGTGGAAAGTTAAAACTAATAGCACTATTTGGACAATAGAATATTAAAACTGGCTATAGATCGCCAATAACTGAAGGTAGATCACCAAATTAGGGACCATGGGGACTTACATTACTTTTGCTACCTGCATGGACCCTAGCTGGATTTGTATCATCCCTTCAGCCGCTGGCGATTGAAGTCAAATTGAGCCAAAATTAAAATGACAAGAATACTACATTTAAAACAGCTGGTAAACTTAAATTTCCTTTGAATGTTTTAGGACTTACGTACCCTCTCAGGAGGACAATAATTTTACGCTACCTCTACCCCCTTTGAGGGAGAACAGATTTGTGCAGCTTAAAATGGCTCACTTAAGACATTGAACATGAGGGTGATACAGATATATCCATCGAACTCTGTCAACATTGGGTGACATCTTTAGCTACAAAATTAACAAGCCATGTGGAGAGACGATGAACAGTCAAGTCTCACTTGCCACGTAGTGTATTTGCACATAACATATGATATTTAGCCCCATGAGGAACCTTTACTCAACACTTCACTTGGTGTTCCCTGTCATGTTGTCAAGATCTACGTTGGTAAAACATGTGTCTATGAAAGACCATCTTACTTTGAAATCTATTTTAGACAACGTCAGATTGATTTGCTGAAACTTTGCTGATTCTTTGCTATAATTGTCATCCTGTTCCTCGGGCAAAACCGATAATGAGACACACGAGCCAAATACATCCACGATAATGAAAATGCCTGCAGTATTGTTCTAACATCAAACGAAATACAAAAAGGTAATACCGTGTTCAGTTTCCAACTTTTTTCGATGAAAATAAATTTCGAGGAATCATGGAATATTAAAACAGTAATAAAACACGACAGTGGCCAAGTAGACATTTGAATGACATCTTGAAAGCACCTGCATCAGGGAATCTGAGTGCTGGTACATTGTCAGGTTACAGTATTTTGTTCCATTGATTCAAGATGTGATATCGAATCAAAAACCACGTGATGCCATCCGTACTTTTGTCACAAGAAATTGTCGACGAAAACTGGAAGCAACTACAACTCACTCCCACTAATGACAGTTGAAGTACAGGGTTGACACCAGGTGATTTTAGTTTTACGAAAATGCAGCATGGTTTTAAATAATGTTAGATATTTATGTTTCAGAAATATTTGAATGCAACACTGATGTCAATGTTGACGGAGTCTTATTATCCCAGATGACATGCTAACATGGTACACACAAAATTGATTTGTCGTTGGTGAACGATTCTTACAATCATTTGAGAATATGGTTATTTTGTACACACAACACTGAACGAACGTTACAATCGCTGACAGTATGGTTATATTGTACACACAGCACCGATATGTGATTGTTGAACGAGCCTTACAATCGCTCACAGTACGTACACATCGTACCTACAACACATCGTACCCACAACACTGATTTGTCATTGTTGAACGAGTCTTACAATCACTGACAGTATGGTTATGTTGTACACACAACACCGAACTGTCATTGTTCTACGATACTTACAATCACTGACAGTATGGTTATGTTGTACACACAACACCGACATGTCATTGCTCAACGATACTTACAATCACTGACATAATGATCACATCGTACACACAACACCGACATGTCATTGCTCAACGATAGTTACAATCACTGACAGTATGGTTATTTTGTACACACAACACCGATATGTCATTGCTGAACGAGTCTTACAATCACTGACAGTACAGTCAAATCGTACACACAAAACCGATTTGACGTTGTAGTATTCCAATTTCCGAACTGTTGCTAAAGGCAGTTGAACTGCATCGCAAAGCCAAACTCACTCACTCACGGAAATTCACGGAATTTACACGGATTATTTCCTCAGACAGACAGCAGGTCATCTTCGATTAGGTGCTGTTGTTTCTGCTATATGTTACTGCTTGCTTCTTAGAAGAGGTTCTAAGTGCCATTGTACAGAAAACAAGCTCACACAACCAACAAATATTAAAAGCTTTGTCTTTACTGCAGATCACACTTAGAAGTTCTGCATATATTTGTTGGTATGAAGACATATCTGCAATATTAAAATACAAGTATGCATAAACTCATAATAGTATATACTGTCATATCACAAAAACATATCATCACTTGCGTATTGCATGGACACAATTCGAAAAGTGAGATTGGCAGATCGTCCATATTTCCCAGCAACATGTATTTTGTAAAAGCTCCGTCTTCATCGCTTGATAATCCGATAGCTATATTGCCTCTGCAATTACATGGGGTTCAGCCTTCAAACACACTCAGAGCAAGAACTCATCGAGGAGATAAAATCTGGAACACACAAGAAGCAATAAAGATCTCCGATTGTTATGTACCTCATACAACATGACAGATGGGCGCAAATTTCTTTATGGCTTTACGACATAAATGCTGCCACCAATTTGAGTATAAAATAACAGCGGCTGTCGGGAATATTAAATAACGATCAATCGGAAATGATTTGTTTTATTCCCCGGAATATAAATAACCTTTTTAATGCCCATACGTCCATTCCCAGACATCATATTTACGACCTCCATCTTTCACTAGTGCTTTTTAACATGAACTCATTATAATCCCCTACACATTGAATACGAAATAATCCAGTTACTCCCAGACAGATTCCAAGCCATCTGTACAGTGGCTGACGTTTTATGCTTTTAGTCCAACATCGAGACAGCATCATTAAGGCAACGTTCTGTCTCTGTCCAATACGTTCTTGCTTCTTCTCCGATACCATCAGCTCCAGACCTGCCCGAAGGCTATTACAGCCTGACCTCTACTGCACAGTGGCAACTGGGGAAATTAAAGAAGTCCCTAAACCATCCTCCGTAATAGTCTGTTTGTGGGGCAACTGTCTGCAGACGAACGGCAATACCGCCTGACGACTGGACGTTAAATGCTTCTTTCGAAGGACGCTCCCTTTCACCATCACTGTCTGGAAATACATCACAATTATCTGGCACGTCAGACCTGGAGCCTCGTAGCTTTAATATGTATATATATACTTCAGACGGAATGTTTCAGTTGCCTATTTGGGTTCTCGGAACGCTTGGCTGGCTGTCTAACTTCTAAGTGGCATTCCGTCCCAAGGTGATTACAGACTTTAACGGCAACTCAATATTTATCTTTTGAAGTCTTTTGTTGCCTTGTGTTGTCTCCGGTCAGATGACTGTGGTCAAAAGGAATGCCATACATCGACCGGGAGTAATCAAGCTTGAAAATGATACAGTCATGTTGTACTGTGTTTTCTTTTGACACACAAAACGTGCTGGTGGCAAGGAAGCTGGAGGAATCAGTCTCCAGATGGGTCATTCAAATGAGTGCGTGCTTGAGTGGTAAGTGAGTATGTGGGTTTGGGTGAGTGACCAGTGGGTGGGTGGTTTGTGTGAGTTAGTAAGTGACTGTGTGGGTTTGGTTGAGTGAGTTAAATGCCAAAAATCACCAAGATCAGGCTCCAAAAACTTGACGCATGTTGAGGATACAATTCTGATCTTCGGTTTTATGTTTCATTAACGTTTAACGTAGCACTCATGCAATAATCCAGGCATATGACAGCGACCAGCTAACAATCGAGCCAGACAATCCAGTGACTGACATCTTGAGCATACATCCAAGCAGTTGAGATATGACAACATGCATCAACCAAGTCAACAAGCCTGGTCACCTCATCTCGTGTACAATATACACACGTTGTTGTAGACCAGTTCTAACCAAGATCATACATGCATATTGGTTTAATGAAACAACCCTCAGACACCACAAAAACAGCTCACCATACACACCATGGCCTCCAAGACATGATGTCAGTGTTGGTGTATCCCTGGATGAGCTTGTGACTGGGATCTGAAAACTTGCCATCCCTTTGAAAACTTATGTAATTGCTCACATCGCCTCAGATTATTGAGACAAAACTGGCAATGATCGAATTCTTCAGATCCCATGAAATAAATGCCAGTACCTGTGGCATGAGTGTTCAGTACTGAAGCCGCTTTCCACGACAAGCATCGTTTCTGGCTTTTGAAGAGCGGAATCTGGCCGCAACGTTTTATGACATCCTCTCCTCAGCAGCATAATAGATGGGAGAAATAAAACCTTATGAGGCACTTCACGGGTATAGATTAATTATTAGTGGGTGGCTACAATATAGATCTAACGAATGTTGCATTAACTGCACATATTTCTGTAAGTCAGCAGTCTATAAAAACTACCCAAGAGGGTTAGATATCGATCACTATAGAAATGGTAAAGTTCGCATAGAAATCGATGCCAATAAAACACGCCAGAACGACCGAAACATGTAGAACCCAAGGAATTGCCGGACTACATATCCGTCCTGCATATTGACAACATGTTATTGTATCAGCGTTCTATTGACGCATGTCGATGCTACCCCTGTAAATAACAAACTGCTTTCTCGGAGGCAAAATGAGTTTTTGAAACTTATTCCGCCACATATAACGCCCGCAATGTGTATTTGACATCCAAAGTGCATTAACGTGTGAAGGATTCGTGATTGAGAAAGAGTTATGTTACACAAAATAATGAGTAGGTATGATAGATCTGATTTGTCAGATTTAACACAGCTCAAAATAGTATTTTAGTTATGTCACAGTGTTGAAGCTGAATGCTGCAAGAAAACGTGATCAGTGCTGAGTCAGAAGTTTCTGTTGATCAAAACCCTGGGACGCCAAAGGTATGCAACCCTACACAACAACAGCCCGTCACCATTTTAACCCTATAATAAATATAACCATAGTTCAATATGGTTGTAGTAGTTGTAACTTGAGAACCCAGATTTTGAATATGCCGTACACTGGATGGTCAGACTTGTTTGCTTCGAGTCAACGTGGGACCATGCGACAATGAATCTATTGTCCGGACTGGATGACGTACAAGTGGCTGTGGTATGGAGTTTGTGTGTTGCTATACTGCGTTCAGCTTTGAGTCAACTGACTGACTGGGTTTGGTTTTACGCCGCTTTTAGCAATATTCGAGCAATATCACGGCGGGGGACACCAGATATGTTTGAGTCAACGAGGAACCTTGCACACAATACCAATGAATGTCTTGTCCTGACTTAAAAATGTACAAGTGGCTGTGGTATGGAGTTTGTGTGTTGCTATACTGCGTTCAGCTTTGAGTCAACGTGGGACCTTGCACATAATACCAATGAATGTCTTGTCCTGACTTAAAAATGTACAAGTGGCTGTGGTATGGAGTTTGTGTGTTGCTATACTGCGTTCAGCTTTGAGTCAACGTGGGACCTTGCACATAATACCAATGAATGTCTTGTCCTGACTTGATAATGTACAAGTGGCTGTGGTATGGAGTTTGTGTGTTGCTATACTGCGTTCAGCTTTAAGTGAACGTGGGACCTTGCACATAATACCAATGAATGTATTGTCCTGACTTGATAATGTACAAGTGGCTGTGGTATGGAGTTTGTGTGTTTCTATACTGCGTTCAGCTTTGAGTCAACGTGGGACCTTGCACATAATACCAATGAATGTCTTGTCCTGACTTGAAAATGTACAAGTGGCTGTGGCATTGTGCTAGTGTGTTGCTTTACTGCGTTCATCAACACACAAGTGTGCATCATGTGCTCCAGAGATTTCTGTTGATTATGGAAATGCTTTTTGTTGATTCGTTTCAGATAACTTTTGCACAGGTGCTCCCAAAAGTGAGGATCGTTGTCATTTTGCCAGGTCTGGCCATGTTTGAGTTAGTCTGTTGTCTAAATAACATCGATGGCTTCTGTACCCCTGGGTCTGTATATCATAGCAAATAACAACTGTACCTGACAAGCTTAAAATCTAGCGAACTTAAGATCACAGCGGACAAATTGTCTCTGGTTTTGCCTCATCGTATAACCTTACTCATAGAAAGCAAAGGCAGGTGGTCTTAGTGATTTCTGAGCCGTGTCACGACCTTTGCTATGATCAGCTTCTCTCTTTGTCGTACGATGACAATCACTGCTTTGTCTGAACAATATACGTAATCATGCTATATTTATTAGCTTTTATCTCTTACATACGAAATATATTTAGACAAACCCAAAAACATCACAGCATCTTCTTACAAGTTCCATGATCATCGCCATGGTGATAACAACGCGATCCCTACAGGGAAACAGGCGTATTATTTCACATCGATTGTCTCTACAATCCTGTCCACGTATTCGGAATTTAAATAACAAAAGAAAGCTCCATGTGTGTTTCATTAATACATCAAACACCGAACCCTGACAAGTGTTTATCTTTTCAGTTTGCGGTATTTGTTATAATTTGGCTTTGTCAACATAAGGCTTAATATCACCTCCGCAAACTCAATGCTGGCTGTGCCCAAGACACCCCGGAGTGCTCTTGCCTTTTTCCTTGATTATGAAAAATTGATAAAACACTTCTATTTCTACGTGTATGGCAAAAGAGACCACAGCAACAAGAGAAAGATTTCCCCGGTCGTATGTTAAAAGTCAACAGTTATCCATGTCCTGGAGGTGATGGCGGGCCACGCAATAAAGGTTGCCAGTTGTCTGGATCGACTAATTAATTGTAGCCGACGGATATACACTCGTAGTCCAGTACAGACTCATTCGAGATTTTTCTTCAGGTAATCCAAAATAAAACGTCTCGAGGAAAAAACATTGCTGTTTGTTCATCTTTGGTACCAGGATTAGTTTTGTGTTGTTAATAGAGAATGCTGCAGGTCTTGTCTCAGTTTCTATGGCGTACAATGACGTTACTTTGTGGGCAGGAAATTCTACATTATAATGAGTGTTCGATTACTTTGTAGCCAGAGGAGCCAGAAAACTGTATTTTTCATCCAGGTTCAGGTATCACAAGCAGCGGTGAAAACGCGAGATCTTCAACCTCTCGGGTTACCAGGATTCACGGACAACAAAGACAGACATAGGGACATCATAACTGTGTTTTACATTAAATGTGCTGTCCGGTAGTCTAGTTTTTAAAGTGTTTGCTCGCCACACCTCAACACCATATTCTATCCCGGAATCTCCAAGTGAATTTTAAAAGATGAGGGCAGTGACATTTGTTTAACGGTGACATCGTCACGCAAAGTGCCGGAAAGCAGCGCTGATGCTTGATTGTGTTTTTAGTATATTATTAGTTTCAGATTTTCACTTGAGACATTGAGTTATCAATATTTCTTTTCTTTTCGGAAACAGAATGTGATTTTGCTAAAGCCATACCGGAGTCTATTTCAAACCAATCTGTCCCTAGTATGGTGATCTACCTTCAGTTGTTGGTGGATCTATAGCCTATATTTATATTGTGTTGTCCTCTATAGTTGGAGTATTTTTTTATTTGATTGCTGGTTTTGCATTTGTATCTGTGATGTTCTGGTTGTTTTACTGTCCTTCGTTGACAGAATTTTATACTCCATATATAATTATTGTTAATCTATATGTTGTTTTAGTCACGATATGGCTGAAATATTGCCAAAGTGACTTTACATTTTAACTCACTCACTCACTCAAACCAATCTGATAAAACAAACATGTCTAGAGGCTTGCAACAAATAGAAACATCAGATTAATGTGTTCTGAGAGAGATTGGTGAGTCCGTTAACATGTATAGCCTCGTGGATAGCTCAGAGGATCATCATTAGGATATATACAGAAAGTGTTGCAGCCATATCTTATTGAAGTATTGTACTCTATTGGTGGACCTTGCACACTTTGATTTCGTCAGTTGTCTAGCAGAGGAAATGGTACGTTGTCGTTCTCGGTCACCGTTTGTTTGTGTACTGATAGTAATAAGTAATGACTTCATAACTTACTTTAACTTAGCCTCGTAACTCTTCATTTCATTATGTATAGTAGCACTCCCATTAATGCTTACGCCACTTGGCACACACTCTGATGTGGACAATTGTCTGACAGAGGATATGGTACTTTATCGCCCTCAATCAGTGTTTGTTTGTATGATGATAGAAATGAGTAATACATTCATTACTTATTTACTTTAAACTTACCTAGTAACTCTTCATATCATCAGTAACAGTGGGCGTGCTACTTTATCGTTCTTAGTCACCAGCTGCTTCTTTTATGATGGTAACAAGTAATAGGGTAATCTTTATATCCAGAACACTCGGTTCCCTGTCATTAGTTGTACACACATTTTGTCACAGACTCGGAGTTTGCCAATTATCTCACCGTACACATGCTGATTCAATGAAACCATACTTTATACTGTAATTGAATAATCTACTTACCTCTACTTAGGCTTGAGTGAAAACGTTATACAATAACAGGAATCTGAATCACAGTTTATACATCCAATCCACATTGGAAAGCAAAAAGCAATCTCAAATAAAATGTTGGTGTTTACTAGTGTCATGTTTTCTTGCTTGCGTTCTCCAATTGCAGCATTCGAAACCAAACATAGGTACAGTGTGTGAAGCCCATTTCTGGTGTCCCCCGCTGGAATATTGCTAAACGCGGCGTAAAACCAAACTCAGTCAGTCAGTCAGTCCATTGCAGCAGTCGAAGGAAGGTTATTATCTGTGAAGTCAACCCTGCCCGATGTTGTTCTAACATGTGCAGTAATACCGTGACAAGTGGTATGTGTTGCCCATTAGGATGTCGATGAATCACTTCCAGCTTGGGTGGCTGTTTGGGAGACGCTGACTGAGACTGCCACGGTGCCCTGGGCTTTAGTTACAGGCAGTCAACGGTTTACAATATTATTACATATTCTACGGTTTGACATTAGGTATATAATTTTGTACGTTAGATATACAATTTTTCACATGAATTATCAACAATAATACATACAGATACGACAGGTTCACATCTGTGATACACCTGACATTTGGAAACTGAAACAAGAAGTTCCTTTTCTTACAAAGACTTATAAATGTCAGTGATGAATGGAAGCACCATCAGACATATTATATTCTGTATTTGTGTTTTATGTATCACACGTATCACGGTAACATCCAAGAAAAAGAGTCTTTTCATAGAAGTGAAACCATTTGCTAACTGAAGGGTTTGATATCAGATCTTGTGAAACCGTAGAAGGTTGAAGTAGTGATGGAGAGAGGGAGTTCAAGCCGTTGCAGCAATCTTTTAATTATATCTCTGTAAACTATAGGTCCTCATCCACATTAAATGATCAAGTCAATCTGATTGTGACCGAGCGATGGACCTGGCTTAATGAACCAAGGCCCTTCCCAAGGGTAGGGGCGTGCACAGAAACATATTGTAAGGATGGAGTACAAACCAGACTCACACAGTCGACTCCCTTATCCACAACCAGAAATATTTCAGTGTAAGGTGGGTTAACACTGGAGTTAAAACATTGACTCAATTCGTCCCAGCAACTGTGTTACCTTGTAATCTGGACCTCATAAACACGACTGTGGTCAGTTTACACGCCAGCTGAATAAGTGTTGTTACTTCATACCCAATATTCGTCCATATATTAATGTGTTAATAAAGGAGTTTACGCACTGGATTCTGTCATTTGGTCAATTTAAAAACATTGAAGGTCCGAAAAGCTTCCAGAAGTCATACATAAGACATGAAGTTGATGTTTGTAAATTTGACGCACTGATGACAAAGGAACATCAGGAATACTCCCCATATCTACTAAATGTCTTGTACCGTACTGGTCATGTGGGATGGTCTTTTTGTGGTGAACATTAGACATGCCAGTGCATGTGTTTGTGATGAAACCACAAGCGGAGCAGGATCCGCTCTCCTTTCTGCAAACAATTGCTTACATTACTGTTCTTTAGTGAGTCATAAACACATGTTCATGATAGGTTCGAAACTGTACTATTAGAAGATATATCATAGGGTGAGTGAGTAAGTGAGTTGGGTTTTAAGCCGCTTTTAGCAATATTACAGCAATATCACGGCGGGGGACACCAGAAATGGGCTTCACACATTGTACCCATGTGGGGAATCGAACCCAAGCCTTCGGCGTGATGAGCGGAAGCTTTAACCACTAGGCTACCCCACCATGTCATAGGATTATTGGAGGGTTTGCTTGCCCTTATTTACACTATGTTTGAACATTTGGAGGTATTTTTGTCGTGGAGTATAAGCACTGGACACACTTACGTCAATCGCCATTTGTACACAGGATGTCTCCTTGACGTTACCCGCCATATGTAAACTCACTAGCTCGGGTGTGAGTGGTGGCAGAACCTAATGATTGCAGTTCTACATCAATCTGGGCAAAGTTCATTTTTAGCACACTTCGACATAGACACGAATATATCCGATTCATTTTCGGAGGTAGTGTCTCGTGACCTACAGTCGAGAAATATGAATCACATCTTTTGAAGAAATTGCGTATTATCATATCAGCAAAACCATTTAATAAACTGCCGACCGTCCATAAACATTATTCCATGTCCGTCAGCCAACAATTATATTGTGCTTGAGATTTAGGCACACAATAAACATTGCCGAACGTCTATAAAGATCGCTTACAGATCACAGCCCTTGCACTCCCGAATCAATAGAATAATAAAAGTGGGTCTGAGGGTATCACGCGTCTCCGACAACAGCCACCTAATTTCATAAAACTCTCGAACCAAGTATTCAGGCGACCACTGCCCAAAGCTAATTCTATCAACATTCACTCTTGCCGGCATGGCTTCAGGTCACGTGATTGTCACACCGAACACGTGATTAATTTTGACTGTCCGGGATGATGCACGGGTGATGGGCCTGCACGTTGATGGGGGCAAACGTCTCACAAAGCCCGAGGGACTTGGCGATGGAACACTCAACCTCAATCGAACGTGAAATTCAATTTCAGATAGTAGGAAACGCTGTAGGGAAATTGAATCTGACGATAGAGAAGATATCACTACAGTGTCTCCATTGAAACTGATATCTGCTCTCCGAGCTGTGCCCAAAAATGGCCCACAAAGGCAATGCAGTGTCACTTTCGATGCAAGCTCAGAGCTTTGTATATCTGAGATTCTCGAAAACATCTATACGACTGAACGGGCATCATGTGCTTCTGCAGCTCATATTTGGAAATCCAAATAATTGAATTATTTTCTTGGTCAAATTTCAAAGATTTTATCATTACATTCATTTCAACTCCCGCTCATGTAAATATCAATAACTAATATTGGAAAGGTAAATGAGAGGTCTCGCTGAAAGAAGAAATATTTGGATTGGAATTCATTTAAAAAAACCTGCGTTGCAAAAAATGAAGACCGAACATCGAGCAAAGTTTCATCGTTTTTTAACAAAATATACGTGGGATCTACAATCACAGACCTCTATATATAGCTGTATGTGAAGTTGCACGGCGGACCATCTCTACTCACAGACATTCTCAATGATTCCATCTCACCTTGCTATAGTAGGGTGGAATATGAACACGTCCACTTCCAGCATTGTTCAACATAGAATGCTTCGAATGTTTGCAAACACTTGACACCCTAGCATTCTGAGTGAGTGAGTTTAGTTTTACGCCGCACTCAGCAATATTCCAGCTATATGGCGGTGGTCTGTAAATAATCCAATCTGGACCAGGCAATCCAGGGATCAACAGCATGAACATCGATCTACGCAAATGGGATACGATGACATGATTGTGTCAACCCAGCTGTGCAGTCAGCGAGCCTGACGACCCGATCCTACGACAAGGATGGGTTACTGAAGATCAATTCTATCCCAGATCTTCACGGGTCCCTAGCATTCTGAGTGTCATTCATAAAGAAATGCTCATGGTCACATTTGTTTAGTGAGGTGTAGATTGTATAAACTCCATTTGTCATCAATATTACAATGCTGCAGTGAATGATGTACTGCATATATCCATGTGTGTTGTGTAAGCATTGGTTCTTGCAGCTGAACTTCTGGTTTCTATCCCCTTCAATATATTATGCAAAGCCTATTTCTAAGATCCGTCTTATCATTGGTCTTCACTGAACAACCTTTCTTGTCATAAGAGGTGACTAACGGGATCGTATCATCTGACTTGTTGACTTGGTACGTGCATGCCATCTTATCCCATTTGCTTATAATGTCCGTTATTGGATAGTCGGCACCAGACACGATTATCTACAGACCGCCATCAAGAAACTAAAATACTGAAGTGTGTGTGATGTTAACAACAAAGCCAATCTTCACCTTCAAGTCTGTGAATCGGGCTATTGTCTGTCATGTTCAAGGTATCATTATATAGTCTAATCTGATGCACTTCATATCAATACTCTATACCTGGTAAAGTGTGCGAGTGAATTGAAGCTTACTCCGATTCTGGGATAAACAATATGTTTGTTATATTTAAGTTTTAATGAGAGAGAATATTCAGGACTAACCCTGTTGTGTACCCATGTTGGGAACCAAACCCAGACCTTCGCCATGACGAATGAACGCATCAACCACTAAACTATCTCATCTCCCTTCCAGGTAATGTAAGACCTCTGAAATTGGACTTAAATTTGCTTTCTCCAGACACGTCATTTAGAAATCTGCCAGGTTGGTTTGTCGTCCGAATTCTTTTCACATGATTCCAATCCTATCACTGATAGGTCAAATGTAGATCAGTCAAATAGTTAATCAGTATGCTCATTAGGAGGAGACTGGACCTCAATTAATACGTCCTACAGTCGCAGTGTCTAGACTGGCTGAGGTATGGTACCAGATTAGGGGCATAATCTCTCTTTAATGGTCAGAGGTTATTGATGGATTGGTTTAATTAAAGATGAATAATAAGCACAGATCATGCAAAGTGCAAAACCTGGAAACAAAGGTTTATTGTTTTTGAAGGTGATTTACTCTTGCCTGGATTCCGGCTCAGAACAGGTCCATAGTGTTCCATGTTTAAAGCTGATTGGATGCTGGTATATTATCAATCCTGCCTTGCTTGTATTTCGTTGATACTATGGTTTGTTATTCATACATTTGTATTTAGTGATGAGACGATAAAGGGAAACAGTTTGTACAATTACAGATTTACAATCGTCGACTGCAAGAGTTTTCTGATTATGGTTCAGAATCAGTGTGTGACCCTTTTATGATCCTTGGCAACGCATTATTCGAATGGGGTGTCTATAATGCGTTAACCTGGTAAGCGGTTTTGACAAAACCCTTTCCCTGGAAAGAAGAAGAAATCTGCTTAAAGAGTTGATTGTAGGGGTGACTATTGAGGGGGAAACAACGATAGTCTGTTGCGACCAACTATTGCAATAGTTTCTTTTCTCCTTCAGTTGTGTCATTTGAAGTCACTCCCAAATGAATGCATAGTTTATATGGAATAAAAACAAGCTGAAGTAGTTTCAGTCTCTTTTAATGATCTGATGTTGGCGATCTATAGCCTGTTTTTATATTGTATTGTCCAAATAGTGCTAACAGTTTTAACTCTCCACACTAGTTTTAGTTGTAATTGTGATATTCTAGTTGTTTTACTGTCCTTCGTCGACAGGTTTTTATAACGTACATATATTCCATTTCAATGTCAAATGTTCTCATTTCACTTTTTATTGTATAAATTGTTTTCTTCACGATATGGCTCAGATATTGCCGATCTGACGTTAAATATTAACTCACTCACTCTTTTAATGAGTGGCAATAAACCCAGATCAAGTAAACAGTTTAAACATAAACACAATGAAGCTGCAAATCTGCACCCAAACATCCTGTATTCTGCGCTGCGCATTTATCAACGGGAGTCAATTACTAAACTATCCATTGTCACACATACTATCGATGCACCGATAGTTTTTCGTTTCTACCATCGATAAATTGCTATCGGAGATTTAACTCACCAATAGCAATCCATCGATAGTTGGATGTCTCGTTACAGCCCTAGTCGATTGTATGAAAGCGTATCCTGAGTCAGGGGCCTGTGGTAATGACTCACTTTCAAATAGTGAAGACACCAGGGCCTAGATTTTCGAAGCTCTCTTAGCGCTAAGATAGTCGTAAGTGCCATTCATTAACATTAACTTACGACTATCTTAGCGCTAAGAGAGCTTCGAAAATCTAGGCTCAGGTATTCAAAACAAGGTAAGCGTGTCTTATCTCATCCTGAAGACCCACCAAAGCCTCATTCAGCCGAACACTTAATGGACGTGACAGAGATTCACGTTAAATAGTTTGGTCCGCTGTGCACTTCTCGCCCGATTGTTGATAACTCGGCTAGTTCTCACAACACAGGTGCTGTTCTTTGTATGATGTAGAAACATGTCGGTTACCGGGCCACACCATCAATGCATCAACGAACACCATCCCCAGCCAACTGGGTTATCACATTCGGGAGATCAGCAAGGTAATCAAAGTTATTTCTGAACGAACCGCACGATTTCCACAAACGTTCGCAGCCACACCGGGCCTGCATTAACGAGGAAAATTAAGCTGCATCTAATACAGCTGGCCCTAAGGAGAAAATAATTCAAGTAGGTCAGTAATCTACAAGTCATGAAGCAAATGTTGCCAATATTTGTCATGGGCATTTGTTATCATCATTTCCTAAGCTATCTTCACCATCAGTTAATTGGGACATTCGTTATACTCTACTTATTACAATATATGCCCGGCAGGATGCGTGAGTCCAAAATGAAATGCTGGTATTAGGCTGCCTCACGTGCTGTTTCATGACATGCACATTGGTGTTCTTAGATATGGTTCAACAAGCGATGCTAACAGCCTAAACTGAGAAGTGTTTTAGCACGTTAGCACGGCTGACGAGAGATCCCGTGACTTACTCTTGCCCTCCGATAACACAATAACAAGAAAAGTAACTGTGATATACAGTTAGCTGTTTGTAACAGGAATTCAGGTGAGGGAGAATATACCGTGGTTAGGGCTTATCACGTCGACCTTTGGTCAAATCATCACTGTTGAGTGAAGAAAAAAGGCGAACAGCGAAACTTTATTATACCAGCCCTGTTGAGGTCGACGAAGTGTCGCGAAACTTTATTATACCAACCCTTTTAAACGTTCCGCTTGCGACCATATAGAAACAGGAGTAAAATACACAAATTGATGAATATTTTATTCACGTCTATGTAGAGAGAACTTTGTGAAGAAAAGTCCAAATCATTAATGATTAGAGAATGTGTATGTAACAGACATGAACAAATTGGAGAGTGTATATGGAACAGATATTCCATGATTAGAGAGTGAATATATAACAGATATCCATCACATGAAGAGAGAACGTATATGTAACATATATACCATGATTAGAGGTGAGGTGATGTGAGGTGAAATTGGGTTTAACGTCGTGCTAGAGAATATTTCGCTCATATGACGACGTGCCTGCGTGTGTATGTGTATGTGCGGCTGCTTGTACTAGCCCAGACTGAAGCTGGTTTTATAGTGCTAGACCACTGAGATATCAGACCGCAGTGAAGCATGAATACCCCACTCAGACACATTATACTGACTCCGAGCTGACCAGGCAGGGACCAACAAGTACCATATTTTAACGTCTTTTGGTATGACGCGGTCGGGGATCGAACCCGCGACCTTCCGATCTGCGGGCGGACGCTCTAGCCACTACACCACGGAGGCGGTCCATGATTAGAGAGCGTATATGTAACATATATACCATGATTAGAGAGTGTATATGTAACATATATCCCATGAAAAGAGAGTGTATATGTAACAGATATTTCATGTTTAGAGAGTGGATACGTAACAGATATCCCATTAGGGAGTGTATATGTAACATATATCCCATGATTAGAGGGTGGACACGTAACACATATCATATGATTAGAGAGCATAAATGTTACATACATCACATAATTAGAAAATGTATATGTCACATATATCATATGATTAGAGAGCATATATGCCACATATACCCCATGATTAGAGAGTGTATATGTAACATATACATTGTATACCATGATTAGAGAGTGTATATGTACCATATATCCCATGATTAGAGAGTGGACACGTGACAGATATCATATGATTAGAGAGCATATATGCCACATATACCCCATGATTAGAGAGTGTATATGTAACACATATGACTTTCTTGAGAGACCCCCAAGTAGTCCATGATAAGAGAGAGTACGGCCTGGCAATGCTATTTAAAGTCTGCTGAACGTACAAGGTGGAATCAAGTATAGATCAATGGACTGTCAGGAATGTGGGCCGCCGACCCTCCACTTCGGTGTTTCTGACTTTATACATGCCAATTCCATTCCGCGGGATGGGATGTGTTCAGCATTGTCCCAGGATGCTCTTCAACATCGTATGAAAATATGGAGACGTCACTCAGTGTCCGTTGCTTCGTTACTCAAACACTACCTTTTAATGACTGAGTTACTTCCAAATACCGTTTTTATTCTGAAGCACATCCACAGGACGACATTTATAGGACAGACTTTGAAAAGGACCTTTCGACCTCATAATGCAGTTAGGGACCGTTCCAGTGACCCGCGATCGATTACTATAAGTGAAGTACGGCGATTGGCACCATCCCTGACTGCTGTGCATGGCTAATATTGGCATCAAACACTAGCCCTCACTCACTCATTATAAACTTGCGCTTCAATATCCTGCCACCAGGACAAAAAACAGACGTAATAACGTCCACTCCGTGACAACATGATATGATATAATCTTCATGTTAGGTCTCAACCATGGTAACTAATGATGCAGATATTACGGCTGTCGATACTGTAATTGCTCAATGCCGTGCTGTTGTCTGAGAAAAGCTCAACTGGTGATGAATTATATTGCTGAGATTGTGCATAATGAAGGCGTTTTTCAACTTCCATCATTAAATTTTCTTTAGGCTGTCACGCTATTGTGCTTCCACATCATCAGATGTTGCTGATTCAGATCTCTGCCACCAGGGGTCAGCACTAGCAGTGCGCCGCATTAGTGTGTTTTGTCCATGTAGACGAAATCAGTGAAGGGATCGATGCGGCAGCACGCCAACACTCATATGATGTGATTTTCGAGGGAAGCTGAAAAATATTATTTGTATGAAGAGTCCTATATTCGCAGAATTAATATATCCTTTCAATACCAAGTCTGCTTCTTCCATCAATCCCACAATGCCTTACTCGTTGAGAAATATCCCACAATGCCTACATCCGGGAAAATGGCGGACAGAACGGATCGATAAAAGCCAAATGGACATCGGCAGTCGAGCGCACAGGCTGTTACACTTAACAGATTACTTCAATTTCACTGCCCATGTAATTCATTGCCCTATCGAGTGATTTGACGGTTGTCTTGGCGTCTTGGGATTAGTTTAATTGTCGGCATATTTCATAGTCGATAACGTGTTAAGGCTAGATTTCTTGCAACAAACCTACACGACAAACTCAAATAGTAATGTATGATTCAGGGATAATAAAGAAACTTTTCATATTTATTCAATAACCATGTAATATCTTTAGTATCCTCACCATCGTCAATGGATGCAAGAAAAGGTCTTTATTGCCAGAAAGGACGCTATGTCTAACGATTAACAAATATATTTAATCAATGTTTTTGTGAAACACAAGCCGTTATGATGTATCGGAACATAATCAAAGCTTGATAACATTACATTCCAAGTTAATGGCTTAATAAAATGTCTTCTAATACCACTAGACGTTGTTTTGGCTAGGATATAAATAGTTATGTACATCTGACCGATGGAAATTGATAGTAGAATGAGATAATATGATGTGCAGATGGTGAAATTACAGCAATTTCAAACTAAATGTCAGATCTAGACCAACAAATTCTTCATTCGTTCTTTCTAATGTAGATTGTCTGATAGATTGTTAGTTTGAATTCTGCCTGATATGTGGAAGGCAAGGCCTCGGTGTGAGGGCACGTGTTTCTGTTTCTTAATTATTTCATTCACCTGTTGAGGGACTAAGAATATACTCGGAAACGTCGTGTCCATCACAATAAAGAGGTTGACATCCATAACATTCTTACCTGTATGTGTATCACTTCTAAATGCCATCCAAAGACTATACTTTAACAGGTAAATAAAGTATACTGTTTTACAATGATAATTCTTGGCAGTGACTGTCATGAATGTGACAGACAGACATACAGATACAGACAGACAGACAGACAGGCACACTCAAACACTAAATATCAAATACAATATCCAGATTTCAATATTTTGGATAAGAAATACTCAGACTTACAGTATGGAAGCAGTATCGATATATGAGACAGTCTACCAGTAATCGGTTACTTATTACCCGAAGAGGCTCGTTGGAGCTGTAACCGCTCTCCCATAAGTGGATGAATTAACTCCGACTATTTTCTATATTAATCTGTACACTGCCTGACAGCTGGATTTCAAAAAACTTTGTATCCTAGTTATGTATGACCGGTCGTTTACATGGACATGGGAATTTTACAAGTAAGAAGACTCGTTAGTTCTGTCGCGTTTATGGATAATGGTCCCATCCTCTTTAACGGCTTCTCACTGAAGTTTGATAGATATATCTAATAACTTTTGAGAAATAATCAAGCAATTCTCAATGGTATAAGTTGCTTGTGTTTAAATACGGAGACAGATTTGTTGCAGAAACTGTTGGTGATGCTCGTGAAACTCGTGAATCGATCTGTGCTCTTTGAATTTAAAGGGTCACGTCACATCCTTCTCCTTGGCGTCCTTTAACAATCAGCAGAGACAGTCTAGCAGCACATTCCATCATCTGATCCTTCTCAAGACGGGAAACGGCATCAGTAATGAAAAAAGCATTTGATACATTCCATAAACGTCCCTTCATCAGACTGTCAAAGCTTTGGGCAAGGGTTTCTACTCATCTTCAATAAGATACAAACTCGTCATACTTTGAAAGGCATTTGTAGAAAGTTCAAAGCAAATCCGGTCATCTAGTTAACCGTTGTTCGTGCTATAAGCGTGGAATTAACACACTACAGCGGCGAACTTCCACCCCGCCCAGCTTGGCATTATTGCTCTTGTTGAGCCAGAGTTGCTCTTTTTTGTTCAAACCCTTGACAACCGGGCTACGACCGTCTACAATCGCAATCAATCAAATATACAACACTGCGAAAGCAGGAATCAGATTCGGGTCCAGTAATCAATATTTCATAAGAAATCTCAGCTTTTTTTTCGAATTTTAAGATTTAATAGGTCCCCGTGTTCCCAGTGACTTATCCCCCCTTAGGCTCTCGATCTCCGATGCTCAACTCCAGCAGAAGAACAAGTTCTTATAAACGACAGGTTGATAGATATGTTGACGGATTCAGAAGAAACGATAGAAGTGGGAATTTGCTTTATTTGTGTTCCCAGCTTCTGAACGAAGCCACATCAATGTGTGCGGAAATTGGCAAGCTGGCCCAGAAGGAGTTTGAAGAAGGAGCCTCTGCTCTGAGAGGTCGGCGTGAACACAACCCGAGCACCAAGGCAGATCCACGTGGTAATGATTGATCTCAAACCGAATTACGGTTATGTTGTATCCTTTATTAGATCCCAGGAGTTGCCGTTAGTCTTGGCCGATAAGCCGCAGACTGGCTGGATGTTGCACCTGTGTGTAGCTGTGTCACGCAGGATCACGCATTGGATATTGATGATGACATGTTGCCTGTTGGCAAGAAAGAGCTTCTCGGCCGAGCATGTTCACTTTGACGGCACTTGTTCGAGACCACCAAAGTGGTAGCAATTTGGCTGGCCTCCTTTGTGCCTTTCTCACATATAAGTCAATGTCTTCCATCGCTTTCATCTCCACATGACAGATCTTTCCCAATGATATGTTTCTAATTTATGCTGGAACAACTCACAGACGTTGTCAGAAATGCGTCGAATATAGATGGTGTTTCTGTTAGGCATTCATCTTCACGTTAAACAACTTGATCCTGCCGCACTCTGCAGCATTAGCCAGTAATATGGTGGAGGTATGTAATCAATTGGGTCTGGACCACACAATCCAGTGATCAACGTCCTCGGTGTACAATGACATGCCTTGACCCAGCCATTCATTTGGTCGCCTCCTTCAACCAGCACAGTTTTCTGGGCGTCTTCTATAACCTGAAACCCACATGGGGTCTGATTGATTTATTGACTCAAATGTGTAAAACAACAACTACACCCTTGTTAACTGAATCCGTTCCAGAACTAATTATTTGACTGCCAAAAAATATCCTGTAATGTCACAACTGTTAGTGAGTTATGGACAAGAGCTACCGACATAGCGGCATACAGCAAAACAATTCACTCTGTGGTCATCTTAGAAGCCTAGACTATTCCATAGCAGCGCCACCTGCCACGTCTCCCCTGTCACAGGCACGAATCTCTCCTGAGTTTCACGTGATTGGAAGGCCTAGTTTTAGCGCCATTGAACCGGATGGACAATGAGGCAGATGTAGTGGATGAGCCAGAGAATTTACCATAACAGGATGCAGATATTATTCCCTGGGTAATCAAAGATGGGCCAGAGCATGCAAAGATATTTTTCGAGGTTATCAATATTGTTGGTAAGAATCCGTCAGACGTGCTTAACGTTTGCAGTATGGAGACTGTGGGATTGAAGGAGACCAAATTAACTGACATAACATTTCTTCCACTTTAGGTCGAAGTAAATAAACTGGCAGATGAAATATGAATGTTTAATGTTTCATGAATGCAGCGTAAAAATGTTCTCACTTATTGTTGGAAAAAATGGATTTGCATGTGTTGAAGCAAAATCAGGACAAAAGTAATTAACTTTGTATCGACCGATCATCCCAGGACCCTCCCTGAGAAAAGATGGTCGTTCACATATGAATAAAATGAAACAGAACAAATAAGGGGAATTTAAGTAGGACTGAACGGGTAAAGAAAACACTTGAGGGTCATGTCGCTAGGCAATAGGGTATGTCATCACACTCCATGGAGAGGAATTTCAGGCTAAGGGCCTGCATTTCTGTATATCCTTCATTCTGAGACCGACGGTCGACGACGTGTGGGTATCAGCTGTGATCTACCACGTCCAGACGGACAGAATGTGTACCAGGAAAGCCAAAGGTCGATGGTTCGACTCCAGGCCGTGTCACAACAAAACATCTTTGAAGATGGCACTCTGGATACCGTTTCACAAGTTGAGTGTCCATGTTTTGTAAAACCTGCGTTAGTCCGGACTGATGCTTACTTACTCAGTCTGCCGTAAAACTATACTGGCCACATAAAGAAACTGTGCACACAGAAAATATAAATATAGGCACACAGCGTATTGATACATAAATACAGGTGTAAACATAGCAAGTATTGGAGACAATCAAACGCTCATGCAGGTGCCAGGCGACGTGACGTCATTGATGGTGGCCTATGGACTTGCAATGTGTTACTGCACGTGCAGCCCGTACAGCTGCACACAACATGTGAAACTCTGAAATTCCTGTCACTGTCGAAAGCTTGATCTTTGGTCATTCAAACGTTCACAAATCCACATGAGAAGTCACATGCACATCATGCCAAGATTAACATCTACTCAACGTCATGAAGCCATTGGAATGGTTCGAGAAGGAATGAGCCAACAACAAGTGGCAGCACATTTCCAATGCCATCGTAACACGATATCTGCATGGGTCAGGCGTTATCGAAACAGTAATGACGTCGCCGACCACCCACGTTCTGGGCGTTCGCGACGTAACGACGCCAAGACAGGACAGGTGGATTCGAGTGACTCATCTCAGATACAGGTTCCAGACAGCAGTGACCACGCCCCAGACCATACCCCAGGCCTTCAATGCTCATATGGTAGCCTCTATGCGTCTTCGATGCACTGCTGTGCTTTACGCACACGGTGGTCATACCCGTTATTGACTTTGTGACTTCGTCGTGTGAACCCCTACTCGATTTTGAACTTCTGACGTCATCGTTACGGATATTGTTCATGTTCTTTTGACATTTTCTTGTGGTCCGATACTTCAGCTTATAAAATGCCTACATCATTTCGTCTTTTCTGTATTGTATTCCAGTTATGAAGGCATTTTCTGTGTGCACAGTTTCTTTATGTGGCTAGTATACATTCATACATTATGCAGCTGCAACTTGGCTTTAGGTATTACCCTGGCATGCACACACGCAGCCTGCCATAAAACTACATTCATTCTGCTTTGCAGCTGCAACTTGGCTTGAGACATTCCCATGGAATGCACTTACTCAGCCTGTCATAAAACTACATTCATTCTGTCATGCAGCTGCAACTTGGCTTGAGGCATTACCCTGGGATGCTCATACCCGGCCTGTCATAAAACTATATTCATTTTGCTATGCAGCTGCAACTTTGCTGCATTCCGCTGGGATGCAAATACTGAACCTGCCATAAAACTACATTCATTCTGCTATGCAGCTGCAACTTGGCTTGAAGCATTCCCTGGAATGCACATACTCAGCCAACCAATGACTAAGTTACTATGTTACAATGATGCGTACGAGGTGAAACCTTACCCACACACTTCGTGAAAAGTGGCTTTTCATATTCCGTAAAGAATGAACAGTGAACCCTTATATATAATGAGTACCGTTTCGAGGAACAGAACCTTGACTTCAACACGACACATCTTTGACTTTTGTTCAAATAGTGAAAAACAACGATTCTATTCTCATGTTTACCATTCACATTAGGAGAATGCCATCCTTTCTGTTATAAAGAGACGAAATGGGCATGAAAAATGCCATTCGACATTAGTTGTGGCCAACAAGTATCGAATTTATTAGATGGAATTACACAAGGTCAATTATGCTTTCGGGAGAAATATTCCATCTTCTACTTAATCCATATTTTACTTGCAAATGTGCGCACTTTTTGATGTAATAATACGTGTAATAGGGGTTTTAAATCATTTATAACATTTCTCCTCCATCAATAAATTAATGTTTCAGTAGAAATGTGATTGTGCACTCGTTGTAACTGAGTAGAACTGGAGAGGCTCTCGCACATAATAGCGTTATTCGTACTGTCCATGATAAATGTGAAGTGCACATGGCCTTTCAATGAATCCAGGACCAAATTAAGTGTATAATGCAACATCCTTCAAATCGCAAAATCGTTAAGATAAACAATAATGAGGCGTGCATATGATGGTTATGAAAGACGGAGAAAAGGGTTTCCAGCAACTGTGGAAATTCGACGTCTTATTACCCAGTCCGCGGGAGCCAGAATATTTCCGGAATCATTCTGTGTACTCTCATCAATATTCTGTTTCAAAATGTCACATTGTGCACTTAATGTTTTTATCTGATTAACTCGGCATTAAGCAGCTGCATTCTCATCAAATGGACACCGCAACGTTAAATAGGCGTATCGCATTTATACTCACCGTACCAGTTTCGAAAGGAAAATATCTTTCCAAAACTAATAAATGGTTTCATTTGTATCACTGATGGCGAGAAGGCTGGGAACGCCGTGTAACTAACGACACATGATTAATCGTTTTGAAAACAATGTGAAGGAACGGTCGTCCTCGTACAGGCAAAACCTTTCCCCAATCAATATCTCCAGTTATTCGCATGAACACATGGCGAGAAAAGAGAAAATTTAAAATCACGATTTATTTCTGTTTTGATTGTTGACAACATTTAGAGAAGTCAGTCATTTCCATATGTCATCGATAATGTCTGAAGTCATGTTTCCTCTCGTATGCAGAGCCGTAATTTAGGAAAAAATGGCTTTTAGAGAAATCGCAGTAGGGTTATCTGACCGACTTGTCATTACGGCTTCCAGGTTTCCTTAATCCTCTCTTCAGCTGAATATCAAATTGGTGCTTCAAGGGGCACGCGAAGAAGCATATGTCATTCTAATTGGAGATATTACGGGGGTTAAAAACGGACGTTTCCTGAATCAAAAATGCTGCATCCTAATGTTTCCGGGCCTGATTCCGCAATCGTGAGTGAAAAACTAAGGCGCTATCCCGAGGCTCCAATCACGGCTCTGAGAAGGATTTCACCTGTGTCTTGGGAACAGCACCACTAGAGGGCCAGGCAATTACCGTAATCAGTTCTGGCAGTTTCACCTGTGCTCCTTGTAAAAATATTTGTGTGCTGTGTGCATGATCATATCTTAAACCATTAAAACGTTGACTATAACTTGTAATCGCCCAATTAAGCAATCATCTCAAGGGCATGGGCCCTGTTAAAGACGATCCATCTCTGTAAGCTATATTTTATGCATCAACGATGTTTCTGATCAGTAAATTACAGTCTGGCTCAAGATGAAATGCTTGTTTTGAGCTCAAATGTGTGATATTAGTATTATCAAAGTGTAGCATATCGTGATTTACCTGAAGCAATACAGACATGAAACTATGCTGTGTATCCATGAATGCTAGCGGTGTGTTTCTCTTCCTATTGATTATAAAGTCTTGGCGCCAAGAAATGGAAAATTATACACCGAAACACAACCCGATCCCACAGATACGAGGAATAACAATACTCTGGGGGGAATCTCTTCCTATAGATGATTTGGAAATTCGTTTACTATCCGGTGTTCGTCATATGTTTATTTCGGGCGCCTTTTAACAGAATGCATTTATTCTCAATTCGGATTGTTAGGCAACCTACCATTGTCGACTGTTACTGACGGGAGTAGTTCCATGCTCTGTGAGTTGGGGGTGCAACCGCTAGAGCTGGACATGCCTACCCCTTTCACGAACACCGGTGTCATCACAGCTGATTTTCGGGGATCTATTCGTATGTTAATTAATATTTCCTTTAATACTCTTAACTAAAATATTTTCATCAATTATGTTAATTATTATTTTTATTGATAATGTTAATAAATAGTTTGCCGCTCTCCGGAATCTGTTACCACGGGTAATCGAGTCCGATGATTCCTTGTGTTGATAAGAGACTGGTACCAGGAAAGAATATTACCTTGATGACTGCATAATCACTTGATAATATGCAGAAATGCAGAGACGGTTCAAAATATGTGTATCACTGAAACCTGACACCGCTCGGTTTCCAAATTGAATTATCAAAATGTGACATAAATGTCATTTAATATTTTTTGACGTTCATGGAAACCCGTTATCTGCACGCGAAAGTTTTATTCAATTTGAGAACCTCTGTCATCTTTTACGTTTGTGTTATGACATAAAAGATCAATCACCGACAAACTGATTGTGCTTCGTTGTTTGACAACAGCTGACCGTTTGCTATTACAACCAAGATATAAACACCAGGGGTTAATGGAATACGATTCCACTGTGGCGAAAGAACGCCGCAATCTCTGCAACAAACATTCCTCGTCCCGATTGCATCGCCAGCTTTAATAAATCAGCATCCACTGGCCCAGATATGAGCATCCACTTGTCTAAGAGAGTTTAACTCGTTCTGAACCTTTCCAAAAAAACATCCAGCGTTAACGAAAATCCTCTTATCTTTGTTTTAAGGATAATGTATCGTAAATCAAATCGATGGCAAAAACATTTGGAAAAGATGGCATAACTAAATGTATTCTTAAACCAATCAGACACTAAAGGGTGTATACAAGGAATTCTGCCCGACAAACTCCACAAACCTGAAGGAGGAGCGTTTACACTGACTCGTGAACGGATGCGTCCATAATGGGGTTTGTTTGACTAAGAAATGATTCCGCTAATGACTAGGGGTTGGTGTTGTGATCTCAGCCCGTCCCATATTGATTGCCTCGCCCACAACGATCGGCAAGTCCGGCCGCAGTCTCTGTTTATGCTGTATTGATGTTGCAGGGAACTCACAGAGGGCCTGCGCAAAACCTCACAGGCCATGTGTCAGATTGGACTATTGTTCGACAAAAGTTATATAGACACTTGATCGCTTCCTCTTCATGTAAAGTGGCCATATTGGATTTTGTGATTTGGAGGTTTTAGATGGCGAACGCTTCACAAATAGTTGGTGTGTCATCGACATGTCGGGGTTCATTTCTGATAAGTGTGTACTCGCTAGAGGAAATGAGGGGGGTTTTCAAGGCCGTATCTTGTTTTTGATGAAGGAGGAATCTCGCACGATTTCATCAATAAATCTGCCGGTTTTCTGTTTGCGAAATGTGTTTCATTTCCCTGTACACACTCTGGGGGTGTGGACTCTATGTTTTTACAGTTTTGGGTGAGATTGTGTGATCCGTTTCATTAAATACGTTTGTCTTGTCAATTAAATATATAAATGAAGGTAATCTCCCATCCTAGACGAGTCAAGCAATGTTTAAAGCTGACTCGAATCTGTGCTATGTGCTTATCCATGTAACAGCTAACAGTGGAATGTGGCCTAGGCTGGTGGTTTAAGTGTTGGCTCTTCACGCCGAATCACCGGGTTCGATTTTCAGCCTTTTCAAATGGTCTCTGATGACAGGAATATTTTTGAAAGCTCCGTATCCCATCACTGATCTAATGGTCACACCGTCTTCATTAGGTTCTGACTCTATACGTGCATCCATGTGATCACAGATGTTATATTCTTTGAAGAAGCAATTTGTTTATTATTATTATTTCACCAAACATATCCGTGTAATGGCTGGAAGGTAGTGGATGTAAAACAGTGTCAAGACGATAACAGCAAATATGATTCTATGTCTCATATACCTGATGTGTCATATACCTGAAATATGTGAATGGCCTATACACATGTAATATATTAACGCCTTATGCAGATGAGATACATGTACGTCATATTTTAATGAGATATGTCCCCTGTACACACAAGATATATATATTCTTATAACACAAGATATACTGAGTCACTTTAAAATGACAATGTGTACCCCGCCGAGACAGTGCTGGAATATTGCTAACAGCGGCGTAAAACCCAACTCACTCATTCGCTCACTAAAAATGCAATTCTAATTTGTACCTCAATAAGCGAAACACCGCATGAGCATCAGAAAACAACATTCCACGAATGAGTGATATTAGCAAAATGTCCCATTCCAATTCAAAAGTCAGGATTTGTGTGACCACTACTGGCCAACATGCACAGTACATGAGCGAAGATGTCTCACAGAAGATGACGTCTCACTGACACGTCTCACAACCAGTCCAGGAATGCTGGTACAAGCCAGAAAGAGGTTGATAACGCCATCAGGCTGCGGTTGTCGTCGGTGTACACGACATCCCAAGCCATCCCTCTGATGTCCAATGGGGTTTAAGTTCTGCGATGCTGCTGGTCGGTTCATGACGTTGATCCTGCTTGCTGGAGATGGTTGTCATGCAACAGCTGTTGTAGACGTGGACGTCCATGGTAGGAATACATATATCATATCATCAATATCACGGTTCAGTGATATTTCAGACAAAATATGTATTGTTCTATTGGCACAGTAGCAGGAACAGTAAAGGGATTTAAACTTGGACTGTTGGTAAACATCGCATGTTGACCTCTCATTTTTGTTCATGTTCATGTGAGGTGAGCAGAAATGTGTTTTAACGTCGCACTTAAGAATATTTCGCTCATATGACGACGTGCATGCGTGTGTATGTGTATGTGTGGCTGATTGTACTAGCCCATACTTAAGCTGGTTTTATAGTGCTAGCCCACTGAGATACCATGCCGCAGTGAAGCATGAATACCCCACTCAGACACATTATACTGACTCCGAGCCGACCAGTCCTTGTTGTATCCATTAATGCCGAACGCCAGGCATGGACCAACAAGTACTACATTTTAACGTTTTTTGGTATGACGCGACCGGGGATCGAACCCGCGACCTTCCGCTCTCCGGGCGGAGGCTCTAACCACTACACCACGGAGGCGGTTTCATGTTCATGTGACAAGTATAAATCCTTCCCAATATAATTTTCTTATGTGCTTTTTTCAATGTATCAGTACGTTCAATATACTTTCTTGTTTTTGTAAGGTATCTCTACAAACATAGTGCCGTGATATAAGTAACGTATCCTTACCAGCACCGGTCAAAATACAATTAATGAAATAAAGAGAGTCATCTGACTGTGTTTCTGGTGAGCACCACACCAAACGCTGTTGGTTTCACCACAGCGGCAAATTGTTTAAAACGCGCATCACTTCAGCGCTTTCTCTCTCACCAAGCAAACCGATGCCAGAACTACTGTTAAATCGGCGTAATACCAAACTCACTCACGGATGTACATGTTGTATTGATCTTGAACCTCATCACACATATCACTAATCTGTTAAAGGCTTCCAGTGGTGACGTAAATCTGACAAGTACATGGACATCACCTTCCGCTGTTTAATTCACATCGTCATTTCAAGCTCAGCCGCTTCCACATCAAAGTTGAGATATTATCTCGCATTTCGGGAATACAGAAAAGCCTCGAACGCCTAAAATCGATATTTGATATTAATACTATTCCGAAAAACGTCTTTCGATTTACTTTTGGGATTTCAAAGTTTATCCTCATGACCAAATCGTTGATATTTACATATCAAAGTACACCGTGGACGACTTTTGAAAGAGCTGCTTTCAGTGAGCGCGGTATTTAGACAGACTTGGGAATACCGTCTGTCTGATGAAAAGATTAGTTGATGGTCGTCGTGGATAAGTCGGGGCCACTCAGGGCGATCAAACGACACACAATGCCATCCGTATCTGTCACTTGAAATCCTTCAATACACTCACCTAAATGCCCCCATCTTCTTGGCCACCAGCGTTGTGTGGACTGGGCTGATTAAATACACAGAGGAAATAAACTTTTCAGGAATAATCAACAAGGAGTCATATGAGCTTCACAAGCTGCTGGCAATATCACCCGTCTTCAAACCAGGGAATTCATGACCCCGGGTTTATTAAACCACGCGCATGTGGAACTGCAGCATGAATCAAAGAGAACAAGTAGTACGCTTATATTTCCAAAGAGTGTCAGCTGATTGATGGTCGAGTCTCGGCCACACACACCATGTCGTCAAAGTATAGTGTGCTACATAAGTGTTATCGAATGATTCTATTTATCTTTAAGCCCATAAAATTTACTTCTGCTGCTGATAATAGTGAATCTGTCGGTATACTGCCGGACTGTTGCTGTATTGGATGTGGTTAATAGCTCAGTTGTAAAGGCATTTGCCCTTCACGACAAAGGGTTGGGTTCAATCCCTCACATGGTTACAATATGTAAAGTACTTTGCAGTGGTATTGCGGTAATGTTGCTAAATAAGGTGTAAAACAAACTCATATCGATGTGGTATGCAGCGCGGGCGCAAAGCTAATTTGTAACATGTAACATGCAAATCTTCCAGCCCTGAGTTCCAATCGAACAGCAACGCAGCAGTTGTATAATATTGGTGTTGACCAGAGTGCCCTCGACTTGGAACTACATTCAAATCGAAATGTTTTCCCCATATTTCAGTGTTCGTCAGCTCCTAATCCTCCATCGTGTCTACGTGTGTCAAATGCAATTCTCTAGTGTGAGCTTTCATATTGGCTGCACCCAGGAAAACTATGGTCAGCTTGTTAAATTGTTTTATTTCAATGTCAGAGTAACAAAACCTCTCCCGTCAAGATAATTACAGTCTGAAGCAGGTTTGGGATATCACTGGAGGGTTCGGTGTAACAAGTCCACTTGCAAAAATATCTCAAGGTCATTCCATCTTCCATGATTGCTAAAATTTGCATTTTCACCACTCGAAAACATTACTTTTTCACCTAATTTGCTTTTGCTAGCATTCGCTCAGCAATTTAAGCGGATAAGTAACTTGTCAGGAAGCGAGTAAACCCTATTCCAATTATAATCAATTTACTGGATTTTTTTCAGCCTCAGCAAACCACGAACAATAGCAAAGAATAACCCTCGACACTTTCGACGACAAGAAAGCCAGCAAAAGAGATGCGAAAATTGCGACCATTAAGGTCCTAATCGCAAAGCGATTGACTAGCTTCGTTGTGTCTTGAAGCCCGAGGCCATCCAGTCCATTACGCGTGGACCAGTCGCTTCTTGCCCTCGTAATAACATCAAAGTGTCACCCGTCCTGCTGATCCAATCTAAACTCTCTGTCTAGAGCAGCCTTTTTTCTGCTGTCGTGCGTAGAATACTGGTGAGATCTTCTCTCGTGATCCCTTTGGTCTCCAGAACCTCCATAGGCGCCCCATTTGCCGGACGTGAATAAAAGCTGAAGTGACTTGTCGGGATCCATAAAAGAGGCCATTTGTCACTGTGTATCCCAAAGTAGATGGCGACGTCTTCAAAGAGATTCGACTTATGGATTTGCACTCATGGCCCGTTTGTATTGAAGAAGAAAACTGGTCTGAAAAAAATCTGAAGACTTGATTTTCACAAAATCAGTAAGGTTGTGTAATAGTACACAACGAATATGACTGTTTGTGTGCTTAAGGTCCTGTGTAAGGGAAGATATAACTGTAGCGCTGTCACAAAGTGTCTTGAGACTGAATGAATCATCACTGTTTGTATTATACAATATGTGGGTGATATGTAATAGTTAAAACTCATTGGCATTTGACACTCCTGCATTCAGAGGCATGTTTCATTCATACCTTGTCTTTAGCTGATGATTCAGCTGATGAACGCACACCACATGTTACTTTTTGTGGATAATATGTGGGTGATATGTAATAGTTGTAACTTTTGATAATGGCATTTGATACTCCTGCATTCAGGGGCGTGTTTCAGTCATACCTTGTCTTTAGCTGATGATTCAGCTGATGAACGCACATCACATATTACTGTTTGTGGATAATATGTGGGTGATATATAATAGTTGTGGGTGATAATATGATACTCCTGCATTAGCGTGTTTCAGTAACTTTTGATAATGGCATGTTACTTTTGTGGATAATATTTGATATGTAATAGTTGTAACATTCATTGAGGCATGTGTTTCAGTCATACTTTTGATGATTTTAGACGATGATTCTGGATGAACGCAGATCACATGTTACATCTTGTAGACAATAGCTTATATATATAGGTGGGTGATATGTAATAGTAACTCTTGATAATGACATTTGATACTCCTGCATTCAGAGGTGCGTTTGATACACCGGCGTGTTTCAATCATACTAAGTCTTTAGACGACGATTCAGTGAATGAACGGTGATGTACTTATAAACTTGAAGAACCGCTTCATTGAATCCATTTAAAGAGTTGCTGTGTTCTCGTAAAACTGGAAAAGCGAGTGAGAAGATATTATACTGTTGACCTGGGTACTATATCAGCACTGGGCGCTTCTAGATCACGAAAGGTGACGAGAATTGATCGCCTCCTGTCTGTTGAACATCATGACGTAATTGCAGAAAACTAAACATGGCAACGTGCATGTTAGCATTATGTTTACATAGTTATGCGAGCCAGTCGTACGGCCTCTCAGTAACGTGACAAAGTGCTATCAATGTGAGTTAACATGAGCAGACTAAGTGACGAATGTCTGAAAGCAAACACAATTAAAATACTTTACCCAGTGCCACGTCACCAAAAACGGTTAGAGTTGAGTGGGTGAGTTTAGTTTTACACCGCACTCAGCAATATTCCAGCTATATGGCGGTCTGTAAATACTCGATTCTGGACCAGACAATCCAGTGATCAACAGCATGAGCATCGATCTGCGCAATTGGGAACCGAAGACATGTGTCAACCAAGTCAGCGAGCCTGACCACCCGATCCCGTTAGTCGCCTCTTACGACAAGCATTGGTTACTGAAGATCAATATTCTAACCCGGACCTTCACGGGTAGGTTATAGTTGAACTGAGATAAACTTTAATTTTATTTTCAATACAAGAGCATTAAAACTGTTTGATATCTGTACATTTCCTGAAACATATCAACTATTTCGAATCGGAATTGTGGTATTAGAATGGTTTGTTCGATTTTCCAGCCGTCGTGTCAACACTGACAACAGTGTGGGAACATACCATACAACTATAGGAATGCAGGGTCACTCACAAACAGGAAACATGGACTTACAGCGATCGCTTCCTGAAACCCTCCCTTGATCAGTAGCAACAATGAATGAAGAATATTTCCATACAGCAACCCGAATCAGAAACACACGTTGTCCTTCATCCATTTCCCCAGGGGATGCCGTAATTGTCCTGTAGTAAATAAGCAGGCTGATAATTCATCCAATGGCAATTGTCCAAGGTGGGAACTAACAAGGTGGTAATTGTCTTGGTGGTATTTTTCCGAGTAGCGATTGTCTCGTTCCCATTATTAACTTGATATCAGGGATCGATCTGGAGGAGTGTGCAGATGAGTTCAATAACTATTGGGCTAGCACACGGAGCTTATGTAGAGTCGAGTGTTCATAGCATAAGTGATTGTGAAGGTCAATACGCGGCTTCGTGTGAGATCATCTTGTGATTTGGATTGGACGTGTTAAGTTCTGGAGATGAGTATAATTCTGTCGTGGACACTTCCTCAGTTCGCTGCAGCGCTATCTATAATGATCATGAAGGTTATCTATATGATAGGAACGGGTTGTGCTGTATGTAGTGATCATGATGGTTAATTATATGGGAGGAACGGGTTGTGCTGTATGTAATGATCATGAAGGTTATCCATATGATAGGAACGGGTTGTGCTGTATGTAATGATCATGAAGGTTATCCATATGATAGGAACGGGTTGTGCTGTATGTAATGATCATGAAGGTTATCTATATGGGAGGAACGGGTTGTGCTGTATGTAATGATCATGAAGGTTATCCATATGAGAGGAACGGGTTGTGCTGTATGTAATGATCATGAAGGTTATCCATATGATAGGAACGGGTTGTGCTGTATGTAATGATCATGAAGGTTATCTATATGGGAGGAACGGGTTGTGCTGTATGTAATGATCATGAAGGTTATCCATATGATAGGAACGGGTTGTGCTGTATGTAATGATCATGAAGGTTATCCATATGATAGGAACGGGTTGTGCTGTATGTAATGATCATGAAGGTTATCCATATGAGAGGAACGGGTTGTGCTGTATGTAATGATCATGAAGGTTATCTATATGATAGGAACGGGTTGTGCTGTATGTAATGATCATGAAGGTTATCTATATGAGAGGAACGAGTTGTGCATGCAGGTTATCCATATGATAGGAACGGGTTGTGCTGTATGTAATGATCATGAAGGTTATCTATATGGGAGGAACGGGTTGTGCTGTATGTAATGATCATGAAGGTTATCCATATGAGAGGAACGGGTTGTGCTGTATGTAATGATCATGAAGGTTATCCATATGAGAGGAACGGGTTGTGCTGTATGGATTGTGCTATATGTAATGATCATGATCATGAAGGTTATCCATATGAGAGGAACGGGTTGTGCTGTATGTAATGATCATGAAGGTTATCCATATGATAGGAACGGGTTGTGCTGTATGTAATGATCATGAAGGTTATCTATATGGGAGGAACGGGTTGTGCTGTATGTAATGATCATGAAGGTTATCCATATGATAGGAACGGGTTGTGCTGTATGTAATGATCATGAAGGTTATCTATATGGGAGGAACGGGTTGTGCTGTATGTAATGATCATGAAGGTTATCTATATGAGAGGAACGGGTTGTGCTGTATGTAATGATCATGAAGGTTATCTATATGAGAGGAACGGGTTGTGCTGTATGTAATGATCATGAAGGTTATCTATATGAGAGGAACGGGTTGTGCTGTATGTAATGATCATGAAGGTTATCTATATATGGGAGGAACGGGTTGTGCTGTATGTAATGATCATGAAGGTTATCTATATGAGAGGAACGGGTTGTGCTGTAATGTAATGATCATGAAGGTTATCTATATGAGAGGAACGGGTTGTGCTGTATGTAATGATCATGAAGGTTATCCATATGAGAGGAACGGGTTGTGCTGTATGTAATGATCATGAAGGTTATCTATATGAGAGGAACGGGTTGTGCTGTATGTAATGATCATGAAGGTTATCTATATGATAGGAACGGGTTGTGCTGTATGTAATGATCATGAAGGTTATCCATATGAGAGGAACGGGTTGTGCTGTATGTAATGATCATGAAGGTTATCTATATGAGAGGAACGGGTTGTGCTGTATGTAATGATCATGAAGGTTATCCATATGAGAGGAACGGGTTGTGCTGTATGTAATGATCATGAAGGTTATCCATATGAGAGGAACGGGTTGTGCTGTATGTAATGATCATGAAGGTTATCTATATATGATAGGAACGGGTTGTGCTGTATGTAATGATCATGAAGGTTATCTATATGAGAGGAACGGGTTGTGCTGTATGTAATGATCATGAAGGTTATCTATATGAGAGGAACGGGTTGTGCTGTATGTAATGATCATGAAGGTTATCCATATGGGAGGAACGGGTTGTGCTGTATGTAATGATCATGAAGGTTATCTATATGAGGAGGAACGGGTTGTGCTGTATGTAATGATCATGAAGGTTATCTATATGAGAGGAACGGGTTGTGCTGTATGTAATGATCATGAAGGTTATCTATATGGGAGGAACGGGTTGTGCTGTATGTAATGATCATGAAGGTTATCTATATGAGAGGAACGGGTTGTGCTGTATGTAATGATCATGAAGGTTATCTATATGGGAGGAACGGGTTGTGCTGTATGTAATGATCATGAAGGTTATCCATATAGGAGAGGAACGGGTTGTGCTGTATGTAATGATCATGAAGGTTATCTATATGGGAGGAACGGGTTGTGCTGTATGTAATGATCATGAAGGTTATCCATATGAGAGGAACGGGTTGTGCTGTATGTAATGATCATGAAGGTTATCTATATGAGAGGAACGGGTTGTGCTGTATGTAATGATCATGAAGGTTATCTATATGGGAGGAACGGGTTGTGCTGTATGATCATAATGATCATGAAGGTTATCTGTATGTAATATATGTTATCTAGGAACGGGTTGTGCTGTATGTAATGATCATGAAGGTTATCTATATGAGAGGAACGGGTTGTGCTGTATGTAATGATCATGAAGGTTATCTATATGGGAGGAACGGGTTGTGCTGTATGTAATGATCATGAAGGTTATCTATATGGGAGGAACGGGTTGTGCTGTATGTAATGATCATGAAGGTTATCTATATGGGAGGAACGGGTTGTGCTGTATGTAATGATCATGAAGGTTATCTATATGGGAGGAACGGGTTGTGCTGTATGTAATGATCATGAAGGTTATCCATATGAGAGGAACGGGTTGTGCTGTATGTAATGATCATGAAGGTTATCTATATGGGAGGAACGGGTTGTGCTGTATGTAATGATCATGAAGGTTATCTATATGGGAGGAACGGGTTGTGCTGTATGTAATGATCATGAAGGTTATCTATATGGGAGGAACGGGTTGTGCTGTATGTAATGATCATGAAGGTTATCTATATATATAGGAGGAACAGGTTGTGCTGTATGTAATGATCATGAAGGTTATCTATATGGGAGGAACGGGTTGTGCTGTATGTAATGATCATGAAGGTTATCTATATGGGAGGAACGGGTTGTGCTGTATGTAATGATCATGAAGGTTATCCATATATGAGAGGAACGGGTTGTGCTGTATGTAATGATCATGAAGGTTATCCATATGAGAGGAACGGGTTGTGCTGTATGTAATGATCATGAAGGTTATCCATATGATAGGAACGGGTTGTGCTGTATGTAATGATCATGAAGGTTATCTATATGGGAGGAACGGGTTGTGCTGTATGTAATGATCATGAAGGTTATCTATATGAGAGGAACGGGTTGTGCTGTATGTAATGATCATGAAGGTTATCTATATGGGAGGAACGGGTTGTGCTGTATGTAATGATCATGAAGGTTATCTATATGGGAGGAACGGGTTGTGCTGTATGTAATGATCATGAAGGTTATCCATATGAGAGGAACAGGTTGTGCTGTATGTAATGATCATGAAGGTTATCTATATGGGAGGAACGGGTTGTGCTGTATGTAATGATCATGAAGGTTATCCATATGAGGAACGGGTTGTGCTGTATGTAATGATCATGAAGGTTATCTATATGGGAGGAACGGGTTGTGCTGTATGTAATGATCATGAAGGTTATCTATATGGGAGGAACGGGTTGTGCTGTATGTAATGATCATGAAGGTTATCTATATGAGAGGAACGGGTTGTGCTGTATGTAATGATCATGAAGGTTATCTATATGAGAGGAACGGGTTGTGCTGTATGTAATGATATGAAGGTTATCCATATGGGAGGAACGGGTTGTGCTGTATGTAATGATCATGAAGGTTATCTATATGATAGGAACGGGTTGTGCTGTATGTAATGATCATGAAGGTTATCTATATGAGGAGGAACGGGTTGTGCTGTATGTAATGATCATGAAGGTTATCCATATGAGAGGAACGGGTTGTGCTGTATGTAATGATCATGAAGGTTATCCTATATGATAGGAACGGGTTGTGCTGTATGTAATGATCATGAAGGTTATCTATATGAGAGGAACGGGTTGTGCTGTATGTAATGATCATGAAGGTTATCTATATGGGAGGAACAGGTTGTGCTGTATGTAATGATCATGAAGGTTATCTATATATAGGAGGAACGGGTTGTGCTGTATGTAATGATCATGAAGGTTATCTATATGGGAGGAACGGGTTGTGCTGTATGTAATGATCATGAAGGTTATCTATATGGGAGGAACGGGTTGTGCTGTATGTAATGATCATGAAGGTTATCCATATGAGAGAGGAACGGGTTGTGCTGTATGTAATGATCATGAAGGTTATCCATATGGGAGGAACGGTTTGTGCTGTATGTAATGATCATGAAGGTTATCTATATGGGAGGAACGGGTTGTGCTGTATGTAATGATCATGAAGGTTATCTATATATGAGAGGAACGGGTTGTGCTGTATGTAATGATCATGAAGGTTATCCATATGAGAGGAACGGGTTGTGCTGTATGTAATGATCATGAAGGTTATCTATATGGGAGGAACGGGTTGTGCTGTATGTAATGATCATGAAGGTTATCTATATGGGAGGAACAGGTTGTGCTGTATGTAATGATCATGAAGGTTATCTATATGAGAGGAACGGGTTGTGCTGTATGTAATGATCATGAAGGTTATCTATATATGAGAGGAACGGGTTGTGCTGTATGTAATGATCATGAAGGTTATCCATATGAGAGGAACGGGTTGTGCTGTATGTAATGATCATGAAGGTTATCCATATGGGAGGAACGGGTTGTGCTGTATGTAATGATCATGAAGGTTATCCATATGAGAGGAACGGGTTGTGCTGTATGTAATGATCATGAAGGTTATCCATATGGAGGAACGGGTTGTGCTGTATGTAATGATCATGAAGGTTATCTATATGGGAGGAACGGGTTGTGCTGTATGTAATGATCATGAAGGTTATCTATATGGGAGGAACGGGTTGTGCTGTATGTAATGATCATGAAGGTTATCTATATGAGGAGGAACGGGTTGTGCTGTATGTAATGATCATGATCATGAAGGTTATCTATATGGGAGGAACGGGTTGTGCTGTATGTAATGATCATGAAGGTTATCTATATATGAGGAGGAACGGGTTGTGCTGTATGTAATGATCATGAAGGTTATCTATATGAGAGGAACGGGTTGTGCTGTATGTAATGATCATGAAGGTTATCTATATGAGAGGAACGGGTTGTGCTGTATGTAATGATCATGAAGGTTATCTATATGGGAGGAACGGGTTGTGCTGTATGTAATGATCATGAAGGTTATCTATATGGGAGGAACGGGTTGTGCTGTATGTAATGATCATGAAGGTTATCTATATGGGAGGAACGGGTTGTGCTGTATGTAATGATCATGAAGGTTATCTATATGAGAGGAACGGGTTGTGCTGTATGTAATGATCATGAAGGTTATCTATATGAGAGGAACGGGTTGTGCTGTATGTAATGATCATGAAGGTTATCCATATGATAGGAACGGGTTGTGCTGTATGTAATGATCATGAAGGTTATCCATATGAGAGGAACGGGTTGTGCTGTATGTAATGATCATGAAGGTTATCTATATGGGAGGAACGGGTTGTGCTGTATGTAATGATCATGAAGGTTATCTATATGGGAGGAACGGGTTGTGCTGTATGTAATGATCATGAAGGTTATCTATATGAGAGGAACGGGTTGTGCTGTATGTAATGATCATGAAGGTTATCTATATGGAGGAACGGGTTGTGCTGTATGTAATGATCATGAAGGTTATCTATATGGGAGGAACGGGTTGTGCTGTATGTAATGATCATGAAGGTTATCTATATGGGAGGAACGGGTTGTGCTGTATGTAATGATCATGAAGGTTATCCATATGAGGAACGGGTTGTGCTGTATGTAATGATCATGAAGGTTATCTATATGAGAGGAACAGGTTGTGCTGTATGTAATGATCATGAAGGTTATCCATATGAGAGGAACGGGTTGTGCTGTATGTAATGATCATGAAGGTTATCTATATGGGAGGAACGGGTTGTGCTGTATGTAATGATCATGAAGGTTATCTATATGGGAGGAACGGGTTGTGCTGTATGTAATGATCATGAAGGTTATCTATATGAGAGGAACGGGTTGTGCTGTATGTAATGTAATGATCATGAAGGTTATCCATATATATGGAGGAACGGGTTGTGCTGTATGTAATGATCATGAAGGTTATCTATATGAGAGGAACGGGTTGTGCTGTATGTAATGATCATGAAGGTTATCTATATGAGAGGAACGGGTTGTGCTGTATGTAATGATCATGAAGGTTATCTATATGAGGAGGAACGGGTTGTGCTGTATGTAATGATCATGAAGGTTATCTATATGGGAGGAACGGGTTGTGCTGTATGTAATGATCATGAAGGTTATCTATATGAGAGGAACGGGTTGTGCTGTATGTAATGATCATGAAGGTTATCTATATGGGAGGAACGGGTTGTGCTGTATGTAATGATCATGAAGGTTATCCATATGATAGGAACGGGTTGTGCTGTATGTAATGATCATGAAGGTTATCTATATAGGATAGGAACAGGTTGTGCTGTATGTAATGATCATGAAGGTTATCTATATGAGGAGGAACGGGTTGTGCTGTATGTAATGATCATGAAGGTTATCTATATGAGAGGAACGGGTTGTGCTGTATGTAATGATCATGAAGGTTATCTATATGAGAGGAACGGGTTGTGCTGTATGTAATGATCATGAAGGTTATCTATATGGGAGGAACGGGTTGTGCTGTATGTAATGATCATGAAGGTTATCTATATGAGAGGAACGGGTTGTGCTGTATGTAATGATCATGAAGGTTATCTATATGGAGGAACAGGTTGTGCTGTATGTAATGATCATGAAGGTTATCTATATGGGAGGAACGGGTTGTGCTGTATGTAATGATCATGAAGGTTATCCATATGATAGGAACGGGTTGTGCTGTATGTAATGATCATGAAGGTTATCCATATGAGAGGAACGGGTTGTGCTGTATGTAATGATCATGAAGGTTATCTATATGAGAGGAACGGGTTGTGCTGTATGTAATGATCATGAAGGTTATCTATATGAGAGGAACGGGTTGTGCTGTATGTAATGATCATGAAGGTTATCTATATGAGAGGAACGGGTTGTGCTGTATGTAATGATCATGAAGGTTATCTATATGAGAGGAACGGGTTGTGCTGTATGTAATGATCATGAAGGTTATCCATATGATAGGAACGGGTTGTGCTGTATGTAATGATCATGAAGGTTATCCATATGATAGGAACGGGTTGTGCTGTATGTAATGATCATGAAGGTTATCCATATGACTGGAACGGGTTGTGCTGTATGCAATGATCATGAAGGTTATCCATATGAGAGGAACGGGTTGTGCTGTATGTAATGATCATGAAGGTTATCCATATGAGAGGAACGGGTTGTGCTGTATGTAATGATCATGAAGGTTATCCATATATGGGAGGAACGGGTTGTGCTGTATGTAATGATCATGAAGGTTATCCATATGAGGAGGAACGGGTTGTGCTGTATGTAATGATCATGAAGGTTATCTATATGGGGAGGAACGGGTTGTGCTGTATGTAATGATCATGAAGGTTATCCATATGAGAGGAACGGGTTGTGCTGTATGTAATGATCATGAAGGTTATCCATATGAGAGGAACGGGTTGTGCTGTATGTAATGATCATGAAGGTTATCCATATGAGAGGAACGGGTTGTGCTGTATGTAATGATCATGAAGGTTATCCATATGAGAGGAACGGGTTGTGCTGTATGTAATGATCATGAAGGTTATCCATATGGGAGGAACGGGTTGTGCTGTATGTAATGATCATGAAGGTTATCCATATGAGAGGAACGGGTTGTGCTGTATGTAATGATCATGAAGGTTATCCATATGAGGAGGAACGGGTTGTGCTGTATGTAATGATCATGAAGGTTATCCATATGAGAGGAACGGGTTGTGCTGTATGTAATGATCATGAAGGTTATCCATATGAGAGGAACGGGTTGTGCTGTATGTAATGATCATGAAGGTTATCCATATGAGAGGAACGGGTTGTGCTGTATGTAATGATCATGAAGGTTATCCATATAGGAGGAACGGGTTGTGCTGTATGTAATGATCATGAAGGTTATCTATATATGAGAGGAACGGGTTGTGCTGTATGTAATGATCATGAAGGTTATCCATATGAGAGGAACGGGTTGTGCTGTATGCAATGATTGTGAACGGGTGTGCTGTATGTAATGATCATGAAGGTTATCCATATGAGAGGAACGGGTTGTGCTGTATGCAATGATCATGAAGGTTATCCATATGAGAGGAACGGGTTGTGCTGTATGCAATGATCATGAAGGTTATCCATATGAGAGGAACGGGTTGTGCTGTATGCAATGATCATGAAGGTTATCCATATGAGAGGAACGGGTTGTGCTGTATGTAATGATCATGAATGTTATCCATATGGGAGGAACGGGTTGTGCTGTATGTAATGATCATATGGCCATGCTGGTAGAACGATGTAAGAGTCCAGGGACAAGTTACTAATGTAAATTATGAAGGTTCTAAATCATCCATACTGAGGATCACTGAAAATGTCGTCTGCTAGCAAGTAAACAAAGGGGGATAACTCTTCACAAACTAATGAAAAAGGATTAACGGAGTTTTCTCTCTTGAATGAAACCAAGCACTTGATGGTCAAGGTTGTTTATACTAGAAATCCAATTAAACATATTCCTAAAATTCTCAATAATTTCTGGTTATACTATATATAGGATATGAACATTTAGGAATTTTAAACACTCGATCCTGTCGCTATCACGGGACGCAACTCAACAAAGGCACTTCGGCGTTTTAGACGACTGTGCCACACGCACCTCTAATAGTATGTTATGGTAGACATACGCATATTGATAGTCTCTTTCCATTTTAGCTAATTACACGGGTGATAAGAAGGCTTTCATACTCGGATCACTGTAATGACAGGGCTGGCATTGTCATCCACATCCTGACTAGTGATTCCACTGATAGCGGCCCGTCTAGTAGTTTCATAATAGGCTTACACATTATCTAATAGGCCATACATCATACATTAAGAGTAATTTGTGGCTGTGTTATAATTTCTCTGATGGTCGACTGAATCAATATTATAAGTCTGAGCTTCATAATGAGAGCATACATATGAAACGTCTGAGAGACACTGCATCAGAAGTGTATATGTTTACACAAGGGTAACATTTCTGAATTAATAATGCTTTAAAATATAACATGAATCTCAACTCTGACTGCAAAGCAGATGAAAGGGGGGAAATGTGTGGTGACCTCATCCAATTTCCACAAGGCGATCTTTAATATCAGACATAGAAATTATTAAAGGAGTTTCTTAAAAATTGATCACTGGATTGTCTGGTCCAGACTCGATTATTTACAGACGGCGCCATTTAGCTGGAATATTGCTGATTGCGGCGTAAAACTAAACTCACTCACTCTGCTTAAAGTCAACCGCGTATGAATATAGTGATAGAACGAACCAACTTAAATATTAACCACATTCACTTGTTGGTTGCCTCTGACACGTTGATAGATAAAGGAGATATTATGTATTCATGGAGTCTATAAATATAGTCCCTGTGATATGACCTCATTTGCATATTTATCGGATTGTGCCACCTAGTTTTATCACATGGATAGTATTGTCCATTTGGTTATAGTTAAATCAACAAAATTAAATCGATATGTACGACCGTCATATAACTCAGATTCACGACCGCTGCTCAGAGTCTGAGTTTGGTTCTTTGAGCAACTTCTGAAGAGAAATATGTACTGTCATCGGCGAGCGCTAGCCTCTGTGGCACGTGGATCACTGTGTTGCATTCGACAGGTCTATTTCCGGATATGGACGAAACTGGGGAAGCCCATTAAATGTGCTCAGCCAATTGTGAAGATAAACTAATCTTCAAATCACTCATTGTAGTAGTTCCGGGGATAGATTCAGACAACTGGAATAGGATTACCCAGCAGCCAAAGTTACGAGGTTATTTTCATATTACCCGTTGTTGCCTGTCAATAAGAATAGTGTGCCATTGACATGAACCACATTCAGAAGCATCCTATTGATCAATGACGTCACAACTTAACACGTGTCTCCGACATTACAATGTATCTCTATGACGCCACGTTGCAATAGCAGGGGAAACAAGTATTGGGAGGCAAAGGTTATCTCTCCCATTGAGATCTGACAAAAAATTCCCCAATATCAGAGCTTTCCTCTCCCTCGCGGGCTGCTTGAAGTTCTGACCGTTAGACCAGCTCCATCACATCCCGTCATTCCGCTATCAGGTACCTGACAATATCCAAAATTACCACTCCAACCAGTTTTGAACTATTGCGCATATGCTGAACACAGCACGCAATCACGCCGTAAACTGTCATTTTACCTCCGCGCCAGCTTGTAATTAGCGACACTAAAGTTGGATTAGATGACCCCTCAGACGCAATAAATTTCTTTGAGAAATGTTCTGTCCCAATTGAGTTGAATGTTTCCCCGAAGACACACAATGTCTAGGGGCGCAGTTTGTAAAACTGAGTGTAAAAGGCATGGGAAGTAAACGATCTACTTTCAGACCGCCATATTGATCTGTGGGTAATGAGTCTTCTCACGACAACAGCTTAATTACACGGATGTCGCTCGTATCCTGACGAACACGGACTTTCAGGAGGTGGGCTTCCAAACTCTGACTTAACAATCATCAAACATATATCATTCGGCATTACTGACGGGTCGTTTAGACTCAAAAACCAGATTGGCTGAGCCTCACAAATCTGGCTGCGCTCAATTATGGAAACTATATGATAGATTTCTTCTTGGAGCGCTGACTTGTCTGTCCAAAAAAACGTCGCGTTTCATTTTCGGTGGGCATCAGTTTGTCGACTTTTGGCTTTGACAAGATTTTACTTTGATATGTTTTTTCTGTTAGATTTCTTTTTGCGTTGGTAATCGATAATAAAGTGAATGAAATATGTCTTCAACCAAATCATCTTTACGAGATCAAGCACAAAACAGACAGGTTCTGATGTTTCTCATTTCCGTTCAGTATCCGTAGGAACGTATGGAAATAGTAACATGCTCAAATAAAAAGGAAACTCGCTGAAAGTGTTTATTAAACTCGTCTGTAGGCTTGTCAAGTGCACGTGGTCTTCATGCGTCTAACGGGGGCTGCGCCGTGATGTGATGTTTACAAACAGTGGATTAGCTGTATTCTTTTTCTCAGTCTCTGATTGTAGAATCTGAGTTGTTTTGGTATATAAGAAACTAAACATACGGCAAATGGCTAGCCACTGGACCCTATAATCCCAACACCTCTCACTCTTTCTTTCTCTGCCCCCTACTCTCCTTTTCTCTCTCTTTCTCTTTCAGTCTCCTACCCTCTGACTAAGACTCTCAGTTCCTCGACCCTTCCTCTGCCTCTCTCATACTTCCTGGCCCCTTTCTCCCTCCCTCGCCCTCTCACTAAGACCCTCTCTCCCTCCTTCGCCCCTCTCCCTCTACCCGCAGCTCCCCCCTCAACTCTTTCCCACTATCTCCCTCCCTCTCTCTTTGTCACTCCTCTCCTCTCTCATACTTCCTCGCTCCTTTCTCCCCCTTACACTCTCCCTCCCCCGCCCTCTCACTAAGACCCTCTATCCCTCCCTCGTCCCTCTTTCGGTCCCACTCTCTCCCTTCCTCTCTCTTTGTCCCTCCTCTCCTCTCTCCCTTCCTCTTCCTTTGTCTCTCAATCTCTGTCTCCCTCTTCCATCTTCTCCATCTTTGTCATCCTCCCCTTTCTCTCTCCCTTCCTCTCTCTTACCCTATCTCTCCATTTCTTCTCATCCTTCCTCGTACCCTTTCTCTCTCCCTCGCCCTCACTAATTTTCTCACCATTGTCCTCTCTATTTTTGCTTTCCCTCTCTCTTCATCTCTAACGCTCTCTTTCCTTCTCTCAATCTCCCAAACAACAAACAACAACTCAACCCTGTGACTTGGGATAATAAGGAAGACACGATAATAGTCTCCATAAACTACAGCAAGCTGTGAATACTTTCCTCATCCAACAAACGTAATATGGCCACCCTCGATCTCAGTGTGTGTAGTACCGCGATAATTCGCTTTTATGACATGCCATTTGCCGTCCAACTGGTTTATTTAATGTATAACAAGCAGAAATAGAGCATTATTACATTATGTGCATGTCTCTAAATACACATTAACAGCTAGATAATAATATGATACTGCGTTTGTAATTTGGTTTCTTCAGAAAGCAAGTGTGACATTTGATTTACTCATATGTTTTCACCAGCATCTCTCATTTTGTGCCCGATGGAATCTCTTTTGGCAGGTAATTGAGACAGATTATGTCCTGGTGGGGACGTTATGTATGTTGTGAAGTATTACACTTGTCAATACTCCTCCACTTCCTTAGAACTCCTTCTTGTGACTTCTAGTCACGCTTGTGATGATGGACATATCCCTGTCTTGATATTTCTCCTTAGGAGAGAATAACACAGAAGACTATGGAACTCTTGGAGGGATCGATATTGCCGCGTTGTCCCCGTTATAAGGGTCCTTCACACTTATTTCGAATTGACAGGAATCAGGGAGAATCAGACAGAATTTTGTTTTTTTCCAAAATTCGAACCGCATTCGGGAGAGAATGTCAAAATAACTTTTTTTTTCAAGATATGTGAAAATGTGACACCCTAATGCTATCTGACGTTTCAGTGAAGGGTGGCCACGTTTTTATGCGATTCGGCAGTGTTCTGATGACGTCAGGGCTTATTTGAAGAGCATTCGGGACGTTCTGAATGTATTCCAGGTGTAATCGAGATACATTCCAGCTGTATTCCAACTTCAACTGAAATATTCTGACACATTTGAAGAATATTCCACCTGAAGTCCAGCAGCAATCATTATAAATTCCGACTCATTCGAGGCGCATTCTGACAGGATTTGAAGTGGCTTGTCTTTTCTATTCTCCCTCGAATATGTTCAGAATACTTTAGAATGCAGTTAGAATGCAGTAAGAATACTTAGAATGCAGTTAGAATGTAGTAAGAATACTTAGAATGCAGTTAGAATGCACCTCAAATGCCGTTCGATATTTTTCCACTTCGAATGTACCTCTAAAGTTTTGAAAACATTCGGGCATGTTACAAGAATTGACCCGAATACATGGAATGCTTTCGGAATGCAGTAAGACGTTTTAGACTTCAGTTCGAATTTCCAGGAATCTCCAGATATTTTGATTCCGACAGTATTCCGGGCCATTCCGCCTCAAGTGTGACAGGGGTATTACAAATACAAGCAGAAAGTTTCAAAATAGACTAAGGTGCAAAAATGCCACTAGTCGAATGACACACTTTTTACCAAAGGGCGACAATGCGACATAGTCACATTTTTTCAAAATATGTCACGTGGTATTATTGTCGCCCAATCTGAAGTACATGGAAACGGTGTTAAAATGAGCGAGGTATACTAGCTATTCGGATTCCACGTAACGACATCTGACATAACCGATACGTCATACAGACAAAGTTCTAGAGTTCTACGGTTCTATATCCTCCTAATCAGACTTCCAAACATTCCAAGTTATATTTTGATGATAAGATCTCGAGAACATGGCCATTTCTTACTCGTTTATTCATTTAGAAGTTATTAAGAAGCATTATGTATGAAGGCAATTTAAAAGTGGATACGCAAGAGTATGTTTGAAATATTGTTCGCTAAAAGTGCAATGCACTTCCTAACGTCTGTTCCTTTGAACCGTGTTGCAGATGCTGGCAATGACTTGTAAGCCTAGCTGGATACATTTAGCACAACATTTGCCCACAAGACACTAATTGAGACGTCTGGACCTAGATTGAACATGGCTATGAAGACTGATTTCAAGTCAAGAGAGCAATCTTTAAGGTCACGTCTGACGAGAAACAAGAATTAGGAAGCACAGACAAGCAACAGGCGTGTGACGTCAGTGTTAAATAATGCAAGAACACTCCCGGTTGTTTCTCTGTGATCAGCAGGTACTCAACAGTATACTGGTCAGATAACATGACATTTAACGAGGTTCATTCATGCAAAAATAATATCATACTTCTTTCTAGTCTTTTAGAACCGAGAGACACATTGTTGTTTTATGATTTTATGAAGTAATTATAAAGATCACGCTGGTAGCATGTGTTTGGAACCGTGTTTTTATCACGGTAAAACTCGTAAATGCAACTTTTCATATGAACTCCAGTCTGTTGAAAATTGACCACCACATGTTACAAATACTGAACATAGTGGGTTGTTTTTCGCATTAGCTTCAATCTGTTAAAACCTGACTACCACTTGTCACAAAATATTGAAAATAGTGCTTTTATCATATAAACTTCAGTCTGTTCACACCTGACTACCACGTGTCACAAATACTGAATGTAGTGTTTTTATCATATGAACTTCAATCTGTTAAGCTATAACTACCACGATTCACAAATACTGAATATAGTGTTCTTTCACATGTAAGTCACATGTCTGATTTTCCTCTTACACTTGTACGCTTAATAATATTAATATTTGTAATATTTTATGCAAAATGTTCATCGAATTATTCCCGGCCTGTGTAGATGTGGACAGAATAGACGAGAGCTTGCTGTAGCAATTCTATGGGAGACTACCTGCAAAAGTTCTACTCAGTTTTTTAAATTTCTTTGTCAATATGTCTGTATGTAAACTAAACTACTGTAAGCTTTTGTAAAAAATACTATAGATTCTACCCTCTGGTTTGTGGATATGAAACTCCAGTGCAAAAAATACACAATCATCACCAGAAACAAATGCCTCTAGGTGTAAGAGCGAGATAGCTAAGGAAATTATATGTATGGACGAGTGAAAATGAAACACGAAATAAGTGTAGGACCTCTGGCTTCCTTCGTCCGTGATCTTTACGCTCACTTCCCGCGGGTGTTAATCGAGCGGTGTTTCGTGGTGAACTTAGCGTACCCTCCCCACCATTTGTAACTGACACAATAAGATATTTGATTTTTGCACCTTGTCTCCCATTACAATTACCACCTCAGAAAATCGATCGCTGACTTGGTATGTTTCTTCTCGCTGACCGATAATTAAGGTCCGGTGTGGCGTACATCCTGTTGATGTCCAGAGCCCCGCGCATGTGATTATACCGGTAATTAGACTGACCACTAGTCTGGGGTAGAGCAGCAGAAGCTCAGATACTCATTAAATTGTGAGATCGTTTCCGAAAATTAAATTGCACATGTTAATCCCGTAACAAATCCATTCAACGAAATCTCATTTCCAGTTCACCTTGTTAATCAGGTCTGTCATACGTTCGTCCTGGCTTTGAATAGGTTCCTTGGTGGATGACTTCTTAGTCCTGTAGATGCTACGAGCATGCACGGTGTCTCCTCTTGTCGATTGGCCTCCAAGGGCAAGCGGACGTTCTAATGCCCTTCCTGCAATGTGTCTATAAAGAGTAAGGGTACGGGAGGGGATGAGTTAGGATGATTGCGCTTGATAAAATTGCAGCTTTTCAATTATTTACACGGACCTGGTTATGGCGGATTTAAAAGCCCCTGCAGTAACTGTACCATGTGGTCTCGATATAATGTGAATAGTGGGACTTCGGGGATTGATAGTCTCTGGACCAAGACGCTCTTAAAATACTTTTACGATGAGCGTAGAGTGGAATCTCCAATTAGGCGGATCTTGCTTTCCTGTCTAGTGAACACCCGGTGTCATTGGTTAAATATGGCGAGCATGGTGCTCCTTTTGTTTCTATTTTATTCTCGTAACTGATACAGTGTATAGGCCGACGGCGATACTCGGTGATACTAAACTTGACTTGCACCAATTCATTTTTGCAACTTATAACTATTATATTAATTATTACTGTGCTTAACCTCTATATCCAAATACGTGTATACACTGTATATAGCTCTCTGGCACTATCCACCTCATTTACTCACCGGTCCATCTCTCGCCCCATGTATAATAATTTCTTCGTGTTTTGTCTACATTCTAGGAATGTAGACTCAGTCTTATTCAAATTGGACATACATGTTTGTTGAATATAATTCTTAAATTACAAGAGACGCATATTTCTCAAGATACATTCAGTTGAACGTTGATAAAATAACAAGAACAAGATACATCTACATCGACATGCAAGTGTAGATTTGTCTGCGTCCCGTCCATGTTGAATTCAAGCCTTGCCAGAACAGAATGTACCAATTGTTTCAAATATCGTAATTCATTGTTTCTTAGTTGCGTATGCATGAACAGTCGCGCCCATCTCGTGTGTTTTGAAGGATCAGAGATACAAGGATGTTGACCAACCCCTTCTATTGATTCGTCCTGTCGGTATGGTATTGAATTCAACAGTCGACATCCTGTCAAGAGCTTACATCGCCAGTAGCGCAGCCACACCTATATCAACTAAAGACCATAATACCAGCTTCATGTTGACTTGCTCATTAGAAAGGCTACACTGTCTGTCTGTAATGGTCACCAGCTTGAACTTGAGACCCTTTCGCTACTAATTAAGAACAGTTGTGTAATGGACTCAACCACCCTTTGTCATTCCCCTTTGTGTTGTTATATACATATCTATTTCTTCATTATATGCATATTTCCAAACACGATTTCCTTTTGCTCAAAGCATTAATTATTTTGGCGTATACCTTGAAGACCCTTGTGGCCAAATGAAATATCTCCAGAATGAAGCTTATTTTGTGAGTTGCGATAGGCAGAAAATGTGAATTATGTTTCAATAGATAGATCTCACCTTAACACTCATTGGAAGGGTTCGTGGGCTGCAATGGTTTCTAATGACTCATTAATGCACGGGCTTAAGATTGGATCTTGCTGTCGTGATTCCCGAGAACAGATAAAACAAATGACCTGTAATTGGATGGAATCCATGGTAATCCTTGATCTCTTCTGGGTTCCTAACACCTGAAAATCCTCACACACGCATGTGCTGGTGTATCTTGTCCAGCCCAAAGCGGGCGTGATGTTTGCAGAGATTTGTCGAGATGGACTTGTTATTGCGTTGATGTCGACAAGTGATACTATCTGGAATTGTAAACCAAAAGTCACCGTGTTCTTTAATCTGTTTGGTTGAAAAACATGATCGAATGGTATTCGATCGATTCCCAGAAATTGCAAGACTGCCTATTGACACGTACAAATTTGAACACACCATTGTATTGTTGCGTCGACGGTAGTGATGACGTCATTCAATCACATTGTGACGTAAAGTCGGAATGACGTCACAAATGAGCAGTTCCAGATGCTACCATGGGAGACAGCTGAAACGGCCGGCTGATGACGGTACCCGTACTCGATGTCAATGAGTGCAGTGAGTAAAACCCATGTGGGCCTTTTGGTTTACTTTTGTGGTTACAATGTCGATAAACTTCATGTGTTGGCCAATTTCCGGGTGTTATTGAGTATTTGAAGCACGGGAATATTCATTTGAAACTTCCGGCTGACACCGTCGGTTCTAAATGAAGGAGCACCTTTAGAATACAGCACCACAACTTCTCTTGAGGACGATCTCTGCCGTAGGTCACGTGTCATTAAGACAAGCAACAAGTATGTGAGAACCCGTCGGACGCGAACCCGCGACCTTCGGATTGTTAGCTCGACAGCTAACCGACTGAGCTACGTCCACACTGTTGCACAATGTGCAAATTTATCGAGTCATTCCTGTGACGTCACGGAAATGAACGGAAAGAGTCGAATAGGTCACGGACAATTACGAAGATTACGGGTAGACTTTGTGTCTCGTGATTTTAATCTACGGACAATTGCCGAATGGATCCGATGCCATTTGGCACACTCGTCCCATTCCGTAATCTACAAGATAACGTGTGGCGTGGAAAGAGCCGATATGCCTCAAACTGAAAAGGGTTGTTGATTTCAGGCGTCAGACGTAGATTTCATTGTGCATGCATGAATGACGCGCTTTTATATAAATCGGTGATTTTGTGACAGAAAAGTGATGTAGGGAACACTGTAAGGATAATGTGGATCGCACTAAGGAACGAGGGAGACATGAGCATGTGTAGTGACGGCACGAGGGTGAGTTAACCTTCGAATCATAACTGAACAAAATTTATGTTGCGTGTAAAAGAGGCTTGAGTGCAAATTCCAAGCCAATTTCCATTAGCCCAAATTTTCTACATTAAACCATTTCATAGTGTACTCTCGACGTTTTGGGTTTCCCGTTTTTGTGTGAAAAAAAAGTATTAAAATGCAAAAAGGAAAAACAACAAATAGTACTCACGTATTACACACCGGACCAACTATATTAGATAAGGTCCCTAATCCTAACCCCTAAACCCTCAGCCCTAGCCCTAACCCTAACCCCTTGAAATAATCCTAATAAATACAATGCATTGACCGAACCGGCAGTATTAAATTTAAAATGCAAAAGGAAAAACAACAAATAGTACTCACGTATTACACCGGACATGTACCTACTATATTGGATTAGGTTCCTAACCCTAACCCTAAACCCTAAACTCTCAGCCCTAACCCTAACCCTAACCCTAACGTACCTAACCCCTTGAAATAATTCTAATAAATGCATTGACCGAACAGGCACAAACATGACTGACGTGTACAGTGAAATGCATTATTACCGCTTCGAAAAATAAAATACTAATAAAAAACTTTTCTATGTAATGGTGCAATTACTGAATGAAAAAATATATATGTATGTCAGTTCACGTTGGCAAATAATTTAGACTTAATAGTTACTTAGAAACCGAAATATAAAATATATTTACATAATTTAAATAATAACATTGACCAAAATTGCGAATAATCGAATATATATAATAAAGACCGGTGTAACGCATTCTCGCTAAATCTCGAAAATACAAAATACAATAATACACAAAACAAAACACCTCAGCGTCCCGTAATACAAATAAATATGAGCGTATAAGTGAAAAAAAGCAAAATATTTCAAACTGGTGCTTGCAAATCATTGCGCATCCGCCGGTATACAACTACTGGAAACTCTCAACATCGTTGGGCTTATGCAATGACATAGCTAGTAGAGATGAAACACCAGTGAGCGGAGCTTATACGCAGTCGCTAAGCTAGACAACCGTGTTGCCATGCGGGCGTCATACGGCATTGTTTCGAGAACGTGCTTTCAAACAAAATCACATTACATTACGTAAAAGGGTATTATGACATATTTTTAAAGTTTGTGGTGCTGTATTCTAAAGGTAGGCCCAAATGAATTCTCGTGCTTCAAATACTCAATAACACCCGGAAATTGGCCAACACATGATGTTTATCTCCTCAATACATACCTAAAAAATAATATACAGTTAAACATAATTGTGTTCACGTTGAAGGAACGGCACAAAATAATTCGAGTCATCCGAGGTTCGAAACAACCGTACGTTCGACACATCAAAATCACATGTTTTTATTGTACTATCAGTTCACTTTTTAATGATTTGATAATTCCGGACCATAAGGTAGTGTGATAAAGCGTTCGCTCATAACTCCAATATCACGTCCCGAATCCACACACCAGCACTGAGCAGATTCCGCAGATCCATCGCTAGGATATGGCGAATATAACACGGACACTGTGCCCACTCATTTTGTGTGTCTGAGACTGACTTCATTTACAAATCAATATGCTTGACCATTAACTTTGACGCCTCACGCCAGCGGTTTTTGTTGAATGTTGTTTCTTGCAATGCCTGTAATTTGAGGACCACGTTTCTTTAGTGAATAACTTAACCTTTTCTTCAGTTTTTACTTTTTTCCTGTAAAAGAATACGTTTTCTTATCCAAATGTCGTAAAAGGCCAACATGGAAATTCAATTAGGTAACGCGAAGTGAGACAACAGAATCCGATAGCTCAGTATTTGTGGAGCATTAAAACAGTTGAAATCTGTTTATTCAATTGCCAGAATCTCCTCAGGGACCGACGGCGCAGGCCTTGGCCACATTCGTTATCTGGTGCCAACGTTTGTGCAGAGGCTGTTTCAAAATTTGTAGGGTCATGTTTGAGAAAACCATACTGAAACATCACTGTGTTTAAGCTTGATTAAAATGTGCAGGAAAACGATAGTTAATATACTTTTTATTATGTTTCATTTAAATACGATTTTGTCAGTGTGAGTTCTTCACCAATTTGAGCATCTATATTGTGAACGGTACAGGTCATATGTGTAAATGTCTTTCTTCTTGTCCCTGTCACATGGTAATGGGATGAGAACGCACAACCAAAATGATATTCTAACCGTGAACGTAGCAAACTGTTGCTGCACCAAATGCTCGTCTGTCTTACAGCCTCTGAACCACATTATTTTCGCTTCTACCTGGCCGTTAATGCAATGCTAAAGCCCTAAATAAAGCAAGTCTAGATTTCTTCATGTTCAAGATCTCCCTTCTCACCTGGACTCCTTTTTAATTTAAAAGTAATTGTTTCTCTCAAAATTGTATATATTCAGAGACTAAGAGTTAGTCTGTACCAAGTGTCTGCCCAGGAAGACGTCTCATATTTGGATGAGATTGCTTTAGCGTCCATCGTATGTTAGAAACAACTATACGGAGAGTGCGCGAGAGCAGGGTGACTTGAAACCAATACTTATAGTTTATCTGTGAAATCCACCACAACGAGTTGAAATAACAGATACCACACTCAGAAGAAATATGTGATAAGCGGATCCTGTCACGCCCAAGGTACTTAACTCTTAACACCCCTAATCACTAGAAGGAAGGGTGCTTGTAATGAGTAAAGTGGTACATAAGCGATTATCAGTTGTAGCCTCCTCGGTGGAAAACCAGTAGGCAAAGTTACATAAACATGCCTGAAGTATGTTTAGACACCCCCTTGGGATTTCACCGAATCGCCACATCAGTCAAAACTGAATCCGACAGCTGTTATAGTTTAGGATACAAATTTAAAGTTCTCCTGAATTCCCCTTAAGGGTATTCATGAGGAAACTGTCTCCATGGTTACGTGTTTACATTTCTGTCAACATGGTTTCGGTGTTTGTGTGAGCACGTCAGATTTCACAATTTGACCCGAAGACAGACGATAAGCGCCAGAGCAGAAATGTATCTGCCTTTTGTAACACTTTCTGAAGACTGTGCGTGTGCGCGAGGATTAAATCTATCCTTCTAAATTTCTAGAGTGATCCTCTCTCAGGACCGAAATACTCCCTTCAGGATAAAACCAGTCCCAATTTCATAAAAATGCAAAATAGGTACCAGGTGTTTGGGGTTTTTCTTAAAAAGACAAATAAATATTTCTGAAAGTATTTTTGTTGTGGCTTTCAAGTCCCTAACATTGTGTACGCGTTGCCTAAACAACGCTGTGAGTTGAATCGCACGTGCATGTTATGCTCCAACAGTAAAAGTATACAGCAGATTGGCATTGTTAGTGGTACACCTGCTACTGGTGCACACCAAAATGCTTAGATTATCCTCAGAGCAAGCACGGGCCATTGGAATCACCCAAATGGGATCTTCGAAGTGCCATATTGCCTTAACGTCCGGCTGTATAAGGTGGGACCACCACTGGTGAGACCCGTTAACCAGACACGTGACAGTCCCAGAACTGGAATACCGATAGTGACCACCCTGGAAGATGACCATCAACTACGCATTCTCCCTCTGCGCAACCGGATGCTCACAGTGACGTCATCAGCATCAACAACATTGGGACAGCTGAGTGCGACGGGGCAAGCGAGCCTATCGATCATTTCGGGGCATTCCATTAATCCGTCAACATGAACTGAATCGTCAACGTTCGGCTAGAAACATGAGGTGCTGGCAACGTCGTAACCGAATACAATATCTTTGGCGTTTTGTCGACTTGTTTGTCACAATAAAAACACTTTTCAAATTATTTACAACGGGTCGGGGTTTTTTGAATTATGATACCAAAGCACAATGTGTGTACTTTCTTTAGTACGTCAGTTCACACAATGCGTGTGTTATGAAGTGATATAACTCAACTCAAAAGGGGAACAAAAATCCGCAGAAAATACCCAGATGTTAACATTGGAGAGGACTGATGTGAATGTATTCGCATTTTGACGAATTTGTTCAAGCTTTCATTTTCAAAGACACTGCCAATAACCGCCACAATCGTCACAATGCTCAAATTAAAAAAAAACGAGTAAACAAAAATTATATTTTCATAAGTAAAATTTATAACCTAATACTGATATGTAAATTTAGATACCTATGAAATACCCGGTTATGTATAGTGATCATTATCAGGGTAACGCCCCGGTTTCACTGTTCTAGTTTACAGTTAAATAGATTTTGCAAAATAAAGTAATCTTGCATATTTTACTATTATGATTAAGTATGGCTAATAGCTACAACATTTGCAAAGCAAAGTATAGAATTTCCGTTTCTTCATTATGAGAGTGGCGGGTGCTACTGGTAGGGGAAGCATGCTCATGCTTTTCGCGGACACCTGGTGTCATCACTATTTTTCACTTGTCCAATCATATACTTTTCGCAGCTGTACTGAACTTTGCACGAAATGAAATCAGCTTCTGAGGATATTCATTGACGTTTTGTATCAGCAATACTTTACAGAATGTGTTTCCTTGTAATACGTTAAATATAACACTTTCTCTTCTTCAAAGAGAAGGGTTCCATTTACTAATTTCAATAGAATCCACCGGCTTCTGCTACTGAGGATAGTCCAGACTGGGTATTCTTTGGCGCTGACATTTATTATTTGCTTGTTTTGTTTGGTGGTTGTTTTGTTGTTTCACGACGCAGTCAGCAATATTCCAGCTATATGGCGGCCGTCCGTAAATAATCGAATCTGGACATGGCAATCCAAGGATCAGCAGCTTTAACATCGATCTACGCAATTTTAATGCGATGACATGTGTCAACCAGGTCAGCGAGCCTGACCACCCGATTCCGTTAGTCGCCTCTTACGACAAGCATGGGTTGATGAAGACCAATTCTATCCCGGATCTTCACGGGTCTTATATTTGCAATATATTAGAACGTGCCCGTTCCTTGTAATGCGTTCAGTAGAATATGGATGCGTTCAGTAGAATATGGGTGGCCTCTTATGATACTTTCAATAGAATGTGCCCGTTCCTTGCAATACTTTCAATATATCACTTTGGGTCCTACTTCTACTTTTATGGGAGTGGTTCCTTTGAATATTTTGGATAGAGAACACAGAATTTTTGTCATTGTCTTACTAATAGAATGCGCACGTTTTTTTAACGTTTTCAGTAAAATGTGTCCGTTTCTTGTACCGCCGTAATAAAGTATACCCGTTCTTTAGAAACACATTCACATTCATTAAATACTTTTAATGCAATGTCACCCGTTGTTTTTAGACTTTTCAACGTACTGTACACTGCCATGTTGTGTCAGACGTAATGGCACGTGTTCATGGGTGTTTTAGATGATTCTGGCGGTTGTTCCTGACGGTGCAGGATACTGTCTCGTTTTGCGAACCCCTGGTGCCGCCATTATTTCACAGTGATTCATAAACACATACTTCGGCGTCTACGTCAAGCACTTTATTGTAATGAATAGCTGGATACAGCGGCTCCGATAGTCTGTCATACAGACCCTGAAACAAATATACCCAATGTAGCCCATGCAAGTCTAGAATGTGTGACACGTCTAGATTACCACAGTTTATGAAAATGAAGAAAGTCCCTGGGCTCGATTTTTTGTATTTTATTTTAATATAAAAATATTTAAGAGACTAGCTGCTAGTCTACGACTCCGAGAGAGAATATGGCTCAACTGTACGTTGACCTTGACCTTTACCCTTGATGTAAATCAAGTACCGGTCAAGACAGGACAGACCGAACACCTGAGGAGGAATAAGGCTAAACCAATTACCGTCCAAACGTAGACACAGTGTCGCATCTGTAGGGCGGTGCTCAAACAGCCTGAGGTTCACATGCGCCAAACCAGATTACCAGATTGAAAGCGAATGTGAGACCATAGACGACATGTTACTGCTTCTTGCCTCTAACTGTATTGACTCACTCGAGATCGGCAAGAAAAAGTTCCAAGTCAACGATAAGACAGCAAGAGTGAAATCAAACCTTTACTGGTCTGGGACAGGGCTTGATAACTTGCATAAGGGACAGCAGGTCACCGAGAACCTAAACAACTACGTAGACCTGCAGGTCGACCAGGAACATACACATCTTGTAGTTCCGAGATGACTTCATGTCACTTTCAGCTTTCTGTTAAAATCAGTTTCAGACGCCGTGTTATATCTTCCGAAATGTTTCAAGCTGTCTTGTTTCAAACATACTCATAAGGTCAGGTCATATATGCAAAGTAACCAAGGAAACAGTACACTGGGAAACTTGCATCTACTGCTCCTGCATCTATAACGTTTTCAAAACGTAACGGACACAGCAACTCACCGTTGGTGTCGTAGTTTCCTGTGTATTATATAACTATACTCCGTGTGTGTTCCTTACACAATTACGAGCTGTTATGTTTGTTTTACATTCTGGAACAGTCTCCGATTCCTTGAGGCGGCGTATGGAATTGCAAGTTTCCTACGTACGTGATATACGAGATAAGTTTAAAAAGGGTTATTGTTTCTGCCAAATGCCATCCATGTATGCCTTTTCTCCGGAAACTCTAGATGTAATTTGTTTGTCGATTTCGTTTCTCTTTGCCACCAGTTCAAGCGATTGATGAAAACTAAATGCGTTTGATGAAGAAGATTCTAAAGAGTTTTAAATGTCATCGTTTAGAGAACGACATGCTCTTAATACCAATGTTTCAGGCACATTTAGACATTTTCGTGACATAAACAACCTCTATAAAGGGTGGTGTAGAATACGAATGTGTCTACGACTCTGTAGCATGAATCACTCACGAACGTCATGCTTACAATACCGAGTTCTGTCTACGACTCTGTAGCACGAATCACTCACGAACGTCATGTATACAATACCGACTTCTGTCTGTGTCTCTGTAGCACGAATCACTCACGAACGTCATGTATACAATACCGAGTTCTGTCTGTGTCTCTGTAGCATGAATCACTCCCGAACGTCATGTATACAATACCGAGTTCTGTCTATGTCTCTGTAGCACGAATCACTCACGAACGTCATGTATACAATACCGAGTTCTCTCTGTGTCTCTGTAGCATGAATCACTCACGAACGTCATGTATACAATACCGAGTTCTGTCTGTGTCTCTATAGCACAAAATCACTCATGAACGTCATGTATACAATACCGAGTTCTGTCTGTGTCTCTGTAGCACGAATCTCTCACGAACGTCATGTATACAATACCGAGTTCTGTCTGTGTCTCTGTAGCACGAATCACTCACCAACGTCATATATACAATACCGACTTCTATCTGTGTCTCTGTAGCATGAATCACTCACGAACGTCATGTATACAATACCGAGTTCTGTCTGTGTCTCTGTAGCACGAATCACTCACGAACGTCATGTATACAATACCGAGTTCTCTCTGTGTCTCTGTAGCACGAATCACTCACGAACGTCATGTATACAATACCGAGTTCTCTCTGTGTCTCTGTAGCACGAATCACTCACGAACGTCATGTATACAATACCGAGTTCTGTCTGTGTCTCTGTAGCACGAATCACTCAAGAACGTCATGTATACAATACCGAGTTCTGTCTACGACTCTGTAGTATGAATCACGCACGAACGTCATGTATACAATACAGACTTCTGTCTGTGTCTCTACAGCATGAATCACCCACGAACGTCATGTATACAATACAGACTTCGTCTGTGTCTCTATAGCACGAATCACTCACGAACGTCATGTATACAATACAGACTTCGTCTGTGTCTCTACAGCATGAATCACTCACGAACGTCATGTATACAATACAGACTTCGTCTGTGTCTCTATAGCATGAATCACTCACGAACGTCATGTATACAATACAGACTTCGTCTGTGTCTCTATAGCACGAATCACTCACGAACCTCATGTATACAATACAGACTTCTGTCTGTGTCTCTATAGCATGAATCACTCATGAACGTCATGTATACAATACAGACTTCGTCTGTGTCTCTATAGCACGAATCACTCACGAACGTCATGTATACAATACTGACTTCTGTCTACGACTCTGTAGCATGAATCACGCACGAACCTCATGTATACAATACCGAGTTCTGTCTACGACTCTATAGTATGAATCACGCACGAACGTCATGTATACAATACCGACTTCTGTTTAAGACAGGGCATTTGTTAAACGTAGCGGTTTAAGCGTACGCTCGTCACACTGAACACCGACCAAAATATATTCCGTGAAGCCCGTTTCAGGTGTCCCCGCCTTGATACTGCTGACATATTGCTTTCATCGGCGTTAAACCAAACTCACTCACTTGTACTGCTATAAAGCTGCTGTCCCGAGAAAAGTATATATAATAACTTTATCGTCCTCGTTTTCGGCTACCGAAATGCTGGGCCACCGTTGGTCGCCTCTTACGACAAGCATGGGTTACTGAAGATCAATTCCAATCCGGATCTTTACGGGTACCTTGACAGTGAAGCTGTACATATATTATCTACTTCTATCTTCAGGACGAGTGTTTGAATCCCCACCTAAACGTTATGGATTCAAAGCCGACTTCTATCTACGACACTGCAGCCTAAATCTGATGTGAACGTCATGCATACAATGCCAACTTCTATCAACGACACTACAGCCTGAATTTCACGTGAACGTCATGCATACAATGCCAACTTCCATCTACGACACTACAGCCTGAATCCCACGTGAGCGCCATGTATAGAAGGCCGACTTCCATCTACGACACTGCAGCTTGAATCCCACGTGAACGTCATGTATACAATGCCGACTTCCATCTACGACACTACAGCCTGAATCCCATGTGAACGTCGTGTATTTCATACCAAGTTACAGCACTCGAGTTTAAATAATCAGATCAGTTCCATGTAAACAAATGTCGTTTATAAATTGTCAGTTTCGTCGTGAATCAAAAGGCTAGTCTCCATATCATGACAACTTGCAAACATTGAGATGGTTTACGAATATTAATGATTTTTATTGGAACAGACATATGTACTAACATTGTTTACATTTACAGAATCACATTTAACAACTGGAAGACAATTATCGACCTAACAAAAATGATACATGGTTGTATAAAAGGTCGGGAATATACATCATAGTCAGACAATAACATCGAGATGTTCACATATCAACATTGCAATGAAAAATACTTTCAACCATATGTTCTCAAGTTTCTTCAGTTTCAGCAAGCTACCCTTCCTGTACAAATTTAAAGCTGCAAACATACTGACTACAGTATACACTATGACCATCCACTCACAATTTACCACATCACACATTAGTATCTATATATCTAGAAACGTTACAGTTCGACAAGAGCGAACATCCTCTCTTAACAAGACATTTGTGCATAGTCAGCATTTGATACGATATAATGTCCACGTGTATACTTATAGAACTACCTCAGTTGTTGGTCCAGATGTAACTTATTCTTTATTCTTCAACACACTCATTGAGTTCCGCTCAGATCATGGCGTCCGTAATGTTAATCTTAGCCAATCATTATTTCACACCTTCTTCAATTATGATGCTTCTTCTTACATGTCTTTGAATGATGCGGAGGTATGTCAATAGCTTCATTTATTTCACAAAGTCAGCGATACCAACACAATCAACCATTATAGCTCAGCCAAATACAGTGCCATTTTAATACCCAGACCTGAAATAGGTTATGAATGTTGGTATGCGTGTGTATATTAATTTGTATATACATTTGCTGTCCATGTATAGATGTACACGAAGGTCACTGCCCTACATATTGAAGCTCTACATATACATGAACACCTATACATGGTCTTTGTCTAACCAGTTTGGCAGAATACGTGAATGAAAAAACTGGCATGAAATAGGATGATGTAAAGGTTAACAAAAGTATTCACGTGGAACGGAAGGTAGACCTTCCAAGATAAGATGGTACTTATTGGACTGTCTTATCCCTGAAGGTTTGATAGTTAAGGCATTCAACAGGGAAAGGAAGCTGTTTTGTCGGCACTGTTCACATGTGGATGTTTCTTAACCACAGTGACGGTAAGCAAGCGAAACCAATCAGGAACATACTGGAGGTCCTTCCGCCTGCAACATAAATATGGCTTCAGTTAGAAATCAACATCTCTTCAGTGCTGTGGTAATTGACTAGATGTATATCTTAACGTAGCCTGTCTGATCTGTGTATGTGTGTTTTGAATAAGGTGACACGTACAGGAAATCTTATTTCTCCCAATATGTTTCATGTTTAGATTTCCGTGCTCATGGCTTTACCTGGCATTGTCCTACTTTGGGCAATCCACAAGAAAAGGGACATTGAGTATTGATGAAATAAGAACGTGGCTATCCAAGAAGATACAAATGCGATCACATTACTTGATCATTAACGTGATTAACGGCCGAAAAAGTCCTGCCTTGAAAGAAGAAACCTGATGTGTCACGACGATCTTTGCTAGAATAATCAGTAACATCCACGTACGTATTGGAAAAAAACTCCCGAGTCATGTGCAGTTTTGTTCTGGGGGATAATTATATCGATGTTCCGTGAGTCAACTCTTAGGTTCGATTTGTCTTAAAGATGTGGCACAGCTGAATCTGCGACAGGGATGCCAGCACGTGAACGAGGAATGGCAGAGGACGTTGTGCCTCGTCTTGCTGAGAATATTAACGCCCAAACTAGCTATCAAGATGCACTGAAATAGTTCAAAGCATTTTCCGGGCCCATTCATAGCATGGGAAATGATGTACGGCTCACAAAACGGAGCCAATTAAGTTTGGGCAGATAGATGAGTCTACTGAGGGAAATAGTCACTCAATTTGGATCTTTAGGTCAAGGTCAGGTTGTAGGAAGGATCATCCCATTGGGAGTACGCTTTAGGGTAATTGGATAGAGAACCAGCTTGACCCTGGTGGTCCTGATTCTTGAACCACTGTCCTTAGCGCTGAAAGGATGTTTCGAATCCACTCCCACATGATGTTAATGCTTTTCAATACTTAGAATGAAACGATTGTGTAATACGAAGCAGGTTAAACTTAGAATGTCTCTCTGAAGACACGCAGGGCGTGGAGAGATGTGTCTGGTTACCGCGACATCCTCAGCCAATGGCACACTTTTGAAATAATGAGGTGCAATTCTACCCAGACGCGGATTTTGCAGAAAAAGCAATAATTCAAAATAGAAGCTGTTTTTAAGGTACAAAAGTCCTATGGAAGCAACTTTTAATTCAAATAAGTTTTATGTCGGTATTGCGTGGCTCTTTGCAGTACATGGCGCCCTCTGGGGGTACACACACAGGACATGTATCTTGTAAGCCAGGTTTCTGATTTTCCACAGGGAATAGATCTTCAAAAGGCCCCCAACTACCACCAGACCTCCCAATTGTAACTTCGTTGACATCCCTATGAGAAAATGGCAATGGAGTTGTCACATTATGTATGCAGCTTGGTCCAGGTTATTTAACATAATGTATACATGTATATGTACGTATATGTATATGTAATACATATATGCCCGTGACAATATGGGTCGAAGGTAATTCTGGGAAATGTCTGTTTTGGCAAGATATAAAAACCTTAATCCACAGATTGTGACAATCATTTAACATTAGTGACAATTTCATTCATTTTCTGACCACCTTTTGAAATGTAATCGCAAATATATAGCGTATCTACCCAACAGACAGTGGTCATACTACAGTGGACAGTGGGTTGAAAGCGGGTGCACAAGAATAAGGTCATGTCGTTAGGTCAGACACAAGTTCAGGTTCGCTCATCTTAAGCAGCAACTCTTAAACATCAACTTGCAAAGATAAAAGCTAAATTACGAATATTAAAGGTCTTTATTGGAACACACATATACACTTACATTGTATAAAGAAACCCATTGAACACTTGGAAGACGATTATCACATGCCAGTTGCAACGACGATGTAACATCTATGGGCTATGGTACACGATTGTATAAAAGGTAACATAATTCACATCATAGTCAAACCATAACATAGAGATAGGTTTGACCAAAACGTTAGTCTTGCAATGAAATCTCATTGCTTACAGAACAGAAGGACTGGTAAGTTTTTACTGGTGGGGGATTTTATATTATTTTGTTTTTTCCCTCCAATTGATGTTAAAAAATCCCATGTGACCCCTCCCAAAAGAAAAACATAATGTAACAAAATGCCATGATGCTCCAGCCACCCACCTTCGTAAAAATTGACCAGTCCCTGAAAAAAAATCAAAATTATTTTTTTATGCACCCCACCCACAACCCTCTAGTTATTGTTATAATAACTTTTGGCGACCATTTTGACATGCATGGAACCATCCATATCCAATGCCAGTCCTAATCATACCCAATATTTAAATGTCCGTGGTTCCTGTTATAACACTTCTAATAAAGCGATGCTTCCTGTACATGTTTGAAGCTGTATAAGGAACTGACACAGACAGACATAGGAACCATCTATCCTTATATCAACCCGAGCACATATATCTAGTCAGCCTAGCGAGTCACGTCATCAAGGTTTCGTCACATGATTAAGAGGCGTACATCAGTTCTTTATCATGACAACACATATGTGCATAGTCGCTTGAGTATTTGATCACAATAATGTCCTTACGAAGAATACTGTGCTCTGACAATACTTTCATTATTCATTTTGTGACACGCATGTTCGTGGCGATGGGTAAATGGAGCTTGTTGTACAGAAGCCTACAACGTTGGTCTTACATCAAGCAAGACACCCTTGCTCTTGACCCGTTATCTTTTTGGATTGGCATTCGACTAAGTTGAACTCATCTAATATTCCTGTTGCTTTTTAACCAGTCTCTGCAATCGTAACACTTACCAATATAAAAAGACATGCACATAAATACTGTCCTTACTTTTGACATAAAGCGCTATCTTATTCAACACACGGGTATGTACTTATGTACAAGTATGGAGTTAATTCTATGGTTTGAAATCCAACATCAATGTGGTTTGCGTCGGGCGTCCCAACACTCCGATGTACGTGTTAGAAGTAGTCGTCATGGACCATGTTCAGCTGTGACGTGTCAGATGAATGAGACAGCGAAACACAGAGTTACGCATAAAGAACACGTTTCCAATTTTGGTGAAACACCCGAACACAGGCCAGGTGTTGATTAACCAATAAGAGTGCGGGATATGAACCTAACGGTATAATGCTGCACAGTAACAAAACCTAAACCATTGAACCTCCTGACAAAACTCTAACTGAAGAGAAAGAAAACAGGATCCATTGTCTAAATCTAAGGGTCAGAACAAGTAAGACGAAAGATGGTGCAATGAAATGCGTGATAAAGTTAAGCAAAGATGTCAATCAGATATCATTTGAGCATTGCCCCGGAGTGAGTTAAGACATATCTCAGTCCGGGACATTGCCATACAAGCCAAAGCATTCAGGCGAAGTGGAAGACAAATCTTCCGGTGCGAACATGGTAGGTGATTGGACTGTATTATCCCTGAAGGTTTCGTGGTTAAGGCATTCAAGAGATGCTGTTTTGTCAGGCACTGTTCACATGTGGGTGTTGCTAAACCACAGTGACGATAAACAAGCGAAAACTATCAGGAACATACTTGAGGCGATTCCAACGCTGCCACCTGAAACAAATCAATACAGATGTTCACTGGATTGTCTGGTCCAGACTCGATTATTTTACTGCCGCCATATAGCTGGAATACTGCTGGGTGCGGCGTTACACAACACACTAACAAACAAATCATTTAGAAAGGTGTGGCTTTATATATCACTGATGACTTCACGGGTAGGACATTTCAACACATCCCGATATGGTGAATAATGATCAAAACATATATATGTTTTTTAGTTTGAAAATGTATATAAATATGTACGATAGTGTGTGTAATCAAATACATCTTCCCATTGTGCCATCCTTGTAACATCACCAGGAAAGGTGTGACTGTTTATATAGAAATATTCGAACACGGGAATTGGGTAAATATATAAGTCACACAGTAGTTCTGCTTTCTCCAAGTGTATAAAATGGCCAACTTGACTACTTATAAATTATAATCAAGTTAATGGTGTGGAGAATGAAATAACATGCAGCTCAGATAGATGGACTGGTCAGCTGAACTACAGCGGCGGCTATTGCTGCCCTTGATTCTGTGTCAGATTGACAAATGGTGTTCCCATGGGAGTGGGTTCTCTTCAGGCTAATTTGATGGAGATGCAGCTTGACCATGGGTCGTAGTAACCTTCGAGCACTCTATAGATTGAAACAGTTTTCCTCTTTTACACTAAAGTAAGATTGATTTGCAACTAAATAGAGCATTGCAGACACATGTCTATTCATTGAATTGATGCTGATGTCAAAACTCATCCCTATTCACGCATCAGCCCTCATCTTCAATCGCAATTATCTTTTACTTTGTTGTAAGATCTGTATACTGTGAATCCAACTTAACTGGAAGACTTATAAGATTTTGTAATGACCCCCAAAAGAAAGATGAAATTACGAACACGATCTAAGAGATCGACCACTTGATATTCTTTTGATGAATAAACTAATTATACTTCAGACTGTCGAAAAAATATTAGATATTCTGCCACTACATTTCAAACAATTATTACTTTAAACGCATTGCATTAAACAATATTAAGCTCCTAGTATGGATGTGATCATATCTGTTTTTGACGATTTGACGAGGAACTAATTCGTTTCTATTTCAGCTTGGTGTAGACTTTCCTATGAAAACCATTTTGTAATTTGATGCCACATTACAATGTCCACATCCTGGGTATTATATCTCAAATGGCATTGAATAAGATATACTTTTGTCAGTGTGCGTCAGAAAACAAAGAGGTTTTGTTCTAAAACGGATTTCATTTCCTTTGGAAACGGTTACAGTTTTACAATCGCTCGTTTCAGTTTTACAATCGCTCGTTTCGTGGAGGCTGGAAAGTGATAACATAAGCTAATACTCATTCGTTTTGAATTCTCTACACATTATCGAGGAAGAGACAATAATTCCTCATTACAGGCAGTCAGTAAACGTACTTTCGTTATTTGTCACAAACTCAAACCCTGAGTGTTTTGTATTGCGTGGGCATGTACAAGACACGATGGTGGGCTCCTCTCAACTGTATTCCACTAAAACGCAAATATTATGGATGACAACTTCTTCTTTATTGTATATCACAACGTTTCTGGTCTATTCCTTGCCCCTTCGTCAGGTGAAATCCACTTTCGGCGGCATAACCGCATGGATACATATACACTGCGCATGCGTGGTTCCCAAAACTTGTACAGGTTAAATCTAACGAACCATTATTATCAAATGTAGGATTGTAGCTGAAACGAACATCTTACACTGAGTATACTTACAGTATAATTCGAAGTCCTTCCGACTCTGTGCCATCCTGTCTTTCAGCATGTCGTACTGTCCCCGGAGAGCGGGGTTATCCTTGCAGGCGTCCAGGATGTCGTCCACACAGTCGATGCCATCCTTCAGATTTCTGGAGAACCAAGCACAACATTCTGTCATGAAAGGGCTAGACTAGCTTCCCTTCCCAAGAGGTAGTCTTACCAAGTCAGAGGATATTAGTCTGGAAGACTATTGAACTATACTCTACTGACCTAGGGTATAGTGTCTGTGTCACCAGCTTTAAGCTGAGATCATTAAATGCTCCGACTAACAGTGTTTAATACGTGATAGGTGATGTGTTTTGTGTTTACGAGAACAATCACTGTCTTAACGTAGACAAGGGATTTTCTTTGCTTTAGCTGCTCCACCTTTGGCTTTGTTCTAAACCAAAGTACATGCTTTGATGTGAATTGTTGTAAACAACGGATTTGTACCTGACACAAAGGCAAAGTTTTGGCGTGAGTAGGGAGAGCACTCTTGTAGTAGCAGCTATGACCGCGTGCGTGTAATGTTGTTTGTGCCCTAATGTGTGTGTGTGTGTGTGTGTGTGTGTGTGTGTGTGTGCGTGTGCGTGCGTGCGCGTGCGTGATGGGACGTGGGGCATCCACAGAATGAGATTCGCACCAATCACCAATCACTGTAAACCGTGTCGAGAAAAGGGTTTGAACACACAGTGTACCGAACTTTGTTTTCATCAAACACAAAGGGTAACTGTCATACAGACCAATATACCCAGTGCAAGCCATGCAAGTCGAAAATATGTGGCAAGTCTAGATTACCACAAAACGAAGGGCTCCTAGAGAAACACGTTTTTTCCTGTAAAATATGTTCATTTCAGAGAATAGATGTCAGTCTAAAGGGTACTAACTTTTATAAATGCCAACCATAATACGTTATATCATCATTGTAGGTTAACCGAAGTATGAATGCATCCAGTGGTTTTGAGGACTTAATTTCATTTCGATAATAGTGCATTTCAATATCATCAAATATCATGAAACCTTCATTCCTTTCCCCAGAGATGATGCGGCATTTGAATGAAATTTGCAGATTTAATTATAACATTGCTATTAGTTGATCTGATGTCTTAATGCCAGATTGCATTATTCCTGATAAGTGGACATGCCACAATAACAATGTCAGCGCCTCCTCAATAGTTTAACACGGCAAGGACCACCTGCTGCTGAAAGATCTGTTGAAGCTGTCAATCTGCTTGAAGGCGTCCTTAAAACTTCATCACAAGCTATCGACTTCGTTTAAAAACATGACATTCTTCCTCTTTCATTTGCTGAGATGGTGGCACCGTCCCGTTATTGATCATGAAGTGCGTCCCTACAATATACCCACGTCGGAGCAGATCACACGGTCAAACGTCAATAGGACAAAGGCTACAAACGCCGGTTTAATGAAAACGGATATTTATCCAAACACGCTAAAGATAATGGATACCGGGGGTTTCTGGTGTTTTGTCAATAATTGCGTGTGTCTTTTTAAATGTTAACTGCGGAAACCTGTTCCAGTGTTTTGAAGGTTGGATGCTTTACGTTTCCTCCGGGGTGTAGCAGAGACATAAGGGAAGGATTGAACATTGATCACTGAGAAACTGACGCCTTTGTCGGGAAACTACACTGGGTCGACTCTCACATTGTTATCTGATGGTGTATTATGTAAAGAGATCTGATGGTGTATTATGTAAAGAGGTCTTGTTGATCCTACCGGGAGATGTAACTGAGTGACACCGTGAATAACAAAGTATGATCGAAGCTTTCAGTGAAGTAAGGTGGATGTCATGGCTAAGGTATTCACTGAAAGGCAAGTGTAGTAAGAAAAATGAGGAATGGTATCCAAGTTTGGTGAAACCCTGTAAAATCTATGAGGCTGTCAAACCTTCAAGCCAGCAACACCCGTGAAACCCGTGAGCCTATGAAACCCGTTAGCTTGTAAAAGCCATATATAATTCCCGTGGGCCTACGGAAGCTGCCAATCTCTTGTGCTGAGAGACCATTTTGGACCATGGGTTGCGCCGTATTTTCTAGAAAATGACCACAACCATATATGGGAGTGAGTGAGTGAGTTTAGCTTTACGCCGCACTCAGCAATATTCCAGCTATATGGCGGCTGTCTGTAAAGAATAGGATCTGGACCAGACAATCCAGGTATCAACAGCATGAACATTGATCTACACAACAGGGATACGATGACATGTGTCAACCAAATCAGCGAGCCTGACCACTCGATCCGGACCATATATGGCAACTACAGATCTACCTTATACCACTGGCTACCTGTCGTAAACACTGAGTGGGGGAATCGGGTAAAATATAGGTTCCCTGTAACCTATCCTTGTCACTAGAGGCGATCTAAGGGGTCACCGTTGGTTATCCGATTGGTTCGTATCAAATCATAGTGTCCAAATTGCGTCAACCGTTGTTAATCGTAATGATGTTAATCATTGGATTGTCTGTTCCATTATTTTTAGACCGTCGTCATGCCCAGGCGAGTATGCTGAATATGACAAAGCAAACATAACCCTCCGTTTAGTAATAAATAAAAATAAAAATTTAAAGCAACTGATGAAAATGGCTGGTGGTCAATACAAGGTTATTTTCACAGCTTTCACAGTTTCGGAAGTTTTCTTCATTAAGCTCATCTCACACTAGTTTAATGGAACCTGCATCAACATATTGTGACGTTCAGTCAGTAACTTGTTTATCAACTTTGACTGATGCAGAATATTGCCTATCCTTCTTCAGATATTTAACATTGGAAACCTTCGTCAGGCATCAGCAAACCTTCATCAGGTATCAGGAAACCATCATCAGGCCTCAGGAAACCATCATCAGGCAATGCGTTCAGTAGAAAATCAAAACATTGTTTCTGGCGCCAGATGATGCTTGAGGAGTGTTATTGCTGCATAATGTGAAAATACGTTTTGGCCTGCATGAGTAAAGTCAGTGTAACGAATGGGAACACTTTAGCACATCAGCAAAGGGAAAAAGAAAAAGCAATAAAACTGGTAATGTGAAGATTTTCTCCGATTTGCCACGCTTTCCCGATTTCAGGAAAAATAATATGTGAATTTAATTACTAATGGTGTTTTCTTTCTAAATATCCCTTCTGTACGTGAAAATGAGAATATGAGCCAAACATTCATGGGGAAGAATACACTCGTGCCAGCTAGGACGAGGCCACACTTCAAGTCTATAACGCATTAGGAACCAAATATGGCTATGAATGCAATTAATGAATAAATTTCCTGATCTGGAATTATGAAACAAGTCTGTAGTTTTTCACAACCGTAATGGAATATTCGCGTGCTAGCTCTAATTGTATAAAAGGGGTTTTGTTTGAGTCATCTGATACCAACAGCTGCAGTCGACATTTGTCGCCGCCCACGGTGGAATACAGCGCAGAAAATGGTGGTGATGTAAATTCGAATGTTCATATAAGCACAAAAAATACATATGTTTTTAAGACATCCGAGCACCTTGAGATGCCACATTAAGATTACACTCAACTAGGGATGGATAGAATAATAAACATGCAGCATCAGTAACCACACCTATACAATGAGTGTATCCTCGGTGCAGGATGTATGTCTCGTGCGTAATATACGCAATTGCCCAAACCGCGAACTACGCAAAGGTATTGCCCCATTCCCGTCAACCGCGACCTTGCTTGCTTAATCTGCGGATTGGGCACGCCTCACTGCGTAATCCCTTGGAATGAGCCCAAAAGGTTTTGATAATCAGATGTCACCCCCTAGAACCCAAACTTTTTGTTCAATTTTAATCAGGGAAGGTGACTTTTAGAATGCCTTTACCCTATGAAAAGTTTTGGATTCGTTAGTATTCTCCTTTAATACATGTATACAAACTCAGCTTGCTCAATCTATGGGATTACGCAGATTAGTTAATTGCTCAATCCACGGGAATGAGCACTACTTATTGCGTAATGAGAGGGTTTGGACAGAGCTTCGCCCATTCTCGCGGATTACGCAAATATCATGCGTAATTCGCGGATTGGGCAATTCCGTAAATTACGCCCTGTTGTTGGGGAGGAGACAAAACAAGACAGATTTCTCACATCTTAACCGTACAGTGCAGCAGCCATGTTGTCGATGGAAAATGTTAGCTAATGCGCATCATACACTCTCACACCTTCTCATTAGATCCGATAACCAAACATACAGTCACAGTACAGACGGCGGCATCCATGTAACAATCTTCATCACAATCCACCTTATAACACACCGCTCTACGATCGCAATATATCCTGCAAAAACACGTCCTTTCTGTCTCACGACCGTGTAGATCCGCCTTAGAATTAGTCTTCAGCAACCCGTGCTTGTCGCGATCGGGAGGTCAGGCTCGATGAAACATGTCATCGTATGCCCTTTGCGTAGATCGATGCTCATGCTGTTGAACATTGGATGCCAGACACTACCCAGACACCATAATATTTACAGACTGCCGCCATATAGCTGGAATATTGGGGAGTGTGGCAATACCAACACAACCTGTGGCACAACACACGCCAAGAGATACACCACATGCGGCACAACAGAAAAAAGACAAACCAACATCGCCTACACCACCTGTGACACAACACACCCCACAACACCCACTCTACCCGTGACACAACAAACCCCACAACACCCACACCCTACCTGTGACACAACAACACACCCTACAACACCCACATTACCTGTGACACAACACACCACACACCCTACACCACACACCTGACCACACCCACCCACACACAACACCCACACCCTACAACACCCACACCAACACAACCCACAACACCCACATCACCAACACCCACAACACCTGTGACACAACACACCCTACAACACCCACACCACCTGTGTGACACAACACACACAACACACACCTGTGACACAACACACCCTACAACACCCACACACTCTGTGACACAACACACCCTACAACACCCACATTACCTGTGACACAACACACCCCACAACACCCTGTGACACAACACACCCCACAACACCCACACCACCTGTGACACAACACACCCTACAACACCCACACCACCTGTGACAACAACACACCCCACAACAAACACCCACACCACCTGTGACACAACACACCCTACAACACCCACACCACCTGTGACACAACACACCCCACAACACCCACACACAACACCCACATTACCTGTGACACAACACACCCTACAACACCCACACCACCTGTGACACAACACACACCCACAACACCCACACACCTGTGACCAACACAACACCCACATCACCTGTGACACAACACACATCACCCCTACAACAACCACATTACCACCTGTGACACAACACACCCCACAACACCCACATCACCTGTGACACAACACACCCTACAACACCCACACCACCTGTGACACAACACACCCTACAACACCCACAACACCTGTGACACAACACACCCTACAACACCCACAACACCTGTGACACAACACACCCTACAACACCCACATTACCTGTGACACAACACACCCTACAACACCCACATTACCTGTGACACAACACACCCCACAACTCTCACACCACCTGTGACACACACAACACACCCTACAACACCCTCACCACCTGTGGCACAACACACCCTACAACATGCTCACACTACACAGGTTGCAGACAATCTGTTCCAAGGCAAGCCACACCCTTCCAACGAGACTCTCAACAATCCTGCAATAACAGGTCAGAATGTAGGGATATCCACTTTTTTATCATGAAGAAAACGGTGTTTCCGAGTAAAAACATACTCCTTCATCAGTAAGAATATACACAGAAACAGTGTGTTCCTCATAATAAAGAAGCTGACATTCATAAATTCTCATTTTGTATGTGATTCAAAGACACGCCAATCCTACTCTATCTACCCCCCACCTAACGCTATAACTTTACAAACGGAAATACCTACGGGCATTTTGACCACCTATCGTCCTTGTCTGCGTTGACGAACGTCATCATACTCCCGAGGCATTTCTGTACGTCCTTGACCAACTGATTCGGTTGTGGACAGGCACTGGACGTGTGGTATCCTGAAACCAAAACACACTTTACTTAGGTGGCCAAAGACAACACACTGCCATGTCAAAGAACATACACAAACATGCTTGATGATGACGGAAGATGACTGAAGTAATGACGAGTTGATGTTGGTGTATTTGAAACGGGTATCATATTTCTGTTTTGGCACTGCTTAGTCTTTCGGCGATTTAACGCTTCTAAGGTTTGGCTCAGATTGAACTTGATTGACAATTCTATTGTTCCCTTTACCATTCAGTTTCTTGTGAAATATCATGATAATGAAATCATCTTCGAGAAAGTTTGTACTAAATATCCAAGCTATTATGACAGTTACATTGGACCCATTCGCTACATAACTTAGTCTTTGCTGATTTAAATAAGCAAGTAGACCCGTGAAGATCTAGGTTAGAATTGGTCTTTATGAACCCATGCTTGGCATAAGAGGCGATTTACGGGATCGAGTGGTCAGGCCCGCTGACGTGGTTGACACATGTCATCGTATCCCAACTCATCGACGCTCATGATGTTGATCACTGGATTGTCTGGTCCAGACTCGATTATTAACAGACTGTCGCCATATGGTTGGGATGTTGCTGAGTGCGGCGTTAAACAAACAAACAAAGCGAACAAGTAGAATAAGATTATTCGCATTCTGTGTTGATTGGAATGAAGACAGACAGAGATATCAAAGGAGAAGTCCAGGGCCCAAGGTATACTATTAAAATAGAATTGCGCTACGCTGCAGTGGATATTTGAACGTAACTGTGTGAAAAGGTCTTCAGTGCTTCAATGGGAAATGTAAGTGTATTAATTCTCCGGAACGAGCACGTTCGTAATGTCAAGTTTCCTCACATCAATTATAAAAAACCAAGTCCAGCATTGTGGATACCGAGTCCGACTTTGTATCAGGGAACATTTTAGATTAGCATGATTGAAGCCCTCCAACCAAAATACCCTCAATTGTCAGAGAACAAAAAAAGGAAATTGTCGTGTCATTTTGCCTGACTATACAAGCCACGGTAATAACACTATCTGCCGTCGGTTAATGGGTCCACTACATGTCGTGAGATGACATCTTGACTTGATGTCAGACTACGTTAATTAAAACCATCACCAGATTAGGGGTACTCATAATTACATTGTTCTTGTCAGCAATAAGGTAATTGGTGGAACGACAACACAATAGCAGTACGCCTGAAATTATCATTTACATATTTCTGTTTTTAACGACCTGGCTAGTACGATATCTAAATGGCGATCGAGGCACGGGGAACGTGTCAAATGCACAAAGGAATGCGTGTAACATATGTATATATTTCCATACACTACATATTGATTTTTATCTCTAATGAAACACTCCCATGGGTACAATGTGTGAAGTCTCTTACTGGTGTTGCGGGAATGTTGCTAAAAGCGGGGTAAAACCCAACTAACTCACTCTAATGTAAAACGTTTAGATTTGAGTCACCACATGCATTCACCACAAACAACCTTTGTATGTGGACGGATGTTTGTAAAGTTAACGACTTTGTAATGTAAATAATATAAGAAATAGGGGGGCATGCCCTAGCTCAATTCAGTTTTTGAGATCGCTGAAGACGTCCTAACACATGCATGGAAGAGGGAATGTTAGCACTTCTCATTCTGTCATCACGTTATCCTATAATCACACTCAAATATTTCTTTCATATATATTCAGCTGTAGAACCAGTAAGTTCCTGTGGCAATGTTAGCATCAAGCCTTTGCGCAATGCGAGGGCACGTCACGTCTTTACAGCCGATATTTGGATTGTGCGGGTTTGGATGAATAGTATGGTATTCCTGTGACTGTTAACACCCTCCTGGACCGTTCGACCACTTCCAGCTTGAATTGCAAATTTGCTCTGCACTAAAGAGTCACGTATGACTATCTGGAGCATTCGTTCGTTATTCTGGTCAAAGAGATCGATCATCAGAGCAAGGGTCGCAAGTTTGTATCAAGCGTAATTTATGTGAGCAGGATGGACGGCGAGGGGTGTCGCAAGTCTCTCTCTCCCCTCCCCCCTCTCTCTTTCTGTGTGTGTCTCTCTCACTGTTTCTCTCTTTGTCTCGCTCAGCCCTCCCCCTCCCTCCCTCCCTTCTCTGTCTCTCTACACTAGTTTCCCCCTCACTCTCGCTCCCCTCTCTCAGCCTCTCTCTCTCCCTCTCCCCTAGCTTCCCCCTGACTCTTGTTCCCTCTCTCTCCCCTCTCTCCCCTAGCTCCCCCCTCTCTCCCCCTAGCTTCCCCTCACTCTCTCGCTTCTCCCCCCCTCTCTCTCTCTCCTAGCTTCCCCCTCACGCTCGCCCCTCTGTCTCTTCCTCTGGGACGTTACTCCTATATTCGAGACGATGTCAGGATGATAATGTCCTGATTAATCAGGGTCCACTGTATCAAGAAGATAATCCTTAGAACCAGAACTAGTGAGCCTTTATGGTGCCGCAAGCCCTACTTGCACATGTAATAAAGAGGCAATATTTGACGGTGTGTTTTGATAGCAGGCATGTGCGATTGTGTTCCATTAGTAAGCCATATCCAGGGGAATTGCGTGCACTCATAAAGGGGGCAGACCTTACATAAAGCCTGTGGATCCACGCCGTTCTCTTCTTGAACATCTGGATGCATTTTCAGAACTACATATGTTAAAAGTTTTGTGAATGTGTCGAGTGTCAAATGTCAGTTGCCATGGCGACAACTCAACAATTCCTTGAGGTCGTTTTAGTGTAGAACATTGAGTCATACATATTTGTGTGATCTTGCACGATATACATATGCTGCAGATGGGGCACACACACCATGTGTTAGGCTCACGTTTAGTCCCTGAATATGTATAATTTTGATAGTAACAAATAAACCCATTTAAATTGAAAAGGAGCCCAAGTGAGTTGGCAGATTCAGAAGCTGAGGTAATCTACACTTGCTTCATTTAGGGCTTTAGCATTGCAGAAAGGGCTGGTCAGAAGAAAAAAATAATGCCGTTCAGGGAACGTGAGACAGAGCCAGCGTTGGTCTAAAGTCATGTTCATAAGTGTCTAAGGTAATAATTAATAGTTTCAATTAAAATTTCCCAAAAATGTAATAACAGATTTCCTCCTTGGAGCAAGGCTACCTCATACTCCAGAAAGTTAAAGCAGCATCTGTGTTTGGTCAAGTTTACCCAAGGACATGATCTCACTCACTTGTGTCGACAGTTTTTACAATAAGAACAGTGCTAAAAAATGCCACAGTTCCAAATACTGATTAACCCCAAGTCGGTCTAAATCCAACATACAGCAATCTAAAGGCATGCATCATTTATGTCAGTGATGTGCATGAATATCAAAAGAGATCTCATATGATATGGGTTACGCAGTCTTGACCCAATTGAAGTCTCCTCTCTGGCGTAGTGGTTCACCCGATCGATGGTTGGATGGTTGTTGTTTAACGCCGCACCCAGCAATATGCTAGCCGTATGGCGGCGGTCTGTAAATAATCTAGTCTGAATCAGACAACCCAGTGATCAACAACATTAGCATCGATCTACGCAACTGGGATACGATAACATGTGACAACCAAGTCAGCGAGGCGGACCACTCGATCACGTTAGTCGGCACAACCCAGGGGCTAGATTTTCGAAGCTCTCTTGGCGCTAAGATAGTCGTAAGTGCCATTAACATTAACTTACGACTATCTTAGCGCTAAGAGAGCTTCGAAAATCTAGGCCCTGATCTTCACGGGTCAACCGATCGACTCACAGTTTGTAGTACAAATGCATTGATTTGGGCATTGACATTAAACAGTGGCTTGATACCTCAGTGTTGGGCGAACACTATGAAAAGTCCATTTATTCCTGACTGGTAGAAGTGTAATGAAGGTCAAAGCGACCTCACAACCTCGGTTCAAAGTACTTGTTGTAATCGACAACATTCAGGCGAACGCCTATAGAAGTTTGGGTTTGATATACTAAACGGAGAGATGGATAGATTTCATTAAAACAGTTTGGATTTGATAATCCCCGAGTGACCGTCATGCATTGGGTGTGGATTTTACAAAACAGAGTATGTATCATTCATTCTTTTTTGATCATATTTATGTGAACTCCAGTCAAATGACATACGTAATATTCCTCATCAAATAAGAAAGTCACTGCCATATTGTGCTTAAATTTCAATCAGAGCTACCTTGTAAATAATGCGATCCTAAGAAGTACCTTCAGGATAAGTGGGCCTGATAGACTTTCAATTGTTCCAGTTCTCCATGCAACCATTGTGTGGAATTACCAAATACCATCTTCAGCAGCCTTATGAACAATAATATGCAATGAGATCAGACCCGTCTGAGATTCCTAGTCCTCCTGTCAGACAGAACACTTGTTAACTGCATTCCAAGATAGAAATAATTCCAGGGAGGGAACATTACGGTAAATAATTAAAATCTCATTTTCTTTCTAATTCATGTATCTACTAACCCTGGCTAAACTAACACTCGGGTTTTTTTTCGATTTTCAAACTCCATTTATATTTTCTGAAATTTCATTAATGGAGTGGTGTTATTGGAGTCTCTGGTAGGGAAGGCCGAATGAAACCAGCATGAGCAAATATAACACGCCCAAATATAATTACAAAGTAAGAAGTATAAGATATGCTGAGGCGGGATATCTTCGCGTAAAGTGATCACGTGCCCCTGGGTGGCCTGGGTCGCCTTCAGTTTCATCAGGGGTCTAATGAGATTTGGATTTTACCGCGGGGAGACAACATGAGAACTATACACTGCGACTGTTGATTTTCTGGTATTAGTGCATCTAAATGAATCTGATTTTGCGTTGCTGTCGGTAGCGTAATTTTAACAATAGTTTTGTAGTTTGGATAACTGTTTATCAGAAAAATGTTCTCAACAACAGAAAACTACTGCTTCAAATGGAATGAAATCCTTGGCGGTAACGGATGGATGTCTGGGGCTGGGAGTGTGTTTGCGTGCGTGCGTGCGCGCCTGTGTGCGTGCGTGTGTGGATATAAATGAAAATAAAAACTATGACCTTACATTGTGTGGCATACAAAATATTTTCGTTTCACAATCTAAAAAAGTACCTTTAATTTTGAGCATTTTGTCGATAAGATACGAGTCCCTTCCACGTATTCCTAGATAAACGAGCATGTGGCGACATCTCACGATTCTAAATATGATTTAAAACCGATTGTGTATGAATATTTCCCAGACACGATTGTTGTCATAGACAGTGTTTATACTAACACGAAGTAACAGCACCGATACGTCTACGTGTAATGTAAATCTGTGTAGATGTGGGTTGAATTAATGGAATCGTTCTGTAAGAAACGCCTGGATTCTTTGACAAGGATCAAACAAGGGTATTGATAAATGGCTATTTCATTACAGACCATTTTATACGATTAGACATGGAAATCAGGATATTACCTTCAATCTTCACGTCCAAGAGGAATTGGAAAAAGGATTGAAGTATCATTCAATTAATTATGTAGATAACATCGCCATAATCTTACCAACATAACTGTACTTTATACGAGAGCGATTGGCGTCATGTTTTAAAGAACATTTACTCTTCTTTCTGTGAATGATAGCATATTTCACTTGGAGAGGAATTTCAGCTTCATATTCGCAGTCCAGTCACACTCAACTTTGTCATGGTAATGTTTAGAGAAAAGATTCCAGCAAAAATACACGTTTCCTCCCGCGCCCTTTGATGGAATAATAAGAATAATAAAAAGTCAAACACAGCCTGTAATCATAATGAATTAAAGCAAGCAAGGCATAATCTGCACAGCCTGATGTAATAATACCAGGAACAGAATGAGGCCAATCTCCATAATAACCTCCTTAATGAGAACATAAATCTGAAACGACGCCCGTTCACATTTAGCGGCCTGCTTGGATGATGACAAGACGCCAGTGAGTCCAAAACCTTGCTCTCCAACATAAGCTTAAACTGAAGCGTGAACACAACTGAGTGAATCAGGCTCTACCACAGAAGATATTCACTGTACACCCAGGACCTCACTCAGACTCACAAGCCATTAGGGATAGACTTCTCAAGGTACAACATTGAAGAATGCTTGATTCTCGTTGGTCCAAATGAGTTTATTAGGCGTCTAATTCCATGTTATATATTAATGTCAATACTGACATACAATAACCTATGGAATCTCCGATATATCGATAGCACATATCGATACATATAACAATGGATGCCGATAACCCATTACAATGGTCGATATGGTGGTCGGGTTACCCAAGTGGTTAAAGCTTTCGCTTGCCACGCTGAAGACCCGGGTTCTATTCCCCCATTGGGTACAATGTGCGAAGCTCATTTCTGATGTCCCCCGACGCGATATTTCTGGAATATTGCTAAACGCGGCGTAAAACTAAACTCATTCACTCACTACAATTGTCGATATAATACAACCTTACCAACGTCAGGGCCAAACAGGTCATGAAAATTAGCTTCGTCTTCAGCTATTAACAGCGGCAGTCAGATGTACCTCAGGGAAGTTATTTTTTCTCGAATTTCTTCAGAAGTATTACATAATTTATTATTGAGAATCAAACATGCGAGGAGTACAAAATATGTTGCTTACAACACACTGTTTGTAACTATTACTGACCACACTTGGTGAAGGGTAAAGGTGTAAAGGTCAACTGTGTATGGGGTCGTGTTTGCCAGATGAGGTCGTGTTGAACTGGATCAGCAGGGAGGACGGTTCTGCATTTCATGAATATTAGACTACGTGTGCCCGGCACCACATTAACATAGAATTCCACTGAGGTGGAGTGATTGAAGACGCATGTTCACTCTCATTTTATCTTCCCTGACAACCATCTACTTCGGGCAGAAATGACGAGTTGAACAACACCCACTTACAAAAGGAGGATAGTGGAAGATTTATATGTTCATTCAATTTATGTCCACTTCACAACCACCTTCTTCGAACAGAAATGACAAGTTGAACATCAGCCGCTTGTGGAAGGAGTTAGAACAGTAGAAGATATATCTCTATATATCTTTATATCTTTACTTCAGATAGAAACGATGTCTTGCACAACGCACGCTTGCAGGAAGAATTAAACCAGAAGATATATACCTTCAATTTATCCCCATCTCACAACCATCTACTCTGAATAGAAATGACGAGTTGCTTTCCGTTCGGTTGTAGAGGTGTTAGAATATAAGGCGATTTAAATATATTGTACACCCATTTTATCTCCACCTCACAATCACCCCCATTGGACCGGAATGACGAGTTGCATTCCGTACGGTTGAAGAAGTAAGAATGTTTACCCCAGTCTACTATCTCGTCCCCTACCAGCCCTCTTAGCTTCATCTCACGTCCAAATCCCTGCAGCCTCAATCTCAACATTGCCCTCACGTACACTCCCCCAGCCTTTCATCCGTTACAGTATTGATTAGCACATTTGATTCTCTTTCACCGAACAAAAGATATAATTGAAAAATTATTCAGCTATGACAAAGATTATATACACCGACAACACAGATCCTCACCAACACGCACATTCTACTTCACCCAATTGAAGATAAGCACTACAAACGTAGTGTATATTGTACAGACGACTGTGCAAAGTAACTAAGCGTTTAACATGACCAGACCAATCTTTGATGAGGCTATGAGCACTAGCATCTCTCTGAGTGACGTCCAAGTCCCGTCTTGTGAGTCCCGTGTTTAGCCAGCGCTATACAGCCTTAAGCCGGTGTTTGATTTGCTTACACAGGCATCCTATTGATTCCTTTATTTACGTTTGCCTAGTGATCATTTTGGTCTATTGTAACAATCAAGCCTGTGGCAAACTCCATTGATCTTGCAGTATTTGGCATTTACAAAGATTAATGAGTGGCTAGCTTTGGCGCAAAAAACACTTCTTTTGCACCAGGGTATGGCTGACTTCGCTGAGACAATTTCAGCTCATCGGTTAGTTGTTTCCTTAAAATCTATTTGGGGGCTAAAGGGTTTTTCTGGAGGTGTTTGGAACAAGGCTTAGAGTGTTCTTGAAGACATGTTAACACATGCTGATAGGTAAAACAAAGGCGTTATCACTAGATCAAAGAATGAGTTCAAAGGGTGTATCTTTGGGTCACAGGTTTGGGAATCATCCTCGACGTTCATTGCCTTTTAACAGAGATGTGCGTGAAGGGATGTTGTTTATAGCTGTAATCAACAGTACTTGGCGGTCTGTAAATAATCGAGTCGGATCGGGGCAGGCCATTGTGATATAAAACTACTCGCGGTGGGCGAGCTGGCTAAGGCGCCAGGCTAGTGATCCAGCGAGGTTGAGGTGTCGTGATCGAGCCCACCTGTGACCGGGTGTAAAAACCTTGGAGACAACTTTGTGTGCAGACCCTTTCAGTGTTGTCACAACCCCTAGTGTACAGTACACAACCCTGTGCACTTAAAAGAACCCACGAATCCGTTGGTATATGACCAGATGGTGGCCACATGAATACGTGCAAACACCTAGTTGCGGGTACAGCAACGTGCAGTGAACTTGGACAAAGTACTGTGACTATGTGTCCCAGTCCACCCAGCTGTGATTGGGTACCTCGTTAGAATGTGAAAGCCACAATAACTCGGTGCGGCTAGTGGCTGCAAGAGTTGTATATCCCCAGGGAGTTAAGATTTGATAATGCGATGTGCCGTTGAGATTGACATCCAATGTTCGAGGGAAAAATACCAGCGCCTTGAGCATGCACTAGTTGCCTGAATATGTGCGCTATATAAATATCCTATATTAATATTATTAATTACTCAACTGTTAACAAATTCGTAAATATTATTTTACAGTTGATTCGGAACAGAGATTACACCTATTTTTACTTTAGTTTTATGAAGGAAAGGCTTCATTCTGTGTACAAGTACAAACTCCATGTCACTCTGAACTGCAAAACGCAACGAGTTTCTTTTATGCCAATAATATATCATATAAAACACGGTATCTCAAAGCTACTTGATAGGAATCTCTGCTGAGTATGCAGCCATTAACCAATAACAGTGCCCATGTTCATATGATTGATACAAGGCCCGGATCCTGTTTCCATGGCCCTCCTGGATGTCTCCAATAAAGTCTATGACGATAGTTCCGCCGTAAACCAAGTTGTTTTTGTGGAAACCGACAACATATTCCATGTTTTGCAGTCTTTGAGAAGAACCAGGCTAATATAACAGCGGAATCATAACACGCTTTGCAGGATATGCCAGACACGGTTTAATAGCAACCATATGTGGAGCTGACTTCGTGGGTACGTCACTTGCAACAACCAACCCGATACAGAGGTCATCTTACGTATCCAGACGGACCTCCTGACCTCATGTCTGACAAGGAATACTTAGTACCTTTCTATAATGGAAAGTCGTAATTCCATGTTGTAAAATATGGATTCGATATACATGGAATAGCTGGTAATCAGTAAAACGAACTGTGTCGTTAGAAAATATGACACTTTAATCAATATGACGATAACAAGGAGCATACTGGCTTCATAAAATGATATGTTTTAAACTAAATGATCATTTTTATATTCACTTCATTGATTGAAGGATGTGGCTTTCAGAAGGCATTCGATAAGTTTATTACCGTTGAGGCATACTCAGACTTAATCGACCTGTCTGTTAATAGATAGTAGTGGGGGTGCTAGTCATTACAGAGAGCAATTATAAATTCTTTTCCCATTTACGTATTAATTAAACCCTGCATGCTGGGTATGACATATTACATAAATACCACTGCTCTCGTAACGCTGTATTTATACAACCCTATTAGATGGGTAGATAAGGTAATTAGGATGTACAAAGATTAGCGTTGCCCCCGTAGCTACGATGTCTGCAGGACTCTGACTCAGTAATACTTCACTAGGGGATCATCCGGGAAAATGGGTCACTATTGTGTGATTTGTGATGACTTGTGGGGAATATGTACATGTACACATAGCTATCTAATGTCATTATGGCCCCTGCTGTGGTGTTGGTCTACCCCCGTGCTCAGGTTTGTGTGAGCGTGGGTGAGCGGGTGTGTGGGTGAGGAGATGAGTGGGTGTGGGAGAGAAGGGGAGAAGAGGTTCTGGAGGGAGGGGAGACACACATAGAAGGTAGAGAGGGGACAGAGACATGGAGAGAGGGAAGACAAATAGATGGAGAGAGAGGGACGCAGAGAGGGTAGAGTGGAGGGGGGGGCAGAGCAAGGAAGAGACAGGGAAGACGGGAGAGAGAGGGGAGAGGGGGCGGGGTGACAGACAGACGGATGGAGAGAGTGGAGAAGCAGAGGGGAAATAGAGAGATGGGGTGAAGTGGTGAGAGAGGGAGCGGGGGCAGATAAGGAGACAGAGAGAGAGAAGGGCAGAGAGAGGACGAAGACAGAGAAGAACAGAAAGAAGGGGTGAGAGAGAGGGACTGGAGGGAGAAAGGAAAGAGGCAGAGAGAAGAGAGAGGATAGGAGAGAGGGAGGGAGAGGGAGCTGGAGAGAGGTAGGGAGAGGGGAAATGATGGGGAGTCATGCAGAGGAGGAGAGAGAGAGAGAGAGAGAGAGAGAGAGAGAGACAGAGAAAGTGAGAGAGAGCTGAGAGAGAGAGGTGGAGAGAGAGAGAGACAGAGGAGAGAGAGCTGAGAGAGAGTGGAGAGAGAGAGAGGTGGAGAGAGAGAGAGAGTTGAGAGAGAGAGTGGAGAGAGAGAGACAGAGAGAGAGAGAGAGAGAGAGAGAGAGAGAGAGAGAGAGAGAGAGAGAGAGAGAGAGAGAGAGAAAGAGAGAGGGAGAGAGAGGAGCTGGAGAGAGAGAGAGAGAGAGATGCAGAGGTGGGAGAGAGAGAGAGAGAGAGAGAGAGAGAGAGAGAGAGAGAGAGAGAGAGAGAGAGAGAGAGAGAGAGAGAGAGAGAGAGGAGAGCAGGGTCCAGATTCTACCTAATACAGTCTGTCGCCAGGTTCCTTACAGAGTGCACTGTTCACTCGACCTTTTCAAACATTACACATGCCATCTCTATGTTATTGTAAAAAGTCTTTGAATGTCATTTATCCCTTACAGATATCGGGCATTATCTATAGAATACCGTATGATCAGCCTCATTATCACCAACATTTAACAGGTAGCATATGGTGTCTACCGTGCGTGTTTGATCTCGCGAGAAGTGCAGCCATACACCACCCAATCAATCGATCCGCTCTGCTTCCACGACAACAAGACATATACTCGAGTATCATTAATAAAGCTAAGTAGCAACAATTATATCAGTGTACACGTGCATATAACAAGTTCATTAGCATTCCAAGTGTTTCTTGTGTCTGAAGACAGCCTGGTCTTGTCTGATCTACTCTAACATCATGGTACAGAACACTAACGATTTTATTTGTATAAGGTCAAGACAAATATAACTTGCACCAGGAGTGTCACTATACTCTCTTAAGCCCCACCCACTTAATGAGAGCAATTTGGGGCAGAAAAGCATCACCTAGTACAGTAATTGCGTTGTCCTCCCTGACTCTGCACTAGGACTATTTACGTGGTTACAGTAATGAGTTTCCACTGTAACTACCACTGTGTTTCAGACTTTATTTGTTTCCAAAATGTTAACAATTAGTGCGTTTGAGTTTACATATCACCAAGAGCAAACTAACGACAAACTCCAGCACCAGAAATTTGCGATAATGAGTTGCGTCCCTTACCCCCGTCAGGCGCAGCTGGTCGTGTTTTCGAAATGTAAATTCGTACCAAAATCCACCCTTGGTATGTCTATCTCACAGTCCCTGAACCACATTATTTTCCCTATTGACTAACCCTCCATGTAATGCTAAAGCCCTAAATGAAGCAAGTCTAGATTTCCTCATGTTCTGAATCTCTAGTCTCCGTGGGGCTCCTTTTCAATATAAATGGATTTGTTTGTTACCATAAAAATGACTAGTATATATATTCAGAGACTAAGGGTTAGTCTAACCCTTAGTCTGTCAGCACCAAGCCCAACCCCGACTTTGCCAAGGACCTGCAGGTGACCTCCTTTGTTGACCTCCTACATCTGATGCCTAATTCCAAGCCGCTTTAAACTAAACTAACGACCTCAATCAGACACTCGGCCACGTCGCAAACATCTGGTATTATCATATTTCGGAATTCGGTGTATAGCTGCAGCCGATTTATTCCAGTTCACGGTGCTGCATTTTTCACGTGCCAGATAACGCGATATGAATATTTATTGAACATTACCGTTAATAGAGGTGCGTGTGCATACCACAAGGAAGTAAGAACGGTATATATATGTGGCGGGTGTGTAGATTTAGCGGAAGCGCCCTACTCTAGCACCACCTCAGTAGCTATTGTTGTAACTCGTGCTGCCCATGTTGCCTATATCATGGAGAGAATGCAGCAGCATCTCCACTTACACAAAGGAGCAGGGCAAATACCCATAAATCAAAGCGTAAAAACGATTCCTTGGGTGTTTTTTGTGTTTTATCTGTGCATGAGCGGATCACTTGGAATAAAGGCAATGTAGGCTTTTTGAAAATTTGGTGGACATCTTAGGTCGTTTTATGTCCTAACGTTTCATATTCATTTCCAACGTCGCAGGTTAACTTTGATCGCAAGTCACATTCACAACCGATACTCACTATTCAATGGAACTTCTTTTTTAATATAGTGATGTTGAGTAACTATAGTAACATCTGATTACAAGACGGGCAAAACACCAGACGAATGTACCATTTATCTTATCCAAAATGTTTCGTTTATACTCGAGAATCGAACATGATATTCGTTGTTCCAACTAACGCTCTAACCACTATGGTCCTTAATATTCCACTTTTATATGGACCGTTCTAATCGGATCTTCGTATACTCATACGATTGGACAATGTGTGAAGCCCAAATCTGGTGTCCCCAGCCGTGATATTGCTGGAATGTTGCTAAAAGCGGCGTAAAACTAAACACACTCACTCACTCACTCATACAACTGGAACTGCATATAGTACACAAACTAGCAATGTTAATTAGTCTGATGTCATTATCACTGTGCTTTAAAAATGCGTTTCCCAAACCCAAGATGGTTTTCAAGGGTCGAAATCAGGGCGGTGATTCGACTAACTCGAAATGAATGGGAATCAAACTAGTCGTGGTTGGTGCACTACCCACTGCCCTCCAGTACACAGTCGACTGTATCATCTGACGGTGTGACAGGTTGGTGGTCGAAAAGCATTGGTACGCCACATCTGACCGCCATTGTTGGTGCCTTCGTCGCGATATTGTTGGAATATTACTGAAAGCAGTTACCCCACACACTCATTCCGTTGTTCGACTACACCTCTTGTGTCCTCTACAATATCAGGCCGTTCACCTACTCAACTTGTATCATCTATACCTCTATGCAGCGTTTGAAGACGAGTTTCTAATCGCCATGCCACACCTTGTTAAAATCGATTTTGTTCGAGTCAATCTTATACAAACACGTATCTTTGAAAAATATGAAAAATACATGTGACTTTTCAGAACGGAACCCGATCTCAAATATATTCTGAAAACAAATGTACATATCTTCTCATAAACAAATCAGAACGACGTAATTCGGAGTATTATGAAGTCGTTTTACGACATCAAAAGAGAACTGTTGAGAGCAACATCCATTGAAGCCAGCCAGTTATTATGCCTGACAGCGCCAGAGTCAAGTATCAATATCCACTCGGAAGCTAAACGACTGGATATATTGTCTACATGGTAGCATGCCACGCCCAAAGCACAGCCTGGTGAGGAAGCGGTTCAATGTCATGATTTCAGCAACACGAGCAGCAACAACCGACCGGATGACATAGTAGTGGCGCTAGACTGACAACTAGTCTCTGAAATAAACATATTTTACAGAAAAAACAGTTCATAATAAATAAGCATAAAATATAACGAAAAGGAGCCCTGAGACTTTCTTCATTTTCAGACTGAAAATATAGACTTGCCGCATAATCTAGACTTACATGGGCTTTCTTGGATATGTTTGTTTCAGGGTCTGTATGACAGACTATAGTGACGCATGCAGTCTTCAGATATAGATACGCGTAGAGAACAATAGGTCACAGTAACATGTGTGATGTTTATATACGGTCACGCTAACATATGCCATGCAGTCTTCAGATATAGAAACGCGTAGAGAACAAGAGGAAAACACATGTATTGGGTTTTTGTATTGTTCCACAAAAATGTGTTCCCAGTTGAAATATATACTAGCGACAAAAAGTAAGGGAACTAAATATTCTACTATGTGCGTAAATGATATAAACAGGTGTAAAACAAGCATGTAGCATACTAACGTGACACCTGACTTACATCAATCTTTTTGATGTACGAACAGCATGCCGCACGTGTATGCGCGCGGGCCAAAATGAGTATTAACGTCATGTTCTTCACATTCTCACAGGGGCGGTTGGGTAGCCTAGTGCTTAAAGCGGCGTAAAACTAAACTCAGTCAGTCACATTCTCACATGCAACTCATGTCCGCAAACGAGAAGAATTGTCTGTTAGACAATATCTCGACCAGAAGACCAAATTATGAATTAATGGGGAACTAGAGTGCGGGGCGTCAGTATCACAGGTCGCACTGATGCCCTCAAACCCTGAAGCGTCTATTCGCACGTGTAACCAGTATCGTCACATCGGGGAAATTGAAATCAGTCCTGTGCGTGGCAGCCCTGGATCTTGAGCGTCTCATTATATTGACTCACGTTAGCAGCCATCAGCTGATTCAAATTTGTCCCTCAAAACAAAAAGGCGTTTTGTACCACGTCGGGAAGACTTATTTCAGCATCAACATTTGTAAACAGTCTATGAGGCAAGTATGAAAGCGAAGCGTCTCTTGAACGTCGTGACAACATCACGAGCACCAACAACTAACATGGACCTTGCAACTCAAGGGTCTGACTGTCAGACATTGGCGTCGTACTATGTTTACTGGTGATTCGCATTTACACGGAAGCATAATAGGGCCACGCTACGCTATTATTCAGCATCTTTTATCTTTAAAATTCAACTTGCTATCTTGAAAATTCAACATCCTTTCTTGAAAATTCAACTTAGTATCTTGATAATTCTACATCCTATCTTGACAATTCAACTTAACATCTTGAAAATTCAACATCCTTTCTTGAAAATTCAAGATGGGGGTGGGACGGGAGAGGAGGTAGGTTGGTGATTGGGTGGGGATGGGACGGTAGAGGAGGTTGGTTGGGGATGGGAAGGGGATGGGACAGGAGGGAGGTTGGTTTGTGATGGTGGGGATGGGACGGTAGAGGAGGTTGGTTGGGGATAGGGGTGGGATGGGACAGGAGAGGAGGTTGGTTGGGGATGGGGTGGGGTCGGGACGGGGAGGAGGTTGGTTGGAGATGGGGTTGGGGATTGGACGGGAGGGAGGTTGGTTGGTGATGTGGGGATGGGACGGCAGAGGAGGTTGGTTGGGGATAGGGGTGGGATGGGACAGGAGAGGAGATTGGTTGAGGATGGGATGGGACGAGACTGGAGGTTGGTTGGGGATAGAGTTGGGACGGGAGAGGAGGTTGGTTGGGGATGGGGATGGGACGGGAGAAAGGGTTGGTTGGGGATGGGGATGGGACGGGAGAGGAAGGAAGAGATTGTGAAACGTTCATGATAGTACCATGCGGGACTCTCTATAAACACATGTGTACGTTGTTTTTTCCTTATAATCAAGCGGTCAAATTGTGAAATATCGGAAATCTACAATCTAATGAGAGAGGGGCATCTTAAAAGAGTATTTGTCCTGGAAAATATGACATGTATACTAATGATAAACTCGGTTAATAGATTTTAACCCACGGATGCCGTTCTTATAAATTATGAAGAGAAACCTAATACTATCCAAGGTTATCTGGAAAGACATTTTGCCTCGTTTCTTTATTTCCTCATCTAAACAAAACCAGACACCAATGCCTGATGAAGCGTGTTCGGTTTCACTTCTCTGGCCCATTTAAATGTCAAATGTTATTGATAAGCAGCTTTCTCCCTTTGAATATATAATCAATAATTGTTCTTTGGACAAGTATGGTCCGTTTAAGGACCAATTACGTACACTTTACTCTGATTCCAGATTGTAATACGGCGTTCAATGGTGGTAAATCACCCACACAACCACCAGCTTGACCCCCCGGGGGATACTGAACTCGTAAAGTCAAACCCACCACAGACTTCAAAAGATGCGTGTAATTAATTACGTGTGTTGGTCGACAATGCTTAATGGCGCTGAACAACGTCAGCACATGGACAATCGGCGTAGCAGAGCCGTCACGGCCAATCAGTCATTGCCTCTGTTCTCTGTCAAGTGAAGAAAGTAAGCCGTGGTTTGGTATGAAAAACGATATGCTTGTGACAATACGTTGCCACAGTTCACACATAGCTGTACTGTACATGGTGAAAGCAATTAGTGTTGTTTCCGTCCTGTTAAATTTAACAAGTGCAGCGAGACAGGCTGGTACCAACTGCATGGGCGTGTTGCACAGGACGAACCCTTGTGCTTCTTCTATACCAACGTATCATCAGCTTTGTTCCGGATATAACTTAACTTAGCACTAACACTGCTGCAGTTGGTACGTGTCAATCCACATCCTTCAGAACGTTTGACAATTGTGGGAAGCAACTGCATGTGTTAATTAGAAGATATAGCTATTCTGTTTTCAATTTTGAGGTCCTTTATCGTTGATTTAAGACCGCTAAATGTAATTTAAAAACCGAACGCTTTCAGGATCCAGTATCACACAATGTCGTGCTACTATTATTTTTAAAACCCTGGGCGGTGGGGTAGCCTAGTGGTTAAAGCGTTGGCTCGTCACGCCGAAGACCCGGGTTCGAATCCCCACATGGGTACAATGTGTGAAGCCCATTTCTGGTGTCCCCCGCCGTGATGTTGCTGGAATATTGCTAAAAGCGGCGTAAAACCAAACTCAGTCAGTCAGTTTAAAACCCTACCATCGTCACTACTTTCTTATTTACAGATATGTTGTATACAGAGGTATGCCAAACGAGCAGGCATATTCAATTAACGTATTCTGTATTCTCGATAACGCATGTTTCACATATAGCTTACATTGCATCTGTATGGTTCAACATACACATATTGTCATTGACTTCTACATTTAGTATCCTGATTACCACCGGGCGACAAACGGAATCGGGTTGTTATTCTCGCCGATTTGCTCGATGAATGTCATCGTATCCTAGATCGATGCTCATGATGTCAATCACGGGATTGTCAAGTACGCCCAGATTCGATTCTTTACAGACCACCGTCGTATAAAACTTTAACACTGATGAGTGCGGCTTTAAACAACAAACAAACAAAGATAACGAAACAATCTAAATTGAATGCAAAAATGCCATTGATAATGTTACATTAATGTGATCCATGATTTATAATGTTACATTAATATGATCCATGATTTATAATGTAACATTAATATGATCCATGATTTAAAATGTTACATTAATATGATCGATGATTTATAATGTTACATTAATATGATACATGATTTATAATGTTACACTAATATGATCAATGATTTTATAATGTGCGCCTATTAGTCATCATTTTCCATACGACGACAATATTCTGAATATTTTTTTACTTGAAAGATATAAAAAAGTTGCTTCCGACATATATTTATCAACAATCTTCAGCTTGGATGAATCCTAAGCATCATATTAATGCAAGTCACGATTCAACATCTTAACTGAATCAGTAACGACAAAGCATATTATACGGAATTGCAGCCTACGAATCGTCGTTGCTTAATCATATCGGCTCGTTGATGTCGACATCGGCTTTACAAGACTGGCAACTTGAAAGGCAACGAGCAGGTGATTAAGTAGTGTTGAGATGAGAATAGTCGTTGTTGAGTTGCCTAGTCAAGTGACACGGTCTAACATGTCAGACAGATAATCACTGTCACTGTTACTTACAGCATGATAATGTCACACGTACGACCATCAATCCTCCGAGGTTGTACTGAAGATCATCATCATCATCATCATCATCATTAATATTTCTATCTCTACCCTACCACCATCACCGTCAGCATCCTCTCCGCCGTCAGGATTAAATCACCAGACCAACTACCGATACATTCACCATCAGCACCACAGATCACCACCACCACCACCACCACCATCATCTCCATCATCATCATCATCATCATCATCATCATCATCATCATTACCATTAATATTTCTATCCCTACCACCACCATCACCGTCAGAATCCTCTATACCGTCAGGATTAAATCACCACTACAACTATCGATACATTCATCATCATCATCATCATCATCATCATCATCATCTCCACACATTATATGTACAGGTCACCTACATTTTGAGCCATCATCATAATCACCCGAAGCATTACATTGCTCTACAAACCTTTCTTTTCCGTCAGGTCCTTACAGTTCCATCAGTATTTATCACCGCCCTTTACATATTGACCTGTACATAACGATTGTATTACACAGATGTATCATATTTGCAGCATCAGGCGTACATACATGCATGCATCTCGACCAATAAACGCGGATCAGCTAGACGATGGTCTGTTGAGGAAAATGGGTGGAGGGGAGAGCGAGCGAGAGGGGTAGGGGTGAGGATAGTGGGTGGGGAGGAGGGTGATATAAGGGCGGTAAATCTATATCTCCCTTCTATAAACAGACATAGCTAGAACATCAAAACCATCAGCTGCAAACACAAGACACGACGTTATGAACGTATTTCAGATAAGAGCGATAAGTAAATATCAAATGGTTGCCAGAATTGGTGAAACATTGAGATAAGTTATCTGTCCCTCATGAATGCATTTTGGGCATTTAAATTATGCACATGGCCTTTTCGTCTATCAACCCATCAGCCAGGGGTGGCTTCACTGCTCAACTAACATAACAGGGGCCCGTAGACACGAATTAAAAACAATATTAACATTGATTCAATCACCTGAATCACAACCGTTAGTTTAACGGAACAGGAGTCCCCTCAAAAGGAGAAGCCATCTGAATGGTGAAATATGTCACTCCGTCATTTCTGGGATTTTCTTAAAGAGGATTGGGATGGAATATTTAGAGTTTGCTGGAGCATGATTCCCTCGGAGAGTGAGGGTTGATATTGTAACAAATATCGTTAAAGTGTCACTTGACACTTAACTCGCAGCTTATCGTCTATTGAGAAGAGGGGCGGTGGGGTAGACTAGTGGTTAAAGCGTTCGCTCGTCACGCCGAAGAGCCGGGTTCGATGCCCCACATTGGTACAATGTGTGAAGCCCATTTCTGGTGTTCCCCCGCCTTGATATTGCTGGGATATTGCTGGGATATTGCTAAAAGCGGTGTAAACCCCAACTCACTCACTCACAATTGAGAAGAAACTGTGTTCTAGAAGGGCACAGCACAATCCCAGAAAGGACACGGGAATTGTTGAATGTGGAATCCATTTCATTATGCTCCTATGTCATTTGGATGGCGATACCATTCAATAACTACCTCGCTTGTGGGAAGCTTTGGAGTGTCCGTTAAGACATTTATCTACGGCCCTTGAATGTAAGACTGAACACGTAAATACACCAGGAGTTCACAGATTGTGAGTACACAACTCATTCAGAGAATCAGTTCCTTTGTCTGGCACTGTTTACATCATTATTCTAAATCAAGATGGCCAGTGGCGTAATTTCCAAGACAAGATCTTCACCACGTTCTGTTCCACAGATACTTCACCCAAATAATGCCGTCTTGTTCTTCGCGTTACGTATACAGCTTATAAACAGTGCTCCTCCGGGGCCATCAATACACGAGATCTAACAGATTGCACTTGAGACTACTTCATTTGCTAACAATACATCATCACTGCCAATTAAATCAAATGTTCCGTGTGGTCTTCAGCCGAAAGGGTGACACAACTACCAACGTGTTATATATGTGTAAGTCTTTTCCAAACTAGGTAACAGATCCCTAAACCCACTCCCGTTATTGTTAATTGAAGTGTCACGTACTCTGGTCTTAATCGATTGTACACACGACCCTGTGAATGGGGAAGGTCCCTCTGGGCGAACATAAAGATCATCGATAACAGCAGAATACGACTTCTATCAAATGTTTCATGTCCTTTTATGATACATGTTCTGTTTAGGGATCAGACCAGAGACAGATATCATGAACGACGACCAACGCCATCGGGGTACGACGATCCAGACCACCCCACACATGTTTCAGTCCGACACGGATTCCCCACAAGAACACCTTTTAATGTAATTAGACTACACAATGCAGCCGTTGCACATATTGACATTAACGCTAAAAATACCAAAGCTTTTTTAGAAACAAGCATCCACATCTAACATTGAAAAGGAGCCCTAGTGGGATGGGCGATTCAGAACCTGGGCAATATATAGACCTGTTCTATTTAGGGAGTGTGCATAACAGTAAGGGTTGGGCGATAGGAAACATAAGACAGTTACCGTACTGTGTGACAGAGTATTATTTACATTAATGTGCTTCTCTTCTGGACGGGTTTTTATATTTGCTAACAGCATGACAAAATTGGTCCCATTTCGATATAGTACACCGTTGTAGGAGACGCCGATATTTTCATAACAGTTCGGGGATAGGCATATTTCACTGACACACACATTTGATACACTATATCAACACTGTGTTTGTACATACTATATATATACCTCTGTAACTATTGACTGTCATTCACCTGATGAAGGGGCAAGCATTAGCCCAGAAACGTCGTGTGTAAATAATAAATAAGTTGCGCATCCATATCAAGTGTCTTGTATTACCCTACCAACTTCTAAATGCTTATCAAACATCTATGTTTCTTTCCTAGAGCATGTGCTGACAATTAGTCTTACAACATCATGTATTTGTTTGCATGTTTGCTGTTTCAATTTACACTCCGCAATACTTCCGTTACACGACGGCTCTGAGTCTGTAACTAAAACACCCTGGGCCAGATAATATAGTGATTGACATCAAGAGTATCGATCTACGTATTGGGATCCGATAACGTGCATCAACCAAGTCCATCAAATTCTCGATGTTGCCTACAACTACAAGCATGGCGACCTGAACACCAGTTATACCCCAGATCTTCATGGCGAGCTGAACACCAATTATACCCCAGATCTTCATGGCGAGCTGAACACCAATTATACCCCAGATCTTCATGGCGAGCTGAACACCAGTTATACCCCAGATCTTCATGGCGAGCTGAACACCAGTTATACCCCAGATCTTCATGGCGAGCTGAACACCAATTATACCCCAGATCTTCATGGCGATGGTTTATGTGTCTTCATTAAAACATGAGGGGACACAGGTGACCAGTCGTCTAAAGCGCCGAAATTCGCCTACTTCTGGCACACAAGAAATTTACAGTTGCGAGTTCGAACCCGGTTGCCCAGATTATTTTTCTGGGTATGTCACCAAAATACTCAGATCGTGGTTTTCACTGAAGTGGTGAACATGTAAGACCTACATCACTTCCGGGTTTCTTTCCAAAGTAGGCTGCCATGCCAACCCAGCTCACTATAAAATAAAATATTTCCTGAAGGAGCCTTGATTATCAGAGGTGTAACTGAAGTTTCTTGTAGGTGTATGTAGCGATATTGGCGGCATATTTACAGATTTCACTCATTGATCATGAGCTCATGTTGGGTAATGAAATACCACAATATATTTAACATATTTATAGACACTGTGTCCTAAAACTAGTCCTAGACCATGTCAGTCTTCCAAAGCTTGTCCTCGAGCCAAATGTATAGATTAGATATAAACCATTCTATGATCATGAGACTGAAAGCTATTTACATCGAACGTACGAATCCAACTTATTATGTGTTTATGAATTACTATCAGTGATGTCGCAAGGTGTATCCTGCACCACTGATGCTATCCGCTTACACTGAATGAGACTGATATCTGAAATATTGTTCTTTTTAACACGGAGTAGACCCCTTTCACCTCCCGCCTCTTCCCTCCACTGGCCCTCAATCCTCCACTTCCTGCCAACTCCACCCCAAGCCATCCTCCCCCTCCCGTGGGTTATGCCTCCACTAGATATATATATAACCTACATAACCCCCGCCTCCCGACAATCTGTGGAATCTGAGACCACGACATTACACTCCGGCCTGTTCCAAGCATTATACACCGCCCTGCCCCTGAATTCAACACAAGGATTTCATTTCATTGGTTAACCCACATCAAACCAGAAACAGAAGTTAGGCGTTAGCAATGAATATCCGATTTTTCTACTGTTGAGATTTGATTGTGAGAGCTAACTCCTCAACACATACACATAAGTACAGTATTAGTGAAACTATACCCGGGACATATTCTTTACATGAACAATTAATGAACACTTACGAGGAGGTCTTTGTTACAGCTATGAATCAGTGGAAGCTAACAATTACGAGTCAAGGATGTAACAAACTGCATTATGCTATTTCACAATACAAAACCACGTACTAGGTCAAAGTAACAGTTTCGATATATGTCAACGCTTTTCGAAACGCGAAGTCCTGTTCTATCAATAACTGCTTATAGGTCCAATTATGAATGTGGATTACGTCTGGACATTGTATTGCTGATGCCGGTAGAGCTATGTAACTTTGCCAATAACTTCATCAGCTTCACAGATTCCCCAAGGCAATGCAAGCAACAAGTTCCAAAGTTGTGAAGGCGGGATTCCAAACTTACCTAGGACGACAACCAAGGTGAAGAGTGCTGGAACTTTCATTGTGCCGACTCGTATTAATCCGTACCACGAGGGAAAGACACAGGTACTCCTACAGAGAATGGTAGACCTTCCTGCTAGTTCTTGGTGGGACGTGAGAAGAAGATCTCAACTACCCAAATTCCTTGTTACTCCTCCTGAAACAGCCAATGAATGACTGGCGATCAACCCCCTGCGTTGTTGATTGACAGCTGGACGGAGAAGCCCCCTGTATACGTGTGTCCGTCCTGTGTATAATATTACTGGTAGAAACTGTGCAGAAAGTGATTATGAAGTGTCGAGGTAGCACAGATGTAGACTGTTGGCTGCAGCAGCCAATCACAGAATGCACGTGGTGCTTGTACAGTGAGAGAAGAACTGTTGCTATAGTTGTTCCATTAGGTGTTGAACCCTACAGTACTGGCACGCCGATACAGTCTCTTCACGAACAGCTGGGCGGCAGACTGACAGGGCCCACCGCTCACGTTGTTGCCATCTGGTAACGTCGAACGCCGCTGTGGTGCTGGTGCTCTCGCGTGGGGTGGTAGTCGTTGGGTGGAGGATGGTGACGATGTCACAGCGTCAGAGGGCGGGACACGACTTCTGACGACGACCGCAACCCTCCATCTACCACGCGCCACCAGATGTATGGACAAGCACAGCAACTCGTCTGTGTTATTGATTTTCCAAGGAGCGCTCATTTATTACTCTCATTTTCCGTGTTAGCATCTTTTGACCGATTCTAGGACTGATTGCGGATAAACCGGCTAGCTATTAGGGATGGCATTCGTTGGCCGGTGGTGGCTATTAGACGCACGGGCCATTTTGCGTCCAACAAACTTAAAAGTAAAGTCTAATAAATCTTAACATCGGGGCCATGAGTATGTCGTTTAAATGTGTACTCCTTGTAGAAGTGTCAGTTTTCCATCTGCGGGCTGGGTCCTTCACAATGTTTGCAGCAGCTAATCTATTTTAGATTTGGAACAGGCCACAACCCGCCCGCATGTATGCACACTTCTGTATTGCCATTAAATGCGTATTTAAGTGTGAGTCAGTTCTTCCGGTATTTCTGGGAGTTCAACGTATCTTTGATTTAAGTGCAAGTGGGGTGACTTACTTAAAAAACGTCCTGGCGCTTTAGTCACAGTTCACATACAGCCAGGTGGCTATTTTGGTCTGGTCAACCACGAGAGTCTATTTGGGCCCACAACACTGTTGTCTGGGATTTTAAAATGACAATTTAGTTCCAGAAACGAAGTTGTGAAAATATATATAGAAAACGGTAAATAAATAATTCAAAAGAAGCCAAGTACAATTCTAAATTACCGTGCTGAAGCAACCTACTACTGCTGATATAGAATAAAATAGAAGTCTGATGGACTGTATTCGATGGCTTTGTTCGGCAGTTAACGAATACAACTAACTAGATGATGGAAATTGAAAAGAAATGACCCGCAGCATATTGAAGGCGTTAGTCAACCAACCGCCCTACATGCTGCCGAGGGTCAAATCCGGCCTTAAATGTAGCTGTTACATATTTAATGTCAATCAGTTCCTGCATACCATCAACCTGTATTTTTATGTTGGCCAGTCTCTACAAGGATGGAAAATGATAACGTTTTTGCCGTTCAAACTGAATCACTACAACGTACTGATGACAGTACATGCAAGACTTCACTTCCTGTTCATTGAGGTCAGAATTTATGAAAGGTGATTTACCGTTCATATGTCGACTTCACATTCCTTCACATGCTTCATTGTTGTCGTAATTTAACTTCACATTTCTTCTCTCGCTGACCTTTGAAGATCCGGGTTAGAATTGATCTTCAGCAACCCATGCTTGTCGTAAGAGGCGACTAACGGGATCGGGTGGTCAGGCTCGCTGACTTGGTTGACGCATGTCGTTTCCAAATTGCGTAGATTAAGGCTCTTGCTGTTGATCACTGGATTGTTTTGTCCAGTCTCGATTATTTACAAACTGCCACTATAGCTCTGGGATATTACTGAGTGTGGCGTTAAACAACAACACATCAACCAAAATTCACTCGCTTCCATATTGAATATGTCGATTTCACTTGACTTTGTATCACATTTCTGTAGACATGAATTAACGTGTATACTTCATATCTTTTCACTCAGTTTCCTGATGTTAAGATCTACCGTGCTAATGTCGAATTAATGTAACTTGTCATGACGTGGCTACATCCATGAATTAACTTGTACATGGCGACTTCACATAACTTCACATAACTTCGTTGCAGACACGGTTACCTGGTTTAAGAAGTGTACAGTGTAGAGTAAGGTATAGCATGGATGTCGGAAACTGGGATAACTTATATAATCTTTCGCACTGGCAATTTTGGCAACATATGCCAGTTATAGAGCTCCACACTTAACACGGGAAGAAGCGCCACCTTGGTACAGATATGACGTCATGTTGTGTAATTTCTACGTCGTGTGAATCAGCCGGTAATTAGCATCTGGACAGGGTTATGGAAGACGCTCCACTAACTACCTGTGCGTAATTGTTAGGAGATACAGCTATTCTGTAGTTTGGTCCTTAAGTTGTGGTTTAAGACGGGGAAACGAAACATAAACATTCACAGGTCTTAAATCACAACCTATATGACCACATAAATGAACACAGAATAGTTTTATCATAATGCTGGCACGATAGTTACGCGTTTGAAATCGGAGGGAGTGAGTGAATTTAGTTTTGCGCCGCTTTAAGCAATATTCCAGCGCTAACAGGCCTGGGGACAGCAGATATGGGCTTCACACATTGTACTCATGTTAGGAATCGAACCGGGGTTCTCGGCGTGACGAGCGAACGCTTTAACCACAAGGCTACCCCACCGCCCCACCCGCGCAAGAGCACAAAGGCGTGAAGGGACATTTTTCCAGAATTCGGTGTGAAATCGATCAATTATGAACAGGTTAGATAATGAATAAAACAAAACGTTGTACTGAAGCAACGTTTTCTGTTTTTAATAAAAATGAAAATACAAGACCTAAATCAATTTGTACCATTTAAATGCAATCGAAAAACACATCACTACGACATATTAATGATTGACTCGCCTGTGATTCCAGACGTCGGATGACTGTCAAACCGCTTCAGTGAACTTACTAACTTCTGCTCTTGGAAGTACTTATTGATCACAACACCGCTGTTTCCAATTTGGAATAGACCAGACATGTCGGTTTTAATCTGGGACACTTTAAATGTAGAAGTGGAGGGGTTTCTACTGACGTCGCAGTACGGACCAAAGGTGAAAGGTTAGGATTTGTGTTTCCACTGCCGGTCTGGAGAATGGCAGAGCAATGTAATCTCTGTGCTAAAGATGAATCAGGGCTGTAAGACTGGAAACTTTGATTATTTTTATGACCGGAAATTTTAACAATTTCTCTAGCTTCAACGCCTACATGACACGAGTGTTAAGTGAAAAGCGTCGATGTCCGATTCTGACGACATGTTCGTATACAAATGACAGCGAGTGCTATGTATTCATACGCAGGTGCAGCGGTCTGTGTAATTTGGGGGTCTTCGATCGTGTCAGTAATCAGTTAATCAGAAACGTGGTGCTAGATTGATAGATTAAAGCATATAATAAAATTTGTAATTGTATCAAAGCACTTCTACGAAGCACGCATCGATTCTGACTCTCGTCACGTCGTAAAACACATAAACACTCGGTTAGTAAATATTCGAATTTAGTCATTTCTTTTATTAATTTGTTTATACACCATGGCCATGTGGTGTAGGAGATAACCGAGGAGACCTCGTGTCAAATTACCTAGTAGATCGTCATCAGTACATGTTGTTTTTTAGATTGTTTAGTTTGTGAGAATTAAACGAGTTTGAAGTTTCCGGTCGGCTATATCTAAAATTGAATAACAACTTAATACAAATATCCTTATGTATTCATATTTCAGAGACAAAATGCTAGACGCGAGACTAGGATCCGTTTACAATTCCTCATGTGAGAACATGAGGGGGAAAACCTTTAGCGACTTGTCCGTATTTCCGGAATGAGAAACTTGCCACTTACTGAACACAATGAAATAATTGAAACACAAATTAACCTACTCGTAAACACAAAGCCGTCTGACGAGGAATCACTTTCGTCTCCTCCAACACAATTACTCCAGAGTATGATGGATGGTGTGTGTCGGGATGACGAGGGAGAGAGCAAGGGAAAAACGGGTGATTCTACATTTGTTTGAAGATGGTAGAGCGACTTCAGTAAACCCTCACAGCATTGCGTTCACCATCCAAAACCTGGCTGTTACACTTTGTCCTGTATATGCCAGTAATATTCATATGCGTTATTTACAATTCATTGACTTGCACATGTGTCACCAGCCCCTGTTTTCTATGTTATTAATTACACCAACGATGTGTCACTATCATGTCACCAGCACTGGATGCTGTCAAACAGATCACTCACTCACTTTGTTGTATGAAACGTGATCTGGTTGTCAACCGATGTGGTGGGGGTTAAATCACCCCCTCCCCACTAAATTCCAATATTGAATGATCTTGTCCTAGGACAGTGAGTGAGTGAGTGAGCGAGTTTAGTTTTACGCCACACTCAGCAATATTCCAGCTATATGGCGGCGGTCTGTATAATACAGTGATCAACAGCATGAGCATCGATCTGCGTTATTGGGAACCGATGACATGTGTCAACCAAGCCAGCCAGCCTGACCACCCGATCCCGTTAGTCGCCTCTTACGACAATCATGGGTTACTGGAGGCACATTCTAACTCGGACCTTCACGGGTATGTCCTAGGACAGAATAACTCTAGAGTGAGGTTATCCTAGAACGATACACTCTCAACTGAAATGATCCTAGGATAAACTCACTCCCCATTCAGTACAATATACTTATAATAAAATGAAACAATGAACACACTCTCACCTATTTCCTTTCACACAAGCAAAAGTATATTCTTTTCTGAAACGAAATCAATACAAACGCAAAACAATCAATACAACAAGATAAAATCAAACATATAATGGAAAAGAATTATCAATACTCACATGTGAACCAGTTTCAGTTGGAGTGTCTTGAAGATCACAATGTCCCAAAGTCAAGAGAATTTACCAATGTTACGGAAAAATACAAATCTTGATCCGTTCCGGACAACATAGTATACCTGTAGACCTTCATTGCGCAATAGCATGCACTAGTGCGTGGATATGTGCGCTATATAAATATCCTATCAAAAAATGATAATAATAATAACCCACAATGTTTACAGTTGTTACAGTGTTGACGGTATATTGGTGTACATCAATCTAGATTTTACCACATATTCCCCGCTTGCATGATAACAGGACGAGGCTGTGGGGTAGCCTAATGGTTAAAGCGTTCGCTCGTCATACTGAAGACCCGGGTTCGATTACCCACATGGGTACATACCTGGTGTCCCCCGATGTGATATTGCTGGAATACGACTAAAGGCGCCATGAAACTAAGCTCACTAAAACTCATACATACACTTGAACATAGGCGTTCACAATATGTCTGCACAGTGGAACCCCGGAGTTCAGTTTACCTGTTTTAGAGTCCCTTAACCATTATATTTCATTTCCCCAGAACACAAAAGCCCTAAATGATGCCAGTCTTCTAGATTTTTCAATATAAATTAATGTATACGTTTCCATCAAATCTATACATGCTTAGAGAGAAAGCCTATTATTGTATGCATAATTGTGTAGATGACAGAGTTCATTGTGTACTTCGATTCCCGTGACAACATCTCGCTGTATTCAGTTTGACGTGACTGCGTACACATTTCGAATATCGATAACACATATGTTGCACAACTATCACACACATGTTTGAGGTACCATGAGTCACACGACAGACAAGATGAGGATGCCCGTCAAGCTTGTGTCGGCATCCAGTACCGAGTCGAACATATATAAAGACCGTTGTATTAGACCGCCTCTGTGGTGTAGTGGTTAGAGCGTCCGCCCGGGGACCGGAAGGTCGCGGGTTCGATCCCCGACCGCGTCATACCAAAAGACGTTAAAATATGGTACTTGTTGGTCCCTGCCTGGCGCTCGGCATTAATGGGTACAACAAGGACTGGTCGACTCGGAGTCAGTATAATGTGTCTGAGTGGGGTATTCATGCTTCACTACGGCATGGTAATTCAGTGGACTAGCACTATAAAACCAACTTAAGTCTAGGCTAGTACAAGCAGCCGCACATACACATACACACCCATGCACGTCGTCATATGAGCGAAATATTCTCCAGCACGACGTAAACCCAATCTCACCTCACCTCACCTTAACTCACCTCACAATACTGTTGTATTAAATCCATTTGTTTGCGTGTATGTACTAAACGACCATGCACAGTAACGAATATTTCGCAATACACAACACCACTTGCAATCGGTTGAACGGGAACAACATACGGTTTCGGTTTTGGATTGCGGAATATGGACTCGTGCGTCGTTTAGGGTGCCGGGTACGTTTCTGTATTTAGATTTTGTTTAGGGTGCATTTATTTCCAACGTACCTGGGGTACGTATCTGTAGAACATGTGCCGATAACGACCCGTTCAGCCCTGGTCGACGTCCGTCCATCTATATATTAACTCAATACAGTTATTGAGTATTCACCCGATAACGGGACAAGAAGCATCCTTGAAACGCCGTTACAGACAACAAAGACGCCGTTAACCGTTATGGCAGCATTTCCTCATGTCCTGTAGAAAGCATGCCACCAACAACCATTGTGTCGATACCATATCTCCAAGTTAGACACTGTCCACCCTCATCTCTGACGTGAGCCTTCCGGGTGATGCATGACCGTTACATTCAGGGTGTATCCATCTCGAGGTATTCTGTATCAACACCCATGACATTCCCACGCCCTCCTCGACTCTAGCAGCCTATAAACGTGCCCTTTTAGGGTTTACAAATCTATTAAAGTGATCTAACATTTTCCCCCTCCTTACTTAAGGGCCTCCAATCATAATGTATAGACAATTCACATCACTTCAAGATAAACCAAATAAATTAAATTCAACACACTTATAGAAAAAAATCAGAAATTTCACGTGAACCATACCCAGAACACTGCATCATGGGAAAAGAACAATCATCCTGCCCAATTCACAAAGCAAAGACTAGAGGAGCAAAGACTAAACATTGAACTGAGAAGTAGAACAATACTGACTACACCTTTGGAGGAACGTCTCTGTGATCAATGCTCAATTCTTGAAGATGAAAAAGACCTCTAGATGTCAAATTATATTACAGCGTATATGCAGATGTTAGGCACTCTTTGTGTATTTCCCTTTCCTCTAAATATAAGTACTTTGAAAGCCTTCTCATCAAGTAGCCTCCCTTTTACAAACGACAACCCGGGAAGCAAGAAACTAGTCTATCATATAAACGATTTCAAACACATCTGAAATATCTTTATATAATCCTGGATCATTCGATATATTTGGATTAGTGTGTGCATTCTTATGATTTATTGTGTATCTGTTTATATAGTTTATATAATATTGTCACTGTTTCTTGCAATAAATGTCCGATAAGGTCGGTTCACTCTGTACATTTTTTTTTCATCCTAAACATACATCCCAAATCAATCTGCTGAGAACGTGGTTTTCAGGGCCCTTCTTATCCAGAATCCCTCATGGCCATTTCCACTTCAGTGTAGTGCACCTGGGATCTATCACACTCGTACAGTGTTTATAGGGGACTCGGCCTTCGCATGACCACCTACCGAGAAATGACCGCACTCCAGACCTGGCGTGGCATACCGGCACCAGTTATGTTATTGTAAGACTGGTTTTCCCTGGGGCTAAACAGCGCGGAGAAGCGTTCGTACCCCAGCTCAACGCGTATTGTGATCTGCGGGCATCATAGCCGACTTATTGTGATTAACAAGATGAAACCAAGTAAATTGTTGACATCCCGACAATGTGCAGCTATAATTTGGGAACGTTAATAATAGACGACAGTCTATGGATCGAAATAACTGTGATTAAAAGTCATGATATATATAATATACGTGGCCATTAGACTAACAACTAGTCTCTGAGATGAACATATTTTACAGATAAAACAGTTCATAATAAACAAAATAAAATATAAAGAAAAGGAGCCCTGAGACTTTCTTCATTGTCGTGAAAATCTAAACTTTCCACATATTCTAGACTTGCATGGGCCTTTTTGGATGTATTTGGACTATACGGCCATATACAGTATACCATCACCGCGTGTCTTCTGGGGACGCCTAACTGTAGATGTTTCATGACCAAACGCCAAAGTAAGACTTGAGAAGCAAGATATAATTCGGTTTCAATCAAGGAATCGAACCCCTAGGCAGGGGACCCTGACACATCAAAGGGACACAACACAGCACAGCAGCAGCCCGTTACTACCGTGTAAAGTACGATGGCTCCAACGTAGCATTGCAGCTCATTACTTATACTCGCCGCTGAAAGCAGCCTTAAACAACACGGTCTAGCCAGTCCTAAGCAATCATCACAACACCTTAAAATTCACCCCACCCACCTTCACGATCAAACACTCGCCAAACCCAACCCATCACCAACCTATTCCGCGCCAACAAACACATCACCAACCTAACCGGCTTCATCCATCCTCCACAACCCATCACTATCTTCACATGGCCGACAAAAGCAGACCAGCTAGGAATCACAATTGATCTGTAACCCGAACATCCATAACCAACGACCACAACCAGTCACCATCCTAAACAGCCCCTTCAGTCCCCATCTAGCCAATACTAACACATCAGCCAAAACAGTCTCTAATTCTATCACAACCCATGCCCAACACATATCCAACCGACAATCACAACCCATGCCCAACACATATCCAACCGACAACTTTACCCATGCCCAAACTAACGAGCTGCAACCAACAGTCACAATCCATGCCCAACATAACGATCCCCAACCAACAATCACAACCATTACAAACCATGCCCAACATAACTAGATCCAACCAACAACTACAATCCATCCCCGAGCTAACGAGATCCACCCAACCATCACAACCCATCCCCAACATAATGAGATCCACCCAACAATCACAATCCATGCCCAGCATAACGAGCTCCAACTAACAATCACATCCCGTGCCCAACATAACGAGCTCCAACCAACAATCACAATCCAAGCCCAACATATCGAGATCCACCCAACAATCACAAACCATCCCCAACATAATGAGATCCAACCAACAATCACAATCCATGCCCAACATAACGAGCTCCAACTGACAATCATAATCCACGCCGAACATATAACGAGCTCCAACCAACAATCACAATCCATGCCCAACATAACGAGCTCCAACCAACAATCACAATCCATGCCCAACATATCGAGATCCACCCAACAATCACAACCCATCCCCAACATAATGAGATCCACTCAACAATCACAATCCATGCCCAACATAACGAGCTCCAACTAACAATCACAACCCACGCCCAACATAGCGAGCTCGAACCAACAATCACAATACATGCCCAAAATAAAGAGATCCAGCCAACAATCACGACCAATGCCAAAAATAACGTTCCCCAACCAACAATCACAACCATGCCCAACATAACGAGCTCCAACCAACAATCACAACCCATGTCCATCCCAACGAGCTCCAACCAACAATCACACCCATGCCCAACATAACGAGATCCAACCAACAATCACAACCCATACTCAACATAACGAGCTCCAACCCAACAATCCCCTTACAACCCACCACAAACCAACCAGCCCCAACCAATCACTTCAACCAGTCAGCCCCAGTCAACGACACTGACAACCTACCAGTACCCAGACAGTCCCAACGTATCGTAATCATTCGTACTCAATAACATTGCTGAAAAGACAAGGCACGATACAATTTCCGTGTGATCTTAAAGACTGTAAGATATTACGTTAATGCGTGTAAACGTTGTTAATGTATTCAGCAGAGCAGCTGAAAGATTATCTTTCAAAATCCTATGCTTATTTTAATTCACCCTTAATCCATTCCCTGATTTCTGTATAAGGGGAATTCGTGTCAACATCAAAGCGTTTCGAAATCGAATTATCTGGCTTTTTGTCAACCGTCCAGCAACAAACCTGTACTGTGTTTTCTTGATCCCGTGGCCTTACTACTATACTAAATAATCCAAAGTTGATTCCTTGCGTGACGTCGTACGTCAAGGTAGGGGAGTGTCGACGCTGGTTTGCCTGGTCCAGACTCGAACATGTACAGCGATGATGTATTTGAGATAAAGGCTTTGACAGGGGAACAGCATTCACTCTCGCACAGCCGCCGTAAACAGGCGTAAATAATGGAACGTTATACTGATAGTTCCACATGGGTCTCGGTGTGTGAGTCAAGTATTTATATGATGGTACATGTTGTTACCCTGACTGACACTGTATGTCAGAGGGAGGGGAGGTGTGTGTGTTGGGGTGGGGTGCAGAAGGAAGCATCTGCTTACACATTAAACTGAATCTGATTGGTGTGTCCGTGTTGTGTCTCATCGGGCTGCATGCTCGTCCCTCTAGTGAGATACCCAGATAGAGATTTTGAAACTCAATACCTCATCGCCTTGCGTCTGTAAGAAAGGTGCATGGATTATTCATTAACTTGCAGTTCTCGTACACAATCTCACTCCAGTGTCTGCAAAGATCAAATATATCAAAACGAGATGATAGTGTTACACATATGCAAGACTTGCCGATGATGTTTTCTTCCATTGTTCCTGATATCTTTGAGCTTAGAAGAGAAGGAAATCATACATATATTCTCCAATTAACCAATGGTATACTACATACATAGAGAATCTTATCTGAGTGTCTTTGATATATATAATATATCAACAATATATTAAAATGAGACTTTGTTTGTCATAAAAAATAGAGACGCAGTAGTAGAGGAATTATTTTATGATGTCATTTGATTGAAAAGTCAAAGTAACACATGACGTGCAGGAGGAGGTTATATTTGAAATTACCCCCTCCCACGAGTATATTCAACTCAGCCTCGGATCTCAGCAGGATTGAGTCTAAGTACTTTCCCCGTAACAATATGATTTTTAAAAATAAAGATAGATCTGTTAAGCAGTGCATATAGTATATACAATTGTCAGTCTTGCCGTGTGAGATCGGGCGTTGTGTTGCAAATGGCGTTTACTTGTTGCATTATGGGAAGGACATGTGGCCGAGGAGTTTCTGTTAGCGTTGTACGTTAGCGTTTACACTTGTCGTGGACAAAGTCTGATCTACCGACATGGGAGATCTCAGACCACAACATTACACTCCCAACCATTCCAACAGTTCATGTTGCAATTTCATGCACCAGTAGTTTATGATGTCATTTGACTGAAAGGTCAACGTGACACATGACGTCAGAATGGTCTGCAAAACGTCACAGGGTGTCCTCCCATTACGCAAGGCAGTTCGCAGACGCCTTAAACCAACAACATTTGCGGTTCAACGAACAGATAAGCTACTACCTGTTACCTACTCATTATAATGGAATAGTCCAAATTAAAACACAAGAAAAATCTGAAGCTGTATTATTCACTTTGAAAGATGGCCGAAAAGATATTAATTTGAATTTTGATTGCTGCAATATAAAAACAGTTGATTTACATCAACATTTCAGTTTAACCTTCTTGTCTAACGAGAGTTGGCGTCATCATATTGAATACATTGTCAAAAAGACATCTAAAAAGGAGTATTTCAGAAATTAAAGTTCCTACTAAATAGTACAACACCCGTTTTTCTTCAGGATTTACTCCAACCTGTAGTAGGCAACCGGACAAGCTATGAGTTAAGAAACTCCGATAATTTTAGCCAACCATGTATAAGACTGAGGTAGTCAACACCATCTTTTTATTATTTTTTTAATGTTTTGCACACAAGATTAAGATATATGATGAGTACACTTCATTATGATTTATTATTAAATAAATGACGCATCATGTCAATGTGGCCATGGATTTGAGAATGTTTTCATTACTTCCTTGAATGTCCGTTGTATACTATTCAAAGACATAAACTGTTAAACTCTGTAGAAAATATCGTCAAATATAGAACACTGATTGGTATTAATCTGATCTTACATGGCAATGCAGGTCTCTCAATCACTGAAAACCAGAATGCTTTCAAATATGTACATATCTTTATCTCTGAAACAAAACGTTTTTTTCAATGAACTTTTAGTGTACATATCCTTTATAGGACTTTTCTAAGTTGGATAACTTGTGCCCATCTGTTTCTGGTATGAATACAATATGTTTCAATCAATAAACACAATCAAACCTCTCAGTGACAAACCTGTTTTATATTCGATAGTAATTGATAGTGAAAATTATTTCGAGAAGAGAAGACAGATTATCATTTAATCACTACAAAGTTCTATTTACACTCAATCAAATTTCTCAGTAACGAACCTGTTTCAAGGTCACCCTACTCTACTCACAAGACAGGGGACTGTTCCATTATACCATTATAATAAGGTGTTACCCTAATTAACCTTCCAGTTCAGTGTCTGTCAATCGACTGTCTGTCAAATGGGTGTCTGTCAATTGGGAGATAACCCGTCACAGCAACATGTCCGCTGGAAGCCCGTGGACATAAACAGCCATTAGGTGAGGTGAGGTGAAATTGGGTTTAACGTCGTGCTTGAGAATATTTCGCTCATATGACGACGTGCATGGGTGTGTATGTGTATGTGCGGCTGCTTGTACTAGCCCAGTCTGAAGCTGGTTTTATAGTGCTAGCCCACTGAGATACCATGGCGCAGTGAAGCATGAATACCCCGCTCAGACACATTATACTGACTCCGAGCCTACCAGTCCTTGTTGTACCCATTAATGCCGAGCGCCAGGCAGGGACCAACAAGTACCATATTTTAACGTCTTTTGGTATGACGCGGTCGGGGATCGACCCCGCAACCTTCCGCTCTCCGGGCGGACGGTCTAACCACTACAACACGGTGGTGGTCATAAACATCCATGACAACACATATTCCCTATCTCGTTTGCCAAGACTTAGAGACATCAACGTGGTTAAAGCTGTGGGGTCTTCTAGCAAACACTTATACAAAAACATTACCCAGTTATCTCGCCATCATCCACATTTGTGGGGTAGCCTAGTGGTTAAAGCTGTGGGGTGTTCTAGCAAACACTTATACACAAAAATTATCCAGTTATCTCGCCATCATCCACATTTGTGGGGTAGCCTAGTGGTTAAAGCATTCGCTCTTCATGCCGAAGACCCCGGTTTGAATCCCAAGGTTATCTCCCAAAACATCTACATGACAAAACTTATACTTGCCAAAACTTCCAAAGTCAAGGCAGAATTATGCACGTACCTACGGATACAATGAAACAGCCGAGGTGTGGGGTTATAGAGAGAGTAGTTGGGCACAAAGTGTGAAAGCCCATTTCTGGAATGTTGCAAATATCAACGTAAAACTAAACTCACTCACTCAATATTTGTGATACAAAAAATGTCAAATAGCACTTATAGACCATAGTTGTGACGTGTCATATTCATTTACTCTCAGTCACTGAAGAACGCGACGGAAATGAATAAAGTGTCTATTTTGCAGTGTAACAGCTTGTTGTCTGGCGTACTGAAATACCGTTTATGGATATACGTGATGGGGCTGTTGTTTATAAAGCAGTACAATTGGATACAGATGATTTCATCTGCATGTAATTAGATCAGGAAAACGGCATTTACTTTCTACCGGTTAAACTCAAATAACCACGGTTGACGTATTCAATAACCGCCATGTGTAAATAACTCAATGCCTATTATAATTACTGTATATAGTGATTGTTGAATGTTGGAAGAAAACGTATCTTTGGAAGTTGACTGTCATTCATTTGATAAAAACATACGAGTATACCATTAAGTGCAGTTATTTCGTCGGCTAATTCTGTACAACGCTGCACCAGTGGTATACTACATATACCAGTAACATACAAATATCACTGGAAAAAAAATCCACATTTACAAGCTTGGAAATGTCTTGGAAAGATGATGTTTCCAAGACATTTCCAATTTTGGAAAGATGATGTTTCCAAAAATTTCCAATTTTGGAAATATGAGATTTCCAAATTGGAAATTTTTGGAAATCACCATTTTTTTTCTTGTGTATATGTCATACCAGTGTTCCTTTATTTATTCTCAGATTGCCTTCCACCGCGCTATTCAAAGCTGGTGATGAAAACTGGAAAATAATAAAAGTACACTTGAATTCCTTTATTTGTTTTTCTCGGTATACATATAATACTCACAAACCCGTGATGCAATACAATAGCACAATCATTCAAAATTATGCATCCAGGTTAGTGGACATGAGTCGGAACATCCCGGTTCCCCATGAGTATAATGTGTGTGTCCCTAACTGGTGTCTCTAGCCGGGATGCTATTGTCGTAACAGGGAAGTAACTATTGTAGTAACAGGGAAGTAACTATTGTAGTAACAGGGAAGTAACACAATCACTACTTCACTGGCTTAGTTGTGGTTTGAATGTTCAAACTCGTCCTAATACTTTTGTATTTTGATGTTGATATTTGTATTTATGAATTGTGAGCGCTCGGCAATATTCTACAGAGTCTGGGAATATATCCCAAGGACCAGCACTTAAGTGAGCTTTTAGCAATATTTCAGCGGAGGACACCACAAATGGGTTTCACACAAAGTACCTATGTGGGAAGTCGAACCGGAGTTTTCAGCGTAACGAACAAACGCTGTAACCAATAGGCTAAACAAACACACACACACACACACACACACACACACACACACACACACACACACACACACACACACACACACACACACACACACACACACACACACACACACACACACACACACACACACACACACAATTTAAGTATTATGTGGATCATAATATGTACCATTAAATACTTTAATATTGAAACTTGGGGCGGTCCTTAACTCTTTTTCTTGTTGAGTATATATTCAGAGACTAAGCGTTAGTCTAACTGCACACCCACTGAGGCTTGTGCATGGTATACACTCGTTACACCACGAGCGCCAAGAGTCAGTCAGGAACACCCTGTCTCCGGAAGTATGTGTACTTCAGCGCAGACAAACGTTAGCGGAGACGTGCACACTCGGAAATACAGGTTCAGTGTCGGTTAGAACGTCGGGAGAGGGGAGGGATAACTTGTGTTTTACTGGGTAACACCAAACAAAACCAAACAGTGGTGCATGTACCTCTTTGCACCAAGCTGATACACCAATATGGCCGAACATATCAGTTTCAGCAGTATGGTTGGGTTTCCCGTTCGTGTCAGTTTGAGCAAATGTTTACGTTCGTGATATATATCTGTAACAGGTAGTATACACTGCAATATGCATCCCCATTATTGTATATATTACCCAAACACTACTCCACTTTGATGTATGAAAAGAGAACTATAGACAGCTGTTGCCTGTACATAAACATGATTGGCGCGGTAGGTTGGTTTTCAATTACCGTGGTGATTTCTCACCCAGACCGTGGTGAGTGATGTGCAGCTGTGTCATCTGACAACAACCATGAATATTCTGTTGCAGGAGATGTTGGCAACAGAGAATAACCGATATATCAGCACGGGTATAAACTACTTGACGACGAGTATTGACATGTTCCATATTAAATACAAGCCGATGAGGTTTTGTTTATCAATATCCATGTTTCATGATTGTCCAGTATGCATAAGTATATACTAAGCACCATGAATGCGCAGGATCGGGTTTAAATTGAACTTTTTCACTCCCCACGAGTATATTTCAAGTCATCCCCGGATCCCAACGGGATTGAGTGTAAGTACTTTCCCCGTCTCAAACAATGGGATGACGTCGACGATTGTTTAAAAATCTTGTAAGCAGTGAAGATAGTATAATAATTGTCAGTCTTGTCGTGAGAGATCGGGCGTTGTGTTACAAAACGACGTTTGCTTGTTGCATAATGGGAAGGACGTATGGACGTGGAATTTCTGTTAGGGTTGTGCGTTTGCGTTTAATGCCTGGGCGTACACCAAGTCAGTTGTACAGCGACATGGGAGGTCTCGGCGGACAGCATTACACTTCCAACAAGCCCATCAATTCATGTTGCAAGTTCATGTTGGTGTGTTTGACAGCCACGTTCCCATGTTGTTGCATTTTTTCATTTCCATGACATTTGTCGGTATTTTCTAGCCGTACTTTACCCGCACAAATTATTCCCGATGCATGCATACATGCATCTCGTTTTCATTTTTTATGAATATCAGCAAAATGTCAGGCATTTCCAGTATCGCTACTTTTTGGCAGAGTATATAATTAACAATTATTTGTTTCTGTGACACATTTTATATGAAATTTGGCAAGATACAAAACTGGTATGACACACGTTGACCTGCGTCGTACGGGGTTGACCCGCTGTAACTGGATATTCACTACGTTACATCGATCTGGGATAACGTTTTCATTCACAACAATCACACACGTTCATTCAGCTCCACATCACGAGAAAACGACAGCAGGAAAAAGGCCTAGCCCACATAGCCGAACAGGCCTCAAGGAGAAAAGCCACTGTTTGTCTGTCTCTAAGTAGTGCACTTTTGGACGGCGTGACGTCATACCTGGTGAAGCTGACATCATACTCTCTGTACCTGACTTCACGTCTGCTCTGGCACTCAGTTTGTGATGTCACAAGACGGCGACAACCCATGTCGACAAAACGTCAGCTTAGGATGAGATGAACGGCTGTCCAACTGATAAGGAGATTTATCATCTAATGGGGGTTGTTATCGGTGCAATAAAGCTATCTGATAAACTTGGTATCCAAATCTGATAACTATGCCAATTACTTCAATCAAAGAACTACTTTCACAAAACTCCATACACGCCATGCGAATCCTAAAACGTTTTAACATTTCATTGATGACGTCGTCACGAGTTTACATTGTTAGTAAACAAACATGGCTGCCCCCATTCTCAAAATTGGTGATTCTGTAAGAATTGATGACTGAGGTTCTGGAGTCGTTACTGCAGTAGCTGACTTTGGAAAACATGAAACGGAGTACTTCGTTCACATTGAAGGTACGGATTATGAGGCACGACTGAAAGGCAATCGTCTTGAGAAGAAAGGTACGAACCAAGGATTTCGATCTATCGATCACAATACAGACGACTAATAGATTCCGTCAGGTATCAGAAACTGATATTGATGAGGTGATTACCCGCAATGAAAATAGAAACACTGCCAGGAAAACCCTGCCCGGTTTCGTTGTTCCTTTTAGACAGTAAGATCTCATTTTAAGCATGAGTTTTGTTTGCACTGTATTAGCAACTAGTCACAACCATATGCCGCCGTCATGAACGACCTTCACCTTGATGTACCGCTAAGTATTCTTACGCGAATGCTCGATTCTCGTCATTTAAATTCACGTACGATTTGCTTCTTTTTTTAGAGTAATTTTAAGAACAACATTATGTGATAAAGAGATTATGAACCTCGTGTGTTTCCGTATCATTAATATCATATATTAGGAATTAAAAATTATGTTTAATACAATTTTTATTCCTAATATATGATATTAATGATATGGAAACACACAAGGTTCATAATCTCTATATCCGTTATATATGACGAAACCATTAGCCATAAACTTCTGTAACAATCATTGAACCTCCAAGGCAAAACTTTAGTGTTCTCAATAGCCGACTCAGTTGCTGATAAATATACTAAATGACGGTTGAATATTACGGCTATAGGTGGCTGATATGATTATCCGGGAATCTTCATAGCTCTCAAGTTCTTTCTAAAAGCTCAGATATAACGTTATTTATAAATTTCTTTAGATTATATAGTCCTTTGTTTCTACGTAAGTGCTACTGCACATACCCCGGTACATGGGAATGCAGAAAGTGAGTTATTGAGTTCAGTTTTACGCCATTTTTAGCAATATCACCGCGGGGGACACCAGAAATGGGCTTTACAAGTACACATTGCAGTGGGGAATCGAACCCGGGCTTTTAACGTGATGAGCGGACGCTTTAACCATTAGGCTACCCCACCGCCCCTATCTAGTATAGGAAATACTTGTCATTATGCAGAACCGTAACCTTTCCGTAACCTTTCTGTCCTCGATGTGCGTGATTCTACTTCAAATTGTGAATAGTGTATGAGCCTGAGTTTTGCTTTGTCTGGTGTTTTAAACACATACGCTTCTCGACTAGACCTAAAATATATGGTGTGTCGTGACATTGTGTATCTAGGCTGTCTCAAAACATGGAATACACGAAACTTGATTTAGTAAACACAATCCAGTATGGTGAGAAGTCTACGTTCGCGTTTATATACGCAAAATTTTAATTGTATCCAAGTTATCCGATATTCAGACTTCGCGAATGGAGCTATGAAGATTCGGATTAAAATTAATCTTCAATGTCCAATGCTAATTGTAAGAGGCGACTCATGGAATCAACATTAAAATATGTCAGTTGATAAATTGCCAGAATCAAAGTTTAAACTGATGTCGCGATATACATTTTACAAGACGGACACAGAGCTTTGCCGGATAGTGTTGTTCAAAGAAATTGATTGAAAAAGGATTAGACTGAAAGTGAAATCTGTGAGTAGTTACAAAGTAAGAACATATAGAAGACAAAATATCTGCAGCTGAAGTCCTGCAGGTTCATGTTCAAGGCTGAACAATCTAGGTGACTTGTGTGTTGGTACTGTTCCTGCCAAATAGACTCGGCATGATTAATCAGAGACTGACCTCAGACCTAGGGTCAGTCTGCAACGAGTGGTTTGTTTGTTTACGTGTGATGAACCAGAGGAACACCAATGACTATTTAGCCGGTTCTGCACCATGACTGTTGAATAGATGTATTCTATGATATTCAGAACGCATCCGAGGTCCAGTGGAAAGAACGTCAGCCCGGGGAGCAGATCTTTGGCGTTTCGTTTCCCAGTCTGCGTCATACCTGTCATAGAGTAGGTAGTGCTAGTTCGTTACCTAGCCTGACGCTCGGATTTATGTGGATAAAACAAGGCGTGGTGGGCTTAGAGTCTACCCATCTGAGACCATCTCAGTGCGCCATATATATGTGCGTATGTATGCAAGATTGCAAATGTGTGTGTGTGTGTGTGTGTGTGTGTGAGAGAGAGAGTGTGTGTGGGGTGGGTGTGTGTGTGTGTGTGGGGCGTAGACTGAATTCAGTACAGTAACAAGACGTAATTACCCTTCTCATGTCAGACTCAACGCGGATACATAAGTACAAGGAACAGTGTGTGCCATACCTTCCGGCTTTTAGCAATAAACCATTGATAACAACCGTCACCACCCGTGTGTAATTAGTCTACTAATTAAACCGTTTGTCCATCGCGCCGAAGACCCAGGGGTCGATTCCATACAAGTATGAACCAATACTCTCTCCCCCACCTGGTATGACTGTAATGAGACAAAAGCGACTTTTTCGTACAAAGTACAAGCCCAGGCCGTCGTGTTCATGGACAAATACCACTAGATTATGATACCGCCCCATAGATACATGTATTTCATATTTCACGGAAACGAGAGTTTACACGATACTATTATTACGTATATAACGCTGTAAATGGCGATAGACTAACAACTAGTCTCTGAAATGAACATATTTTAAAACAGTTCATAATAATAAAAAAAATGTAAGGAAACGGAGCCCTGAGACTTTCTTCATTTTCAGAGACTAAACAAATTGCTTGTGAATTCAGCAGATTGGTACAGACCCTTAAACTGTGGAAATCTAGACTTGCCACAAAATCTAGACTGGACTAACAACTAGTCACTGAAATGAACGTATTTTACACAAAATTATAGTTCTTTCCGCTGAACTTCGAATGCGGATAATATCGCCAGAGTACCGATATTCAGCGATCATCGATACCGGCTTTAATAGTGTTGGTGTTCTGCTGATTTCATCACGCATCAACAAACAAACCATCGTTACCGAGCGACCACAGGTCTGAATAAGTCTCCTGATGTCATGTAATCGGTACGTTATTCGGCAGCAATTTATGGTATAAACTGCTGTCTTCTATATGTTCTTTGCTGGCAACCTTTCACGAATTTCACTTTCATCTTTAATCGCTTTCATCGAGCTAACGGTAACTTATCCCGTACGCTTCAATGATCATCAACACAGCAAAACAACATGTCGCGACGCATCAGTTAACGATTTCGGCAACATGTTGCAATCGTTCGGTCGCCGGGCTGTCGCCAACTTCCATTCACGAAATCACGAACTATCAGACCAGTACGGATACTATTAAAATTTTGCGTATAAACGCGGTTGTGAACTTCTCACCATGCTGGTTGTGTTCACTAAATCGGACTGGTGTTATGTTTTGGTTTATTCAAACCGTCACGACCTCTGCGGAATCGAGAAACGTACGAACTTCGAACTCATATACTGTTGGTAAATCGCATCGGGAGTTTCTTGAAAACGATTCATTTCTATCGTGAACTATTAACGTCCTCACGATGCCGGGTTCATTCTACAATGGCCATTTCTGGTGTTCCCCAGTAAAAACTCGGCGTAAATGCGGGTATCCATGCGTGGCGCACGTAAACTGGAACATAATCTGAAAGCAAACAACGTTATGTCTGGCTTTCGCGAAACGAAGTGCCGGATGTCGCTATCGACACCTATAACGTATTCGGCAAATCATTGTATGTTATAAACGGCTGAATAAATTTATTAACATGAACTGCCTTCGGAAAGATTCAATGATTTACGGACGCAATATTTCAGATATCTAACGGATCATGAAGATTATGAGCGGTGTTTCCGTATGTTGTCGTATGTTGGGATAAAGGCGTGTAATTTTTAATTCTATGCTATGAATGATGCCTTTGATTCATGTCACATCTCGGTATTCTTAAAATTATAAAAAGAGCGAAATCTGCGTGGCGAATGTTTGTTCGCATGAAACTGCAGCGATATGACGACGTGCCTGTTGTGAACGGAAACATTGCTAAATGGATGTTGAACAACGAAACCGACATTTTCTGACGTGTTTCGACACTGTTGGGCGTAATCATAAATATCAGTTCTGCCTGACGAATCTCAATGAATAGATGCTATTGATCGTCAGATCGAAATCTGGTTCGCTGTTCTTCTTCGAACGACATATGATCGTTATTCATATCCGTGCCTTCAATGTTATTCCGTTTTCATGTCCGAGTTACTACGTGACATTTCAGAACATCGGTCATCGAATTCTTACGAATCATATTTTACGAAGAATGAACGTATATTTGTTTACTGGCGCAATGAAACTCGTGACGATCATCAATGAATTGCGGCGTATTGAAGTTTTCGGTATTCTTTGATTGAAGTATTGGCGCATGATTAACGAACTGGATACCAGACAACTTATTGCGCCGTATTATTCCCATTAAAATGTCGTCGCTGTCGGTGGACAACCGTTAAATATCTAAGCGACGTTTTGTCGTGGAGACTGTCACCATCTTCAATGACGACTGGTCTCCAGGCTGAACGTGGTCGAACTTGAAGATATGATAAATACCGAGTAGATGCGCTACTGAGACGAACGAACGTATTTCTCGAGCTGGGCTTCGTCATTTTCGTGTCTGAAATGGCGTGTGATGATGACCAGATAATCCCCGTCGTGCGGCGAATATCGGTTATCAACGATCATACCGAACGCTATATTTGTAATTCATAAATGTGTTCGCGAAAATAATAATTGTTGGTGTAAAAATACTGATATTCATCGAGAAACGGATGCGTATTTATGCGTATGCGGCTGGCGACAGATAATCAATACCAACATCGAACGGCTTTATGAATTGATCTTGTCGCCGGATTCAATATTAACGATGCGCTGGGCGTTAGGCGAATTCATTATTCCCCGATCGCGAACGAGCGGCATCGTTTTGTAACAACATGATCGCGACAGATTTTGTTTGGTATTATGCTATCGCTGTAAAACGTCGTCGTCTCCATTGTCCGTTGAGTTCCATTGATAACAAATTGATGAAAAGTTCGGCAAACCCTGCTGCGATTCGTGAATAACTGAACGATGGTACGTGGACTGTTCGATAACGACCAGTTCATGCCGATAATGATATATCGGTTGGTATTCATGACATCCTGCGACAGATATCGACCGTCTTTGCGTCATCGCCGCGACGTAAAATCGCCGCGATGATGAAAACCAACTACCGCGTGATAAATTAACAACGCGAACGGCTATCTATGATTCTCTTTCGCTTACGTGTTTGGTATTACTGCGCAATAATCAGGGGATAGCGATATTCTGTTACGAACTATATAAATTAACGACGATACTGCTGGAACTGTTCGTTATGGATTCAACGGAATCGACGTCGAAACGAAATTATTGATGACCACGAAGCTGAACCGGTGATTGATTGTCGTTACTTCCTGTTACTACGATAGTTACTTCCTGATACCCTGATAATGTTACGACGGAATTTCGCCTTTCGTGATTCGGATGATTCCGACAACACCTGGATGCGCTGTTGGTGTTGATTGATATTTATTGTGTTGCATGATCATATCGTATGAAAACAAATAAAGGAATTCAGTGTGCTTTGATTATTTTCCGGTTTTCATCACCGGCGATAGCGCGGTGAAAGGCAATCACTGGTATGTTTGCTGTACCAGAAAAGTGGTGATTTCAGGCATTTGAAATCTCGTACGGAAATTTTTTAATCTTTCGAAGTGATGTCTTGAGCATCATCTTGCCGGGGCGTTTCCGAAGCAGCGATGTGGTTACCTTCATCGGTACCTGGTATATGTATTATGCCGCTTTGGTGCGGCGTTTATTACTGGTAACCAGAACAACTGCGCTTTCATGCTCGCGCAGCGAATCGGCTCTCCAGACACGTTTCTTCAGCAATTCGCAATCGCCTTATGCGGTAATTATAATGGGCATTGGTATTGACCAATTTCGTCAGCAAACCGTGGTTAACCGGTAGAAAACAAATGTGATCTGTCTACATGCGAGATAATCATCATCGGTAATGCTGCTTTAACGGCCCCGTCGCTATCGCCAGAAGCGGCGATATTGCGCCGAACAACAACTGTGCACTGCAAAACGCGCGATGAGCGACGTGCATTTTTTCTTTGTCTGGCTGATACTTGCGTTGACTGTTGCGGCGTTGAAATGAACTTTCTGGCTTATATATGCGCGGCTTGCGCATAAACGACATCGCGAACTGGAGATTTTGACGAAGTATGAATTTTGCAGGAGATATTTTAACGGATTCAACGGGGTCATGAAAACGTCTTTGACGCTGGGCTACCTGAAACAACGTGGATATTTTTGTTATAGTGTTTCTTTGGAAGCACCCGCGACAGCCGCACTGGGCTACGAATGACGGATAGTGTTTGCTGGGCGGCTTTGGCTGCGTCGAACCGAAACTATGTGATAAATGGTTTATGACCGCCGCCTTCGATGATTGAGCAAATCGCCCGGAGAAACGGAAGATTGCGGTCGTCGAACACGTTGGCTGCCTGTCGTAATGAACGCAACGGAACTGTGAAACTCGTCGTATAATGCGGGCGGATGACTTCATCGCTGCTGCATACGCTCTTCTCTCAGTGAATAACATATAAAACGGCTTCGGTTGACACAGCCTCATACGCACCCATGCGCATCGAATGCGCCATGACGAAACTAACGTTGGCTGGCTTCGCCTCGCCTGTCGCGATTTCCGGCGTGTTTGCAATGACGGTGTACTTCGGTGTTTGAACATACATTTGACGAACGTCGACCGAACTGAACTGCTGAACGGAAGGTTATTGAGGCAACATATCGGAACGGTCTGTGGGGTGACCTTGGTAGGTACTGGTGATGATGTGGTGATTGATGATATACTATCGAGAATATGGCTGGAGTTTGTCACTGAAGACGACCCGTGTTTGTGTTGAGCATATTATTCATGCCAGAAACGAATGAGCTATCGGCAGAAAGTCTATGGACTGTATTGCTAAAATTCGTGCTATTTCGAAGACAAAGACAATATTGCATATTTGGCATTCTGTTTTCAGTGATTGAAGACACTGCATTACTACGTAGTCGGGTGTGCCAATCGGCGATATTTCTGCGGTTCTTTGTGTATGCAACGGACATTCGAAGTAATGGCGATATATGATGCGTCATTTGTTAATAATGAAGTCGCCGTGAAATTATTTCATCATCATATCTTAATCTTTGATGCTGGCTGTCAAAACGGTGTTATTCTCGATAACATACGTGATTTGGCAAAAGTATCGAACAATGTCGGTGAGTTGAGTAAATCACGAAAACGGTCAGATGTTTTGGCAATGCCGTATGACGCGATGTAATCAACAGTACCTGTTGCGGCAATCAAAAATTCGAAGTGTAATATCTTTCGACGCTTATAACTTCGAAAGTGATAACTCGACTTTCGGGTACTGCTTGTGTTTGACGGACTGTTCGACAATTCGCTGTCTGTTCGTTGTTGTTTAAGGCATCTTGCCAGTACTTGCGTCGGAACGCCCGCCGAACGTTCGACGTCGTAATATGCGTTGACCTTTCCTCGAAATATTTATCATAAACTTCGCGATTGCATGAAATACGGCATGTTGATATTTTAACATTGTAACGAAACTCTCGACGGCGTTACGCCGATCTCACACGCGGCGGGCTTGTTTTAATTGTTGTATACTGTATGCGCTGCTTGGCATCTTTGTACCAAAAACTATTGATGCGGTGGTCCGGTACCTTTCAATGTAACCTCACTGTCGAACCGCGACATGACATCATGCTTCTTCATTTGTATTATCGAGCGAATTGCTGGCGCTGGTATGTTTCGCTTCTTCAGCTCCGAAGATGTCGGTATACCGTATTGACGCGAATGGCAGTACCAGGTGGTATTGACGCGTGAAGTTAATGATGTCCATGCGCGCTTAATACGGAGCGCAGGCATTGATTTCAAAATCTGTCTGGCGCTCTCGCAGAGACGAGCATGCGACGATAACGGTACCTTCGGACTATTCAATAACACCCCTCCCTCTGACATACGGTGTCGTCGGCAATATTTTGCCGTCGTAACCGGAGCTCGCACGCGAACCCATGTTAGTACGCTTCCCTGTCCAGCTTTGTCTCAATGCATCGTCGCGAGCCGACCTTCCCTGCATACGACGTCTGAAGATATCAACGAACAACAGTAGACTTTTTGAGATCCGAAAACGCGGTACCAGGCTGTTGACAAAGCGGGCGCCAATTCATCACGCGCGAAATCGGTGAATTAGTGAAGACTATTTCGGCTGTAACAACGTTTACGCGGTAACATGGCTATCTTGCGATAAAATCTTGCGAGCTGTATCGTCGCGCTTTCGGCAATATTGACCGGTACGATGCGTTGAACATCTGGTACCGACGGGTTGTCGTGTCGTGACAGTGGCGGGCGAAAGTGATTTGAACCTGACGGTTTACGGTAATTCGTCGCTGATCTTCGTCATGTTGAACGTAATTCAACGATTGTGATTCGTTGAATGAACGTAATTTCGTGAAACATTTGGCATTGATAAACCGACCGACAATCTATTTTGGTACGTATTATAACGTTACAAATAAACGTGTTAGTCATTGAGTATGATGATGGTATGGATGATGAATAAACCGCTGTTGAGGATGAGCAGCGACTTCGGGTGAATCTCGACGCTGTTGAGCATGTGACCTGACGGACGGAAATTCTACTATTCGGCGTGGATATGATACATCGTTGAGCTATTCCGCTATTGGGCATGAATTGTGACGACGATTTGGTTATCTTCATTATGTTGAATGATTTGTCGACTGACCGAGTGAATCGACATGACGGAGCTTGGATATGATGATTTGAGCTATTATGTTGAACGCAGATAACATTATTGGTTGAGCTCGTCCATGGGCGTAGTTATTGAGGATGGTGACTGTTGAATGGTCTAAACAGCTAGAAATGAACAGCAATTGACGGTTGAATGTCGAATGATTTGTAATGGTGACGAATTGATTGGTTGAGGGTATGTTGAGCGTAGTTATTGCGGCAAATTGTTGAACAAACAAAGTTATCGTTGAATAACTTGTTGATAGGTTGAATCTGACGTTGAACGTGAACTGACGACCAGAGACTGTTTTATTTGAATATCGGTAACCATTATTTAGATGGAGACTGAAGAACTTTGTTTGAGGCGTTGGTTCGTTGGAACCATGAATGTTCGGAGTTACAATTCACAACTTATTCTTGATAGGCCGTATTGAACGAATGACCGGTGGAACAGTGATTGTGTTTGTTGACGTTATTGACGGAACTTTATTGTGTTGTCGTGGTAATTACAGGTGTTGACCAATTGTTTAATGTTGTTGAACAACGACGTCATCAATGACTGCAATCCCGAGCAAATCGTGCTGCCGCATATGCTATCCTTTGACAACCGTCGGAGATCCCCAATTCATTCATGATTGAAAGGTAATTATAACGCTTTCTCAGCTCTTACTTGGCGTTTATTGGTATCACGGTCAGGCGTCCCGACGCATTGATACTGTATGACGCGTGACTCAAATGCATCAGGCATACGAAATGCAGAGTATTGTTTAGATTTTCGCAATGAAGAGATGCTCGAACTCCTTTCTTTATATTTTGTTTTGTTTGATATGAACTTGTTTTATCTGTAAAATGTGTTAAATCTCGAAGACACAGTTGTTAATTAATGACCGCGTACCAATATATATGTCGTGACTTTGTCACGGTGGCTTCGATCGCGAACTTTGTCGAATGTATTAACCAACGTTCTGGCTGCGTGTCTTGGGATATCAACAATTTACTGATTTCATCTTGTTAATCTGTCGAAGTCGTGCGAGATCTATGGGGTGCGAGCGCTACTCGCTGTTGCTTGAAAAACCGGTAATGGCCTTAACAGTAGCGATATGCCGCATACGGCTCTGGAATAACGATCATTTCTCGTGATGATAAATGCGAAACCGTCTGCGGTGACCAGATCATGAAATGACCGTAGTTGAACAGAAGACTGAAAACCGTTCTCAGCGGGCTGACGAACCGCTGTTTGGGAAAAAATATTTTATGCTATCGGTATTTATTACGAAACGTGAACGTAATAAACTGTATAATTTAATTACTGGCGCAGCAAGGAGGCTGAAGAAAGACTTTCGAAAGCGCATATTTAGAGGAAGGCACCACAACCGATATGACTGACGTCTGCTCCGAAATTGACGATCACGAGACGTGGTCGTATTGACTACTGCTTCGATTCGGCTGTCTTTAGCGTGGTATTCTTTCCCATGACATGTTCATATTCTGATTTTCTGCTGAAATGTTAATTTAATTTATTTTACGTTTATCTTGGTGATATTAATTATACCTTACGACCAACCGATTGGGCTTACATAATGAGGAGGAAATATGCGCAGCTGGAAACGACTTATACTGGGGGCTGAAATGTCGTGAACCGATACGCGATCGATACCCGAAGCAACTGGAATATGTTATCGTACAATGTTGGCGTAGAAGCTTCTTTGCTGCTGATATATCGAGATGCGTGCGCTCGGTGACCTCAACAACTGCTGATGACCATATACCTGAATGGTTGAATGATATCGTACATCATTCTACAGTACGTACTTGGTGATGGCATTCGCTTCGTACCCGACGCCCGCGTCGAAACCCATGTTACGTTAAATGTATTGCTGCGAAATGATTAGATTGCTGTGCATGATAAGCGCAGATTGTGAAGACGGTTAAGGTGGTGGTGAAGTTGGGATGGAAAATATTTCGCTCATATGACGACGTGCGTGGATGTGTATATTAATGTGCGGCTGCTATGCCCAACGGGCACCAAGTTGGTTTTATGATGTGATCGATACCTGGTATTCACCGCTCGAACAATATACTGACTCCCGGTCGACCGGTCGCTGATGACGCGTGGCGGCTCGTCGGTGCGTACATGGTGATCAAAGTCGACCTTCGATCCCCGATGGACTATCAACCATACGCCACGAAGACGATCGTAACGATGTTAAAACTCGTACTGAACTCTTGCGACACCAGCGATATAGATATTGTTCATATTTACCTCAAGCATGTGTGATAATTGACCGTGTTAAAATATTGGCTGCGCAATCATCAGCTGAGCTGCAACGAATATTGTCACCGAGAGTCGAAATGCACGCAACCGAACTCACCATTAAAATGTTATGCATGCAACAACCGAGCTTCTCTCTAGCACCTTGAACGATGAGCTGTATACGTAATTTGTGAAAATCTGGCGGCATCATTGAACTTTGTATTCTGTATAATGGTTGAACAAACTGCTCGGGGATTCCACTGTTGTGCCTTATGATGTAATGGTTTGGTGTGGCGCCTGGTATCGCATCGAGAGACACCTTCATGCTCGTATGACACGGCAGTATCTTTCCTTGACGCACGGCCTCAATGAAATATGAAGCTGCTGCGTAACTTCGGCCAGGTGGCCAACCGGTAATTTTTTTGACCAAGTTGTGCTATGGCGCGCATATCCGCACGCCCAGCCATGCTATTACGAAGCGCTATGTTGTCGGGCTGAATTTGTATTTTTCCGTAGTAGAAATACGACGGTTATTATTGATATTCAGGTACTCCAACTGGCTTTGAATTTCACATGGCAATGACGATAATTCTTTCGACCTATTTGACACCTTTGTTGTATTGTTTTGCGTATTGAAGCCAACCTGCGCACGTATGAGTATGTTGTGCGAATGGTGAGTTTGTCACCATTTCGGTGAGAATGCTCGTTCTGGGAACTGGCTCTCGCTCTGAAGTTGATATCTGGAACGCCTGCGTGTCGGTAGAAATGACATCAGCTAACCGTGATTGTCGTCCTGACGCGTATTCGTCGGTTAACTGCGCGAAGATCGTCTTCGACGAACCGCCGCCAACTGTGATTATTGGCGTAATTTCTCGTATTGGGCTGACGGAAGGTAACACCGCATCGTCGTTTCCTGCAACAAGTGATATTGATGCTGACTGACGGCATCCAGTATTGTTATGACGTGCTGGTAATAACGTAAGCGGGGGCTGTTGACATGATAAGTCAACAATTATTGCTGGCATATGCGAGACGAAAGTATTCAACGACCGAACACGATATTGACTTTAATATGCTGGTCGTCATGTAGATCACCCGTTTACTTCCGCATATATTTCATAAATGTCGATACGCACCATCATCATATGAATATTGACGTTGAACGCTTTGTTACGGCAGGTGTTGTTTCGGCTATTTCATTGTCGTTCGATTTATCGCATGAAATTGTACGAAGCGAGATATTCTTCCGTCGCGACACGATAACAATGCTGATACGCCAGAGATGACTGGCTGACCAGTTGTTATTCGAGCTGTAGCCGACAAACTTCAACTCGTTTATTCTCGCAAACTAACGATCTGAAACAACATGTACGCGATACTAGGCATATGAACCTCTTTACGCCACATGTGCATGAAATGACTGAAACTAGAATATTTTGCCCAACCGGTGTTTATGTTTTTGTGACGAGGATAAAGAATCGATAGATAACTAAACAAAGCTCTTTATTAATTACGAAGTACGGCCATATGCTGTCTGTCTATCAACTTGATTACTGACGCGATCGGCATTTATTACGAACCTTTACTGCATGACTACATAGCGCTGGACTTTGTCATTGTATACGGTATGATAGATCGGAATCGGTACATCGACGCTTTCGATGATCATCTTGAGCGTTCGGCTTCGAAGTGATGAAAATTTCGATTATAAAAATAATCAGGTTTCCAGTCTTGCGGCTGATTCTCTTTTAGCACGAAGGTACCATTATCTGCCATTCTCCGAACCGGCATTGAGCGCAGGTCTGGCGGCTGCTGGTCACGTATACGACGTGTGCTTCCGCTTCCATTTAAGTGATACGATTAAAACAAACATGTCTGATCTTATTCATTCCGAAACATTAACGGATATTCACTGGCTGTTTGATGATCATCGACTTTATCTTTGGAAGTCTGGTGCGAATCAATCGACCAACATGATAAGTGATGTGTTTTTCATTGCATTTAGCTCGGTACGAAATTTTGTGAAACGAAACGTTGGCACCATTGCAACGTTTTGTTTTATTCATTATCTAACCTGTTCATATTGATGCGCACCGGTTGCCGGAAAAATATTTCCTTCGCGCCTTTGTCGGTGGTATTGAACTGATGACGTTAAACAAATAAAATTGGTCATTCCTGGCATATTGCTGAACTGATGCTTTGCTGAATATCTTGGCACTATTAAATTGCTCGCCGCTCCGGGTTTCGAAACATGCTATAGACCTTGGCGCATTATGTTCAAAACTTTATTCTTATTGATTTAGACGCTGTGATTCGCTATGGTTGTGATTTAAGACGCAATGAATAACTGTTTCGTTTCCCCGTCTTAAACCGCCAGAACGAAACTGAGACAACGTATCTCCCTAACGCGCGGAAGCAGATTGAACGTCTTCCGCAACCTGTTCGGAACTATTACATTCTTGCGACGTGAAGCGCAACATGACGTCATAATTGACATGCCTTCCGTTGAATCGTGAATATGACTGGCGTATGATGTAAGGTATGCTACGGGTATATAAGTTGTCGGTTTTCGACATCCACATCTATACCACGCTGTACGCTATTGTTTCCAGGCGACCGATGTACTGATGTAATATTTAGTTAATTCGTAGTTAACATTGCATCATGTTGAGTTACATTAATTCGTGCATTAACGCAGTGATCTTTAACATCGGCAATGAAAAATTATGATACATACGCGACCGGTCATCGATGCTACGAAGAAACGTGATACGAAAGTCGAGGTGAAAATGTTGTATTCAATATGGAAGCGGTGATGTGATTGTTGTTCTTCATCGAAGCTATGATGAAGTTTGTATTAATCGAGGAACTGGTTGAGCAATCGGTGATCAACGGCAGGCGCAATCTGCGCGTTGAAGCGACGTAGGCTCGACAATCGTGACCTGTTTACCGATCCGACCAGTCTTCTTGACGAAGAGTTGCTGGTCAATTCTAACCGGATGGTCGGAAAATATTACGACATTTTAATGGTACGTATTAATTAATGTTGATGAATCTTTAACAAAATTCACGACCTCGGTGGTCTTTGCGTATTCGGCATTGTGACGATTCGATTTACCATCGCTATGAAGACGACAACATGGGCATTAATGTGACATTACGTTATTTAAGACCGGTTACCCTCGGCGGCGGAGGACATTTGATGACAACGCTTCAATATCTTGCGGTCATTCTTTTCAATTTCCGTCATCTGACCGGTTGATAGATTGACTGCCGAACAAACCGTCGAATCGAACTACATTTTGTGCTTTGACGCGGCTTCTTTAATTGACTTGTTGCCGTTGCTATATATATTTACTGCAACTTCGTTTCTGGAACTGAAATTGATAATTTAAATCGGTCTTGGTAAATGAATAGATGTTGTTTCGAACCAAAAACAACCGCTGACATTGTGGTATGTTCAAAAGCGCCGGACGTTTTGAAATGAAGTCGCCGCTTGCGCTTAATCAAAGATACGTTGAACTCCCGAAGCGAACGACTGCGCTTAAATGCGCGTTGGCAATGCAGAAGTGATGCGTACATGGGGCGGGTTGATATTTAATCTGAAAATGGGTGGCTGCTGCAAACGGTATTGATTTCCGCAGTGTTTGAACACTTCTACGGAATTTTTAACGACGCTCATATTTGATGTTGAACTGTTGAACTTTACTTTAGGCTGGGCCGGACGCTGAAATGACGATGGCGTCTAATATTACCGCCGACGGCGAATATACGTCTAATAACTGGCGTTTATCGATCGTCAGCGGCACGGGTAATAAATGACTCATGATCAGCCAACACGGACGGTTGCTATTGCTTGTCGCTGCATCTGGTGGCGGTTGCGATCGATAATCGAGATAAACGATCGCACCATTTGCTGGCAGCTCGTCTGCATCTTCGCCCGGCGACTGCCCCGCGGAAACCTGACGGCGTGACGGTTTATAGGACTTCATCGACGTCTTCGCTGGGGTTCAACTACTAATGAAGTTATTGCAGCAACGATTCTTCTCGCGTACGAAAGCACCGCGTCCATTCTGTGTTGACTTTGCGGCAACGATCTAAATCTTATTATTTATCGACGCTTCGTACTTTTGCTGCGATTTCACCGGTATTGGCGGTTGCGACTTCTCCGTCGGCTGTCGACAACTTGCCGAGTCGATCGCCGATCGTCATTGACGATTTCGGAGGGTATTTGAAGGTGGTGGTTGAGATATTTCTTTAACGGGAAGATCTGCGTACGGTCGGCTTTTGATGAAGTTCGGCGCTTCTTCGCGCGATTTGGCTGGAATCTGGTGGTTGATCCCGCCTTCTGACTTTGAACTTTATTGCTACGATGGTTGTGGCAGATTACGCTCACCAAATCGGCCTGTCGGGCATGACTCCATTCATATTGAACATATAACGATTATTGATAAGAACAGACTTCTTTCAGCATTCTGACCTGTGCGATGTTTGTGATATGGTTTGTTCGACTCGCTGATGATCAGCTTCCCGCTGATTATGGCGTTTCTCGTATGTTCGTTATTGTTCGTGTATGTCTGATGCAGTTTCGCCAACATATTAACGTATTGTTGGTTGCTCTCTGAAAATCACGGATATTCATTAGTAACGCCTAACTTCTGTTTCTGTTTGATGATGGTTAACCAATGAACTCGAATCACTGATGAACTTCTGTATAACAGACGACGAATACTCGAACAATTGTCGGAACATCAGTTATATGCTATCGGTGAACTGCGGACGAATTGGTCGGCGGTAATGGGCGGAATCTTCCGTCGTTAAAAGGTGATCGTTCGATAACAACGGACTGTATCGTGGTGCGGGTATAAACATAATAGTTGTCGCTGTTTCGTCGCGATCGTAAGAATGGTTTATATCTAATCTACATTTGGCTCGGACTTTGAACGTTCGGACGCATAAATGTTGATATTGATATTCATTATGGCGTAATCTGCAAATATATGCCAATATCATACGTAAAACTTCGGTTACCTCGTAATCGGCTCCTTCGAAGCTGTTTATTTTATAATTGACTGGTTAACAACGGCTGCTGGAAAAATTCGCCATCGATGTGATGAACATGAAATAATCTGGACTTCGGTTCGAAACTTCTGGCTAACGATGTATTCGGCGAACGACTGGTCGCCAGCTGTCGTGTTTTTAATCTCGAACGGTCGTTCGCTCGCCGTAGTCTGGTGCCTTTGGTGTTCGCTTCGCCTGTCTGGTATAACAATGGGCTAATACGCCATAGCTGTATTCGCTTCGCCGTAGTCTGAAAGAACAATGTGTTCGCTTTCTCCATGGCGTCTGTGTTCGATGCTCATGCCCAACCGATTGTAAGGCAACATCGGCGTGATGAACACGCCAGATGCTGCTGATAATCATCACCCATATTATCTGGCGAAATTTTGGTCGAACTCGAAACCGTCTCGTGCCAGCGAAGTATTGAGCAACGACATCTAAGCCAGCAATGTTGAACTGGTATAAGCATGCTGAAAAAACATGATGTTTGATAATTGACGAAATAGTGCGTCATGAATGCTGGCACCACGACATTCTGAGCTAATAACGCACTATCGGTGAATGACGATCGCTGATTTTGAAGGTACCTTCGGCGTAACCTGGCTGCAGTGTTGTGCCAGTGTTATCAAATGTGTCGTAATGCTCATCTGAGCTGTTATGGCTGTCGGCGTCTCAACGTACCTGTCGAAATGGACATTTTAACTCGCTGTCAGCAATGTAAAACGTAACCAGCTTATGTTTCTATCTTAACACTGCGTATGCACGCTCATTGTGCCCGGGTTCGAATCATGTGTTTCAAAAAGCTTTATTCAGCGTTGACTCAGTCAATACGCATTAAAATTGATTTCAGCGTGGTACGTGGCTGTTGAAGATAATATAATCTTGCCCACGTGACGATGCGTCTAAACGGTACGTAGCGTCATAAAGGACATGGCTGTTGATGAAACGCTTGTTATCGACGATCTTTATGTTGCTTGAAAGACGCTCCCCATTCAAATTCAATAACACTGTCGACCGTTCGAAGTACGTGTTGCTTCAGTAACAACGAGGGTAGGCTTTGAATCTGTTACTAATTTGAAAGATTTTACGCTGTGTCACCCTTTTGAAGAAGGCTACACCGGTATTGTTATTGACGTGTCTAACATTATTAGCGAAATGGTCTCGAGGTACGTCTGTTAGACTCTGCGTATTCGGCTGAAGACTTTGCTGTTTATGGCTGTATGCTGGCAACGCGGGCTGAACGACATTATTTGGTGGTATCTGTGAACGAAGAACATTATTGTCTTGAAACCGCTGTACCATCTGATTTAATGTGTTATTGAACGATGCCTGAGCAGTTGTATTTTCTGTCTGTTGAACTCCTGATATGGTGCGATCAGGGCCGCCAGACAATGGCCAGTTGTGCTGATAACGCTTCTGGGCTTTGATTTCTTCTCGGTATGATGATATTGAACTTTAACGGCTATCCCAGCAATCAGGCGAAGAACACCGAAAACGAGCTTCGCACATTGTGCCAATGTGGGCATCGACAATATGATCTACCCACCGCCCTCTTCAATGAACGATAAGCTGCGGTTGCGCAACGATGACTGTTACGATATCGGCCGCTTCTCCAGTCGTAACCGGCAATATTCCGTCGGCTCTTTGAAAACCGAAATGACGGTGATGCTATTTCACCATTCGAATGGCTTCTTCTTTGGTATTCCGGTAATATTGTTTTTTAATTAAATTGATAATGCCTGTTAAGCTTAAAGTATTGAGAGGAACGAGCAACGATGTTTATCTTCTTAGCAACGTCTGATCGTTCTAACTGCTCTTCATTTATAGAGAAGGGTATAACCATATAACCCTCACTCCCCTACCCTCTCGCTCGCACCCATTTCGCTCGAACCATCGTCGCTTTGATCACGCCTGATACGAAATATGATACGTCTCGATAACAATCGTTATGTGCAGGTCGATAACTCGAACGTGACAAACACTGATGAGCTGTAAGAACCTGACGAAAGGTTTGTGGTAATCAACAACTAACTTCGGTGATATTGTAATGTACGTATTGGTGGTATTCGTGAAACGGTGATGATGATGATGAATACTTCATCGTTAATTTGTAATTATTGTTTATCTGACGGTATGAAGATTCTGTTTGACGTGTATTAATGAAGCAAATGACTGATGACTGTTTGATGATGATGATGATGATGATGAAGATGATGGTGATGATGACAGTGATGATGGTAGCGATGGTGATATCGTGAAGTTGACTCTGTTGATTTAATCGACGGAAGGATGCTGACGATGATTGTTGGGGTGAGAGATAAGAAATATTAATGATGATGATGATGATGATGATGATCTTCTTATTTCGAGTGTCGGTCATCTTTAATAGTAACGGTGACGGTGATTATCGATACCCGACATGTTGTTTCGTCATGACGAACAGCTCAACAACGACTATTCATCTCAACTTTACTTATCTTATCGTTATGGTTAGCGACCGACTGTGTCGTATCGACGACTAAACAGGCTTTCATAATATTCTTTGATAGTACTGACTTCGGTCAAAATGTTGAATCGTGACTTCCGATAATATGATGGCAGAATTCATCAGCTTTGGTGACCCGATATATCTTTCGAAATATATTCGAAGTGCCAGCTCGTCGTATCGAAAATGACGACTGTTATGAAATCGTCGATCATAACCGAATCAACGGCATTATAATCGTAACCAATAACGGCATTGTAATCGTCGTCTTAATGTAACATTTTTTGAAATCATGGATCATAATAATGTTACGTTATGAATCATGGATATATTAATGTAACGGTAAATCATGGATCACGATAATATCAATGGCGACACACATTCATTTAATTATTTCGTTATCGCTGTTTGTTTGTTGTTTAAAGCCGCATCGCGATGGTTACATACGATCTGTAAAATCGAATCTGGGCATTAGCGACGATCCGTGATTATCGATCTGAGATTGATGACATTCATCGGCAATCGGCGAGAATAATAACCGATAGTTGTCTGGTGGTATCGGGGTACTAATGAAGTCAATATTGCTGTATTGTGTTGAATGCATACGATAATAACTTGTATGTGAAAACGTGGGTATCGAAGCGCAATCGCATTATTGGCTAATAACACTGGCGCTTAATCTTGTAATAAGAAATTGGTGACGATGTTGATGACTGAGACTGGTTTTACCGCTTTGACATTCAACAACATCACGGCGAATTTTCGAAGGCTTCGCATTGGCGCCCACGTAATTCGAACCGAGGTCTTCGTGGTGACAACGCTTTAACCACTGGGCTACTGCGCCGAAATTTTAAATAATGGTGGCGACGATACTGGATCTGTTTAAGTACATTTAGCGATCTTGAACACTCAAGAAACAACTGCTATCTTCAATTAACGCATGCGGTTAACCACTGATAGTTGACGATATGAACAGTTATATCGGAACAGCTGATGATCGTTGACTGGGGAGTTCGTCTACATGCGGTTACCAGCCTATCTCGCTGCTGTTAATTTAACGGACGGAAGCAACGCGGTAACTTTTCGCCGTAATACCAACTGCAGCAACAATTATTGACATATTGTCTGGCTATCGTTGCATACCAAGCTCCGCGACTTTTCTTTCGCTTGACGAACGAAGGCAATGATGACCGTGACTCTATACGCCGTGTATCCCGTATTGTTTACGTGTTCAGCGCAAATAACGTTGATCGACAACACGCCAATTATTACGCGCATCTGGTCTTAATGATTGGTGACTTTGCAGTTCGGCCCGGTGGCTGGTGATTGTGTTACCATGACATGGTATTCAAAGTGAGACGTAACGCGTGGTAACTGAACCATACTTGTCCGAAGCAATTGACCGATTATGTATTCAGGGCTTTCAGCATCAATGGCGTTGACATTTAAATGAGCCGAGAGTGAAACCGAACGCATAAATCGGAAGGCGGTGGTGTCTGGTTTTGTTGGAAATAAGGCTTAAGCTCTTTCAAACAACAGTATTTCTCGTAATTATAGAACGGCAATGAGTTAAAATCTATTAACGGTTATCGTAATATTCGGGACAAACCTCTTTAGATCGCCCTGGGTAATAGTTTCACAATTTGTTCCTTGATACCAGGAAAAACAACGTACGCGTCCGCATATTCTATCATGAAACGTTCCTGGCATCTCTTCCTTTCTCCAACAACAACCACTCCATCCCATCTATCCCCAACAACCTCAATCTATCCATCAACAATCTCTCGTATCCCATCACAACCAATCCTCTGTAGGTCATCCCCGTCACCAACCAACCTCCTCCGTCAGTCACAGCCCGTCTCAACCGGCCTCCTCCTCGGGCCCCGTCACGTATCCTCTCTGTCATCCCTGTCCCCAGCCAACCTCCTCTGCGAGTCGTCACCGTCTGGAATGACACTCCTCCTGTCATCCTTCCCATCCCCAACCAACCTCTACGTCCGTCCCCGCAATCGCCAACCACCTCCTCCCGTCCACCTTGAATTTTCAAGAGGATGTTGAATTTTCAAGATGTTAAGTTAGTTGTCAGAATGGGATGTAGAATTATCGAGATACTGGTTAGTTTTCAAGAAGGATGTTGGTCTTTTCGGATAACGTTGAATTTTAAAGATAAAGGTAACGAATAATGGCGTAGCGTGGCCCTAATGTATGCTTCGTGTAATGCCGAATCACCAGTAATATGGTACGACATGATGTCGCGACGAGTCAGACCCAGCGGTTGCGGGTCATGTTGGTTGTTGGTGTATTGATGTTGTCACGACGTTCAAGAGACGCTTCGCTTTCATGCGCCTCATGAGCTGTTTGCAAATGTTGATGCTGAAATAGATATTTCGACGACGCCTTTTGTTTTGGGGACAATTTGAATCTGGCTGATGGCTGCTGGCAGGTCAATATATTGAACGCTCAGATCGGGGCTGCCACGCGCAGGACGATTTCAATTTCCCCGATGGCGATGCTGGTTGCGATGCCGAATATGAACCTTCGGGGTTTGGGGGCATCAGTGCGTGCCAATTACTGACGCCCGCGCTCCTGGTTCTACATTGAATTCGTAATTTGGTCTTCTGGTCGGAATGTTGATACAACAGACCTTAATTCTTCTCGTTTGCGGACATGAGTTGCGTGTGAGAATGTGACTGACTGAAGTTTAGTTTTACGCCGCTTTAAGCACTAGGCTACCCAACCGCCCTGTGAATGTGAAGAACATGACGTTATTACTCATTTGGCCCGCGCATACGTGCGGCGTAACATTATTACCATCAAAGATTGATGTAGTCCAGGTGTCCGTTAATTTATGCTGTGCTTTGTTTTTGCTGTTTATGTCATTTACGCATGGTGAATATTTGGTTCCTTACTTTTGTCATGGTATATGTTTCTTCAGAACGTTTTTGTCGGAACAATGCAAAACAATGCATGGTATTCCTCTTGTTCTCTGCGCGTTTCTATATCTGAAGACTTGCATGTTGGCGTGACCGTATATAAGCATCGCATGTTGCTGTGACCTGTTGGCGTCTGTGTCTGAGACTGGTAGGTCGCTGTGGTCGTCATGCCGGACCTGAGCAAGCATGTCGAAGCGTAGCAGAGTCTGGGTTGTGCGGCAAGGTCTGTGTTTTCGGTCTGAAGATGAAGAGAGAGTCATCGGGAATCGCTGGATTTGTGTTTGCATCTTGTTGTGCCAGACTGTTTTCTTGTGTAACATTTCGGGAATGGTTGTCGGTCTGGCGCCCTGCTACTGTGTCGTCAGGTGGGTTGGCAACAAATTGTTTTGCTGGAAATCGTGACATTGAACAGCTGTCACCGGGCTGTGCTTTGGGCGTTGGCGTGCTGCCGTGAACAATGTCGGTCGTTTGGCCGGTGGATGATTGTGACTCTGTCGGGCATAATGGCTGGCTGGCTTCAGTGGATGTTTGGCTCTCAGCAGTTCTCTTTGATGTCGTGAGCGACTGTAATGCTCGAATTGCGATGGATTCTTGATTTTGTTCATGAGAGATGACGTTTGTTTCAGAGATATGTTTGAGATCGGGTTGGATTCTGAGAAGAGTCACGTATTGTTTTCATGATTTTTCAAAAGTACGTGTTTGTATAAGATTGATAGAACAGAATCGATTTGGCGGGTGTGGCGATTGAAACTCAATGTTGAGCAACATGGGGTGCCGATGCAGGATTTGGTGGGTGGAACGTACGATGAGGACGCAGGGTTGTGGTCGAACGGAATGAGTGTTGTTGGGGTGGCTCGGTAACAATATCGCGTTGAAGGCGCAACATTGGCGGTCGAATTGATGCCAGTGGCACTGGAGCCACCAACTATGTACCCGTCGAATGATGCAGTCATTTCGTATGGAGGGCTGGTGGTGGGTGGATTTGATTCCATTCATTTCGAGTTGGTCGAATCATACCGATTTCGTTCGCCGAAACCATCTTGGGTTTGAAACGTTTTAAAAGCACGATGATAATGACGTCAGACTAATTAGCATTATGGTTTGTTGGTACTATGCGGTTCAGTTGTATGGTGGTGGTGAGTGTTTTGGTTTTTGCGCTTGGCAGCAACATTCCAGCAATATCACGGCTGGGGACGCAGATTTGAACTGCATTGTCGATCGTGGCAGGTATGCGAAGATCCCGATTGGAACGGTCATGAGTGGAATATTAGGGACCATGATTGGTTAGGCGTTGGTTGGAACAACTATGTCATGTTCGATTCTCGGTATAAACGAAACATTTGGATGAATAAATGGTGCATTCGATGGTGAACATTACTATATTACATCCTCCGATGAACTAATGATATCGAAATAATGACGATCAAAATAATAATGATAGAACAACGACAGATAATCATAAATGCTTCCCATTCGATCACATACAAAAGCAAGGAATCGTGCAAACCCCCATCCTGATAATGAATGAAATAACTTGCTACGATAACATGAAACGCGCAATTAACAATAACTACAGTGATATAAATGAAACGCTTTACCGTTCTTCCGTAACGATATTCATCGACTAAGCATTAACAATTCAATATGATAATACCAATCAGTTGGACTAACGGCTTGAACAGAACAATCGCCGAATCTATTATCGAGGTTGGCTTAATGCTGTTAATTTAAAATTGAACAACCATATTCTGAATCTATATACCGAATGGTATATTCTTCATCCATTATATCGAAAATTCGAGACATGAAATCGAACTTTACTTTCATTGGGAACTTTGGCAACCATGGAGGAGATGGTATAAGGAAAGTAATGATGATTCGAGAACAATGGTCGAACATACCAGGTGAATTACTGACGCAGGTGACTGGTACGACAGCTTCTTGTTTGGTGAAGACAACTCGTGAATTTCAATTGCTGGAAGTTGTCGTTGAACCTCAACTCAAACACTGGTGTTAACATTTTGAAACAATGAATCTCGAGCTGCAGTGGTACGTAATCAATCTAGTGCAGGGAAAATTAACACAGTACTGGAAAACGATAACTTTCTGCCCCAATTGCTTTCATTGAGTGGTGGAGCAAGAAAACCTTGGTACTCCTGATGCAATACATATTTGTCTTGACCTTATAAAATAAAGAATGGGTAATGTTACTGTACCGATGTTAGTGAATCGAACAGACCGGGCCTTCGAACACGAAAACGCGGAATAACTAATATTTGTTACTTGTCGCGATGTTATATTGTTGCTAGCAGCTGCTTCGGTATTGTTGATAAGAATGATGAATCTGATTGATGTATCGCAGTAAACGACGAACACCATATCTTACCTGTTAATGTTGATGACAATGGCTGATATCGCCGGTATTCATTATCTGCCGGGGACAAATGACATTCGACTTTTAACCAACAACAAGAGGGTAATGTTCGAAGATCGGTGAACGGTGCGCTTCTGCCGAGAACACGGCGGTGTGACCGGAGCCGGGATCTCTCTCTCTCTGCCTGCTCTATACTATACTCTCTATATATATATATATATATATATAATATATATATGTCTCTCTCTCTCTCTCACCCTCTCTCTCGGCTTTCCTTCTCCCTGCTCTCTATATATATATATATGCTCTCTCCTTCTCTCTTCTCACTAAGCTGCTGCCTCTCACTCTCTCTCTCTCTCTTTCTCTCTCTCAGCTCTTCTCTCTCCACCGCCTCTCTCTCTTTTCTCTCTCACTTTCTCTCTCTTCTCTACTCTTCTGCTCTCACCTGCGTATTCCCATCATTCACTGCTCCCTGCGCTGTCGCCACGTCCTCGCCATGTCACTGTCATGGCTATATATAACAAGCACCATCGGTCATATATGGCGCAACCGCGTTTGTTTTGCTTGTTTGGTCATATGGCGTATATATGCCGTGTCGCCATATATGCGCTTGGCTGGCGTCATATGACATGTAAACAGCCGTCAGGTCGTGTGGCGTCATATATGGTGTTTATGATGGCGCTCATATGTAGTTAAATAAAATGCCGTTTGATGGCTGTCGTGATGTAACGTCATCATCTTGCGGTGGTGATGTGTCTCGGGACATAGTACATAAGCTATCGCGCAAATTAATAGCGCAAAACCGCGCGGCCGCAGATACGGGCGCGGGGTTGGATGGCGCGGCGGGGACCGTGACGACATTGGCGGAATGGCTATCATCGGCCTGTTGCATGTTCACGAATAAATCTTAATCGCACGATAATTTTTGGATGATCCCTGATGGTCGAGTCTAGAACGTCGTGGCAATATTACTGTATCTGCGCCCATCTATCGTATAATCCACGGCGTTACGGTGTGTTTAATGTCATGCCCGGCATGCGGTTTATTGGCGTAATCGGAAAGGTATGATTATGCTGTTTAACACTATCGATGAACGGTCGTTAAGTCTGATATCGACGACCGACAACACCATCGATATTCTGGCCATCATCGATCGATGATGATCAAAGCGTCGTTGGTTAAACGCTCGTTTATCGAACCGATGCTTTCGCTTTATTATCGTCGTATTGATGAGATCAATGACACTGGCGGTTCGTTTTGATTACCGGCTATTCCGTAATGTCGGATCGTATTTTGACGTAGACGTTTCGAAGGTGCTAGTATTCCTTGTCGGTGGTCGGTCGTTCTGGATGAATTGATTTATCATGTCGGTTGATTGTTACCGAGTGTTCCATATGTTCGTCTGTCATAGATTATCCAACAAAGTAACGATGACGTCGTCTTGAACGATGAACGGATCGATATCGATCATATGGTGGATTGATATTCTGATTGATTGATTGA